>NW_028277075.1:18362500-19562500 GCF_059951505.1 Python bivittatus | reverse complement strand
ACCAAAATCCGAAGACATTCGTTATGTAATACTGCTGGTATCCATTTCATTGCTCAAACATGGAGTGTTGCTAATTTACCTGTCTCCAATCTTTCTTCTAATTACAAGAGCATCTTGGCTATAGATGCTTCTTGTTTAACTAAATCTTTCTACATTCCTCTTTGCTAAAGCCTATGGATACAATCTAGTCAAAGTTAAGTATTTGACTGCATGGTGGCTTGTCTGTGAGAGCATGTGGTTAAAGGACACTTATGATACATTTTAGCTGGACCATGTTTATCTCAGGGCTGTACAACTGGTCAAAAGTCCTCCTCAGGTCTGGAGAGTAGGAAGTTCATTATTAGATTCCTCAGCCAGCCAGTCAACTACCCAGCCAAGTGGCCAGCCAGCCTTCATAACTAGTAATTACAACATTTGAAAGGAGCAAGAGAAGGTACGGTGGAAAGTGTTTTGGATCCAAAGCCCTTCAACCTCCTATGTCCTATGTCCATGACTTTGATGGGGGGAATTTAGACTGGTTATTGGACTGTCAGCATCTGGATGGCTTTGTTTAGCTTGGAAGCTAAGCAGGGTTGGTCTTGGTTAGTATTTGGATAGGAGATCTCCAGGCTACAGGCTAGATAGGTAAGTTGGGAAAAAACAAAACAAAACCTAGAGGAAGACAATGGGAAATCATCTTAGTGTTGCTACATGAACATGTCTGTGAAATCACTGGGAGTCAAAATCAACTTCAAGAAGACTACTTTTATTGGACTGCCTAAATTTATTTCTTCCCATCCTCACAGTAAAAAGGAATGTCTTTTTTTTTCAAAAAGGAAAGGCAACAGCAGAAACTGTAAGGAATAATATTCCACCTTGCTGTCTGTTATGGGATTTGTAAAAGGATAAAAACTGTAATAAAGTTACATCTTGATTGTGTCTGCTTGAACCCATTTCAATGATTTGGGTAGAGAGCTCTTTGACCGACTGTGCCATCAAGTCTGCCCCAATACCCATTGCCACTGTAATTGGGCCCATCTATCTTACTACTAGTTTCCCCTCCCTTCCCTCTTTCCCTGCATTACAGATTTCTCAAGAAAGCCAGGTCTTCATATTATGCCCGCTTGCTTTAGATGGGTAGCTGGGATGATCTTCACACCATGCATAATTCTGCTGGAAGTGTATACCCTTGGTGTATACTTCCAGTATTTTTTTACTCATCCCTTCCAGGAATGCCCCACCACCAGCACAAAGAGGCAGGAAGACTTGAGAGAAACAAAGGGCTGTACATGAATGAAATATAATGCCAACTTGACTTGACTCACAGCTCTAATCACAAAAGGGGTTGTCTTTCCAAGTATGAAAATTATTTTTTTTTGTATTTTGCTCTGAAGCAAATGAAGTTTTCCAAAGATATCAGACATTATTGGGGGATTTTATGTCAAAAGGGGCAAGAGAACAATCATGACGGAGTTGTGTTTCCTCTCAGATGGTTGCAGAATTTTATAGATCACGGAGAACCAAATATTTATGGTCATACTAGTATAGGTGGCAGTCTGCAATTGCACAGTGCTTTCAAGTTCTTTTCATCTCTCCCTACAGAATCAGACATCATTTTGGACTAGCATCCTATCAAATGAAAGGGATTGCTACAGGGAGAGACGTATTTAGGGTCTGAATGCAGTTTCTGTTTGTTAAAAGTCTTAAAAATAACAATACAGAATAATAAACCAAAAGAAAAAATCTTGCCTACAAGTGTGCATGTGTGTGTGAGAGACAAGCTAATAACATCAGGTTGACAGACATGATGGCTTTAAGATTTTATTACAGGATTCCTTTTTAACAGGCAACAAAGTAGACTGGTGGGTAGCAAAAAAGTTCTGTATGTGTGTGTGAGCGTGCATACATAGCTACTAGAAATTTGCTCCCATTGCTTAAAATAGATTGACTCAACATGATGGATTAATTTTTCTTTGACTCAGGGTCTGCCTGGATTACTATAACTGCTTAAGTTTGAAACAGTGCTGCTCAAGGAGAATATTTTACCCTCCATGTCATTTGTAAAGAAAACGAATCTTCTCCAAATCTTTGCCTATGTGTATATGAAGAAGATTCACTTGTGTTTTCTTAATAATTTCTTAATTTCTTAATTTTCTTATTTACTATAAGGTCAGATTTACAACTTGGCTCAGCTAAAGACTAGGATTTTAACTCAGTTTAGCACTATTGCCTTTAATGGGACTAAACTGATTTAAATGAAATGAAAATGTGGACTGAGCTTGTCAGTTGCCCTCATTAAACTGAAGCTTTCTTCCAGATAATAGCATTATCAACAACAAATCAACCTCAGAGTAATATTAACCTCCACTTACAGAACTATGTGACGGCTTGAACAGAATGGAACAGAAAGGCTGTAGCAATCTGTTTAATGGCAATAGGGTAGCCTAGTGTCCTGTTTGACAGAGGAGACTCCTCCTTTGTCCAAAACTGTTTCAGTACTTAAGAAGAGAGAATAGAAGGACCTTAACAGTGTTTATCAGCAGCATGTGGGTGTAAAACCACATAGGTCCAACAGGTTTGCTATTTCCCCCATCTGCAAATCTGATAACGTTTTCTAATCCTTCATTCAAGTCATATCTCAATATGCAGGGCCTAGAATACAGTCTTGCCGAACTCCACCTGACACTTCCCTCCAGTGTGAAGTGCAGCCATTAATGTACACTTTTGGATATGGTTTAACTAGTTTGATATCATCTAATAGTACCATAGCTCAGCCCACATGTGTCATCTGTGTAGAATTTCATGGGAGAATTTGTCAAATGCTTTGCTGGAGTCAAGGTAACCTTGTTCACCAAGTTCCTTTGGTCAGCTAAAATGGTCATTCTGTCAAATAAGGAAAGGAGATCAGGTTCTTTTATTCTTGATAAACACATCCTGCCTCCTACCAAACTCTGCATTCTTTTCTAAAAGTTCACAAACTGACTGCTTAATGATTTATTCCAGAATATTCCCTAGTATTGATGGTCAATACTGGTCAATATTAACCAGTCTGTACTTACTCAGAACCTTTTTACCCTCTTTTTGAAAATGGGAACAACACTTGCCCTTCTCCAATCCTTTGGCACCTTCCCCATCCTCCATGATTTCTTAAAGATCACAGACCACAGACCTCTGCATGCAAAAGTGTTAATGACTGTGGCAAATGCAGTCTTCTCCAATCGAGTTACCTTCAGACTGATTGAACTTCAACTCCCACATTTGGTGGGAAGTTCAGACTTGTGGTAAATGCATAAAGACATACTGTAGATAAGACTTGCATGACTTAATGTTCTACTTGTAGCTCACAATCTCTCTCTGTCTCTCTCTCTCTGAAGCAAGAGGATTAAAAAGGGGAGACCACTGCATATTAGTACAAAAGACCCTTTTTTTTAAGATGGAAAGGTTGGGATTTGTTATTGCAATTTGAAGTGCTATCTGTTCTTTTCTCATGTAAAACATGTTTTAGTGATTCCATACCCACACCTTGATTTACAAGTTCTTTATTGCTTTGGAACGGCAAGTACCTCCCCAGCACCTGACCTACTTATTTGTGTCACTGAGTCAACAACTGAACTCATTTATAACAAGTTTCTCAGAGTGATGCAGTGCCTGAACTTTTCCCGCAGTATCTTTTCAGGCACAGCCTGTGTTCTGCAATCTGACCCGCAATCTGACTTAAGTGTAATTAAATGCAAAGCATGGTCTGGCAGGTGCCATGAACTTCATTCATGGTCCTGAGAATTTGATATATGCCTGTACACAGCTGAGCCTAGGATTAATTTGTCAACCTGGGCTGAGATGTATCTGCAACATTCTACAAAACTGCTTGCTGAAGACAATCATGTAAAGCTTTCCATCGGCTAAAGCAAAATGTATCTGCTATGACAATAAATAACTGAATGTTCTCACTATGCCATTCAGTTCATCCCCAGAGAGTATCTATTATTAATCACTGTGTATGAAACACTGATATGTGCTTAAACCTATAACATAAATGTTCCTCACCAAAGAGTTTAGCAGCAAAATAAAGTAATAATTGCCACAAAAAAAGATTTTAGTTTTTGTCTGTCAGATTATGGTAACTGACACTGTGCAAGCAGGCAGGACAGACCAAGAACTGGAGCAAAGAACTAGGATCAGAAAAAAGAACAATTCTTTCATTCTAGATAGTGCAACCATATTATGATCTTGTCCAGGTAAACTGCAGAAAAGTTGGTAACATTTCCCTGGATTGTATCAATTCAAATGTAGAGGGAGGCAATGCATAACCAAACTTGAAGATCAAAGTGGACACAAATGTGCCCAAAAATGGCCTGTGGTAATTTATACCTAAAGATGTCAATTTTGAAAGGATTCTGAAATTTCTTAGCCTGCTATCTAGGGTGCTGTTTCAAGTCTTTTTTTCCTTCACTTGGATTGAGATTGAACACCCTTTTAAATAAATGATGCCTTCCAGTAGAATAGTATTCTCTTTTTCTCAAATAGTTACAAGTGGTTTTAATAAGCTAGGGTTTGAACATTTTTGCATCTTTTTAGAAAGAAACTGGTACTTTCAAATAACTGTTGTAGATGAGGAGCTTAAAGGGGAGAAGATCCTGTTGGTTCATAGGATGCAGTCTTGTGATATGTCCCTATTGGATAAAAATTATTTCACTTATCATCCTTGTTTTAGAAAACTCATCGGCTTTTGTAGATGCCCAGGTTCTTTTGAATCATATGTTAACTATCTGGAAACTAACAATATATCAAAATAGATACTGTGCACTTTTATGATGATGATAATACAAGATAGGATACTACCCTCAGTTGCACAACTGTCTGGAGGATTCATTTCTTTTTCATAACTAAATAAAAATTCTACTAATACTGAAAGTTTTGACTGGTGGATTATTTATACATTTGGACTGTATGCATTTATTTGTATGTTTAATTTCCCCATTTACCCCTTTCTAAAAACAAACTGACCTGATTTTTAGTATTTTACTGTATAATGACATAAATACATAAATAATTAAGGCTAGTTTATTTAGTAAAGGAGAGCTATATCCTTTAGTCAGATGGTCTTCCTCTCTCTCCATCTTCCTTCTCCCCCTGCTCTTTTTGCATATACTTTCTTTTTGTGTCTTTGAGTCAGTGTTGATGCTGGGCAACTGCCTGGACTGGTCCCTGTAGTTTTCTTGGCAAGGTTTTTCAGAAGGGTTTTGCCCTTGCCTCCTTCCTAGGACTGAGAGAGAGGGACTGGCCCAAGGTCACCCAGCTGGCTTTGTGCCTAAGGCAGGACTAGAACTCCTGGTTTCTATTTTGGTGCCTTAACCACTACACCAAACTGGTTCTCTATATACTTGCCAGTGCTGCTAGAAAATAGGGTTTAATTTCTGTTCTTTTTGATAATGGTATACTTCCTCCATTTAATTTAATTTAATTTAATTTAATTTAATTTAATTTACATGAGCCATTTCCTCCAAATACAACTCATTTAGTTCTCATAGTGGGTTTGACAGCTGAGAGTGATCCTCAGCACTGCAGATCAGCTCAGGAATTCAAATATGGAGTTTAAAAATAAACTATGTGTCAAAGGAAGGGTCAGTTTCCGAATAGGGTGTTTGTAGTGAGGAAAAAGTATCTGTTATCTATTGGTCATTTACTTATAGGGAATAACTATAAAAATAAAGCTGAAGGTGATAACTAAACCAGAATAAGCCAGCATACCACTTGTAAACAAAGGGATAATGAAAGCCTGCCAGGTCTCCTTAAAAGAGGGAGTTAAGGTTTTATTTAAAATGCTATTAATATGTTAAAGCTTTGATATGAAACATTTTATTTCCAACATATGAAAGACTTTCTTTCTCTTTTATTTTAGACATAGAGAAGAACTTAGATATGATATTTTGAAATAAATGTTCTTGATCCTACAATAAAAGTTCATATCCTACATCACTTTATGACATTCACCCATGCTTTCCATGACAAAGTTTATTGTATGTGCATGTGTGTGGAGTTTCCAAGATTTCCACTTATAGAGTATTTCATTCATTGGTACATTCATAGGGCTGATTGCAAATGAATTATAGTGTGCACAGCTCTGAATGTGGTTTGATTTTTAACTTGTGTGGGGCTCATAAACTCATGAGTTCCAATCTAAGAAAAAATTTATGGAGAAGAATAAATTTTGGGATGACTAAATCTATAACATAATCTGGATCATTGTTAATATTGTGAAATCAGCATTTAGATGTTGTCACTTTGAGGGTATCAGAATCATAGAGATGGAAGGAACCTCAGGGGTAATTTTGTCCAACCTCCTGTTCTGTATAGAATCTGCTAAAGCATTTTGGGCAGATGGCTATCCAGCCTCTGACTGAAGACCTCCAGGCCACCTATTCTACTGGCTGACAGCTCTCATCATCAGGAAATTCCTCGTAATATCCAATCTATTTCTCTATCCTTTCAGTCCATGGCGCTGGTCCTGCCCTCCAGAACAAAACCCTTTAGACATCTGAAGACTGAATTATATCTGTGTCAGACACCCTAGTAGATGGAGAAGCGGGGAGCTGACTAGCAATAACAGTAAGAAAACATTAGGTGTTCCAAAGATGTAAAAAACCTGCTGAAGTTTATTCTCCTCAGCCTCTTGAAGCATTCAGGGAGAGGGGATGAAAACAAAAACAGACTCTTTGGAGCCTCTCAGTCCAAACCAAGAACTCAAAGTAACTTTCAAAATAACATAGATAGGAGATAAACTGATCTGGCAGAAAACTGATCAATCTGAGACTTATTCTCCCGCTCTCACACCAACAGTCCCAATAAGCCTTCCAACCTCAACTGTATATGCAACTCCTTATATATGTAAGCTCCTTCTTTCCCTTTGAGGAAGGCTCTCCACCTTGAGGAACCAGCTGTCTTCTCTGGCTGGGCAATGACTTGAGTCCAGGCCAGGACGTGTAAAATGGTGGGGGAGTTTGTTTGTATGCGATAAAGGTAATCCAGCAGGTGTTTTCTTGGCAAGCTTCTCTTTGTTGTCATCTGAAGTAGGGACTGACCAGCATAGAGCAGAGTCTCTGTAACCTGGACCCTATGTTCCTGTTAATCCACCCCAGAATAGCATTTGCCTTTTTAGAAGCTGTATCATACTGTTGTCTTATGTTCAACTTGTGATCTATCAGAACACTCAAATCCTTTTTACATGTATTGCTGCCAAGCCAAATCTCCCTGTCCTATAACTGTTTCCCCCCACAGATGCAAGACTTAATATTTACATGCTAAATGTCATTTTGTTTGTTTCAGCCCAGTGTTCCAGACTGCATTATTCTGGGGAATTCTGCAAATGCACATTCCCTCAGGCTTGAAAATATTTGGAAATAGAATCTTTTAAGATGCCAATACCCTTGCCTCTAAGCAATTATAATGGTCTTTTTACAATTAAGCCCAGCTAATTCCATTGCTTGGAAACTTATTTGTTAGAAGATAAAAACATATAGTAGGAACATAAGGCCACGACTCCATTTAAATTAGAAAGGTTAGGATTGAATCAGCTTCCCAGAGAGATGTTTTATTTGGGAATGCCAGAAAATGGTAACCTGAGATTTCTGCAAAGATCACAAACTCTGCAACTGAGCTACAACCCCTCCCTTATAAACATCTGCAACTGGAAGAGACATTGAATATGATGACTGTGCAAAGTCTAAGAGCAGCAGTAACCAAAGAGCTGTCTATCACAAGCATAGAAATATCATAGTGCAGATTTTTTTGTTTTCAGAATAATTGGTAGTGTGGTTCAACTTGCATTGGTGAAAATTCTAAAAAATTCAATTTCTTTACCATGCATTTCACACAGCACTGATGCATTTTATATAGTGGTGAAAACTGGACCATCAGAAAGGCAGGATGAAGAAAAATCAATGCCTTTTACTGTGGTGCTGGAGAAAATAGTTGAGAGTACCATGGTCAGAAAAAAGAACAAATAATTCAATATTAGATGAAGTAAAGTTAGACAATGCACTGGAAGCCCTAATAATGATACTAAAGCTTAAATATTTTAGAAACTTCATGGGAAGGCAAGAGAAGATCCTGATCATGGAAAAAGCGAAGCCGATTGAAAAAGAAATTGGCAGAAGACAAGATGGTTAAACATTATCTCTGATGTCAGGAAGAAGAACTCAGAGGAAAGCTTACTGTACTGACAAGCAGGTCTGGCAAACTCTTGTCCATGAAGAGTGAGGAGTAAATGAACAATTTAGCAACAACAACCAGAACCTAGTTTAATCTATTACAGATCAGAAGTGAAGGTGTATTATTATTATTGTTATATTATTAATTATATCCTTAATGATTCTCTAGAATGTGAGCCAGTTTTGAAGAGAACCCCAAACCTTGGATTTTCTGTTTTCAGCTTTTCTCTTAGTGTGATGATAGAAATGTAAGCATTTGGGGAAATTAATATTTGAAAGGACTTTGAGCCCTTGGATTTGTTTTTTAAATCAGGTAATAGAATAATTTATGAGCTTTCTTCATCAGTCAGCCATGGAAAGATTAAGTATTATCCACTTCCATTACCTTTTCTAATAATCTATAATGGCTGTCTATGATGGAGATCCTTGTGTGATATTTTCTGGCTGGTACTACAGTGGTCTTTGAGCTTTACTACACCAATAGCCAAATACTTTCAAAATACAAACTCATTTCTAACAACACATTCAATCAGGAAATCTTGAAGAACTTCACTGTGTTCCCATTCTATGTAAGCTGACAAACGTGAACCACATTTTGCTTTTTTATGGGACTGCATTCTCATAAATGTGCTCATGGAACCAAATTAAGTATATCGCTGAATTTTAGTGTTCTGGGAAAGCTATTGTTTTCATGTCCTACCTTTGTATTTCCCAGAGAACTCAGGCATCTTCTACAAAATGCAGAGAAATACAAATATCTCACAATTATGGGGAAGACTGTGACCAGACAATCTGTATGTTTGCTCAATTTACTGCCAGACAAACCCCTGCTTTCCCTTCCTCCCTTAGCATTAAATCAATCTCTTCAAACAGAGGACTGTTCTCTGAAAAATAACAGACATGACTACTCAAGATGACCACATTCCCAAAATAAAAGAATAATTTGCAGTTGATACCAGTTTTTTCTTTCTAGGCTGCATGACCTTGTGTTGGTCTTAGGGAATATGGTTCGGCTTGAGTAAGCTTGCTAAACCATCCTCTTGAACAAGGTTTTTAGACAAGATAGCTGCATGACATTTGCTTTAATTCTTTGTTGCTAAAGCATTTCAGCTTTATGTCTGAGAGAAGGCAAAAATATTCAGTGCTAAACTGTTCAATGTTTTGAAGCATCTTAGCATGATGAATCCAGAGCAGATTATCCTGCTTTGATTCTCATTGGGGAAAAGAATGCCTGTTCTTTGCTTTGCTAATGAAATGAGATGCAAAGTTTGTTTTCTTAAAGATATTTTGTGTATTTGGTATAGAATGATATACAAAATATACAATTATGAGGGGAAACTGAAATGTTAACTTACAGAATTGGAAAGAGCTACTGACCCTACTGGGTCTAGCCCCTACTCAGTGCAAAAATCCAGATTAAAGAATCCTGTGAGACGGCTGTCCAATCTTTGCCCAAACACATCCAACAAAGGGGAGCTTATCACCATTCTCAGTAATTGGCTCCACAGGAAGGTTGATTCTACCTGAATGTTTCTTAACATTCAGATGGAATCAGCCTTCCTGTGAATTAAGACCATTGTTCTGTGCTCTGTACTTTGGGATAATACAGATTAGATATTGGCAAACCTCTGTATGGCAAACCTCTGGGTATTCAAAAAGTATGCTATCAGATCTCCCTTACTCATCTTTCCTTATGGCTAAACATATCCAGAATTAATTTTCAGTCTCCTGATTATTCTTGTTGTCCTTCTCTGCAATTAAAATTTTTTTAAAGTGTGGTGTCTGGAACTTGGTACGGTACTTGAGAGAAGATCTGGTCAATGCAAGATAGAGTAGAACTTTGTTTCACATGATTTGGAAACTGTATTTCTCTGGTGCAATCCAAAATTGTATTTTGCTTTTTAGCAGCCATGCCATTCTTTTGACTCGTATTCAGCTTGTGATCAACTACCATTGTAAGGTCCTTATCATACGTTTGTATTTATTTGATGGTGTTCCATCTTTTCATTCA
Organism: Python bivittatus; assembly: GCF_059951505.1. NCBI lineage: Eukaryota > Metazoa > Chordata > Lepidosauria > Squamata > Pythonidae > Python > Python bivittatus. The sequence continues at coordinate 19,552,303 of NW_028277075.1, read as the reverse complement.
GAAGCTCAGGATAGTGTAACTATTCCCCCCTCCCACCTCCAGCCCAGTGATGGAGCAGAGAAAATCATTTGCATGTATGTTCTCTGTTTTCCCTTGAATCCAATGCATCGATCTTTGGCTTAAAAGTGGATCCTACATAACAGAGAGCCAGATTTTTTTCCCTCCAAGCCTGTGTCCGCTGTCCACTGAATTTTCATAGAATTAAGTGCTCCTTTAAAAGTTGTATATTGGGGGAAAAAAGCAGTCTTGACTGGCACAGAGGTAAAAATGCTGAATAATTGCTCCTGCTTAAGCCATTCAGTAGTTGAAAGATCTCACAATAAAGATGACAATCTAACCCCAGTGAAATATTGCAACAGACTTTATCGTATATATATGAATGCTTATATGAAACCCCCTGTCTCTTTAAAATTAAATTAACCTCATAGTGTGAATCAGCTTAGGAACAAGGCAATCTCATTTTATCCTGCTTTTTCCTGATTATGTGTCATCAAAATATATCCTGTTAGAATTTCACTTCCTTTAGATGACCTTCAAAGAATTATCCTCTAACAATACTAGATTCTCACTTCTGCATTTAAAAAGTATAATGAAGAACTGTCCTGTCATCTATTTATATTTTATGCTTTACACACACACACACACACACACACACACACACACTTCACTCTTGTTCCACATCAAATTCAATGTTTTCCCTTCTCTGCTGATACAAGTAGGGCAGTCTGAACCCCTGCTGCATTTCATTCCAGCTTACCAATACCTCTTTCCAGTTGGCTGGTGTGTGCTCTGGCAGGTATATCCCATGTGTCCCCCCCCACCCCCACTCCTCCTTTCTGCCTGATATTTTTCACCCTGGCTGCTGGGCTGTCTGCCATGAAAGGCTGAAGTTTTGTGTGTGTATTTAATAGGTTTAGTAGTGCGATGGTGAAATGCTGCTCCTGTCTTTTTGATCTCCTTTTCTTTTAACTTGGTGAAATTGATTAGGGTTGTGACAGGTTTTCTCATCTAAGCCAAGTGACAGGAAGAATTGTAAAAGTCCCCCCACCCCCCCAACCAGGCTTCAAAAGACTTGTCACAGGAAGGAAAATAATTGGCGCTTGCTTTCCTGGCAATGTTGAGAGGGGAAAAGAAGCAGAGGAAGCTTCCAACTGTGGCCATGTTGACCATGGTCTGGACAGAACACCCAGTCATCACTGTGGAGGAAGGGGTGGAAATCCAGAAAGATATTTTTTAAGATGGCTTCCTCTCCAGCCAGTTTATGCATGGGAAACAAACCACTGAAGGCTGCAATGAAGAAAGGCCCCACATCTTATAAAGAGACTTTGAAAGTATTAGAAATGTTTATTCTTGAGAAAATTACTAGTAGGCAGGAAGGCAGGATATTACCACTAGTGGGAGAAGAGGTAGTAGTAGATAACTTTTTGCTTTGACTTATCTGTGTTAATAGTATCACTGTTTACTTGAGTCCTGAAAGTAGAGGATTCCTTTCTGCTTCCTGAAAATGATGGGCATAGTGTAGTCAACATTAAAACACAAGATAAATAAGGAACTATGCCTTCTGATTAATATCCCTATTATAGTTCTTGATCATGATTACAAAAATAATAGTATATCTATAAGAGCAAACACAACATTATATAGAACTGTGTGAAGGAATGGTTGGATGAAGGCCGCACTCGAGGAGATAAGATTCCCTTAGCCCTCAACAGGAGCGTGGGAAGTGTAAGAAGATGAGCCTGGCACCACCCTAAGGAATTCACAGTGTTTTGGCTTGCTGGCTTGGGAAGCTAGATTCAGTCTGGAGAGATTTCTGTCTTGAGGTGGAAGCTAATAAATGCAACAGAACTGTATCTGCACTGTCTCAGGGAGTTCTTTGGGCTGAACCTGACAAACTGTAACCCCAGAAGAGGGTGGGTCCATTTAATCCAGAGGAAGGCAGTTGTATGTATGTGTGTTTGTGTATGTATGTGTCCCAGACCATACTTTTATTTTTGTTTCCTAGAAACCAGGGCCTACTATGGTCAGGGCAATGATAATAACATTATCTGATGTGGCAAACCTAGTATTTGAGGAAGGGGCATTTAGCCATAATGGATTCTGACAAGACAACATATGGAACAAAGTTACTGTCAGCAATAATCATGTTCACGCCTTTCCTTTCATGATTCAAAGGATTTCTTAACTCATTCTGAGTTTGAGCAAATGGTACCTAGTAACTATTAAGAGAGCAACAAAACTGAATAGATAATATAGAATGAGACCAAGGAAAACATTGCGTAATTTCCTTCCTTTCTAAGCCAAAAAGTTCTAAAACCAGCCTTATCCTTGGCTCTAGAGAAAGTGTCTCTTATATGCATTAAAAAAATCATTTTTATGCATATTAAGTCAGAATGTATCATTGATGCCTGATACAAACTTTTACAAGAAGCACAAGCCCAAATTTATTTTCAGAATCAAATGCCAACTTATTTACTCCGTTACGATACAATTTTCAGAGCAGCTTTTGCGCTCCATGTACAAAGCACAGCTGGAAAGAAAAAAAGTATTTTAGCTTTAGGAACTAATAATTTATTCCTTGCTAAGTGTGTCCATGAACTCACCATGACTTGAAGAAGTTTTTACTCATAAATTGTATGTCATGAAGAGCATGTTTATTTAAATCTGAACATTGGCACAGGGTTAGGTAGGGTATTAACAGCATGCCCCACATAAAAAATGCCTTGTTTATCAACATAATATCCATATAACATAATGGAAAGATATTTATCTGCATCAGTAGAAACTATTTTTCAGAAACGTTCTTAATAGTTTTGTTTTCTGTTTGCCTTCTGCTCATATGCTTTCTAGTTTATAGGCACTATCCCAAAAATTAGAGAAGGAACTGAAAATATTGATGTGTGTGAAATTTATAAAGTACAGAGTAAAGAAAACAATCTCAATATGCAAATTTGTGGATGAAGGCTCAGTGTGTGAGATTTATTGCTGAAGAAATCTTTTTTTTCCCCCATAGTTGTGCTATATACCATTGCTACATTATTGTGAATTACTTAAACTACCAAGCATTTGATGTCCCTTGTCAGACATGTAAACTAGCATTTGATTCTGCTTTCTATGTTTAAATACTCATAAATAAATGTACAGGAGCTCTTATGAATTGTAGCTACTATGTCCAGTGAGGGGAGAATTAAATTTGCCACCTCTTAGCCACTTTCCTCTTGATGGTTGCATTACTGCATGATATTTTATTTTTAGGGAAAAAAAGAGGGAGGGAAGCCTCTGTTGACACAATTTCTCTTTAATAAGTACTCTGTTAACATAATGGAGATGTAGTGTGCTCGAAAGAATGCTCCTGGTTCATTTCAGAGGTCATACTGGGAGTTACAACATAGATAATCTGTCTATGCTCTTTTCAATGTTGTGAGAGTGTGTCACATTCAGAGGCTTGTGAGATGTACTCTTAGATTTCCTACCTCAAAGGGGGTGGTGGTGGTACAAAGCATCTCTTCTGAAAAGGAAAATATACTGGCCAGATTCCTCTACAATTGAATTCTTATTGAAAATGTAGAAGGCAATTGTCCTCTGGAGACTGACGGGTTTTGTTCTGGCTCAGAAACATTTTTAATTTATTTGACTATGATGTTATGCATATTAAATAACTGTTACCCAGATGATAATACCATCTTCTTTGGGTCCATTTACTAGGAAATAATAAAATAATCCTCAAAATATTGAAAACTATCCAAACTATAATTTAGCCTTGAAATGATAATATACATGATGGATGAAGGCCTGGTTTGAAAGTGCTTAAAATATATAGCAATGCCAGCAACATTAATAATCACAACAATAAAAATTACAAAGGTTGACCTCTATACTAAAATAATTACTCCTTATAGTGCTTGAGTCCCTAAAGCTTATTCAGTAGATGATAGCATAGCTTATCTGTTTATCAGAATGGATATAATCCTATCAGTAAATCTGAAATTACTAGACCCTACCATTTATTTTTCATTTATAGCAAAAGTACTAATGACTACCTAGATATTAAAGGATCCTAGCTAGCTTTCTCTTTCAATTTCATGGACAAGAAGCACCCATGAACGCTTACTGATGGCATGTAGAACTGGTAGTAGAAGTGAATGAGGAGATCCTTGAATCCAGAAGAAGTGTGCTAATATTTTACCATAATCATTTTTAGGGATATACCTGAATCTAGGAAGACAAAACTGATACAAAGGGATGAGGTGATGTCTTCACCTCTTTCTTCTTCCATGTGCTTCCACATCCTAACCTCAGCTGTATACTCGCTGCATTAAGCAGCAAAGCTGAACACTACTGTCATTAATTTCATTTATCTCCTTCCATTACCTAGCAAATTTCTGACACTCATTCTCTCCTGAACTGACATACTGGAATTTGATACACCTTATTCAGTTTCTAGGCTCAGATTTCCTCAGCATGTTCCAAACAAATCAAATCAGATGAAGTGTTCTCAGGATGTCACACAGATCAAATATGCCCTTATGCCCTTATGTTTACAGGATGAGCAAAAAGAAGTCTACCCATATTAGAGGTATGATTGCAAGTGTCTTCTTCACTGATTTCTAAGTGGATTCAAACTAAGAAATGTTACTGGAAAATAAAAGGCCTTAGAAAATGTTTCCATCTAATATCACATTCTTATTATAGCTTTGGCCATTGTTGTAATCCATTCAAAGTCAGTTTTTTTCCCTAACAATGCCTAATTCAGCAATTGTGGTTATATACTTCAGCCTTCCTTACATCAGCTTTTCCCAAAAATACAAACTAAGGAAGGAAATATTCTCTGTTAGGAAAATGCCAGGAAGAAAAGTGGTAACAATTTTATCTGAAGATACAATTTGCCATTATTCCCTCTGAAAACAAGCAACTGTAGTCCACAAACAATGGCTTGTGCTGCAGTGGATAGGTGTACAAACCATACCTTGGATAGGTAGTATGCCTATCCAAGGCGTACTACCATACTTGTGTTACACACAAACATGCTGTTTCTTTCTTTTTGAATAAGAAATTTGAAATTTGAATGTTGCTACTGAAGATGAAAGATCCATTATTATTGCCTATATAATGGCAACGGAAGTAGAGAGCAGACAGAATGAATGTGTAAAGCTTTGAAAGAATGCCTTGTTCAACAAGAATTCAGAACTGCTTTGCAAAGCAATCCTCATTCTGCCTCTAAAGGGCAAAGTAAAACTATTACAGATTTGCTTTGTACCCTTCCAAATGCCTCTTCTGAAAGCCTCTTCCAGGTGCTATATGTGCAAGAAGAAACTTTTGCACACGTACAGCACATTCACAAAAGTCACTTCCAGTTAATGCCAGCAAACTCCTAATGCCAGCAAATTGTGAGGCATTTCAGACAGCTTTCGTTAATCTACCAGCAGAATGCCACATCTCCTGGAAACGTTAAAAATGTTGAAGTGATAAAAAGTGGAAATGTGCAATGTTTGTGGCACTGTTATTACACAAAGAGTCTTTGTCACATTTCTGCAATCATGGAGAATGGCCTATTATTTGTGGGTGGGATTTTTTGCTGTGCTGTTTGCTTCCCCATGCCTCTGAATATTCAGTTTAATTTAACCATCAGTGTTAAGACAATTATTTCATGAATCAAATGTCACGGAATAATATGTAGGTATTTTACTTCTCTGGAACTTTTTGTCAAGTAAAGTAAGGAAAAAAGTCAGAGAGGGGAATGGAGGAAAACAAAGTGGCTGATTTGGTCAGAGTTTTAAAATAAAGTGTTGGAGGATATCCTGGATCTCCCAACACATCATCTTAAAATTCTGACTAAACATCTACTCCATGGCCTCCATACTATTTTGTTTCCCCCTATTATAGGCGGTATTAGCTGCCTATTTTTATGGATGCAGATTAAGAACAACTGCAACAAATGTGTTCTTCTGAAGAAGTATCATTTACAAGGACAGGAATCCAGCTGATTCTACTTTGAACATTCCAAGCTACACTTTTGGCCTTACTGGAATGAATAAAATGTATTGTTTAGAAGCATCTTCCTTTGTTTATAAAACTGGAAGGAAATGAAAGAGAACAAAAGATGAACATACAAGTGAGGGTTTCCCCAAAAGTTTTGTTATTATATATCAATTTCTTCTAAATTCAGACCTTATTGCATTCTGTTACCCTAGATGTTCCTCTCCCAAATGAAGCTATAGAGTACTCAAAATTGGCCCAAGTCATTTGGGCTACTGTATTTCTCCCTAGTGTTTGGGAGATGGTGGGTGTCATTGGTGTCTGCATTTTCAAGGAACCAGAGTCAAGGCTGAATTTCAGGAAGGCCAAAATTCAGAAATGGTCTTCATCAGCTAGATGCCAAGACCCCATGGGCAATTCCCAGATTTAAGTCAGGCTTTTATTTTCCCTTCTGAAAATATTTAGATTAAATTCTGTTTCAGAATTGTTTTGCAATAATTAAAAGACAATCATAACTGAACCGCAGGAATAGCAGTGATGAAACCACAGTTAAGTTTTGGGATGGAATTAGGTCAAAGCAGGAGTCACTAACCGTTGATTAACAAGGAGACAGATAGAACTGAACAAACAGCCAAGGGAAGGAGGATTAAGAAAAGTCAAAGAAAGCAGAAATTGCCAGGGGTCTTATGGAATAGAAATCAAGATAATCATTTTGCTGAAAAGCAGAGTCTTTGGCCGAAAGAAATTCAGCGCCTTATCAGCCAATCCTCCTTGTTTTGTTCTGTAACAGACAGGGAAGTCTGGAGTGGCAAAAATTTGTCAGCCAGAGACAGATCATCAGTTCCAGTTATATTTAATTATAGGTCAGCTGGAAGGGTGATCTGGATAACAGGTTAACAGTGCCTGGATATTAAACATCTCACAACTTGAGGTGAGGGGAAAAAGATACTGTTTGATTTAAAAAGGCCAGGAAAGGATTTCATGACTCAAACAGAACTGAAGGAGATATAATTCAGTGGGAGCAAGAAACACTATAAATGTTGATGAGGAAATTATTTGCTTCAGGGCAGGGTAGCCCAATGCCTGTGAGACAAATGTGTCCTAGTATCTACACTGTGATCCTTAACATGCTGATATCCTGCCAAATTTCAATGGCAAAATAGGTGACTTTCAGTTCCACAGTTTCAAATTATTTTTAATGAGTTTGAGATTTATTGTATTTATTTGTTTATTTATTTATTAAATTTGGAGGCTGCCTGTCTCCAGAATGATTCTGGGGGCTTACAGGTTGAGAACAGAAAGACAATAAAAGATGAATCAGAAGCATGCAGACAACAATATCATTCATGCTCACCCACATACACACACAGATACCATTCATCTATCTATCACTGACAGGGCTCCATAGCCACCCTAATTTGGGAAAATAAACAGGTTTTTAAAGACTTCCAGAACATCATTAGGGTGAGAGTTATGTGGCCTCTGGAGGGATACCATTCAAAAGAAAGGTGCCACAATACAGAAGGCACACTTCCTGGATCCCAATAGATGAATTGTTTAACTGAAGGGACCTGAAGTGCACCAATTCTGCCTGATCTTACTGGGTAAGTAGAAACAAAGGGATAACTTACCCATAACCTGGCCTGATATCATAAAGGGCTCTATAGGTCATAACTAGCACCTTGAATTGTATCTGGAAGCTCTCTGGCAGCCGGTGGTGTCACATGGCCATATTGAGGGATGCCTGATACTGCTTGCATAATGCACACTGCATTCTGGACCAGCTGTAGCTTCTGAATTACCTTCAAAGGCAGTCCAAGGGTACATTGCAATAGTTGATCCATGAGTCGACCTCCCAATCCAGGAAAGGCACAACTGGTGCACCAGTTGAAGCTATGCAAAGGCCCTCTTGGTGACAGGTGCCACCTGCTCTCTGAGTTCAAGATGAAACTCAGATTATTCAACCCCATCAAAGTGGAACATCCCCAAATCTGGGGATGGGGGTTAACATCCACAGTTCTTGGTTTCAGCTGGATTGAGCCCAAGTCTGTCCTCCCCATCCAGACCTGCACAGCCTCCAGACATTGGGATAGGACATTAACAATATCACTTGGCTGGTCTCAGGTCAAGATATACAACTGGGTATTATCCACATATAGATGATATCAAAACCTGATGGATGACCTCAGAGATTTAATGTAGATGTTAAACAGGAGTGGAAAGAGCATCAAGCCCTGAGGCAACCCATAAATGAGGGGTTGAGGGCATGATCTCTCCCCTGCTGTCAACACCGACTGGAACTGTCTATTGAGAAAGGAGGATAATCACTGTAATTCAGTACCCACCACTCCCAAACCCTGCCGCAGGTCCGCAAGGATACTGTGATTGATGGTATCAAAAGCTACTGACAGATCAAGGGAGAGATGGATGAAGAAACCACCCTCAGGCTGGCTTTGCCCCAGGTCATCAATAATCATGGCCAATCTTACCTCCATACTGAATCCCAGCCTGAAAGCACCTGAAATGTGACTGGGATGGTAATGGTTTGTCTCCTAGGGGCCACCTGTCACATCCTTAACCTCTCCCCAACACACCTCCAAAAGACAGACAGACAGACAGACTGACTGACTAAATAAATAAATAAATAAATGCCTTTCACATTCACTTAACCAGATAGCTTTCAGCAGTCCTCTAGATCAGCTGCAACTCCTGATCCCCTAGAAGTTGTACATCCCAGTTTACTCTTCCTTTATGGAAGATTTTGGTTTATTTCTCCATGTTGGCCAGAAGTACCAAATCAAAATACTGATCTTAGATATTCTGGGAAAATTATTATTTCTTTATCCTACTGTAAGAAGCAAAGGGAATAAATCATGCTTGTTGCTGCTACCATCATGATTAAATCTATATGCCTTTTGTATGTACGTTTTTAACATTCAGTGCTAAATGCAGACAGATTTAATGAACTGTTTCTGTAAAGTCTAAAGACCAGCAATCAATCAAATGGCTTTTTCCCTCCATCTGTACTGCCAAATTTTATTGGTGTGATTCTTTAAAAGTGGTTATGTAATTACTAGCCATTTTGAGACAGGGAACTTAGATAAACTCTAATTGATGCAGGCTTAACAGGCTTTTGCTTTTTTGAAAAAGAACAATCTCCCAAAGCAGAAAAATATGGGGAATATACTTGTTCACCTTGTACAGGTTTCACTCCTCTAAATAACAGTAAGTGTGGTTCCTGGAGAGTAAAGGTTTGCCCATTCCTGTTACAAAAATGATGTCCCGCAATTTACCCAAAGTAGGAAAAACCCTGAGAACTCTTTTCATACTATTTGAATATGCTCAGCATTTAGAATTGCTGCCTGGATATAATGATCCAAGTGAAGAAATAAAAAAGCATATTTATCCTGTGATCAGCTGTACATTAAACTAACCAGAGAGAGTAATCTAATCAGGCTTTATTAAACCGAAGCTGCAGTGCATATCTCATACCAACAAGCACTGACTGATTTGACCAGCAGAATAATCCTCCTTCAAGATGCTTGCCAGCTCTCTCTTTTCACAGTAGGAACTATTGTTACATTCAATTGCAGAACATGTTCTTTTTATTATGGAGGAAGAAAAGAATACAGGGAATTTAAAGGTTGCATCATCTGCAGAATCAAGAGAAAAACTGTGGCATAACTTACTATCAGCATCCATTGACTGCTGCCTACTTCCGATGTTGATATTACATGAACATTCACATCTAAGGGTATGCAAAGGCACCTCACCAGAATAATTCCAATGTTTTGGGGAGTTAGGCAAACCTTCATCTTTACTTTCCCTTAGAGCAGTGTTGTCCAAACTTGGCCACTTTAAGATGAGTGGACTTCAACTCCCAGAATTCCCCAGCTAGCATGGCTGGCTGAGGAATTCTGGAAGTTGAAGTCCACTCATCTTAAAGTGGCCAAGTTTGGACAACACTGCCTTAGAGCATTTGGGCACTAATGGTGGGAGGCTACCTTAGTTTAGTCAAGTGTGATATTGCTTGATTGCTTTGTTTGAGGTTCAGTTTTGTTTTGTTTGTTAGATTTACATCCTGTCTTTTCATTCAGGAGCTCAAGATAGCATATATAGCTCTTCCTCCTCCTATTTTCCCTTCTTTGTTTGGTTCTGTTTGCTTTGACTGTAAACTGCCTTGAATCTTAAGTAAATGAAGTAAATGAATAAACTGGTCACAGTCTTTCAGATGATGGAAATTGCCATGGCCACAAATGGCCACAGATGCTATGTTGCAGCCTAATGCTGTGGCTTTTCTCTGCTGTCTCTTGGACATCACTGAAATACTCCATAATCTCTGGAGGCTAAGTAAAAATCTATGAAGAGCTCTGTTCTTCCAAAGATCTATCTAGGCCAGCATTCTGTCTTTCAAAATAACTGATCAGATGCCTACGGATAACTCATAAGCAGAATATGAGAACCCTATCTGTCTCTCACTTTTATTCTTCATCTTCTGGGATTCTATTTCTCATCCTGGAAGTAGCATTAGCATGACCATCAGTTAGTGATGTTGTAAGGACAGATATTCAGTTCTGCAGAGCAGAGTCTGGAGAATAGACTAACTTCTGAAAAGCTGGCTAGATCCTGATTTGAATAATAATAATACAATAGAAAATAGTTGTACAATATCTCACCCTTCAGAAATATATGCATTCCAATATCTCACCCTTCAAAAATATATGCATTCCAATTCATTGGAACCCATTAGAAAATTGGACTTCCAGTGGAGGTATACCGAACTAAACACACCTCCAGCAGAGCGGAGATGACAACTGCAGCAAAGACCAAAGAACCAGTGAGTAGACCGGTTCTTTGGAACCTCTCTGGACAAGGAGACAACAGGAGATTGACTTGTGAGGAGACTGCAGGACAGCAGTCTCCCATGGGTTTGAATGCCAGGAGACAAAGGGATCAATCATCAAGCTTGCAACCATGGCAGAGCCTTTTAAAGGATACTAAGTTCGCTAACTTCACTTTCTAATCACTTTCAGAAATCGCTTATTTAACCATCTTAAAGCTATAGGAGATCTTCGGAACAACAACTTTGAAAAGCCACCTGGTGAGTTTACATTAATTTCTGAACAAAAGAAAAATTAACCATACGCTGAAGAACTTAAAGAATTTGAAATAAATGGCAAAGCTAATAAGATTTTGAACTACGATAGTTATACATGAATTAAAGGTCCAGACAAATTTGGAATATTAAAAATTTTACTATAAGATTTTGGAAGTAATTATATAAAATAAACAGCTTTTCATGGGAACCAAAACTATTTTGTCTAACAGTCATAATAGATATTAGAGAGTTTATTATTTAAATTGGACTCTAGAGTGGCCTAAAGATTCCAGGCAAAAGAAAAAAAAATGTAAACTTGCTTTTCATTTGGATCAGTACTGGGATTTACAAAATGATACAAAACACTATAACATTCGAAATATTAAAGGAGATATTTGAAGAAAGGGGCCAGAAATTAGTAACTACAATATCAACAATACCAGCAACAATGTCTGCCTCTAGTATAGGCTATGTTTAAAATATGTTAATGACATCTGTTAATAACAGATCTTTCTTGATGCAGTAATAGTAGAATCAGAAATATTGGATTTAAAAAAAGTGTGGATTACAAGATAGAGAAGGCATTTAAAGTGGAAATACAAGTGACAGGCCAAGAGAATGACCTGGATGAGGACTCTTTACTGCATGTACAAAAGAAGCTTGCTGAAGTTTTAAGAATTAAAGGGAAAATACAAATGATAAACCAAGAGAATGACCTGGATAATGCCTTTTTATTGGATTTATAAAAAGGCTTGTTAAAGCCTTGAAGAAGCCCTTGAGATAGGACAAAGAAAAATTGAAGAGAAATCAATTCCAGGGTAATATTTGAATGAATTAGATTAAGATTTTCAGAGGTAAAAGGAAGGAATATAAAGTTGGTTTATTTGATTAAGGTTAAAATAAGACATGTTTTTATGAAGTTCTGGCAACCCTTTACAGACTTTTTGCTGACACCAGGATTTAAAAGTTGATGTCTTATGGATTTGCTTATAGATAAGGGATGGGTTATGGAAAGAAGAGATATCTGTTTGTAACCTTATAGGGGGTGAAGAGCTACCAAACTTGTTTATGCTTGTGATGAAAATTGAAAGTCACTTCTCTATAAATTCCTTTTTATTTATCTCACTCTTTCCTTTTCCTTTTCCTCTTCTCCTTTTCCTTTTTCTTTCTTTGCACTTTTTACTTTCTCTTTTTTACTTTCTTTTCCTTTTCTGAGTTTAGTTTGTATTAGTTTTTATTATTGTAATTAAAATCTTCAATAAAATTATACACACACACACGCAAATACACACATTTGCATACACGCACACACACATATTGTAGTGGCAATGCGGAAGACTATTATTTTGAGGAGTTTAGGTGACATAGCTTGATTTCTCCTGCACGTATTAAGAAAGCTCACTTTGAATCATAATAATGTTTAGCTGGCTTGTTTTTCACTTTTATTTAAAAGTGCGGGGGGGAGCAAAACCCTTGGGATTGTTTAGGTTAAGCATTAGCTTATTTCTACAGTTCTTAGGCTCTGGAATCTTTTGATGAGCAGGTATAACATCTGGCGAAGGTCATTTTCAGAGCTCCTGACTCCAAAACACTTTTTGACTGAACTTTTCAGTTTTCCATTTTTTCCACATTCATCAATCAATCAGACAAACAACACTGCATGTCTATGTTGCCTATGAAGCAATTATGAATTTTGGTTAATTCTTATTTTTTAAAAAATCAATTAAATGAAATTTGTCTCTATCTGTATCACCCACATTCAAGAAGCACAGCTATTACAGCTATTCCTGGAATAGATCAGACTGGTCTGTCAGTCCGACATGTAAACCTTAAAATGGGGAGCCTGTTAATAAAAATAATGTGTTATCTTAATTTAGCAAACAGATTGAATATATCACTGTATATTCACTCTGTTTGCTAAATTAGGGCAACAAATTATTTTTATTAGCAGGCTCCCCATTTTAAGGTTTACAATATAAGCACTCAAAACCCTCTAAGTATAGATCTATCATGTTTGCTTTCTCCCAGTCAAGGTATTTTGCTCCATGTATGAAAAGACTATTTTTTTTTCACATGCATATATATCTACCTATCATATTACGCTCTTCTGGGATGAGCACCATTATGCAAAATACAGAAAAAATTAAGATATAGTAGGCAAAACAAATTAAAGGCAGGATTTTTTAAAAAAGGAAATATAACTTTAGACTATACCAACACCATTCACTATGCCTTTCCATATTTTTCTGTCTTTTCAAACCACCCTTGCTTTCCCCAATTTCTTATTAAAAAGAAAAGAAAGATCCTTATGTGACCACACAGACACCTATCTTCTGATCCCAAAATCTTGGTTAGTATGAAGAAAGGACACATTTGCTGCTTCCAGGTATGTTCTTTTGAATGCTTTCTAGATTGATTAGGATGTGGTATGTATCATGGCCCTTTACTGGAAAGAGTGATGAGGCCAGATGACGTTGGATGTGCTTGACATGACACAGTTTTAACTGGTAAATATGAAAAATCAGATTGAACTTAATAGAACTTGGTCTAATTGTAGACAAAAGGACTGACTGAGGTGAATGCACCGAAATATTGATGATCTAGTCTGATGGATATGTGAAGAGCCATATTTTATTCCCAGTGGTAAATAGTGAAAAGACAGGCTTCCAAAAACTGCTGTTATGCCAGGCATTTTTAACATGCTGCAGCAATCTGACCTTCATACAGATGTGTCAACCAATCTCTAGAAGTAGAAACTAAGAATGAGCAGTCATGGAGGAATTATTCTGGAGTTGGTACTCATGGAAGGTGCTCCGATCTGATTTACATATTTCTACCGGCAGTTTTTGTGTAAAGCTGAAATGATGTATCGATTGATTCAAGTTTGAGTAATTCATTTTGTCACATCACAATATCCCAGTGGATCCACTATAATATTACATTACCATGTACTTCCTGAATTTAACTCCATACTCTTCTTTATTACTAATCATTAAGCCATTAGAGTAGACCTTACAGAACTTGAATTTCTTCCAGTGGAAATGCTTCTGAACACGGTTAAAGAGGTTTTATTCAGTGACTTTCATAAACTGAGTGAGCAGAAAACTCAAGTCATTTTCAACTAATGCTGCATGTGGAGAGGTTAGAAAGTTTAAACACATTAAATCTATGCCAGCAACACAGACAGCACAGCAATTTCTGTGAGAGGACAGTGGGCCAAAGAGCAGCCCGAGGGAACAAATCTAAAAATGTGTTCTGAAGTGCTTGACTCAAAATGGATTTTTCACTACCATGCTAAAAAATTGAAAGACCGGTCTGGCTTTTTCCTCCATTCCTGTTCTCTCCATACTTCAGTTGCACCACTTTGCTAAACAGAAAACATCTGAAAACTGGGTTGATAAATATGATATTACAGACAATACATGGAATGCAGTGTATTTGAACATAGAGCATATTCAGACAAGGAATTTATTGAATAAATACTTTTTCTTATCTTTGGAATTTTAGGTGGAGTCCAGACAACGTTGCCTTCTATCTGAAATCCGTAAGAGCTCCATTCTATTACTACTTCTGTCTTTTTTTTGTCACCAGAACACAAAAAGAAAAAGCAATTGTATTGTGTCTTTGATTGGGAACATTAGGAATCAAATATGTAGAAGCATCCATGATGCACTATTAAAGTAAAAAGATCATAAGGCATTTCCATTTAATTAAAAAAAAAACTGATATGCACTGACAACTCAGCACTTGGAAGTGATACTTTATCAGTGGACTAAAGGAAGTACATATAATTGAACTTTTACACCTACTCAAGTTATATTATGGGAAAAGTACAAACCATCTGCAGGAAAATAGTGGCAAAAGAATGCATTTTTTTACATTCTCTGTTCTTGACTTAGACATTCAAGGAGTTAGGCAGTCTATTGAACTTGGTATAATTTATCTTGTAACTCTAAGCACATCATAATACATTTTCTGCTGGCTCTACCCCTGGGATTTTCTTTCTGCTGTGGAACAGATGTCTGCACTATCAAGACAGCTATTTTCTCCTCTCAGTATATGAGACATTTTCTGAAAATGAAGCAGAAGGGATTGCTAGGAATTTCAAAATGCAATCATTCAAGGTTTTCTACTAATAATAGAGAAAACAGTGCAAAGGATAAACTGTTTTATATGTAATTGATTGATTGATTGATTGATTGATTGATTGATTATGTGCCATCAACATGATGTCAGCTCTAAGTGACCACATAGGTAGACCTTCTCCAGGATGATCTTTCCCTAACCTGGCCCTTCAGGTCTTCCAACAGTGCACCCATTGCTGCTGTAATCATGTCCATTTATTTTGATGCTGATCATCCTCTTCTTCTCTTTCCTTCCACTTGTCTCAGCATTATAGACTTCTTAAGTTGATGATTCAAAATCTGAGGGAAAGCCAGTTTGATTCAAAATGTAGCTTCGTACGTAGGCCATCATGGGCTGATATCAAATGTCTGTAACCTTCAGCTGCTCCATTGTTTGGTAGGATGGGATGAAAATAGCAGGTATGATATATTTTTTAGAGAAAATTTACCTTGCCAAGGTTCAGCTGAATACCTTCAAGGACTTTAGTAAACTTTGAAATAATTTGGCTGCCCTTCTTTTGAGGATACAGAAAGGACTGCACAGTTGCCTCCAAATTATTCAGCAAAGAGGTTCAGTTGTGCTGAATCAGTGCAGCAAGTGTCCTATAGCACTTAAAAACAAAATTGTTTAAAAAGTAAGCTCTTAACTTTTAGGCTTCTAGGCTTGGCATGACATTAAAGATTTGCCATTAACTTGCCCTTGTGAGTGGATGTATTTTTCTAAGTTTAATCACTGGGCTTCTGGGTGCCAGGAGGGCTGATCTAGCTATTTTTTGTTTATTTATTCATTCAATTTATATAGCCATTCATCTCACATTCATGACTCTGGGTGGCTTACAATTAAAACATAAATAGTACCTAAAAAATATCAAAAAATAAAACAGCCATACAGACAATACAAACATTAAAAACAATTAAACAATTAAAAGCCATACAATACAGTCGCTGGGAGAGCACAGACATTCAAGAACAGTACAGCCATTTTATGGGCTCCACACCACTCTCTGATCTCCAGGCCAGATTAAAAAGCCAGGTCTTCAGGCCCTTCTGGAAGGCCAGCAAGCTTGGGGCCAGCTGGAGCCCGGAGGGAATGATGTTCCACAGGGTGGGTGGAGCAGCAGAAAAGGCCTTCCTCCGGGGTCCTGCCAGATGACATTCTCTAGTGGACGGAATCCGCAACAAGCCTTTTCTGCTGGACCTGATGGGACAGGTAGATGTCACTGGGGAGAGGTGGTCCCTCAAATAGGACTATTTTCTGGGCAGTGGCAGTGACATTCCTGGAGGAAAGGCCATTGTTATTGGCATCAGAGTTCTGGGGCTATGCCTACCTGCCACAATTGGACCTTGGACAGCAGAGATGACAGAGAAGAGGAAGGGTAAGCGGCAGAGAGACTATTACTCATGAGTAGTGTAGAGGAGAACTGGGAGACTCTGGAGGAATCCCAGTGTGAGAAAGAGAAGTGGAACTCAGGGAAGGAGGGGAGCAGCAAGTGAGAGGCACTGCTGGCAGAGCTTGTGCCAATGGCAGGAGGACAATCTGGCTCTTAAAGAAGAACTTAGGGAGAGTAAGGACTATATTGCTCTCTGGGCAAGAGATGGGGAATCAAAGATGATATTAAGCTCTTTGGCAGCTGCCTAAGCTGAAAGGGATTATTTTCCAAGTCCAATTCTTATAGAGTTCTCTTTAATAAGATTTATTGAGATGAAAAGGGTAGGAGTGCAAGAATTTCAACAAGTGAACTATTTTCGATTTAGAACCAATATATCTCCACATACATTATGGAAAAGACTTTGTGATTTTATTTCTCACAGCCTTCCTATGAATCAGAGATGGAGCAGGCTTGCTCCACTGATAATGGGGAAGTTTATACTGTTTTTTTAAATATATGGCTATTGTGGGTTATTGGTGATATTAATTAATATGTGAGTAGATGCGCTGGTGCGAGTGAGCTGAGTGGTGTCCAGGCAGCCATATTTATTTGTTGGGTGCTGAGAATGATCGTTGGCATCTGCTGTAGTCAGAAGTCTATGAGTGGGGGTGACAAGGAGTCTCAGGTGGGCTGTTTATGTCAGGTAGCACCTTCCCATAGTGATGGGCCATGAGATACAGTATATAATGGAAGACACTGGGCTGACCATTACAAAAAAAGAGGTTCCTACAGTTTGGTGCTGGTCCCCACTTCTGGCCTTCTGGCTCCTGATCTGGATCCAGGGAGGCATTACTAGAAGTCTCAGTCTACAGCTCTTGTTAGTTCTTTGGAGGTTCTAGTAGGGGAGTGCAGCTATCATATACCCTTCTATCTGGGATGGTCATTCTCTTCCACCAAGTGCACAGCTTCAAGAGAGATGCACATTAAGAAGTGAAGAAAGGGACACCCACCTAGCCAACCAGATCAGCTGAATCAACCAGTCAATCAATGGGGTGACAAATGTCGTATCCAGATGATCCTCACATCCACCCTTGTTAGTTAATGCCAGATCTGCCCACAATATGGCCATATTTAGTCATGGCATGGCAGTAGACAAGCGTACAGATCTGCCCTGTATCATGAAACCCCTGCTGGATGACAATGAGGTTGGGATCCTGTCTGAGATTTGTGCATCAGATTTCTGGGGACTAACTATTGTATCTCTGAAGAAGACCCTCGTGGTGACCAGAGATACTGCTATACAGATGATTGGGTTTAAATACTTCCACATGCAGTTAGGACTGAAGACAAGTTATGGTTGCTGCTTGCTTACTGTGCCCCACACTCCTGGCAGCAGCCTTCCCCAAGCTTCTGGATCTCATAAGAAAGCTAGGCATTTAGTGCCTAACCCTTAGTACTTCAATCTCCTTGCCTCAGGTGTGCAGGATAATACAAAACCCCAAAGTTGCAGCTGGATTTTAGTCACCGTAGAGCTCAGGTGGCAGGAAATTGTATTGAGTAAGTTTTGAGGCATTTTCCAACTTTATGATTTGATGTATACCTGTATGTAACAGCAGTTTATCCATCAGTCAACAACTGATGAGTGTGATGTGTTTGTTCAGGCTTCCTGTTCATTCTTTATTCAGAATGTGCTCCTACAGTCACAGAGGGTTGGTTTTCTTTCATGTGTCGGTTTGTTTAGGAAGTGGGAGGCTGAATCAGATGAAGAGCTGTTATACGCCTGCTGTTTCATAGCAATTTTAACAATATTTACTCTGCTTGTTCTCAAAACAACTCCAACATTTTTCATTTTTAAACTATCCTGAGTTTAACGGCTGGGTTTGTTTTATGTTGGTCGTTCTTCAAATATGTTTATAATACCGTATCTTCAGTTATGAGATGATGATGATGATGATGACGATGACGATGATGACGGCTGTTTTATTTGGAAGATAATTTGTCTGACATGGCCAGGGGGATTTCTGTGTTCCATTCATTTACTTTCCTTGTTATTTCATCCTAATAGGAACTTTGAGAAATTAAAATAAGAGCAAAAGTGACATCTATGCTGAACAGTGAAATGGAAGCTGCCTAATTCTTATGGTCATTTGCTGCAGAAAAATGACAGAGGAAGAGAACCTATTCTTTACATAGTATGAGCTCACAGGAGTGTGCCTATGTAGACGTTTGTTTATTTGTTTATTTATTTATCATATTTATATAGCCGCCCATCTCACACAAGGTGACTCTGGGTGGTGTACAACGATTAAAAAGAATAAATACATAAAAACAATTAGATGTAAAACTGTAAAAACACACAAAATAGGAGGGGATAAAATTAATAAGGGAGCCATTGTAAAATATAGGAGGTTGGTTGCTTTTTGAATATTTATTGAATACACATTCTCACACACACACACACACACACACTGCACTAGATTGGGTGGAAATCATGTCAAATTTAACGAAACTACAGAATTTTAAAAACTGTCCAACAGGGTCCATGGACCACCATTCAGTTCTGGGCATTTAAATTTGCATCAAAAAGTTAAGATTGTTCTGAGCCTCTTGCTTATGAAAAAATAAGAAAAGCCCTGAAAGCACAATATCATTCCAGTGCTGTACAAGCATGCAAAATATCTAAGGGATTTACAATAACAGTAGAAAAAATGGGATTTCAGTGTACATAATGTGACTTGAGAAAGACGTGATTTCAGTGTACATAGTGTGACTACACTAGAGACCTAGATCCAAGCTGGCAGCCGTTTTGGGTTGTTTCAGAGGAAGAAGTTGCTGTAAAGAGAATGGGTGTTTTTTTCCTTTCAATTTACACTGTACACAATGTAGCAACTTTTTTCAAGTTCCTGTTTCTGAAGCAGTGTTTCTCAACTTTGACAACTTTAAGATGTGTGGGCTTCAGCTCCCAGAATTCCCCAGCCAGCCACACATCTTAAAGTTCCCAAGGTTGAGGAACACTGTTCTAAAGCATGAGTGGAAATTGGCATGATTGTATACATTCATCTTAGAGATGCTTCTCCTCTTCCTCCTTCTGCCAATCTTTTTTGTAGGAAAATACTTTGAAAATAAGAGATATGACATAGACCTTTCCCCAATGTGACAGCCTCTGATTGGAACTATAACCTCGAGAATTCCTACCCAAAGGCAGTAACTTGGTAATGCCAATGGCCGAGCCATTCTCGGTATAGCTGACTGCTGGTATCATCATTTCACAGAGTTTTCACCCGACCTGCAATCTGTTGCCAAATTTGGATTTTATCAGAAGATTGATGTGACTCCTCACTTGAAGAATGTGGCCATGTCAAATAAGGGATACTAAATTTCACTCCTTCTCCTCTTTAACAAGACTACCCCACAGAGCTGCTGCAGGAAAAAGCAGAAGAGCAAGTGGGATGTGTGTCAGTTTGAACTCCTGGAGAAAAAGGATATAAATGTAATAAACAAATAAAATTTATAGCAGCCTCCAAGCTTTAATTTTGACTGATAAAAGTTATTCTTGTAAAAAATGAAATCAAAATTGAAAATGTACCAGAAGGGAAGAATTCATTTATTTGTTTTTCTGCTTTTGTAGTAGCTGGTATAGTATCAGACGTTCAAACTTAGTTTCCCTGTGCATCTTTTGAAGGATGTCTGTCAAATAATTAATTTTTTTAAAGGGTCCTCATTTTTTTTAGCTTAAATTAGAGGTTAAGCCCAAATTATAATTTACAGTGAAGTAACATATACAGAAAGTGTCATCTGTCATTTGAACAAAATGATTGCTCTTGTTTTGAACTGCTTTGTGTGCAGAAGAGTCTGCTACCCATTAGTTTAAATCTGGACACCAACCCAAAAGAGTTGCCATGAGAAAGGTGGCCAGTCGCATAATCTTGTTATCTCAGAAAGACAGCAGACCTCCAAAGGCATTTTGGGAAACAAAGATAGCATGTACACAGGAACTTGCACTTCATCGGCAGTCCTGATCATCCAATTTTTAAAAAATAAAATACAAATAGATATTTTAAACATTGCTTTATGACTTTGAGGAACATAGCCAATGGTTTGGAAGTACCAGTGAATTGTTAACCCCGCCCCCCGCCCTTGGTATCCCAGGCTGTACAGACCAATGATTTTACTCAGGGTAAGGCAGTTTAACTACGAAGCACCTTCTCTTAAATGGATACTGTGGAGCTATCACTCCATTTCTAGGTCAACTGAAATGTTGATTTTAACCTTTAAATCCCTATACGGTTTGAGACAAATTGCCAGAAAAAATGCCTTCTCCCAAATCTATCCACCCAATGCTTAGACTTCTTTAGAAGCTTCCTCCAGATACCCTTCCCCAATAAATTGGGTTAAATCCCCCCTTTGAAGAAAGGTTTTTCAGTGGTGGCTTTTCACTTATGGAACAAACCTTCCCAAATCAAATTTGTCTAGTGCCATCTTTAGAGCAATGCAGACGCATGCAAAGATTGTTGCAGTCACTGTGATTTTTTTTTTTTTTATGGAGCATTCACTCTGAAATCTGTTTTACAAAGCAATCCCGTTTGTTTGTTTGGACTGCTCTGGTCTTGGAGCATTTTGACACTTTCTGTGTTTTGCTGAGAAGGATGGAAATGAGAGTATGAGACTCTGTCTCCTTCCTGGCCAGTTTTCTTCTCCATCATTCTCTTCTGTTTAAAGATTTGGTTGATTTATGGGTGTGGCAGAAAGGGAAGGGGAGGGGAGGAAATCTGAACAGTTCCAGAACCTGTTGTTGTTCCTGGACAATAGAATTCTAGCCTTAACTGTGCTTTATACAGCAGTATAATGTGAGCCACTTAAGACATTGCACCATTATAGAAATAAATATAAGAATTTAATAAATATGGTTCCCCACTCATTATGAGAGAATTCTTTCAGTAAGAAGAGTCTAAAACTAAATGTAAATGTAAGCCCATTAACTGTGACTAGAATTTTTGAAGAGGAAAATTGATGTATGAACTATGCATTTTTTCCTACCTAAATCACCATTAAAAAAACTTCTTTTGTCCAAGCAGTCTTGTCAAAGTGCCCTCCTATCCTGAAAATATTAATTTTCAATCATATTCAAGGATGCTTTCAAAAGACTATTTTGCTCTGCAAAACTTTGTCATCACTTAACAAATATATGGCACCAGATTAGCCTTCTCTAATCCCAGTTATTTACCCAATGGCCACATAGAATCCCTTTTAAATTTTCTTCTTATAACCACAAGCAGGCTAAACTTTAACAATCTTTCTTTATTCTGTTGTGTGCTAAAAATAGCTTCCAATCCCTTGCTGAAATTGATTTCTCAACTGCAAATGACAACATAAGAAAAACATTAAATTGAATATTTACAGTTTTTTCTCCAGAAACTGATCATAATTTCTTTTGTAGGCTATATAGCAAGGTTTGGGGCAGGATGGGGGGGAAGAGCATCTTTCTAAGCATATTAACTTTTGATTACTGGCTGATGGTTTCTCAAGGACAGGATTCAATAGTGTTTTACTACTGCCAGTAAGGCTAGGTTCAATGGATTATTTTCCCCTGTTGCCAGTAATTCATACACAACAAAATGTTATAGCAGACAGGAGCTCAATTTAACTGTTGGTGTGAAATAGTTCAAACAATAAAATACACTTGAACTATCCACTGGAGCAAAAATGATGAAGGAAACTGGGAGAAGTAAGAATGCGAATATAGTCAAATAGAAAACTGCAGTATTAGGTAGTCTTTTTTTTTCCCTATAGTAAAATAATGCACTATTATAGGTACTGCACTTTCATCATGTTCTTGCACATGGTATCAGAGTTCTCAGTTCAGCCCCAGAAATAGCAAGGAGGAGGCTTCTGGATACTCAAAGGAAGGACTATTTAGGAAAATATTGTAATCAAAAATTGAAAAGCTCTCATTTCACCACAATCAAGTTATAGGTTACCATAGCTACGATTGGTCTGAATCCATTTTGGGGTCCATCCCAATCTGATTCAGAATGGAATGCACTTACTCTGAAAAAAAGGTAAACATTCCTAATCATCACTACATTGATTTAAGTGAATGTTGTTAATCCAGGCACACATAAAAAAGCAGACAGTGGACATGCACTGTTGGGGGATGTCGTTCCAATCAACTAGGTTTGGGTGTAGAAGCACCCCTTTGAGAGTCAACTGGAGTTAGCTTTTCTTGATTTGGGGATCATGCCTGGTGGAACCATCCCGGTAAGTCTTTTGTCTGTAAATATGTGTAACGAGAAAAAGTCATCCTGCATAGAGCATAAAATCTTTGCCTAAGGATTTTTGTATAATGTTAATCAGTACAGTTTTAATAAAGAGACACATGTTGTTTAAGAGTGTTTGTATATGTCTTATTAAGTATATCAATGTTCAGGAAATGTATATACAGTAGCACTTATGTGGCATGGCCAAGGCCACTGCTGAAGGGCAGTTAGTAGGAAAACTGTTTAAAATAATTTCTAACTGGCAGTGCAACAGGAGCCTAGCTTTTAATTTGGCTCATGGTGGTGATGGTTGATTGGATGTTCATAAAATGTTGTCTCTTTTTCTTTCCACCTTACAAAATCAGGTTAGACGTTTTCCCTTATTTCACATATGGAAAATACCACATTTTCCATACCTTAGTTGGCATCAGCTTAGCACCCAAGGTTTTCTTCTGTCAGCAGTTCTTCATAATACAAAGTTGTATAAATGAGCCAGTTGAGCAGCTTGGCGCATTATCACAACGCACACAGCAGTAGTACACAAACAGGTTCCAGAGCTGCATGAAGACTCCCCAAAGCCCAGGGTGTATCTTTCTGAGTTCTCTCCAAAAGTTGCTGCTGAACTGAAATTGAAATTGAATGTAATAAAAAGAATGCATTTTTTAATAGAAAAGATGAAACTGAGCTGTACTTACATTTAATTTACATGAACTAAATAAACTAAAATTTAGATTTATTTTTGCTTCACCCATTTCTTTATAGAGAAGCCCAGGATGTCTCTCAAAGGCCAAAAAAGGTGGTGTATCCTGATCTTACTGATGAAATAGAAACCTTTCTCCTTTCTCCTCCTATACCTTTCTCCCAGTTGTAATCCTCCATCTCCCCAATAGCAAAATCTGATGGGTTTTCCCAATTATCAGATGGCTGTAATTGCCTCCCATGATACATAACAAACAGGTGGACCATTTAATTTTCATTGCTAGACAGCAAAGCTCAGCAAAGCTGAGAACTGAAGTATCTGTTGTGTCAGGAAAGACAGGGAACAATTTGCACAGGAGCATTACAAGGGATGTGAGTTTATGGATGACAAAATGAAACTTCCTCCCCAAATAAGTCTTCCCCATGCCCAATAATGGAATGATACAATTCTTTGTTTATATTCATTGGCCGTGTGTTATATAACTTCTATTGTAAATGCAGGCTTTGGTGTGCAGGCTCTGTGGAAGCTGTAATTATTGCTTGCCTGTTCTGCAACTGAACTCATGCCTAAAAATAAAATTGGCTGGTATTGCTGATCCCTTTTATTTCTATTCCTGAAGAACAAAAAGTGGACCTAATGTTTTTGAGCACAAGTGGAATTTCTTGTATAGCATTGCCATTATAAACTCAGGGCCCAATGCCAGCATAAATCTGTTGAACTGCAGGGTGCATTAGAATTTAAAAGCCATGAAGATTGGGTGCTAATGGAAATGTGAAATCACATGAAGGTGGCAGCATGCAGTTATAGCATGAACAGTTCACATTACTGCCTCCACCCCCAAATACCAATTGTGGACCAACTATATAGAGGAAACCAACATCTGACCAGATAGTTATATATAGGTTCCCAGGCAAGCATCATAATTGGTGACATTGAATATAAGGTCACTGATTGGACTTTTGGAAATAGACAGTCTACTCAGCATGTTGACTTCTGGAGCAAGTCCAGAAAAACAAAGATAGTGGATAGTATTTTTATATAGTCCATTCACTAGTTGGCACTGGACTTAGCTATACTGGGTCCTTGATGCTGATCAATCAGTGACAGAAGATACTATGATTTTATCATTAAATCTTGAACACTGCTGTGATGACCATATCTTAAATTCTCCATAGTTCTGAGTAATTTTTCAAGGTACTTGACTAGCACAGGGCCCTGGAGAATAAACTAGCTGAATCCTTAATGGGAAAGAAGGTAACTTGAAACTCTAATATATTTAGAGAGAGACTGATACCACACAATGCTTTCCATATCATTTCCTGTTAATGAAGCTATGCAGTTGTTAATGTTGCTCAAATATTTTGATTGAAGACAGATGGTAAATATGATGCTCCAACATTATTGTTGCTTCTAATCTGTGATATTTCACATTCAACTCTATCTGTTTGGGAGATAGAGAGAGAGTCACAGGATACACAGTGGGCAACACATTTCACATGGGGGTCTCTGTTTATAAATCCCAGTGATACTGACATCTCACATGGATCTCTTTTGCTGTATTGAACATATTAGCTTGGGTTGTACATGCCCAAACACTAAATTACAGCTACTCTTCTACATCATACATATATTCTACATTAAATAGCAGTGATTGCTTTCCAAACACATAAGTGCAACCTAGATTAAAACAACACAGAGAGAAAAAGAAACTTTCTACATCAGGAATTATTTTTTGCTTTTGTGAATGATACAATAGTTACAAAGGTCATGGAGCTGTTACATAATACCCACATTTTAGTTCACCCTTTGACTGGTACTCAACAATCGAAAAACACAATTCAGGAGTATCAGGGCCTTGGATAATGAAGGCCAATCCTATTATGAAAATGTCAATTACTGCTACCGGAGGCAGCCATTGAAGTTTCTGAATCATTTGAGCAGCACTAATTTAGTGGACTATTCTTTCTGCTGTAAATATAATTTACAGTTCAAAGACCAGGTCCTATGTTCACTGTTTTAAAAGTACATAGGATGTTAAATGTATCATTAAGAACCATGGTAGGGTTTTCTTGGGGGGGGGGTGGGCAGGGGAGGCACACTGTCTCCAGCTGTTCTTAAGACGCAGGGTACATGAGAGAGGAGGCTTAACCATTTCTTCTCTATGATCCTGATGAAAGTCTTCCAATATACTGCTGTTAGCAAAATAAACACACTCCCATTTACATAAAATGAGAACTTTTTTTTAAAGGCAAACAGCAGTATAAGTGGCTAGGGAGATAAATATTAACTCTTCTCATGTGCCACAGTCTCAGTAAAAATAAGCCCCAATGCTTATAATTATATATTTTTTTAAAGCCACATTACTCATGCTGTGTCACATACAGTTGAATCTGTACACTCTATTCTTTTGTATATTTCTGTTGGGGTGCATTCTTACTGCAAAGAGGAAGTGTTCCAATACATCTGCATAATTTGAGTGACAATATGGTTTTCTCCATTTTGGAAAATGCAAGTATGCCAGCTTCTGGGTGACACTGGCTTACTTTGAAAGCTAAGTAGAGTTGGGCCTAGTCAGTATTCAGATGGGAATATAGTAATCCTCCAGGGAATTTCAGGAATTTGACTGAGAAATAAAAACAAAAGAATCCTAATATCCTGCAAGAGACAATAGGAAATAGCTTCCACACTATTTCTTAGAAACCTGGATGGATGAGTCACATAGACAACAGGAATCAGGCCTGATTTGATTGCATCTGTACCATTTTGCAACATTTTCTGAAATATCTCATTTGAAGAAATTTTGTTCTTATTTGCAGTCAAAAGGACTGTCCCTGTAATAATCACATTGCCTTTATCTGGCCAGGTTTTCAAGTTTAAATGAAGATTTAGAAAAATTGTTCCAGATGAATTTTCAAAATATGATGATTAACAATTAACCTATTTTTTTGTTTTAATTTCTCCCAGTGCACTATTCTGGGAAATATCCTACCATCAGTGATGTCAGTGGAAATAACACCTTTATATTAATGCTGCTCAGTGACCTCAAAGTGAATGAATAAAAACAACAGGAGGCTGGGAAGATAAGTGGGGAACTGGGTGGAGGGCTTTGGGCAAATTATGCATGTTCAATATTATTCAGCATTGAGCCACTATGTTCAGAATTAAAAGATGGATTATTGTGGATTTGTTTTCTTTAGGGAATTAGGACTGGCACTGGCTTAGCTTCCTAGAGTATTAACCGAAATGCATTTCTGCCTTACAGCTTCATCCCATTTAGCCACTGTGACTTTGGAGTGACTTCCAAAGCAATCCAATCAGAATGAGTTGGCAGATTAAAGCTAACTTCTGGATCTGGCTGACTGGAGATGCAAAACGAAGCAGGTGCAGCAGCTAAAAACAACAGGCAATCCCACATACTAACAAAGCTCTCTCCTTCCAGTCTAGCACCATGTGTGTTTTGTATTTCTGAAGTGGTGGCTAAAATTGGATGTTATCATTCTTGAATGGATTAGCCCCTTGGCAAACGAAAGGTGACTTTTTATTCTTGCAGAATGTCTGACTCATCCACCATTCATCCTCGTTACCCCATCTTGGCGCCTACTAAATTTTAATCATGCAAAATGTCACCAAAGTTCAGCGGGAATGCCCTGTCAAAGCTTGAAGGGATTGTCTGTGCAAAGATTCCTTCCTGAGAAAGAAGAGGGAAAAGAGTATATATTGTTTAGTTCTCATTCCTAAAGAATTGCAAATTCTAGTCAGTCTTGGTCAAACTAGGACTTATGATAAAAGGTGCCTGTTGCTGGAAAGAGAGCTTTGTGTTTAGATCAGAGGTAAGCAACCTTCTTGAGTAGGGAAAGTTGGAAAGCGGAGAGAATATCATGGGCTGTCTAACAAAATAGCTGCAATGGTAGATATGCCCAGTTATGAAGTCCACAATTCCCAGAAGATAATTTGATGAGCTTGCTCCCCACCATCCTTTCTGTCTCCACCATCTTCTCTGGTCCTCTAGGATGCCCCACCCTAACATACCTTTTTCATTCCCTGCAGCAAGTACATGTTTCCATAAAAAAATATTGGACTGTCGCCATCAACCATTTTTATTTTCTTAGAATGCCTGGGGTGGCTCTGTGGGCATTCTTCAAAATAGAGATAAAGATAGAAGTTGGCATAGTGCTTCGCAGCATGCCAATTTCTTACTTAATTACCTTTTTAAGTAAACGAATTTTTAAAAATTTTAAAGTTAGTTGGAGCAGAATGAGGAAAGGAACCCTGCTTGCATTTGTGGGTGATGATTTGGACATGGAGGAATTTTCTTTAATTTAATTGTTATAAATTACTTGGGTGAATTTATTGGAATTCAGAATCTCCGCAAAGGTGGGAAACATAGGATCAGAGAATGTAATGCTTGGAAAGGATCTCAGAGATCATATAGTCTAATCTTCTGTCCACTATAGAAATTCACTAGTATGGCATATCCAATAGATTGCCATTCAGCCTCATTTAAAACCTCCAGCGAAGGACAGTCCACCACCTCTGTCCCATTGTTGAACAGATCTTACTATTAGGAATTTTTTCCTAGTGTCCAACTGATATATTCTTCCTTCTCATTTAAATCATTGTTTCTTGTCCTGCCTTCTACAACATTCTGAACAATTCTGCTCCATCTTTTCTATTTCAGCTGTTCAGCTACTTGAAGACAGCTATTACGTCTCCCCTCAATCCTCTTTTCTCCAGACTGAATGTAATAAAAGCCTCCAAATCTTCCTTACATGTTTCCTTTCCAAAACTCTTTCATCCTGGTTGTTCTCTTTTGGATACAGTCCAGTTTGTCAATATTCTTTCTAAAATATGGTGCCCTGTACTTCCTAGATGTGGTCTGAACAAGGTGGACAAATACCCTACACTTGGGTAGGAAACATCAGAGTATGTGATAAGGGAGTATATTGGGTTGCAATACATGAGTAGAGAAAGGGGAAAAACATACTTATAGAATGTCTAAGGAACTATGGCTTTCCTTGATCTTGATACTTCATTTCTGGTGATGTAGCCTAAGATTGTATTTGTCTTTTTTGCAGCTGTATCACACTCTTGACTCAGGTCCCACCAAGACACCCAGATTCTTTTTTCATAAACTTCTGCCTGGTACACTTTGTCCCCTCCCATACTGTTCTGCTGCCCAATATGCTTGGTGATCTATAGCCTACTACCACAATAACATCTTTGTTGCTTTCCTTTCATGGCATCCTTACCCAAATGTTCTCAACTGGCCCTTCATGATCAAATTCCTGGATCTCAAGTATATCTATGCATTCTTTAAATCTGAACGTGATTTATGGGGCTGTCTCTTTCCAGTTGTGTCCACCCATCCCATTAGTTCTGGCAAGCAATGGGTCCCTTCAATTACAGAGTATCATCTGTCAGGATCAAGGAAGAGTGCATTTTCTTTCATGGCACCTGCCCTGTGGAATATAATTCCCCTGGAGATCAGATTGGTTCTGACTCTGCTGGCCTTTTGCATGGCCCTGAAGACATGACTACGTTCCCAGGTCAGATCAGATCCCAGATCAGAGGATCAGTTAGAGCCCATGAAGTGGTTGTATGGATGGCTGTCTGTTTTCATCTCAGAGCAGTCATATAAATGGACATAAACAAACAAAGAAAATAAATCTAATGCAACTCCTACTCCCCTTTTATCTGGTGTATTTCTTTTGAATTTCAGTCCTTGCTTTCCACTCATGAGCTTCCTGCTTTAAATTTCTAATTCTTCCTATTTGCTTTGCATTCATCTAGAGACACTGGAATGACCTATTCCTTCTTGTATTTACTTGCCCATTGTTGTGTGCTTCTACATTTTGTGTACTCTCCTAATCCAAAACTCCTCCATTTACTGTATATAAACTAAGCATAACCCAGTTCCCTTCCTATAATCCCAAAATCCTGATAGCAAACCAGAGCCCTTTCCTGCTGCGCATTTCAAAATTCCTATAAAAGACCATACTTTTTTTTGTGTGTGTGCTCCGTTCTGCTTTTCTATAAGCTGGAACCTAGTCATCATTGCTTTAATAAAGAGATTTTCCTCCTCAGAGTTGTGCTCCATATATTGCTGTCCATGACAGATCTTGTCTTCTGTCTATCGTCTGGCACTCCACCATGACATTTGCATTAGTTAGTACTTTTTCCCCACAATGCATTCATCTTCAGCATAGGGTAAAACTCTTCATGGAAGGGATGACATCATACAAAATTTTATATATGTATGTGATAATTGGATGTGTGACTTTCCTTTTAAAAAACCACTACACAGTGTTTTAAAAGATATCTTGGAGAATATTAAGCAAATTCCACTTACATATATTTATTAGTAATAGCTACCTAGATACAGGAGATTGGATGGAAACACAGCTAGCAGACCTAACAAGATTTAATGAAGGAAAAACAATTATTTTCAAAGCATGAAATAGGGATTTCTCCTCTTAAGTACTGATGGTTGAAGCAAATAACTTTGCCTCCCAAACAATATGAAAGAGCTATCATACAGCCAATTCATTTTTAAACAATGTGATGATGACTCTTGTACCTGATCATAACACAAACATGCCTTGGTGACTTTTTTTTTGCTGTATTCCATACCCCATATCTTCATCTCATCCACAGTCCAAAAGTGAGATGGGCTTAAGTCATTCTCAACTGTTATCTCTGTTGAAGTAGTATTTTCCCCTTTATTTCAACCAGTAGTGTTCAAGGACAGCCTCAAGGTAGATAAAATCTGTCAGGCTTTGTCACTCATTAGTTTGAGTTGACTGCAGTGACCTCAACCAGAGGCAATAGCAGGAGGATAAAATTCAACAACGAGGACAGCAAATTTCATGCCAGTATAATTTTCTGCCAACTCTAAAGGTGGGTGAAGAGTGTGACCAGGTCATCCTCTGTATCCATAGGATTCGATGCAATGCAATGCAAAAGCAGCTCTTTTAGATAGTTTTTATCCTTTCATTAAGAAGCACATTATAGTGAAAAGCACAAGCAGCTTCATTGCCCCCGGAGGTGCGATTACCCCACACGCTCCTGGCCTTCCGTAAGGTTTTGAAGACCTGGTTCTGCCACCTGGCCTGGGGTGGGGTGAGAATACCTCAAGGATGGGGATGGCTAGCCCCATAGAGGCCTTCTGCCTTCAGCCTCAGATTTTTCATCCTCTTGGTCTCTCCTTCTTCTTTTTAGTAATGTTTTAAATTAAGGTTTTATGTGTTTATATATTTTATGTTTTAATGTTTGTTGTGAATCGCCCAGAGTTCCCCCATTGAGGGGAGATGGGCAGCTGAAAAATTTAATTAATAAATAATAAAATAATAATTGCATTGTATTCCATTGCAAATAATTCCCTCCTACCAAGCTTTAATTGTTAAGCAGTTTAAATTGCAAGGCCAGCCCATTTTTTTTCCAGTACTAAAACAACTTTAGGTGTGCCTATTTGCAGGTTACGGTATCAGCCTGATGTATGTGTGCACTACTCTATTTTAACCCCATCTACTTCTTAATAATGTTTGCCTGGCCAATCTGATCTTGCAGGGCTGGTGCACTCTGGTTCCTCCAATTAAACAATGTTATATATTAGGACCCCAGAACACACCTTCTCTGTAGCAGTTCCTGGCTCTGGATTGTGGTTCCCCCTGAAATTCGAATGTTCCCCACTCTGCTGTTGTTTAAAAGAGCCATGAAGAACTGGATCTTCATCCAGTCTTTGGTGAGGGAAAATGGGACCACTGGTGTGGGTCTTCCAGGCTGTGTGGCCGTGTTCTGGAAGTTTTGTTTCCTAACATTTTGCCAGCACCTGTGACCGGCATCTTCAGAGTGCAGGAGCACAGACAGGAGCAGTTCTCTCTGTGCCCAGCTGGGACCCTTTGCTTCATTCCATCTGGTCTGTCACACTTGCCATCTTTTATGTTTTATTGGTTTTATTGTAATTTCTTTGATTGTTATGAGCTGCCCAGAATTGTTGGGATTTGTGTGGCATACAAGTTTGATGATGATGATGATGATGATCTTCTGCAAGAAGATCGCACAGACTGACTACAAACAATGGCATGACAAAGTAGCAACAATGGTGCATCGGAATATCTGCAAGAAATACTATTTGCCTGCAAGCAAGAACTGGTAGGACCACAAAACAGACAAAGTAATAGAAAATGAAGAAGCTAAAGTGCTCTGGGACTTCAGAATTCAAACAGACAAGCACCTGCCACACAACACCCTGGACTTAACAAATGTTGATAAGAAAGACAAAAAAGTCTGGATAGTGGAAATTGCAATACCTGGAGAAAGCAGAATAGAAGAGAAAGAACTGGAGAAAAACACAAAATATAAAGATCTGCAAATAGAAATAGAATGACTCTGGCAAAGGAAAGCAAAGATAGTACCAGTAGTTATAGGTACCTTAGGTGCAATCCCAAAACATCTGGAGCATCTCTTCAACACCATCAGCATCGACAAAATCACCATCAGTCAATTGCAAAAGGCAGCTTTACTTGGAACAGTTTGCATCCTGCAATGATACCTTTAACACCATCAAACAACAACATCTGCCTAGCCCTGGTCCTTGGGAAGGACTCAATAGGTGGATAAAAATGCCAAATCCAGTCTAAACATCTGCCTGAGTGTGTGACCAATCATAATAATTTTAGAGTTAAGGAAAATCTCAGAAAGATTGTTGGCAATTATCTCTCACACAAATCTACTAAGGTTTAATAGCCTACATTGTTTTTTATTAAAGCCACAGATTTTCTTTTATATATGTGTATGTATGTGTGTGTGTATACACACACCCACACTATATATATATATATATATTCTTTTATATGTGTGTATATATAGATAATTTTTTATTGAAGAAATTTTTAAAAATAAAAACAATACAAATTTTAAAAGAAAAAAGTAAAGAAAGTAAAAAAAAGTAATAGGTAAGTAAAAAAGTGCAAAGAAAGAAATAGAGAAGAGAAAGAAAAGAAAGTAATAAATAAGTGGCTACCAATCTTCTTAGCAGTTACATTTATATTTTACCTTCCCTCTCTAAGGTTACAACATAATTTCCTTCTTTCCATAGTGTACCTTTTCTAATCATCAAACACATAAATCATAAGTTTGTTTTTTTTCTTCTTTCAGCAAAAAGTCCACAAGGGGTTTTCAGTCATGAATAAATGTAGTAGATGATCTTTCTCTAAGCAAGCAAGTTAATTTTGCCATCTCTGCAAAGTTCTGTCATCTTCACTAACCATTCCTCCATCGTAGATATTTCAGAGTCTTTCCATTTTTGCACATATAGTAGTCTTGCAGCAATGATTGTCCATTAATCCCAACAAGAAAAGTTCTGGTTTCAGTTGAATATTAGTCTTTAAAATTCTTTGTATCATTGTATGCATTTGAACCCAAAATTTTCTGGCTTTTTTACAAGTCCAACAGTCACAATAAAATGATCCTTCATGTTGTCCACATTTCCAGCATAAATTTGAAACACCTTTATACATTCTAGATAATTTTTCTAGAGTCATATACCAGCAGTATATCATTAAAACTGTAGATTTTCAACAACTAAAAATTGTTCATCTTAGTTGTAAGGCATTATCTTCATTTCAGTTTTCCTTTCTTCTTCCCTGAGTGCATAGGCTAAGTATACAATATAGCAATGGAGATTAAGTTTGTGCATGTTACCTGCTCAGTGGAGTTTATTATATATTCATAGGAACACCCTTTCCTTTCTAAAATAAAAACCCCACTGCATCCAGGTTTAGTCTGATTCTTAGCAGACCAATATATAAAACTGCAAGAAATGCAATTAAAAAAAAAAGTTTACTGCTAGTTTGCAAATGATTCCTACATATGTATTGATTTGTATTAACATTCCAGTTTGCTTCTTAGCACAAAATTATAGTGAGATGGTGACTCTGGAACTGTGGCAGACTTGCAAAAACTGGCTGCATGTTTGAAACATCAAATGTAGAAGAGCAGCAACCAATAATTTAAAATGAGAAAAAAAATGTCCTCCCCCCCCATTTGAGAAAGGACATTTTGAGGAAGAGGAACATGACATGTCACTGTGGAAGTAGGGGAGAAGTATACAACTTCTTCTCCTTTCTATATCAGTAGTAAGGCCATTATAAAGGGAGAGTGGATAGATTAATGACTCTATATTGAAAGTGAGCCAAAAAGACATAACCCCTTATTTGTTTATGCTTGGTTTATTACATCTAGTAGGAGGGATACCTACCTGGGTCTAGAAGAGTATTAAGTCATTCTTATAAGGAATGTTTCTAGTTCACTTAAAAGAAGTGGCCTCACTGCTGACTCTTAATTCAAAAACCTTAATTAGTGTAGACCAGTGACAAAACTTCCTTCTTGAGAAAAAAGTTTGCCTGGCCAGTGCATTATCACACTAAGGCACCTCTGAAGTCTATTTCAGTTGAGGCTTAGCTATGGTTTTGGTACTGCAACTGTTTTGGCCATCCTATAAGATGACCTTTTCTGGGAGAGAGATTGGCAGTTGTGATGTTCACCCTCTTGGCAACTTTTTAAACCACTGATCATAGTGCTTTCACTAGAGGCTGTCTAGGTGGCTTTGAATACAGGTAGTCCCCAGTTTAAGAATGAGTTCTCTTCCCAAGGTCTGTCCTTAAGGTGAATGTGTATGTAAGCCAGAATAATATTATTGTATAATACTGTATAAGTAGTATTGTGTAATTAACTCAAATCATTGTACAGTCTTTTTAACTCAAATTTTGCTACAATAGGCTCCATTCTTAACTATGGGTTGTCCTTAAACTAGGTGTTCTTAACCTGGGGACTACCTGTAGTCTAGCTATGCAGTGATTTTGCTCATACTTGGAAAGTTGTAGATATGGGAGATTTCTGCTCAACCTTCTGGCTGGAGGCCATTCTATCCTCATTTTATATAAACTCTGAAACCTCTGAAATGAGATCATTCAGATCTTTTGAATACAGTATCATCAGTCTACTGTGGACACATTGCTCTGTTCCTATTTCTTTTGAATAAGTTCTACCCGTATCTGACACAGGTAAGACAGTATCTGGAGTGGACTAGATTAAAACTAGTAAACTGAATTTCAGTCCAGATAAGATGGAAGTACTGTTAGTAAATAGGTTCAGTTCCTGGTCAATTTCAATTTTAGACCTTCACCTTAGAAATAGTATACATATATTTTTTATTATTTTATTTCAGCTTATTTTCCTCTCCAATCCCTTTTGATGTATATATTTAATATTAATTATTTTAAAATCCTTCTATTTAATTTGACTGAAAACAGCTTTACAATATTTTTTGGGGGTTGATTATATAACTGCTTCAAATAAATAAGAAACAGTTGGAACGAAACAAGCTGGCAGATACTATCTGGCATTAGTTGCAATGATGGATTGTTAATGATAAGAGAGAAATGAAAGGCAGTGATAATATCCTCATTATCGTCCTACATGTATTTATCTGCTCACCAGTAAAGGAATGCCTGTGTTGCACTCAACAACTATTTCACAAATAGCCATTCTAAAAAGAAAGCAATGTTGGTATCTTCTAGCAAAGTGGGTTGCATAATTCTCCCTAACTCTTTTAGGGTGTATTAAAGTTCATGTCTCATCAAATTTGTTAATCTGTAAGGAGTTGCAAAAGTCTGAAAATTATTTAAAATTTCCCATGCTGCCTGCTATATGAAACAAGTCTGAACAATTTCTCTTGTTGAATAATATCGTCACAGTTATCAAAACTAATATCAGTTTATGCTCATTTTTTAGATGAGCCAATTTAAAACAATTGGAAATGTTCCTTCCTCTATATGATTTGTAAAAATCACTTCAATTTAAAGCTTTCATTAACTCAGTGTTGCAGGTGATATCTAAAGCATCAGTCCTGTGGCTGTAATTTCTTCAATAGTGGCTCATTAGGAGCACTTAACAACCCCCTTCTGGCCTCTAATTAATTACCTTGTTTCTGAATCTTGATGAAGGGAATCTATTGTCAAGGGCACTGTTTGCTCAATTACCCAAAAACTCCAGACAAATGTGGCAGAATTAATGCAGTGATAAAAACCTCTTACTTTCATACACTCAGCTTTGGTTGTAGTAAAAATTGTGAAGTCTAAATATTCTGGGAATCATAGAGTTGGAAGAGTCTATTTATTCATTATTATTGCTTTAATGTATATACAAAAAGAAAGCAAAAGAAAAGAGAGAAATAAAATGAACAAAAAGGCAAACAAACAAACAAAAAAAGGAAACAGAAAACTTCATATTGCATATTTTAGAAAATCAACCAAATTTTTAAACACATCATTAACCTTGACCATCCAGAATAATACTGATCAGTCTTTTTGTTACTTTGATAGGAACAAGTTTATAAACAAAAAGTGATGATCCAAGATTGTAAACCTGGGGTTGTTTTTCACACTTTGAAGAATTACTTTTTTACTGCATGCCCCCCTCCACCATGCTTGATAAATTGATGTTTCATGATTCTGGTGTATAATTAATCTTTAACTCATATTTATATTAATAACATAACAACAACCTAAGGATGTTAAACAAAAACCTGTCAATAGTGGGACAAACCTATATCATATCAGTAAATGTCCCTTCCCCTATTTTAAACTTCCAGCATAAGGCAAATGACAGCCAACCCTTTTATGGGTGTGTCCAGTTAATTTGAAAACAGCTTTTTGTTGAATTGGTCATACCTTAAGATCATAAGACATTTAATATTGTATAAGACCCTAGCTATTGATTAGTTAACATGGGATATTCCAGCTCTTTATTCCTGAGCTTCGGAAAATAAGTAACATGTCCTAATTGTTTAGTCTTGAAGCTGCTACCAGGCTGTATGTCTGCTTTATGTGCATGTTTATGCTGAGTTATCACAGCAACTTTTCCTCTCCCCTTTTCTGGAGAGATGTGATGGAATGGAATGAGAGGAGTCAAGGACAGAAGCATCTCCTCAGCCCCCAGCGTGAGCATGGGAAAGCGAAGAAGATGAGACTGGCACCACCCTAAGGAATTCATAGTGTTTAGTTGCTGGCTTGGGGAGTTTAGAGTTAGTCTGGCGAGATTCTGTCTAGCAGGTGTGAGCTAATAAAGTAACTGAGCTGTTCCTGAACTGTCTCGTGGAGTTTCTTGGGCTTAACCTGACAGATTACTGATACTGAAAGTGGGCAAAGTTGTGACTAGCTACCACAGTGTTAGAGAAAGCTGACCATTTAATATTCCCTTTACTTCCCATCACATCTGTTCCTCCTCTTATTTTTCAAGCTACCAGGACAAACAGCTTTGCATTTTTCAGCTTAGCAATGAGTAACAGAATTGATTCTTTACATGACATACTGATATTGTGGCCAGCATTGCTCTACTTCTTGTAGTCTAAAGTCCAGCACTTCAGCTGGACACTTCTGGTGAGCTAACTGTCCTTGCTGCACCAAGATGGCATTTATAATAGAGATCAGGGGCTG
Organism: Python bivittatus; assembly: GCF_059951505.1. NCBI lineage: Eukaryota > Metazoa > Chordata > Lepidosauria > Squamata > Pythonidae > Python > Python bivittatus. Next base: position 19,515,282 of record NW_028277075.1, on the reverse strand, counting down.
GATGCTGGATCCTGGCCGGTGAAATCTCTCCAGAGAAAGGAGAGATAGCCCCCATGCACTCTGGACAGCCGCTCCTCCTGAGTAGACCACAGGAACCAAGTTTTGCAGTTGGCTTACGCGTCAAGTGGCTGGAAGTTGAAGGAGAAACCATCTATGCTCACAGTCATTGTAACACAGCCTTTTTTAAGGACAATAAGCTTGACCAAGCCTCCTTTCTTAATCACTTTTAGATCTGTTTTTTATTGTTTTGGAAATATTAAGACCCTTCAGAATGGAAGTTTTACTGCATTCAGTGGGTAGGTTGCCTTCTCCTTAGAGAAAGAATTTTTAAAAATGATTTTAAGGATTTGGAAAAATATTACTTTTTGGATTAAAGAGCAAAAGGGTGTTTAGAGTATTGATTTTGGAAAAGGCTAAGGGTCCAGATGGACTTGGAATAAAAATTTTAAATTAATTAGAAGAATCCTTCCTGTGGGAAACTGTGGTTGTCTGGATTCTTTGAAGAAAAAACGTGATAGGATGGGACTTTGAGGGTTGGGCACTAGAAAGAGCTAGAAGAAAATAAAGATTACAATTAAAGGAGAAGAAAAATTAAATTTGACTCATTAACAAAGAATGGAGCAGAATATCTTAACAGTAGAAATTTTGATGGATACTTTTGAACAATGGTCTTTGAAATTATCTGATATCATAATAGATGGTGTGTTAATGATGTTACAGAATAAGAACAGGCTACACTGGATAAGTTCAAAATTAATTTGGATGTGGATTTAAATGTGACAAACTATGGGAAGAATATGGAAAAAGATGTACTGGACATACAAATGAAACCAGCTGATGTCTCAATACTTGAAGGGGATATACAAGTATCAAATCAGAAAAGTAATTTGGATAACCTTTTTTTACTGGATGTATGAAAGAGGTCTGTTAAAGTCCTAAAGGATTCTCTGAGAAGGAACAAAAAGAAAAAGAAAAAGAAAAGGAAAAGGAAAAGGAAAAGGAAAAGGAAAAGGAAAAGGAAAAGGAAAAGAAATCAAGCTCTGAGGTATTATTTGAAGGGGTTAAAAGTCAAGAATGTTATAAGTACAGGGAAGGGATACAGGGTTGGCTTATTTGATGAAGGTTGAAATAGATAAGTAGTTATTTCTGGTAATTCTTAATGGACTTTTGCTGATAAGGAATGAATGACTAGTTTTTTGGATTTTGTTTTTAGTTAAGAGATGAGATATGGGGTGAAGAGAGTGTCTGTTGTATTTTAAGAGATGGTGATAAGTTACTAAAATTGTCTGTACTTTCTTTTCTATTTGTAATCTTTAATAAAATTATTTGAAAAAAATAAACAGCATTTCAACTCTGGTAGGGAGATAATATAGAGCATAAGAGGGTGCTGCCAAGGGGTCAGGATTCTCCACACATTGTTGGATTCTTGGTGTTCTTTTGAGCTTGCTTCTCTTCCCGCAGATATTTCATTACCAGGCTAGGGTAATGGGAAAGTAGAGTTTGCTGGCTGTTCATATGTGGTAGCTTGTTTTATTAGTCTTGATTGGGGTATTGGGGTATTGTTTCTTCTTTGATTGTTCTTGTTCATCTGGTGCTGCTTCCTGCTTACCTGACTGTTGGTTGATAGGTGTGTGATGAAGAAAGATGTGTTTAGATCTGTCTGCCTCTTTTCTTGACCTTTGATTACTTCCTTTTTTGAATAGCTTGCAGCTTATCTCAATATGCCTGTTAAAGGCTGATTCATCAGAATGCCATGCCTCTAGGAATTCTTTTGCATTTTTGGATCTTGCTTGGTCTAAGCTGTCTAAAGTTTCCCAGCTGAAATTGTGATTGAACTTGTCAGTGTGTTGTGAAATTAAGGCATTTCCACCATATCTTCTGAAGCCAGTTGGGTTGGATGGATGGGTTCTCTCAGTTTTCTGCTTGTTTGCCCCACACAGTGGTTTTCACAGTGTCTTACATTGTATATTGGAAATGACTCCTGTTTTGTCTTGTATGGTTGTTCTTTACACATTGCTGAAAAGGTAGCACATACACTTAGGGAAGGCTGGTTCTAAATACTGGCACACCATCCATTCTAGGATTCCTTGGAGTTAGAGAAGAGAAGATGAATCTGGTGGATGAGCAGTTGGATTTTCTGCCAGCAAAGGCAGATAATGAGCAGAATCCAGTACAGATGGCTAATTATCCTGATAGTAAGAAGATGCCAAAAGAGTCTAGCTAATTGCCCAATTCAAAAACAAAATGGCAAATGAAAAGAGTGGAGCAAAACAGTTTCTGCAGCTTTTAGAAAGAAAATCTAGCCAATTTTCTAAAACAAGGGTAGTGTTTGAAACCATTTAATGAGGTTTCCTAAGATAAGCAAAAGCTTGCAAGGAGGGGGGAACTCAGAGTAGCCATCCAGCTGCAGCAGCTTCTCCTTGGGTGACTTTAGCTAAAGATGGACAAAAGAGCTCAAAATGAGTTTTTTCCTTCTCTTTGTTTGACTAAATGGTCAGTGCTGTTGTAACAGGGCTGCCCAATGTGGCTGCTGAGTTATTCTTTGCCCAACATCACAGAAAGCTTTCCAGTAATTATCTTAAAAATGTCCTGTCCCTTCCCTCTTGTATTCAAAGTGACCAGCATTGATGAGATTTGTAGTCCAATCAACCTTTCAACAGGATGATTATACAGTATGTTCCTCAAATTCCCACAATGGCAGTTTTATCTTTGTAGGCAGCATTGGTATTAAACCTGGACAAAAAGGGAGTAACAGGAGAATTCCCTGTAAACATTGACCTGGAGCAACTTCACATCTCATCCAATACTTGGCATGTCATGAAAGATTTTTTTTCCTGTATAAGCTTCAATAGTGTGGTGTTGGGGTTGAAAGGGTTGAAAGTCATTCAAGATAAACTGAAGGGGGAAGAAGGTTCTCGTCAAAATGGGGCATCATTACAGGAAGACCAAAATATAAGTAGCTACTACGGTATCTGGAGTGCTTTTGGTAAAAATCCTGCACAGAGACGCATACCATTGTCTCCCATCCTTACAGTTTGCTGGCTTGTGATTAAAAATCTTGACTCAGCAGTCAAACACAGAGGGAGCTATGTGAGTAATTGGGTTCAGAGCTGTTCCCAAAGTGTCTCAAAACATCCATCTGAAAGTGTCCTCAGGTTATACCAAACTGATTTTTTAAAAAATGTTTTATTAGGTTTTTAGATGCATAATCAAACTGTAATGTATCTATAAAGGAACTAAGAATCATTCTAACTCCACTTTTTTCATACAGCAATTACTTTGAAATGCAGGATCTGATGGGGTGCACTAAAAAAGGAGAACTTCCACTCATCCACTGTCTTTAAGGTCCAGGAAAATCATTGCAGATGTCTTTTGGCTATACTGCTCAATAACAGTAAGTCTAAGGTCTCTAGGAAGTAGAACTTAGTGATTTCTTGGTTGTCACTTGATTGATAAGAAATATCCACACAGTTTCTGCAAAGTAATGTCCTATATCACAAAGTTTTACAATACTTTTAAAGTGAAGGTTAGAATTTCTGACAATATGCTGGAAGCCCACTTCGTTAAGCCAGTTCTATTGTTTTTTATGCTGCAGGAGTAGAGCAAACTAGCTTTTATTATTATCTAGTGTGATCTAGTGAAAGTGCACATGAATACATTCATTGGAGAGTGTGATGCTAATCTTACAATAATCTAAGAATAATATTGCAAGCCTTTCCAATGAGGCTCTTACAAAAGCCAAAACTGCTTGCCTTGAAATGAAGTGGCTAGTTAAGGTGGATCGGCAACCCCCTTTGAAGCTTCAAGAGTCAGGATGTGTCATCTGACACTTGGCTTGGAATGCTGATGGAGATTTCCTCTCCCCCAGTCCTTGACCAAAATGGTGAGTGAGTTGCACCTTCTTTGCATGGGCCTGTCACATATCATATCCCGTGCTGCACTCATGTCTTCCATCCTGCAGTTTATTTTACTCCAGCAAGAGACATGCAGCCTGAAAAAGGGGGAAAAGGAAAGAAAAAGGAATTACCTCAGAATGACCACTTTGTTTTGTACTTATGTAGAGATTTCACATACAAGACCTGACACTTAAAACTAGGGCTGTGCAGTGTTTCGGATGGGAAGGCAAAAAGGTGCTTCAGAACAAGTCCTTAAAGCAATCCCTGGGGGAAAAATGTGTTTCGTGTAGGGCTTTATAGAGATGCTTGGCATCAATATAAGTTTGTATGAACTCCTCCTTTACAGCTGTTTCACAAAATACATCTAGTTCTGAGCTTCTCGAATGTCATTCCAGGAGCTGGAAGAGGCTTCTGGGCAATGCATGCATGGAAACCTTTTCTGTCTATTGCACTTGTCAGATAGGAAGCTCAGAATGATATGAATCAGCTTGTGGAGGAGAATCATGTCACCTCTGTGGTGTGAAGCATTTTGTGAAGGTGAGGGATAACTGCTTTGAATATCCTAATCATTAGGTCTGGGCTGAAATGGTAGAGGGGGAAAGTTCACAGTTATCGTTCCATGTGAAATGCATTCTTTGCTTCCACAGTGGTTAGCTTTGTGATGTCATCACGTAGACTAATATGACTGGCTACCTGGTTTCAACAGAAAGTCATCTTAGAGTGAAGGCACTGTTGCTTTCCTCCAGATGGACTGGCTTTTTGAGATTACTGAATATCAGATAGGTTTAACTGATGCAACATTATATGCTAAAGGAATTAATGGGAAGAGAAGAGAAGAGAAGAGAAGAGAAGAGAAGAGAAGAGAAGAGAAGAGAAGACAAGACAAGACAAGACAAGACAAGACAAGACAAGACAAGACAAGACAAGACAAGACAAGACAAGCCCACTGCATCATAACTTCTTAATAGTAGTGTTGGACATTTGAATTCAGCAGGAGCTCCTGTTAAAGAATATGCTTTTGATTACAGAGTTTTTAAATAATACTGAGAAATTAAATAGCCGAACATCCCATTAAAAGGTAATGAACATAATGTAGCAATGTAGGATGCAGAGAATGGGCTTAGCCCAGTTATCAGTGAATGCAAAAAGAAAAAAGAAAAAAAAATCATTTCATCTTATTTGAAACAAAAGCTCTTAAGTCTTAAGAAATAGATGAAGACAGAAAAAGCTCCCTTCTACTTACACTGTATCTTGAATAGAGAGAAGGATTTGATGAAATCTGAAGCACAAGAGGGAGAGGAAGACCCCTTGTTTTTTAAGCACGGAGATACATTTGACCAACAATAGGTCAGTGAGAAACAGATTCAGGAATATCAGGTGAAAACCCATCTCATATTTCATGCCCTTGCCCTAGTACTCAAATAGGCTTACTGCCAAACCTGTTGTGGCTGGATCCTTATTCTAGCATGAAATTATAAATTGTATTCTTGACCTGTGGCCAACCCTCTCCTTGTTCAAGTTTTGAAAGCAAGCTGTTAGACTAACATATTATGTTAGCACTTTGTTGCTATTGCCTTCCTTTCAACTCACTCTCTCAAGGCACCTGGAAGGGCTATTGCTGTTGGCAATGGATTTCAGGCTTTCCCCAGCTCAGGATTGTATCTATCTGCCTAAGCAGTATCACCTTGTTGAGAAGACTTGTAGAAAATGTAGAGTGTATCCAGAGTTACCATATACCTTTTCCCAGACTCATCTAACTTCAAGAGCATTAAATTTCTGTCCTGGGGAAAGGTTTGGTTTTGCTAAGTCATTATATGTTATATTAGCTACTGACCAGTAGGAGGCACTACACAACCTGTTTAGGTATGGAGGATACCTATGCCTGAAGAGTTCCAATACGGACAAAAACAGTGATGTATTGCCTCCTACTGGTTAGAAACTAATATAACACCTAAGGCTATAGAAGCACTCCTTAGGGGGCGGTCTTAAGGCCTCTAGCATGAGGCCTAGGCTAATAAAAACCACAAAACTCTCTAGTATGACAGCATATTAAGAAAAAGAGGAAAGTGTATGTGCATAGCTTCTAAAAGTCTTTATCTGGCCAAGAATGACAAGCCCTCTGATAAAATCCTGGGCTGGCATGTTAGTTTTGGCCAGTTTGTATGAACTGGTTCCTGTGGTGACCATAGAAAGCAAAATTGGGATATCACTTCTGTATTCTCTGCTCAGAGAGTCAGTATGCCTGTGTGTGTGTGTGTAAGTATCAATTCACAAGCCCTTGCATGCATGGGCTATATATATAAAGATACTGGAGGAAAAAAAAAAACAGCACTACACTCTATTTTAAGTCTGATTTTTGGATCTTACAGAGAAAACTAATGCCAGTATCACTCTGATGTTTAAAAATGCTACAGAAATAATAAAATATCTTTTTAAAAAGTACATTCATTTAAGCAAGCTAGCAGAGTTTGATGTCAGCATAACTTGTCAGGGTTTTGTGGCAGTGAATAAAATATTTACAGTGATCGGTTTAATGCTTTAAGGAGCCCTGTGTTTAATCTTTGCCATTTTTTCAAGTCACGCACACACACTCACACACTATAGTAAGTGTCCTTCAGCTAAAAATAGAAATAGTAGTTTAGAATGAGAAAATTAGCATTAGTATTAGCATTGATGGGAATGAATCTTATGGGTGCTGAATTTGATAGTGGACCTGAGTATGTGGAAGTTGAACCTGCATATGAAGACATATGTGGGGGGCTGGCATATGAGTGTGGGGGGCTGGCATATGAGAACACTGTACTCAGTGTTCTTGTCAAGAGTGATATATTACTTTTTAAATGACATTCTGATCAAGAGTGATGTATCCCTTGCTTGTTTCTGTAGTCTTTTAAGCTTTAAATATAGCTATATATTTAGTGATTTCATTGTATCCTTGAAGATAAGAATGGTTGTATGATTTGTGATTTCCTTAATCCTATAGCAGAGATGGGAAACACCAGCTGTGGTCAGTCTGATAAGGGGCCATGTCTGGAGCAACTAACAGGACAGACAAGATCCATAAGGCTGTAATGTTATTATCCTGATAGGGTAAGGGGAAGAGAGTTGGGATTAAGATAAGTTTAAGATGGATAATGAGTAATAATTAATGAATAGCCGGAAGGATGTCCATCTTTGGTTGAAGTCACCATGACCTGGTGAAACAGATGTTTGTAAGAAGTTAACCTGTTTCTTTGTTTAAACTGTCATGTGGATCCTGTGAAGAAAAAGTATATAAGCTATGTAAAATCTGTAATCAGGACTCCCTCCTTTTGCTGGTCTCCAGTTTGTTTAGAGCTCTAAAATAAAGTGGATAAAAAGTCTGATTTTCATCTTCGTGTTCTGTTCACCTCGCACCAAGTCCTGAACCTGGTCATTAGGGTCAGTTGGCTGGACCCAAACAGCATATTGAGAACCATAGAATCCAATGGTTCTTGGTGTTGTGCCTCTTGGGACCAAATCCTGCCCAGTCTTTCCTAGTGAAATGTGAATGAGATTATTATTTTATCTTGTTACTTCTGAGGTACAAATAGGGGGAAGTCTTGTTTGGATATGGATGGTGAGAGGACTTGTATTAAGTCCTGGGGCTGTATGTGTTGGGGAGGTGCTGGGAAGATGTCTTCTATGGCCTGGGATCCAGATTTGCATTTCAAAATGGAGACTGGGATTTTTTGGGTCACTCTACAGCCCCAGCAGTTTGCATTGGGGTACTAGACATTAGGAATAGGGCAACTGACCTTGTTGTGGTATTTGGATGATATGCCTGACCGGGAGGAATTAGCTGAGCCCCACAAAGAAAAACAAACAAACAAACAAAAACCCGGGCTATTTGAAGATAAAACTACCCTTTGTGGTACTCTTCAGGTTTAGTTGATTAAAGTATGGTGTTTGAAAGATAAATTGACTCCCTCCTACTTGACGCAATTAAGCATATCATACGATCAGGACCACACAGTTGCCAAGCAATCATAATTATTTCACTGATATTAAAAGGGATCTCCCTGGACTTGATCTTAGCTTTATAGTAAGGGCTTCCTTGAACTTTTTCTCAATGTAGATAAATTATATCAGATTGCAAGAAAGAAAATTCTATAATTATACTGCAATTTTACAGTTCTTTAGCCCACAATATGATCTAATGCTTTCTCTGGAGATAACAACATACATTCCAAACAATTGCTCTATTTCATTTAGAAAAACAGATTTATTTTGCTTTTAGTGCAGTAAAGATCAATTTAAATAAGATTCAAATTCTCTGCTTATACTAGTCAGGCATAATTGATCAAAAATACACCAATTATCACAATATTGAAGCATATACGTCTTAATATTAATGCAGCTGTACAAAAACACTGGGCTTGTTTAGGTGATTTAGAACTCACAAGATTGCCACTTGGATCTAGAAGATGTCACTATGCATGGGAACAAAAGGATTGGAGCAATGTATTTTCCTTTTTTCCTTACTGAGCCCTCAGGCATTCAAGTAAATATGAAGATTTTTCATATCTAGAATTAGGCAGTTAAAACAACCAGAGAGCTGGTTAATTTTTGTCCACAACATGTGTAACAGCACAATTAGACCTCCTGCAATATTAATTGGCAACTAAAAACAAGATTTCTACTTATTATAAGTTTTACTGTGAAAAGTCCCCAGCACTATAGGAAATCTGCCTCTACAGTCTTCAGTCCAATTACCAATCCATTTTATAAAGTCTATTTCTACCATGAGCCCATTATTGGAACAGTAGTAAGACCCTATTCCTGGTACAGTAAGATCACAAAATCAGCATTTACTCTGTCATGTCACTAAAGCAAAGCAAAGAGCACCAAATTGGAAATGAAACCACCAGCTGAAAAAACAAAATATATAAGATGGAAAATGAAACCATTGTGGATATCTGGAGCTGACATAGTCAACAGAAATCCTTAAACCTGAACTTCTAAATTTAATTTTCGGTGACTTCTGTCCTCTAGTCCAGCTGGTTAAATAATATTTAAAAACAGGTTTCTACCTTAAAAGAATTAATGATTGCCTAACATTAAAAATATAAAAACTAAGCCACAGAAAAAAAGTGAGTCATTTTTCTTTATTAGTAGATAAAATTGCCTTTTCAAAAATGGATAAGTCACACATCTCTTGAATCTAAACCTTAATATCAGGAATACAACAGGTAGTTCTCATTTAGTGACCACAATTGGGACTGGCAACCCAGTCATTATGCAAAGTGGTCTCTAAGTGAAATCACAACTGTGCTTACGATCTTACTTCAGCTTTTCTTTGCTTTACAGACCTGCAAAGGTCAGGTCACAAAGTTACTTTTTCATCACTGTTGTAACTGTGAATGGTTGCTAAATGAGAGAGTCCTAAAGGAGGTCTACTTGTGCAGCTTTTCCAATTTTTCAAAATAATTCTCTTAGCAACACCCTGGGCTCAATACAACATAACTTGTCAAAAATAGTCAAATTCAAAAGTTTCAGGACATAATATAACATGATATAAACATCTTTAAAGCTAAAAAAAAAAAATCCCCATAAATCTATTTGGATACATTAAAATATTATTCCAAAAGGATGTCAGTAATTCATAAGACCAAATCATATGCACCAATGACCCCTCAATTTTTTCATGTCACCAACAGAGAAAATCTGATGTCCATACTTTTAAGTACATACATTGGGGTATCCAATAAACTTGAAATAAGATCTTTTGATGAATCAGTTTTAATTTAAATCCACTGAAGCAAATTTAACATTTTAAAGACCTGCAATCATTGATGCTCCATTATTGAGTGTTCCAGTTCTTCAATCCATGAACCATGAATGTCCTTAATGTTGACTTTAAAAACATTATTTAGTTTTGATGCAAAAGGATACAGGTTTAATTTCAAACATTGACTCCATCAGACATATTAACACCTCAGGTTTCTCAGACACAGCCAAAGCATGCAATCCATACTGAGACATTAAAACATACTTGAGTTGATTACATTGCCTCTGCTTTGAATTAGGTAGACAAAATTCTGCTTGAAGTCTAGAAAAATCTTTAAAATATTCAAGACAAAGTAATTAATTTAAACTATGTATTCCAGATTCTGCCCAAATCTTCCAATAAAAACATTTTGCCCATCAAGTTAAATATTCATGATCGTCAACATCAAAAACCAATCTATGACTCAACAAGGCCCAAACATGCCTGGCTGCTTGAAAACCTGGGAATGAAATACCCTGTCTACTATATATCAACCCGAGAAATTGCCAGTTCCTTAAAGGAAATACACAAGCACCTTCCAATACAGCCCACAGAGGTAGATATTCTACTAGATGTTTGTTCCACATAGATATGGATGATAAAATATAAGTCCAATTATATTTTTGAAAATCTGCTAAGTTAAGACCACCATCCTCAATAGATAAACTCAGTTTAGCTAATGAAATCCTACTTGGTCTATTTTCCCATATAAACTTCCTCAATAGCTTATCTATCTGAAAAAAATATCTATTTGGGATTAACATTGGAATACCTCTTGGAGTGATATTCATTTTAATGGCATTAATTTTACCCCACCAACTTAATGGATTTTTAATCCATCTATCAATATCTATGGAATGCTCTCTAAAACTTTTAACATTATGTAATTCCACATAGTTAGAAATATTTTTAGAAATGTAAAGTCCTAGATGCTCAATATAATATGTGGCAATTACAAAACCTAAATCTTTACATTGTGCTATTGAAGTAAACAAGATTTATCCCAATTAATCTTTTAGCTTGAATACTTTCCAAAATGTTGAATCACCTTTATAAAATTTAGAAGCAGTGAGTTAGTGTTGTTATCTAAAATTGCTAAAAAGCATCAGTACGTAAAAACAATTTATAATCAAAACCCATCAGCATAATACCCGTAATATCACTAAATTGCCTAACAGCAATTGCTAGTGGTTCCAAAATCAAGTCAAGAAGAAGCAAAGAAAATGGGCAACTCTAACAGGTACTATGCTGTAATTCAAATGCTTCTGAAATCAATTGGTTTCTTATAACTTGTACATAGCGTTGTTGGTAATAAATTTCCATCCATTTAATAAAATAAAACAGGAATCCAAATCTACTCATCATTTGCTTAAGAAAATAATTTGTTGTACTATATCAAAAGCTTTTTAACATCTAAAGATAACAGTCCAGTAGAGTCAATTTTATTTTGGACTATGTCCAAAATATCAATTGATAAACATAAATTATCCAATGCTTGTCTATTTTTTTATAAATCCAGATCATATTTCACTTCTGGGCAAGTCCTCAGGACACCATGAAGGCTATAGAGTTAACTGCCCACTATCAGTAGGGAGTCCCAAATCATTGAATCGGATTTTACATCACTTCACAGTATCTTCCAACCAAGAACGCACATGAAGAAGGCAGTGAGCTTTCCCAGCTGTGGCACAGCATGATGGACTTGGTTGTGAGTGTGGGTGGGAGGAATTTATATGTCTGTTTTTTTCCTAATGTTTTTAAAGATATTTCAGGATGCTAAAGAATTAACAGTTGCCCAGTTGAACCAGATTACACTGAGAAATCTGAGAGTGGAAATTGATGAAGCATAGTATGTTTTACAAAAAAACTCTCATGCAATCATATATTGACAAAGCACCCATTTATTGTATTCTGAAGCCTAAATGTAGGTCTCATAAATGACATTTATAGGAAGCTACAAATTAAGCACAAAAAATCAATTTTCTAGCTGTATTGCACATAGTCTTAACGTGGAGTCCTTGGGGTTCTCTGAGCTTGGTTGTTTTCTTGCAAACATTTCATTACTCGGCTAGGTAACATCTTCAGTGCTAGAATGGAATGGGGTTTGCACTGAAGATGTTACCCAGCCGGGTAATGAAATGTTTGCAAGAAAACAACCAAGCTCAGAGAACCCCAAGGATTCCACAGTTCAACCCTGAGCTACACATATTCTCTTCTGTTGGTACATAGTCTTAATTCTGATCACAAAGTGGGAAAATCTGCAAGATCCCTTAAGCATCTTGAAAAAATAATGATGCTATTTGATGAAACTTTCTTTTGCCAAATGGAAGAAGTAATAAAAAAAAAAAACACCAGACTCTTTAAATTATTTATTACTTTCTAGGGTTCCAGATGCAGGGCACCTGGATCATTTCTGCCATGGACAATGGCCTCATTTCTAAGCACACGTGCTTTGTTTTGGTAAAAGCACAAGACTTTTGTTTTGGCAACTCATGGCATCATTTCTAGTCATGTATCTCTTTCATCATATGACATTAGCTCCAAAATTCAAATAATCAGTTTGGTGGCTCCCACTAGCCAGTGATCATGTTTTGAGACCAAATGGTCAAAATTCATTAAGATGTATATCTGCATTCAATACAGACATTTTATTTATTCATTCATTTGTTTATGATAGCTGCAGTGGGCATGCAGAGATTATAATGAAGACTTTGGAAAAGACAGAGCTGGCAATTTCTGCTTGACTTTTGGGGAAGATTTTGGGGTATGGGGAATGGCAGAGTTAGGGCATCACTCAGAATAGAATAGAGGTACAGGTAGTCCTTGTTTAACAATCACTTGTTCAGCAACTATTCAAAGTTATGATGGCACTGAACAAGTGGTACTTAATGACCAGTCCTCAAAGTTCTGGCTGTCACAGTACCCCACATGATCATGATTTGGGCACTTGGCAACTGGCTTGCACTTACAATGGTTGCAGCATGCGATTGCCATTTGTGACCTTCCCTGCCAGCTTCCCACAAGCAAAGTCAATGGAGAAGCCAGCAGGGAAGGTCACAAGTCACTCCAGTAAGTTGCTTGCACCTTCCCCTACCTGTTAGCCAATCCCATGGCCCTGCTGCACCTTGCAGGCCACCTGGGCACACTCCCACACCTGGCAACAGCCACCCCAGGCCCCACCACACTCACACTGTGCCTAATCTACCTGCTGGCCTGCTTGCAAGCCACCTAAGACTTGGTTAACAACCCATGATCCTCACTTAACAATGGCAATAGGGAGTGCTGGGATTGCTATTGCTAAGCGATGTGGTCACGTGATGTCATGCTTTATGACCACATCATTTAGCGACAGAAATTCCAGTCCCAATTACCATCGTTTACCAACGACCATTTATATTACGTCTACTTGAGACAACATGCTGTTGAATTTTGGTGACATGAGTTTTGATACCAAAATAAATCTGCTCTCAATATGTTCTCCACTGTCCATCCCTAATCCACTTGCTGGACTCAGGACAAGAAAGTATTGTACATTCCTGGGAGTGCACAAAATTGTCCAAGAACTACTATGTTGTCTCTGAATGGGAACAAAACTCTACCAACAGCTTCTGTACTACAATAGCTATACAGCACAATTTAGCAATCTTTCCAGAGATATCCGGTGACAGGTTATTAAATAAAAATGAGTATTCTCTTTATTGGACCTGTCATGAAATTTGGGTAACAATAGAATTATTAAAACTGAATGCCAGACTGCATAATACAGGCATCGCAGTAAAACACACATGTCTAATTCAATTTCCCCCAACAGACAAGGACATAAGTCATCTTACACTGAGATACTGGTACTGTTTATTTCCCTTCAGTTAGTATGGATGGCAGAGCATTAAATCCAGCCAGGGAAAAGACTTTCCAGTGTAATGCACACAAGATGTTAAATAAATAATTGATTGGGGTTACAGTTCTCCAGACAAACCGCTTCCAATCTACTTGCTAGACATTGTATAAGAGGGTTGGTGCCCACCAGAAAGTGTATTTTGTACCCACAATTGTCTAGAAACATCTGTTTTATCCTTGTTGGACTGGAATTAAAATCTCAGGTTCAGTTTCTAATTTCTGAAAGTACTGCAACTCAGAAAGATGTCCACCTTTGCACAATTTCTTTCCCACCATTTATTTATGTGTTCATTTATTTATTGGATTTATATACCACCAATCTGTATGAAGTCCCATGCATTTTTGTATATCATGAATCTTGCTTATCTCAACTGGGACTAGACTATTAGTAAACAGATACAGTATGGACATTTTTTTACATTCCAATATACAGACAAATAAAAAGTTAATTAAAACAGCATTTGTTTTGTTGTTGTTGTATGACTTAGATTTCAGTATTTCCTCTTTCATGTGTAATTAAAAAAAACAAAACAAAACCTCTCCAAACTACCATACTACCATTACTCCAGGGACATTTCAGAAATATAAGAAAATTACTTGGTGCTTTTCTGATGTGGATTTGTGTTTTGTGTGCAGTTTGCTTATTATTTGTATTTATTTTATCCCATTCTTTACATCTTTGTATATACAAGACACCTGCCTACATTCTCCACTGATTTTCCTCTGGATCAAGATGGTAAAAACTGCTGACTGTAAGAAGTGCTTTGAACCTGTTCTCAGGTTAAGCAAGTTTTAATTTAAGGGCAGGGGGAGGGAGAGAGAGAGAGAGAAAGAGAGAAACAAAGACAGGAAACAGAAAGTTTGATTCAGTAGTTTAAAGGGCTGGAGTAGGAAAGGGGAGTCCTGGTCACCTTCAGGCATGGAACCCAGTTGGATGACTTTGGGCCAGTTGCTCTCTGTCAGCCCTAGACTGGGAAGTCCACCTGGGAGAATACAGCCTGAAATCTTCAATGAAGAGGCCTTCATTCTGTAATAGACTGATTTGATCTGATCAGCATCAGCAGTTGTGTTTGGGAACCACCAAACAACAGAATTAGACTTGGGAATTGCTCACACCCAAGGTTGAAAGCTTCATACCGATATCCTTTCCCCATAGTTACTCATAGCATCGTTTAGCAACACCCTGCCTTTGTTGGAGAAATATAAAGCCTCCCCTCATTACTGTTATATTGGGCACATAAATGGTTGGATAACTCTAAAAGACGCTAGAAACAGCTTGGGGGGAAATAGCCCTGACATCTACAGTGGCAAAATGCTCGTTTCCTTTTGTGCATTGCTATCGTAAAGCAATTAAAAGAGCATCAAAACTAATTTAAACCTCACTCATGTAAAAATCCGTAGATTTCTATTTTCTTAAAATGGCAGTGGTAAGGGTTTTTTTTAGTGATAATATAATCAAGAATAGAGTTTTATAAAGAAACTCATGTTTTCCTGAAAACTCTAAATATACAGTAATAAAGAATCCCTGAAGTGAAGTAAAAACCAAATCGCATTTGGAAAAAATACATCTAATTTACAGATAAGGGTATTTTTTTCACTCTGTCTATGAGAATATGAACCAAATCTGTCAATGGGATGGAAAAAAATATGACACTGAGAAATAAAACAAGAACTTAAGCATTTAACATTAGAGAGGATGATGCTGTTGCAAACCAGCTATTAAAATATCAAATAAACTGTATGAATAGCAGCTATAAGATGGCTGAACAAAGGTCATTTTATATAATAATATGAGCATCTTTTGTAAATAAGCTTGTCAAGAATATAAAAGAATCCTTGAACAAGAATCCCAAATAACCATATAATTAAAAGATAGGAAAAAAAAGTGTCCTCAAATTGCTCTTCAGTTACTAACAAAAGAGCATAAATTAATATTTAACACAAACAAGAGGATTCACAGATAAAAATGTAAGAATGCATTTAGGTCACTGTGAAAACTTGTCTATTTCAGGATCCTTTTTCCCCAGTGGACTACCAGATGCCTCTGAGAAACCCATTAAGTGGGACCTGAGGGCATTGGTTCTCCCTCCTGTGATTCCCAAATGATTGGCCTACTGTCTCTGTCCTTCAAATAGCACATTTATCATGATTATTGTTTCTAAATTACTTTAACCTCATTTATATTAAACTTCAGCAAGCAATATTTGATCTAGTGGTTTGGTCTAGTGGTCAGCCAGTTTGGTCTAGTGCTTAAGGCACCAGGCTAGAACCCAGGAGACTGTGAGTTCTAATCTTGCCTTAGACATGAAAGCCTACTGGGTGACTTTGGGCCAGTCACTCTCTCTCAGCCCAGCTCACCTCACATGGTTGTTGTGGGGAAAATAGGAGGAGGAAGGAATGTTAGGTACCTTCACCACCTTGAGTTATTTATAAATAATAAGAAAGGTGGGATAAAAAATCTAAAAAAAAAAAAAGTGGTAGAAACAAACAGAACACACACAAATTTTGGACCAACCAAAGAAAAATTAAGAAATAGAAACCAAACAGTTAAAATTACACAAAAAGAGTTAAAATATATCCCAAGATGTATTTGTAATCACAATGAAATAATACTATAAAATTATAAAAACCTAAACCTACCTACATCTCATTTTACTTGTATGATTTATAGAAAACACCCTATTGCCATTCTTAGTATCTGCTCATAGCCATTTCGCCTATCAGTCTGCTTTATTGAATAAACAGGTTTTCAAATCTTTCTTAATGGCTTCCAAGGATGGGTGGAACCAGAATAGAGCGGGGAAGAGAATTCCATAATACATGCAAATGAGATGGAGCAACATATGAGAAGGGAATGGGAAAAAGACCCTCTCTTGATTGTGTTGTATAAAGAGGATCATACCAAGACAGGAGCTAGGACCCAGAAGAACCCTAATTAGAGGACTTTAAAAACTAGTACTAAGAGCTTAAATTGGGCTCAGCATAAAGCCCTGAGGTAGAAGGAATCATAGGAAAAATGAGGGAGGTCCAGAACAATGCATACTGCAAAGTTCTGGACCAAGATTAATAGCTGCAGAGAGGACAAAGGAATACACTGTAAGGTTTGCCCCGTTCGACAGAGAAACTCCCGTGACACGTGTGGTTCACAAAAGAGGTTTACTCATGCATAACGTAGCAGTCACAAGCAAAGCCAGGACTGGCTTGGTACAATTGCATCACTTGTTATATTCCCCCCTTCCCGCGCTTTTTTCTGCCCCGCAATCGTGTTACCGCTGCGGATTATCGGCCCCCCAATAATCCCTCTTGATTGTCCATGATGGCAGGTTCGGTCAGGGTCCATTGTCCTTGATTGGCAGTCCCCTCTGGCTTGGGTTGGTCCCTCCCCGTTACGTGCAAGCCCGAGGGTTCTGTGCTGCGCGGCGATCTTGTTTCGCTGCCTGCGGCCCCGTTCATTGTTGGCTCACGCCGTTATCAGTGTATAGTTAAAGCTTCCGCTGCGGTTTTCCTGTTTGGCTGGGCGCAGGTGGCCCATTAATTAGCGGCGCTTTCAGTTCCTCTTTTCCTCGCTAGCTACCGCTGGTGGAGTTCGCGTGGTCTGGCTGCGAGCTTCCCCGAAGCCCCGTGCTGACCGAACCTGACATACCGCCCTCCTGAAGACAACTCCCCCCCCCGACTTTATTTCGGTTTCCCGGGGTATTTATTGTAAAAGTCCCGCACTAGGTCCGGCGCTCTTATGTGGGTTTTGCTTACCCATTCGCTGTGGGACTTGGGAAAATGTTTCCATTGCACTAGGAGCTGGACCTGCCCCTTGTGCCTCCTGGCGTCCAGTATCTGGTTGATCTCGAAATGCTGCTCCCCACCGACCATGATGGGTGGTGGCACCCCCTCTGCCTTGTGCCAGGTGTTCCCCGGCTGGTGCAGCTTTAGCAGGCTGAAATGGAACACCGGGTGGATCTTCCCAAGGCTTTTCGGGAGTGTCAGCCTGACGGTTACTGGATTGATGACCTCTGCAATGGGGAATGGCCCCACAAACCTCGGGCTGAGTTTTTTCGATGTCTGGTGCGTCTTTAGGTTTTTGGTTGACAAATACACCTGGTCCCCCACTTTCCACTGCCCCTCGGGGAGTCTCTTGCGGTCCGCGTGTTTTTTGTAATCGGCTTTGGCTCTTTGCAATGCCGCGTGCGCTGCTCGCCGGGTGGCGTCGATTTGGGCGAACCAGGCGTCCAGGGAGTTGATTTGGGATTCCGGCTGAGGCAACTCCGGCATGGGGACGAAGTCTCTCCCGGTGGCTACTTTGAATGGAGAAAAGCCGGTACTCTTGTGGGCGGCGTTATTGTATGCTACTTCCGCGAATGGCAGTAGCTCCGCCCAATCGTCCTGTTGGTGCCCCACGTAGCATCGTAGGTACTGTTCGAGCCCCCCGTTCAGGCGTTCCGTGGCTCCGTCCGTCTGCGGATGCGCCACGGAGGAAAGGGCTTGCTTCGTCCCCACCCGCTTCAGGAACTCCCTCCAGAACCGCGCGATGAAGTTGCCACCCCGATCGCTGACGACCCGTCGGGGCGTGCCATGCAGCCGGTAAATATGTTGCACGAACAGCCTCACCAACCTCTCTGCCGTGGGGACTCGCCGGCACGCTACAAAATGCGCTTGTTTGGAGAATAAGTCCGTAACCACCCAAATGGCGGTCTTCCCCTTACTCTCCGGGAGCTCTACTATGAAGTCCATGGCGATCTCTTGCCATGGGCCGTCGGGCTCCGCTACTGACTGGAGTAACCCCCTAGGCTTGCCTTTGGCCCCTTTCGCCGTCGCGCACACCGGGCAACCCCCCGAGTATGCCTCCACGTCCTTCCGGAGCGTTGGCCACCAGAACTGCCACCGAATTAAGTGGAGCGTCTTCACGAAGCCGTAATGCCCCGCGTTCCGGCTGTTGTGGGCTCTTTCCATGACCTCCCATCGGCACCCCTCGGGCACGTACAACTTCCCTTCGTGCCACCACAAACCCTCTTGGTTGGTTAGCGCTTCTCGGTTTTGCTTGAGCCAAGCGTCCCGCTCCGCCGCCTCCGCGAACCCTTGCTTTACCTCAGGTGCCGCGTCCCGTCGCTCCCCCTTGGTCTGGCTCCGGGTCACCGCCTTTGCAGCCAGCCTGCTGGCAGGGATGATGGAGTCCACGATCTCCTCTTGTAGGCTGGCGTGCTGGGGCATGCGAGACAACCCGTCTGCTAGGAAGTTGCACTTCCCGGGGATGTGTTTTAGGGTGAACCTGAACCTCCCGAAGTATTGGGACCACTGCGCCTGTTTGGGGGATAGCATACGCGGGGCCTTCAGGGCCTCAAGGTTCTTGTGGTCCGTCCACACCTCGAATGGTTCAGCTGCCCCCTCCAATAGATGCCTCCACGTGGCTAGCACCCACTTGACGGCATACGCCTCTTTCTCCCACACCATCCACCTTCTCTCCGTCTCTGTGAATTTGCGGGAGGCGTAGGCGCATGGGTGGATGGCCCCCTCCGGACTGGGCTGGAGCAGGACCGCCCCCGTTGCCATGTCTGACGCATCTACTTGGATGATAAACCGCCGATCTGGGTCGGGATGGCGCAGGATCGGCTCCGCTGTGAACCACCGTTTTAGCTCCTCAAATGCCCCCTGGCATTCTGCAGTCCATGCAAGTGTCATGCTGGGCTTGGGGGGTTTTCCAGTGCCCTTGGTTTTTAGCAAGTCTGTTAGGGGAAAGGTGATTTGGGCGAAGTTCGGGATAAACTGTCTGTAGAAGTTCGCAAACCCCAAGAAGCTTTGAAGTTGCCTCCGGGTTCGCGGCGCTTCCCAGCCCAGAACATCCTTTACTTTCGCCAGGTCCATCTCAATTCCCCGACTGGATATCCGATAGCTGAGGTAGTCTAGCTGCTCCCAATGAAACTCGCATTTTGATAGCTTTGCGTACAGCTGTGCCTTCAGCAGTCTCTGGAGCACCGTGTACACCAGGCTCATGTGCTCCGCCAGGGTTTCGGTGTAGATGAGGATGTCGTCCAGGTAGACCAGGACGCCCCGGTAGAGTAGGTCGTGCAGCACCTCGTTTATTAGCTGCATAAACACCCCCGGGGCCCCTTTTAATCCGAACGGCATCACGGAAAACTGGTAGCTTCCGAGTGGCGTGTTGAACGCCATTTTCCACTCATCTTTAGCGCGGATCCTGACCCTAAAGTAAGCTTCGCGCAAGTCCAGTTTTGTGAACACCCTCCCCTTAGATAGGTGCGACATTAAGTCCTTCATCGGGGGAGGGGGTATTTGTACTCAGTGCTGATTGCGTTCAGCCCCCGGTAGTCCACGCACATCCGGAGCGAGCCATCCTTCTTCTCCCGGAATAGTACCGGGGGCGCTAATGGTGACTTCGCAGGTTGGATGAATCCCCGCGCTAGGTTCTTGTCTATGAACTCCTGCAGAGCCCCCATCTCCCTCATTGACAGGGAGTACATTTTCGGTTTGGGCAGCATTGCCCCTGGCTCTAACTTGATGGCGCAATCGCTGGGTCGGTGTGGAGGGAGCTGGTCGGACTCCTTTTCCCCGAACGCCACCGCCAGGTCTCGATATTGCCTCGGGATTCCGCCGCTCGTCGTGGGTTCCCCGGACTCTGTCTCTCGTTTTGCAGTTGTTCCGCCAGTCGCTGCTGCCTCCCCACGCCTCGGGATCGTTGCGAGTCTCTGGGGTTCCGGCGCTGCTGTTGCTGCTGTTGCCGCCCGGGTCTTGGGCTCCGTCTGCTCTCGCCTCCCTGTGCCTCGGATCCTCCACTTGCCCGTCTGTGGTTGCGGTCGCGCCCATTTCCACGGCCCGGTCCCCTCTGCTCTCGCACTCCGCCGACCTGTCGACCCCGAATCACACTGCCTCCGCCGTCCAGTCGACCCGTGGGTTCCGTCGCCGCAGCCACGCCAAGCCGAGCACCACCGCGTAGTCGGCCACCGGGACCACCACAAATCTTAGTTCTTCCCGGTGGCTCCCGATCGTCATCTGGACCGGCTCGGTGTAATACTGAGCTGCCCCCCCCCGCCAGCGTGCCGTCTAGCTGGCTGAATGCAATGGGCTCCCGGAGGCGCCTCAGCTGTAGTCCGAGTCCCGAGACCACAGCTGGGTGCATCAAGCAGTGGGTGCAGCCTGAATCCAGCAGCGCCCGCAGCTGTGCCTCCCCTCCGGATCTCACCCCCGGATGTGTATCCTCACCCGGAGGGCAGTCCTCATCCCCGATTGGGTCTGCGCGCCTCGGTTCCCCTGCTCGCACTGGGACGCCGTTCAGTGCGAGCGCGCCTCGTTTCCCGCTGGCTCCGAGTCCTCTCCGGAGGACGCCGTCTCCGGGGTCGACCACCCCCGCCGTCCTCTTTCGGTCACCGCCGCCACTGCACTCTTCCGTGGTCGGTCGCCGGCCCTTTTCCCGGTAGGACGCGGGGGCTTGACTTTGGGCCGTGGTGAGGCTCCTTCCTGCTCCGTCGGGCACTGCGCCACTCAGTGGCCTCTGCCTCCGCACTGGAAGCACAGGTTCGGGGTTCTGGTCGCCTCTCGCCCCCCGGTGGACTGCCGCCGACTGCTCTGCCTTTCCTCTGGGGATCTCTCCCTCAGCCGGTCCCTCGTCTGGTCCCGTTGCCTCGCGCTTTGTTGAATCTGCCGCCACGCCGACTCCGCCGTTCCGGCCAGCCAGATCCAATCTTTCACTGTGGACGGGTCATCCCGTCCCAGTGCCCGCTCCAGGATCTCTGGATTGAGCCCCCTCTTAAAATACTTCACCCTCAGAGACTCCGGCCAGTCCGTGAGCTTCTCTACCAACCTCCGGAACTCCAGGGCGTACTCCGATACCGACTTGTCCCGCTGTCTGAACTGCAGGATGTCGTCCTCAGCCCGCTTGGCGCTCAATGTGTCCTCAAATCTGTCCCGGAGCGCCTGCATGAAGTCCGGGAAACTCCGCAGTTCCGCCACGTTGGCATCGTATAGTCCGATCACCCAGCTAGCCGCTTGGCCATCTAACAGCTCGGCCACGTAGGATACTCTATCCTTGTCGCTAGCGAATAGGTGACCACCCCTCTGCATAAAACCCCTGACGTGCGTCAAAAAATGCAGCAGCTGTCGTGCAGAGATGAGTAAATTAACATTTGAAATTAGAGAGCAAGAAGTTAAACAATTCTATATGATATGGGATTTGTTTTATCAATGGTTGGATGAAAAGATATAGTAATGTAATAGATCAGCAAATTATATAATAGAAACTTGACAAACTGATATAAATTATTATATATATATATATATATATATATATATATATATATATATATAATCAATGGATAAAAATGATATAAATCTTATTATGAAAGCTGGTGTTATAGACTAGTAATAAATGAATAATAATTGATAACTGATAAATATATAAATATGTGTTGGATAGATGACATGAGATTTTATATAAATGATGAGTGAAGATTATGAAAGGATGGCACAAATGATCGGTAACTGGCTGACACATGGTTTGAAATGGAAGATGGTTTTTTTTATGCTTTTTATGTTATTGTTTGTTTGTGTTTGTTGTAAAAAATAAAAAAATTATTTTAAAAAAAAAATGCAGCAGCTGTTCAGGGTCCCCTGAGAACTTCCCGGTGATGCCTCGAAGTCTCAGGGCGTCCACCGCCCGTCGGTCCACCGACCGGGGCATCGTGGGCGGTGCCAGCTGGGGTGCCGGACTGCCACCCCTGTTGCTCGTGCCATCGCTCACCGCCGATGGTCCCACTCTCTGTAGCAAGGTCTGGAGCATCGCCTCCACGGCGTCTAGGCACCGCTCGACCCTCTCCTCTAGTCGGGCGAGCTTCTCGTCCCACTCGCGGTTCCGGGGCCCCGAACCCCGGGTCATCGTGACGCCTGAGCTGTCTGGCCCTTGGTTCACGCACATCGACCACCGCTCGGTTGGAGGGTACCCGGCCCTGGCCACTGTCCCGTCGCTCCCGGGTGGCTCTGACCATCCTTCCTCGAGCCTGGGTTCCTCATGCTCCAGCTGACCCACGGATTCCTCGTCGCTGGTCATGCCTGTATTAGAAAGGGAAACGCTCCTCGGTGGTACCGGGTAGCGCTAATGGTGATTCCTGGCTTTATGTAAGGTTTGCCCCGTTCGACAGAGAAACTCCCATGACACGTGTCGTTCACAAAAGAGGTTTACTCATGCGTAATGTAGCAGTCACAAGCAAAGCCAGGACTGGCTTGGTACAATTGCATCACTCGTTATATTCCCCCCTTCCCGCGCTTTTTTCTGCCCCGCGATCGCGTTACCGCTGCGGATTATTGGCCCCCCAATAATCCCTCTTGATTGTTGATGATGGCAGGTTCGGTCAGGGTCCATTGTCCTTGATTGGCAGTCCCCTCCGGCTTGGGTTGGTCCCTCCCCGTTACGTGCAAGCCCGAGGGTTCTGTGCTGCGCGGCGATCTTGTTTCGCTGCCTGCGGCCCCGTTCATTGTTGGCTCGCGCCGTTATCAGTGTATAGTTAAAGCTTCCACTGCAGTTTTCCTGTTTGGCTGGGCGCAGGTGGCCCATTAATTAGCGGCGCTTTCAGTTCCTCTTTTCCTCGCTAGCTACCGCCGGTGGAGTTCGCGTGGTCTGGCTGCGAGCTTCCCCGAAGCCCCGTGCTGACCGAACCTGACATACACATCCATAGACTATTCAGTAGTCTGGATTAGAGTCCACCAGGGCCTGAATAAATATGCAGTGTCAATGAACAAGAACAGCCAAAATCCAGCAGATTATCAATAACTGAAGATGGTGTGTTTTCACAGTTCCCAACATAAATGGCCAAAAAAGGGAATAGAATCCTGACATTCGTGGTCACTGATACTTGGAAGGAGGAGAAGAAGGCTTAAGGGAGAAGAGGGAGGATCTAGCACAAATGCTAGGAACCCAGTCTTGTGCATATTCCGTTTTATCTATAGGATCAAATCAGGGGTAAACCAGGTCAGGATGCAGATGCTGGGATCTGTCTTTGCCTACAAAGATCAGAATCATGCAGGCAATGGTTCTCCTGTGACCCATAAAGTGGAAGTTGGACTTTGAAGAAGCAGGATAGGAAGAGTATTGACCCTTTTGAACAAGGGTGTTGGAAAATACTCCTGGAAATACTGTGGTTAGCCAAGAAAACAAATGAGTCGTCAAACAAATCAACCCTGAGTTCTCATTCAAGGCACACATCTCATGGCAAGACTGAAATTATCATCCTTCAGACATATCATGCAATGACCTAGCTCTATGGAGAAGTCTATAATGCCGGGAAAGGTGAAAGGAAAGAGAAGGAAAGAGGATGACCAACAGCAAGGAGAATGGACTCAGTTACAGTGGCAATGGGTGTATGAAGGACTAGGTTGGAACTGATTGTCCTGGAGAATATCTATCTATGTGATTGCTAAGAGTCAGGACTGATTAGATGGTACTTAATAAATTTTCATGAAAAAATTGAAAAGTTCATTTAAGTGCTGGAGATCTGATACACAAAACACATAATGTGGTCTTGTGTCTTAATAGTTCTATTTTGGCTAGAAGTTATCTCACATATTAATTCTGTTTTGGAAGTCTCACTAGGTTTTATAGATGCTCATATTCTTTTGATTATATATTCATGATATCGATGAGTACAAGAATGGAAAGAAATCTATCTTCTATTAATTATAAAAGGTATGAAGAGCTTCTTTTTCTATATCTGAGGAAGATTCTATAGTTAGGAGTCTCAACAATTAGGAATTTGGTATGTGTATACAACTCTGTATGTTTAAATTATACATATCTCGTTTCTACTTTTAAGTTAGGTAAACTGATTTAAATGTAAACAAATTAATCACCTAACATGTAAGATGGAGCGAATGATGAATGATGAATATTTATGTATATTCTTCCAACATCTTTTTAATGTTTATATTATTTATAACTGTTTATATTAGTTTCCCAAATAATAAAGAAAAATAAAGAGAAAAGAAACCTATTGAAAACATCAACAATTTAGTCAGTATTTAAGGACATCCCTTAAAACAAGAAAGTCAGTGTACTAATACATTGAAGTACTATAAATATACTGTGAAACACACAAAAAATACAGTTTCCCAAGGATTTACATAATCTGAAAAATAAATGAAGTTAACATAAACAATCATGTATCTGAGGTAAGGATAGGGCAGTGGGTAACTGTTGTTCATGTTTTAAAATATCCCTTTGCTTTTGTTTTCATTACCATTTCATTTATCTTAAAATGTAGCCATTACATTCCTGAATGCATCATAACAGTAGCTTTTGTCATACCATGTTCATCAATTTCCTGGACCAAGCAGATGTGAATAAGCAAAGGTAGAGTTGAAAGCAAAAGCTGTCCTATATTTTTTTTTTAAAAATGACCACTTCTTTTCACAGGTCTTTACATGTTCCATTAGTGCCCTCTGTTGTGGTCTACATGCAAGTGCAAAATATTGAAGCT
This sequence comes from Python bivittatus, assembly GCF_059951505.1. Classification (NCBI taxonomy): domain Eukaryota; kingdom Metazoa; phylum Chordata; class Lepidosauria; order Squamata; family Pythonidae; genus Python; species Python bivittatus. Next base: position 19,490,233 of record NW_028277075.1, on the reverse strand, counting down.
CTAAACCTTCAAAATATTCCTTGTAGGCCAGAAAGATTATTATGTGCAAAAAGGTGGAAAGAGTTGAGGTTACCCACAATGGAGGGATGGTTGGTGAAGCTGATGGAACTAGCTGAGGTGACTAAACTGATATCTTTGATCAGAGAAAAGACATTAACTAAATTTGTTGCTGACTGGAAACCCCTTATCGACCTTTTGCATGAAACAGAAAAAGATGAACTTTTGATTTCTGGTTTTGATGATTAGAAAAAAAATGTTATAGAAAAAATGAAAGTTATGCTGTAACCACAGCACAGAGTAAGAGGTAAATTTAGGCTTAAACTGCTGCGAAGAAAATTGGAAGCTACTTCCTTATATTTTTTCTTTTCTTTTTTTTTTCCTGCATTTTGGCTTTATCTTTTTTCCCTCTCTTTTCTTTTTTCTTTTCTTTACTCTGTATATTAGTATCTATTATCTCTTACCTTTCTTTATTAAAATCTTAATAAAGTTATATGAAAAAAAATATGTAATGAACGTCTTCAACTTAGAGCTGGGTACAAATAGCCTTTCTAAATTCTCCAGCAACTGGCTGGACTGTTTCTCTGAATTTCTCCAAGAGAAAGAGGAATTTGCAAAAAAATTCTCAGGGATAGAATTTTTGCCTTGATGATATTATTTATTTTATTTCCTGGGGCTTCTACGCCTCTTTAATGCAACAGGACCTTGAACAACTTTCCTTCCCTTCCTATAGTGAAAGGGTTAAAACAGGAAAAAATAATACAAAATCATAAGGCAGCACGGAGTTCCCTTATGATGTCTTCCAAAGAACTATGGAAAGACGGGTCAGACTACTGAAGAAATGGCTTACAATGAGAGGCTATGCATAACCAAGCAAGAGCAAGAACACTGGTGTTTACTCATGAACATTTCTTCAAATTTCTCCTCTCTGAAAGAATTATCTAACACAAATTGCCTTTCATCAGTTTGAATAATTGTTATAAAACATGGATAATTTATCTCTCAGCATTTGTCTTACAATAATGCTGCGCTGCTGATTGTTCCTGCCTAATTTCACATTACTCTAAAATCTTACTTATAAGCAGCTGCCTGAAAGTTGGTTCTTTTGTTCTTGACATGACTACATGGGACCAATGCATGGGATACAAAATGTAAATAAATATGCAAGAGATTTCAGCTGAATCTCTTTGCATATGCACTTACACACATACTGCATACCACACATGTTCAAAAAAGTATCTGTGTAATTCCTATTTTGTGTAAGTTCCCTACTGACTACTACCCAGCAGTAGAATGGAATGATGGAGAACATTCCACAATTGAACAATAAGTGTATATTCATAGTATAGCCTTTAAATCTTAAAATTATTAGCAGCTGGAGATTTAGCATCCTCAGATGAATAAAGCATTCTGTGAATGTTCTAGAGCAAAAAAATCCCTAGAGCTCGCTTCCTGATGATACTGTTATAATTTTGTAAACAACTTGGGTCTGTAAAAAGAAATAAACCTGTCATCTTTGACAATCTGAATTCTTTGACAGAAGAAGAGGAATTGGGGAGCTGGGGGGAAATGGATAAACAAATGTCTTAAATGTGGCTGTTCCTATACAGAATGAAGCTTTCACTTATCTTGAAATGGAGAGACTTGCCAGTTCAAAAATGTTCTTATGTGAACTCCACTTTCCTGAACAGGCAGAAGTTCTAAAGACAGGTTTAATTTCCCTTGGCCTTGCAAAGAGAAATGCAGAGTGTAAGTGGACAAGTAGGCTCTTTCAAGGAAGGCTTCTGGTTGTTAGATATTTCACTGATACCTTATTGCCTGCTCCTCCTAGTCACTGTTGGGATATGTTGCAGTTTTTCCTAGTGGTATGGTGGTGTTCATGGTGTTGCAGTTTTTCCCATGAAGTGGAATTCTCCAATGCATTGCCTTGATTTTTTCCTTGTGCTCTGATTTCTGCAGCACTGAAATATGGTTGATCCTTCTCATCCAGAGGCTTGGCTGACAAAGAAATGGCTTCTGTACATGCATTTTGGCAAGGTGATGTCCCAAATCTGGTGTTTCCCTCCAATTATCACAGATGTATACTTCCCTGTGTCTTTGTGTGTATATACATGTATATTTTGCATGTGTGTGGAAAAAAATCTGTCAGGTCAGACAGGTGGGTGTATGGGGATTTCATTTAATTTTTAACGTGAATAAGGCAGCTGAATGGGATTTCTTCCAGCTTTCTTTAACCATTAACAAACATGTTGGATGCAGAGAAGGTTTTCCTTTATCAGGTGATTCATTGAATTATTGCATGACCCTTTGACTCCAAACTGCCAATAGAATCAAGGGATATCTGCAGACGCAGCTTAACTCTCACATTTACTATTTATTCTTTAGTTGGGAGAAGGAAAAGTCTATCCCTATTCAGAACATTCTGGATCGACAAGCAATCAGTCAAGTCTCTTGTTTCCAGGGCAACACACTGTCTCTAAAGTATCCAACACTAAGGAAATATTTGCCATCCCTAATCAGAGGTATTTATGTTATGTAATGTCCTGTCAAGATTTTTAAAATGGTATTTTATTGATTAAATTTAAAGTTTACATAATACTCGTACATTTTAACTTGCCCATCATTTCCGATACTGTCAGTCCAACAAGGTAGACCAGATTAAGAAACCAATGCCATATAGGTCTAAAACTACTTTTATTGGAACAACTATAGGGACAGAAGAAGAATATAGAATCATGCAAGTATGAATGTGCTTCCCCCTCCCTCCCTTTATCTTTGCATGAACTAGAGAGGGGCTCATCTGAGATGTTTCTCAAATTATTTTCTTGGGCTGGGTTCAAGCCCCTTTTATCTGACTATTGCCTGGGTAGCAGCTCTTCCTCCTGTCCTTCAAGGCCATTCTCTATTTCCTCTGCAGACTGTTACAAGGATGCTTATATAAACAATAAAATCATACAATTCCTAACAGAATAATCATGTTACTTTACATTTCCAAATAATGGCTTTTATCAGAAATGTTTTTGAGTAATATTATAGACCATTATTATACCATCTATCCACTGCTATATTATTCTGATATTTCCATTTTGAGCAATAATTAATTTGACTATTAAAAGTAGAAATTTGATGAGTTTTAACTTTGAAATTTGTTGTTCTGACCATCAAATATGTGTAGTAAACCTAACTTTGGAGAATCTTGTGTGTGTGTGTGTGTCTGTACATATATATATACATACATATATATGACATCTAATTAAACATTTTCTTCCAAAAATATGAAACTTTATCACATTGCCCTCTCTGTATATTTTCATGACTATTAGTCTAAATAATAGACTAAATAGTCTATTTTCATGACTATTTCTTTAATCTTCGGTCTACTAATAGAATATGCTACATGAATTTAATAGGATGAAATCAGTATTATAAGTATTTCAGTTATGAATGTTGCTACTATGAAGCAGAAATTTTGCCTATGAAGAAATGTCAAATGATCAAAGTTAACACTGAAGCTAATCTTATATGAACATAATGCTGGCCTTGATGTGATCTGGATTGGAGATTTGAGACTTTAAGTAGATATGCCTATCACCTGATTTGGTGATTTTAGATTCCAAAGCAACTTGATTCAATCTAGTGGTCCTAGGAGACCACCACCTGAACATGAGCTAGCAATGTGATGCAACTGTTAATTAATGGAATCTTGAGCCACCTTAACAGAAGTATTGCACACAAATCACACATTCTATGTTACACTACTTAGACTCTATTTGGAGTAGTTTGTCCAGTTCTGGGCCCCTCAATTTAAGAGGGCATGGCAAAGTTGGGGTGGGTTCAGAGGACAGTTCCCAGGATGATAAAGGGTATGGAACCAAGCCCTATGAGGAATGATTAAAAATGCTGGGTTTGTTTGGTTTGCAAAATATGCAATATAAAAGCTGTCACAGATAAGAGGGGAAGGACATGTTCTGTGTGGAAACCAAAGGCTGAACAAGAACCATTGCACTGAAATTAAGAGAATATTCCAGAAATTTCTGCCCTGTCATCCACAAAATAAAGTCCCAGCATAATTTGAGATGCTGTACTTGGAGCACTCCCACACAGCCAAACATTTTGTGCTATCCTGTTTTTCTTTTTTGAGGTACCAAGCAAATATCTTGAGTAGACCAATATTCTCTGCAGCTGATCAAAAATGGAGTACCAAAAAAAACAAAAAAACAAAAACCCATGCTGAACCAGTGCTCCACTGCCTGCTGTGTTTGTTCTTATGGTTAGGGGGAAAGACCTGGCCCCTACCCTGTGCAAAATAGTGGCTTAGCTGCTCTTCAGATCAACTGAGAAGGAGAAGAAGGGTGACAAAAAGGCACAACAACACTGTAACTTCAGGAAGGAGGGGGAACCTCTGAGTATCAGCAGGTAGGTTTAGGCAGGAGTTTCTGGCAATGGGAAACAGTCTTCTGCCCTGTAGCTGCAGAAGAAATGCAGCATTTCCTCTGGAGCATCCCCTGAGGCAAAGTTAACTAACCAGCTTGTGAAGACATCTGCAAGTTCCACAGCATCACAACAGGGCAGAGGTATGTGACTTCTTCAGTGCTGTATAGTATGCAGAAGAGACCTTGGACTAAGAGAATCTGGGTTACCATACCTTGAACTATTTTCATTCATGTCACTATGAATGAATATCCTAGCAAGTCCAACCAAACTTACAGGAGGGCTATAAGGATGAAATGGGAAAAATGTATATATTGTCATATGATACTTAGAGGAAGTAGAATGGTAAGAGCATGTTTATTAACAGTGTTGTTATCCTTCCACATCCTCTAAGCTATTTATTGACAAAGACAGGCTGCCTTTTTCATTCCCAGGACTCTGTGTAATTTGTTATCTGATTGCTAGAGGATTTCACAGATGGTGCATACTCAAACTTATAATGTATCCCTGCTTGCCTCTTCTGAAAGGGCTATTTCTTTCCAAGGATCATGCCAGATCTAGAGTCTTAATTTCTGAATAAAACTTCCATAATTTTAATCCAGTATAGGCTTATTGTTCTAATATATATCATGGTGAAGTAGTGTGCTAATATGGACCTCAGAGTTTTATTTATGACACCTTAGGAAGAACATAATTCAACATTAATTAGGCAATGGGACATGACAGAATGTGAGCTGTGCTGTAATTATTCATGTTTATTGAAGCTCAACCTCATGCCACTTTCTGCAACTAAACATGAGTAATTAAACTATACATCAGCCCTTATTTCAATAGCATATTTTGGATGCAACAGAGGGGAAAACATATTTTAGGCTGCAATGTCCTTAGTAAATCTATCCAAATATAATATTTTGATACCATGTATGTAAAACCTAATTCTCAAATGTAGACTGGATGTGGAGAGTTTGAAATGCAAGGTATGAAACGATCATATTCTTTTAATTAAAAATAGGATTGGAATTATTTTGATAAACTTAGTCATTCTACTATGACACTTCATCATACACATCCTCGTTTATCACTGAACCCTGGGTGCTATCTGTTGAAGTATCTATAAAGGGAAACCTTGGCAATATAAGAGAAGGCAAAAATTAACCAGAATTGTGGTTTCATGGCTGGTGATCATGAACTGTGGTTTAACCTCTGCTTGTTTCAGCGGTATTAGTGTGATCAATAGTTTTTTACGTAATTTAGATGGATATGTTAAACATTGTTTATGATTTTCCCCCCCTCTAAATTTGATGGACTGACTGAATGGTTGATTCACTGCAATAATTTTTATGCCACCTATTCATCAGATTCTATATACATTCTTCTTTAGATAAAATTTCCATTATTTGGGTCTTCCTTGCCTTCATTGTTTCACAAAAGACATCTGCAGACTGTAAAAACTTTGCTATCTATTGCTGCCATAGGCTTAAGCTTGAGATCTGTGTAACAGAAACACAAGAGGGCAGTATCTCACAGGGAAAACATACCTTTTTGATTTTTTTTTTTTTTAAATGAAAAGGATCATAGAGGAACAGTAACACAAGCTTTTCTACAAAATAGATGTTGTGCAGATAACATCAGCCCAAATAATATAAATCTGCTTATTTAGCCAATTTTAGAAGTCCTGGGAACTGATGAAATTGAGAACAAGATTTCTGGCATTTCCAATGCTTTTTCATTTTTTTTACAAGTTTTGTAGTCAGGGCTGTGAGTGGAAAGGAAAGAATACATTTTACACTAATGACAACAATGTAACGTTGCTGCAAGCTGTGGCCCATATTTGAGAGTGACATCAATTGATTCAGTAGCACACATTGGCTTTTGTACTTCAAGGTCACCTTCAGACAATGCAGTACAGTAGAAGTCCAATGAGGGACTTCCTTTGGTGTCAGTCTTCTTTGTATAAACAAAGATGCTCTCTAAGAAATTGTGCACAAATAATTCAATAACATTTTGAAGCTTTACCAAAACAAAATATTTGCATCCCTTTTGGCAACACAGCATCTTCTGACATCATTAACTTTACACAAAATCTGTAATTACAATCAAATAGCCCAGGGGTTTGTGTGTGTGTGTGTGTAAATATTGTCTTAATTTTTCTATAGAAAATTACTGTTTTCCTGTAAAAAGTGAACATAACACGAGGACAAAGACTATGTGTTTAGACGTGGGGATTATAATTAGAACTCATGTATGTTCAAAATCCTAAAGTAATTATTTTTAGATTGCAAATAAAAAGAAATGTGGTTATAGTAAAAGAATACTGAAAGATAAAATTGCCTTCAAATCGAGGTGAACTCATAGTGACTTCCAAAGACACATTCATGCAGGTGTCTTGGCATGATATAGAAACGATTTGCCAGAGCCACATTCTGGATTTTTTTTTTCTTTATGCTCTAAAAGGAGGAAATTCATCGCCCAATACAGTAGGAGAGGCAGGCAGAATGGGATTTCTGGAATTCTTTCCAACGCCTTTCCTAGCAATGGGCATAGGAGATGACTGTCTTCTCTTGTGTAAAAAAAGTAATCTGTTGGGTTGAACACACAAATGCTTTCTCTCCATATTATGCATGTGTTGCTCCCAAAGTCATTGAGAATTGGGTGTTATATAAATTTGATAAATAAAATAATAAAATGTTGCCTTTGTGTGTATATATGTCTGTGAGGGCCTGATCGAGGCACATACATATATGTTGCTTCCCTGTGTGTGCACTTCCCTTGGACTTGATTATAGTGGCGATGGATGACCTAACCTCAGGGTAGTTATCCTTGAAAAAAGAAATCAAAAAGACCAAATTCATTGCAGGTCAGGTGAGTTAGGATTGGTTAAGAGATTTGACACCATTTTCAAAAACTGAACAAAGATCAGGGTTACTTGCCACACCACTTCTGTTAACTCAATATTTAAGTTCTCCATCTACACTGTCCATTAGAAATCACAATGTTGTCATATGTGTCATAACATCATAGTGCAATTGACTCAAGATTGATGCACAATCTTCATAAATTTTATCTATGACTGACACAAATAACAATTTTCATCATTTACATGATGATAACATGTAACATACAATGTCACCTGTCTCCCTTGCAAAAGCTTTTGTGCTTACGTTTGACTGGATTATGGCCAATATCTGACATAATTCTATCTCCCACACCTCTTCTCACCACTCTCTCTTTTCCCTTCTCCTCTTCCGTATATACATTTTTGTATGTAGATAGATAGGTAGTAGATAGGCACTCAAGGGATTACATTCCATGCATTTGATAGTGGATCCATCAAGTTTTGAGTGATTATGTACTATCAAGTCAGTATTGACTCTTAGTGACCACATCGATAGACCTTCACCAGGATGATCTGTCCCTAACCTGGTGCTTCCGGTCTTCCAGTAGAGCACCTATCGCCACTATAATCAAGTCCATCTACTTTGCTACTGGCCAACCTCTTCTTTCCACCTTTCCCAATATTATGGACTTCTCAAGAGAGCTGGATTTTTGCATAATATGTACCAAATATGATAACTTGAGCCTGGTCATTGTGTCTTGAGTGAGAACTCTGATTGTTTTGTTCTGGGATCTCCCCCCCCCCCCCCCAACTATCCATAGTATTCTCAGGACTCCTCTCCAGGGACAAATCTCAAAAGCCTCAATACTCTTTCTATCCTGCTTCTTGAAGGTCCAACTTTCACTTTCATTCATGTCACAGGAAAAACCATTGCCTGCATAATTCTGATCTTTGTAGGTACAGGCACATCACCGCAAATCTTCATTGCAAGTACTAGTCTGTGGCATATTTCTTGAATGTTGGATCTTTTACTTTTGATAGTCAATCGTGAAAGCCAGAAGCTATCCATCACTAAAGCATCTTCATGGTCAATTCTAAGGCTAGTGGCTGCACCATTTGTCATCAATTTGGTCTTCTTTATACTTAATTTTAGTCTTGCTTTTTCTCTATGCTCCCTAACGTTCATTACTATAGCTTGCAGATCACTTGCATTTTCAGCTATCAAATTAGTGTCATAAGCATAGCAGAGTTTTAAACAATGCTGAGAGTTGTTGTTATAGCTTCCCTCAATATATATGTAGCATATATATTGAAGAAATAAAGAGAAAGTATAGACACTGGTCTCATTCCTTTGCTGGAGTGAATCCACCATGTCTGCTGGAGTCTGTTTCACCACATTTATCTGGACTGTAGCTTCATGCCCTGTGTATGCATTCATGCAGTTCTGCAATTCATGCCGTTTGCCTGAGGTCAGTGAGATGTTCCTGGATTCCTATTTCCTGAGCACTTTCCACAGCTTGACATGGTTGACATAATCAACATTTATTTTTTTATAATCAGCAAAGCAGTTACTGACTTTCTTTTCTATTCCTATGAAGCTTATAAAATTATAAATGTGTTAGTTTTTAAGTTACCACTGACTCTGTTTTTTTTTGGATCAGTGTGAGTGTCCTTGGGGTGAACAATCTAGCACAATACAAGCAACAATCTATTCTGAACCAAGTACATAACTTGAGCATCTTGCAAGCAGATCATTATCCCACTCCTCAGCTGCTTGCACAGCTGGCTTTTTCTCCCAATTTCCACTTCAGCAGCATTCACCAGCACATCCTTGGACTATTCTTTAACTTCACATTCTGAGTTTATAATGTAGTTTAGCAATTCTACAGAACTTACAGTAATAAGACATGTAAAGAAAATATTGATCTTGCACATACCAAGCTTGGAGTTTGACTGTCACTGGTAAGGTAAGGACCTATTGTAAGTCAATAATATCTCAAGCAGCTGGGATGGGAAAAACCCTGTCTGAGATTCTGGAGCTTTTCTGTCAGATATAGTAGACAATATTGCTGGGGTTGATGGATAAATACTCTAGCTAAGTATGATAATGTTCCCCAACCCAATTCACAGTATGTTAGCTGGGAGTTCTGACTGTTGTAAGCCCATCACATGGCAGTATGTTGGAAAAGGCTGTGATAAGTTATATGGCTTTGTTAAGTGATAGGTAACATGTAGCCCTCTTGATGTTGCTGAACTACAATTACCAGCATCTCTAGGAAGCATGGTCAGTGGTGAAGGATACTAGGAGTTGTAGTTCAGCAACATCCAGAATGCCACAACTTGTCTGTCCCTGGTTTCATTTTTTTTTTCCTACTGCTTATTTCTTACTTCTAGTGGTAAAAAATGAAATTAAAAAATTAGAACTTTGTCTATGAACTCATAGTTGTGGATGGCTTGGGTTGATTAACTCGGTGTGAATATTAAAATCCCTACCAATTTAAAACAAATTTAACAATTACCTCTTCAGCTGTTAAGCTGCTTCAGTATTAAATTCAGCTGTCATTACAAATCCATACTAGCAGATCATTTGAGGCAGAAATATTTGCCTACTTTAGTGGCATAGCCATTCAGTAAATAATATTGGCTCTTTCTGGTTGGATGTATTTATAATTTACCTGGAGGTTATTTCTTTTTCTATGTAAAATAACATTTACTGTATGTATATAGATGCTTATGGCTAGTGACTTATCTTTAACATTCCAAAATGGCCTTTTCAGCACCCTTCCTAGTTTCTATCCTCAAGAATCTTCTGCAGTTGATGTTTTTGAAACAAAACATGTTGCTGTAGCTTTTCCATATAGTATATCTTACCTTTTGCTATACCTGCTAACATTGGGAGAACAGAAGCAGGAGAAAGAATTAAGCAGAAGTACGTAGAAGTATGTAGAAATAAAACAAAGTGCAATTTCAAAACCAAATGTAATTTCACCTGAGATAGGCTGAGTTCACTCATTTCACATCATCATAATATGAAATGGTAAACCAGCCATTGTGGTTTGTAAATCAAGGCTTACCATGTGTTATACAACCAGTCAACAGTAGTTTAGTCAATAAATATGGTTAAACCATGACCAATGGCTATATATGAATCCAGTAAGTATCATTTCATAAAAAATGTGGATTAATAGAATTTCCAGTTAAACAGAATATGCATACACCTCCCTCCCAATATGCATACAATAGTAGAAAAGAGTGGTATAGTGGTTTAAGATGTTGAATTAGATTGTGAAGAACCAGATTTATTTATGCTGAGACATAAAAGCTAATTGATTAAGTTTGGATCAACTCTGTTAATTCACCCTACCTCTCAGAGTTGCAGTAGATATAAAATTGAAGGAGAGGTTTATGTATGTTGCCTTAAGCTCTAGAAGAAAGGTAGGATTTAAATCTAATGAATTGTACTGATTCAGAGATGACCACATTAACCTGGGGACTGGAAGCAGAATATACAAGAGAAATTTTCACTCTGACAAAGAATGACTTCCTGCTTGATACAACAGTTGTGTAGCAATTGACTTTTCAGAGTCTAGGAAAGAGAACATCAGTTTGCAAATTATTACAGGGCCCGAACATCTGCACATTCCTCCTGTATCAGAGAAGTGAGTAGCAACCTCCCCACTGCTTCAAGAGAGGTCAGAAGGGATCAAACAATCCTTGTACTAACAAACATATTGATAAATGGGATGCTAAGATAAACATACTTAGCTTTCAAGATTCTTTAACCTAACCCCCTTTTTTCCTTTCAATAAATCTGGTTAATAAGACTGGAGATCTAGCCTTCTTGGTTGTGAAAGGCTGTGATGGGCCTGACACAGGTTTTGTTTGGATTGACTGTAAGCCAGTCAAGATCCCCTTAAGGAGATGCATGCTTGTGCTGAGCAACCTTCCTCACTGATGAAAACTATGTATTTCTTGGGTGTCTGCATCCAGCAGTGTTTGACAGCTTGGCTAGCAGCTGTGATTATGTGCTTTGTATATGCATTCTGAGTATCTGGAGCCTTATCATGGGGAAAAAAAAAAGATGCCACCAAATACTGTATATATCTATCAGTTCTTCAAAATCAAAAATAGGCTAAGCGACCAGCAGATGAACATTCCAACAGTCTTCATGTCAGACTAAACTTGGGAAGAACATCCTATGAAAAATAAATAGCCATGGCTATGGGAGGTAGGGAGGTTAGAACTGAAAGTTATCTTTGTGGATGGATGATTTCTGCAAGAATCATAGATAATGACTATGTTTACATGATAACTCAATTTTATAGGCTCACATAATGGATCGAACTCTAAATTAGCTAACTACATTTTGGCTTAATATGTCATGAAAACCCACTTATTGGAAAACTGGGCAGGGAAAAAGGAAGTCACCACTGTTTCCATTAGTATTGTTTGTTCCTAACTACGCTTTAGGAAAAAATAAAATGATAGTGGAATCTTCTGCAGCTTTCACTGTTGTGAGAACTACAGCGAAAAGGCAAGGCAGAGGATAGCTCATGAATTCAAAAAGGAACTCATGAATATGCAAATGTGCCTGCTGAGTAGAGATAGCAGATATGCCACCTCAGCCACCAGCCTACATAATGCACTTTGATGTGGTTCCTCAACAGCTAGTAACTGAACTGTGGTCCTTGTCCAGAATGTTTGATCTTAAAGCAGCAGTCAAAGCTGTGCCAAATTTAATTTCTTCCAGGCCATTTTTAATGAATTAAATAAAGTGTATCTGCTCTTTGATAGGATATGCTGAAGGCTGTACAGTCATTTCTAGGGCACTGATAAATCTGGGGATGGTAGTGGTGGGGAGAAATAACCAGAAGATCACAAATTGTTTCCAAAATTTATCTGCAATTTACAGAGTTTTACACTGAATTGCACTGAACATATTAATGAGCAGCTAACACTTAACCCTTTTCACAGAAACACAAGGATTAAAAGGGTGATTTATCTTGTCACTTGTAAAACATATGCAAAAATGATTTAGCATATCAGACTAACTTCAAGGCAGGTAGATCATCTGTGGTACATCTGGAGCTATGAAGATTAAGTCACCATATGAGTTTAAACATTTTCATGTTTAAAATTAAATTAATGTTGAGTTTATTTTAAGTAGTGTGAGAGGAAAAATGTTAGTGGCCTGAAACTTATTTTAATATAGATATATTTTTAATCACATTTAATAATAAAAGCAAGGGCTAGCTTAGAGATGACCTTTGGGGCAATGACAGGAAATAAGTAAAACTTGCAAAACTAAGCAAACTGTTAAATAAGCAAACTTGTTGATGGGAACAGGGAAGTGTGGTAAAATTAGCTCTGGGGACGTTATGATTCAGTTGAAAATCCTGAGAGTCATGATTGTGGTTTGCAGTTTTTAAGGATAAAAAGGATTGCAACTAAATGGTCAGGACCACATGGTCAAGCTGTCTCAGTTGACGGCTTGCTCTTGTTGGTCCTCATTGCAATGTGTATCTAAGTAAGTACCTTGTATGTTATTGATTAAATTTTACTTGCTTATTGAACTAACTTTTAATAAAGCTTTTAGAACTTTGAAGTGACTTATGTTCTGGTGTGTCTGTCTCCCATGTTTAACGTGGTTTTTCCCTGACAGTAGCTAGGTTATTGATCTAGGATCATGCAAGTTTAAGTTTAAATCCACCCAATAGTAGCTCAGTGAGTGGCGTTGGGCCAATCATTCTCTCTTAGCCCAACCAACTTTACAAGGGTTGTGGTGGAAAATAGCTGGAGGATAAAGTACCATGCATGCCACCTTGAGCTTCTGGAAGAAGGGTGGGAGATAAATCTAAATGACTATGCAAATAAACTAATCAGTTATGGGAGTGGTAGTAGTGGCAATTAACACTTTAACAATGATTTGTGCAGCTGCTCAGTTTTAATGGTAGGGCCAGCTCTACCATTGGGCAGAGTGAGATAGCTGCCCCAAGCAGTATATGCTGGACAGGTGATATGGCAAAATGCCTGCTGCATCTCACTCAAATTGCAGCCTTTAGCTTGTTCCCTTTCCTGATTACTGGGGAGTCAAAAGATGAGCCTTAAATAGCTTAAATAGCTTAGGCATATGATGTGAAGGCAAGACTTACTGGAGAAGACCCTGTTGCTTGGAAGAAAATCAGAGGCAATTGAAAAAGAGGCCAACTGAAGGTGGGTAGATGCAATCACTAATGATACAAGCATGAGCTTACAAGAACTCAAAGAAGCAATTAATAATAGACATTCCTGGCAAAATTATGTTCATGAGGTCACAAAGAATCAGAAATGACTAGATGACTGAATAACAACAAAGATGAATCATCTCATCTAATCATTAGATAGCTTTCTTCAGCCATCATAGCTCTGTTACAGAAACATTATTTTATCCATTTCCAAGAAGTTGTCCTTTTATTTCCTGACATCAGTCTTCACAATTGAACAATGAAACAAGTTTGCCCCTTAATTTGTTAGGTTTTTAAAGGTGTCCTTCTCTTGTTACATTCAAAGTCAGGTACATTTGCTTTGAATGATGGTGTAGCAACTTTTTTCAGAACCAGTGTGGTGTAATGGTTGACATACTGGGCTAAGACTGGGAAGAGTCAGGTTCAAGTTCACTGTCAGCCATGGAACTCACAGGGTTTCTTTGGACCAATGACTCAAACTAACTTAGCTCACATGATGGGGTTAAAATGAATGGTGATATTCATGTAGGCTATATAAATTGAAAGAAGGAAGGGCTTTGAGCTCCTGGAGAAAAATGAGTGGGCAAATACATAAATAAGCAAGCAAGCTGTATGAACTCAATTCAGTTATGGCAAAATAATTTAAAATTACTGGATCTGGCATGAAGCAATAGTGCTGAAAATTATAATGTTCTTACATCACTGTAACCAGCCAAGCTTGAACTTCAGTGTTTCAATGTTTCAGTGGTTCAGCATTTCATTTCATTTCTATTTATTTATTAGATTTTTTAAGGCTGCCCAACTTCAAAAAGACTCTGAACTTCATTATTTTACCTCCCAGAAGTCTTGTGTTCCCTTTCCCATCCTTATTTTAAGAGAGAGAATCTGAAAATGATATTGCCAACATTTGGATAAATAGAGTGAGTAAGAAGAGGGACAAAATGGGAGATCCTGGAAAGGAACATGGCTGCTTAGTTACTTATTTGTCTCACTGGAATGATGGCATGTTGCTAGGCCCACTTGTTAAATTTATCATAGTTCAAAAAGCTCAGAAAGCTTGGTAATTTGGTGCTTTAACAGCTGTTTTCAGCAATATGCAAGGACCATGGTGATGTACTGTACAAAGGCGGGTCAGATAAGAGGTTCATTAAAGTGAGAATCTGAATTGGTAATACTATACTTGAGCTGTGTCTTGACTCACTCTTTTTTCAGTAACAGCAGCAACAAGAAATCATCATCATTATCATCATCATTACTGTCACATTAGGAAGGATTCTAACTTACTCTCTGTTCTTGGAGAATGTCTTTTGAGGCATGGAGAAGCATTTAAATGCATGAGTCCAGGAGCGGTGGAGCTCAAGAAATGATTTTTCTATCTCAGTGAGAATTAGACCATTCATTAGGTTGTTTCAAACTGCAAGTAATATAATTCATGATGACCTATGAGTAACAGGTATAGAGTGATTGGTGTTCCTTTGTAAAGAAAAGGCAAAAAATTGAATATATCAGAAATGTGTAAAGCTAAACTAATGGTATTATCATTTGCAATCCTATCAGAAAGCCAGTTTGGTGCAGTGGTTAAGGCACCAGACTAGAAACTGGGAGACCATGAGTTCAAGACCCACTTTAGGCACAAAGTCAACTGGGTGACCTTGAGCCACTTCCTGTCTCTCAGCCCTAGGAAGAAGAAAATGGCAAACCACTTCCAAAAAACCTTGCCAAGGAAACTGCAGGGAGTTGTCCAGGCAGTCACCAGGAGACAACACTGATTCAAAGGCACCCCAAAGAAGTCCTATCACAAAAAAGAAATCCAACCTTTATAGACAAAATTAACCTACTTTACAAGGGTCAATTAAGAAAAAAAAATGGGCGAGCAGTTAGGTCTTTAGTTAATCCTAAAACCTAGCCAGGGTATTTGCAGGGTATGGTTAAAACGTTCACCCAGATAACATTAAGAGGCAGTGAACAACCATCTGTAAGCCAGTGTGGAGCAGTAGGTAAGGTGTGCTAGACTGGCATTGAAGACACACACATTCACGTCTGCCCTCAACCACAGAAGCTCTGTGGGTGACTTTAGACCTTGAGCTCCTGAATAAAAGGTGGGATATAAATCTAACAAATAGCTAAATAACAAACTGTTGATAGTACACTTTGTATCTCTAGCTGCAGTGCAGAGTCAACTTCAGAAGAGCCTTGTTCACTCAGAGGTATACTTAGATTTGGTCAAAGGACAGGTCAGTCAATGTGCTTATTGTTTATATTTTAGAAATCACTTCCTGTGGAATCTAATACAATACATACACACAAAGGGGTCCCATAGGGCTCATTCCATAGACAGTAGGTTTAGAAAAGCAGCTTTAATTAACTGCAATGGCTCCAAAGCAGAAGATAAAAATTGTCTTAGTGGCTTTATTATCTAGATGAGTATGCCAGTATGAATTGTACTTACAGTGTACCATAAGCAAAAACTCTGCTCCAAGGAGTTTGCAACTCATCTGGGACTGCAGAGGGGGAGGGAGAGTAGGAAACAGAGGCAGAAGTTAACAAGTGATGCATACAAATGCAGCCAAACTGAAGCAATTTGTTTTGGAAAAGATCATAAAACAAATCATAGATGTGTAGGCTCAGACTGAGAAATATGTAATTCATATTTTGAGGAGAAAAGATAGCATGGAATTATGCAAGTTATTAAAAAAAGACAGGATGTTGAAGTCAATAAACCAATATTGTATATTAATATATATTATAATACCATTAATGAAGAGGATTGGTCAGGACCCAAGCTCTCTCTTTTCTGTAATATTTATTACCACTTAATAGCAATGAAATTCAATATTTTCTTTGCCTCAGCAGTAGGAATTGTAAAACAGGCCATGAAATGTACTTTGTATTGTTCTCTGCCTTAAATGTGATGTATAATTTGTGGGACATCGTCACTTTAGTCTTAAGATTTTTTTCTTTTTCTTTTTCTTTTTCTTTTTCTTTTTCTTTCTTTTTTCTGTTTGTAAGGGAAGGAAGGAATTCAGTTGGGGAGAAAATGTTCCTTTGCAAAGACAGGGCCTATTGAAAAATAGAATCCAGACTTTTTTAGAGTGTACTTGGATGCAAATATATCTATCCTCAACTGAAAATCTTGATCCCAGAACTGGTATAAAGTTAGGACCTTTATAGCATGGTATTAATTGTCAATTGGAAGTACGGGTACAAAGGTTTAATATGGTCTGCAAAGCTGTTGAGGTTGTTACAAGCACCTAAATTTTTCTAGACACTGTACAAAAACTAAAAAAAGAAACCAGCCACCACCAACTAAAAAGTATACAGTCCATGAACCCTGAATTTGAAATTTAATAGGGATGATATAATGGAGAAAAAAGGATGGCGAGGAAAAAAGAAAACCAGCAGATTCAGGTATGATATGGCACTTAATCCTGAATCTGTTTTCAGTGTCACTAAGGACCTTTCAGTCTTTCCTGCCTTCACTGTACAAACCCAAGCATTCCTATCCATCTGGTTCATGTGCACCAAGAATGGAGTTTGGCCACAGAGCAGAATACACTCTCTCTTAACTCTTGGACAACAGCAGTCAAGATGGTCAAGGTCACAAAAAGTAAGATCTAAGAAAGTAGATGGAAACAGCAGTCAATGTTTACTATGGAGAAGAAAAGGGATAACGGTGTTCAAATGCCAGGAGGGCTGTTACATATAACAGAGCAGGAACATACACTCTTAAGATACAGAAAAATACATTTTAGTTGGATAAAAGTATCAATGGTAAAGTCAGATTGAAGCTGGAACCAATTATCTAAAGAGAAGATGGATTCTCTCTCATCATAGAGCTTCAAGCCAGGTTTGGTTAGCCTTTTTTAGAGTTGCTCTACCTCAAAATATTCTGCTTTGAACAAGCATTGGACTATGGCAAGGGCCCACTGAGGACAACTTTGGAATTTGGAGAATGTGTTGTCACTTCTAAGGTGGGGGTAACCAATCACATGACACCCCTAACCCCATGCTATGCACCATCTGCTCCAGCTCCCAGGAGGCTTTCTATAACCCCCCCCCCCCAATTATTGTTTGTTTCTGAGAAATTGGGCATACTTTCAAATAGAATTGTAGACTACAGCCAGGCACCATTTTTATTTTCTAACCATATATCAGATTTCCATTAAAAATGCAGGTGTAGCAGTGAGCTTCATGATCATCAAGGAACTCTCTATTGACTCATAGAAAAAAAATGGGATGTATTTGATGGACAGGAATCATTTCAGTTATTTATAATGCCAGCTCCACCCCTAACAATATAGTTGAGAAAGTGTTCATCAGCAGAAAAGAACACCTTTTCATGTTCATTTATAAGGGCTGGAATTGAGCTGCTCCCTACCAGAGGTGTTGCAATGTGCTTTCCCCTTATCAGGCTTGTAGGGAAATTGAATTATGCTGCCAGTGACTTTGATGTAATCAATTTAGCTCTGAGGAAGCTGAAGAAGGAAAAGCAAAGAAACTCCATTGCAGTTTGCTTCCTCATATTGCAACAGTGAAGAAGCAGCATGTTGGTTTACAGCCAAAGAGACTAGAGGCATCCTCAGGGGAGGGTAAAAAAGTCAAAATGGTGGCTGAGTGTTTGAAGCCCTTCCCTGTTTTTATATGGGTTGTATGCAACACACAGAAAAAATGGGATGGGGCTTCAATGGCCAGAAAAGGCTTTTCCCTTTCAGAATCTATTCTTATTACTTTGAAAATCAGAGATGATTTGATTACTGGCTTTAACTGATCCTTACAGGCTTTAGTTTTTGAGTTGGATGCAAAAAGAAATGAAAAGGCCTGCCGAAATAGATTTGGCTACAGAAAAGTACAGTATGCTATTTGGGTAAGTGTCATGAGAAAACCAATTAGCGTCCCTCTATGCCTTCCAGGAAAGCAGCTTGAAGCTTACAAGCCTCAGCTGAAACATATATATTGGTTTATTTGCCTATATGGCATTGTTTGGTTCAGAATACAGTTAAGATACACCGGTACAAAGAACAAATCCAGGGTCAAATATACGAACAAGGTTCTATGCAAGAGATCTATAGGCCATAGATCACAATGTGTGCATGCTAGAAGTCTCCCTAGTTTTTATTTTAGCAGAGGGGGAAAAAAAAAAACAAGACCACCCTCCAGCTACTCAATTATCTTTCCTTGCTAGGGATTCTGCAGTGCTGCAAGTATTTTTTGGCCTGAGACCACATCCCTGCAACGGTTTCTCTGCTTTTGAGCATTAACCTCCCTTGCACATTCATGCAATTGCGGCACTTTTTGTTTGATGACACAGACAAATAGCACTTTCCAGCAGCTCAACACCAGATGGTAATTGCATTCTAATAATAGCACAAAATAGTGAAATTGCCTCCTATTTAGTTGTGCTTTAACTGATGTGACAGGAGAAAGCCAGCCACCTGGTAAAGATGGGAAGAGGAATGGGGCTTGGAGAAGCACAGGCCCACCAGCTCAGGAACAAGCAAGCATGTGCCAGACAAGGCATGTGGGAGCGTGCATCTAGTCATTCTCATGGTTCGCACATGCATAGGCGCACGTAAGAAGTAGCCTCACATGTGAATTAGTTATTACAGATTTAGCAGTGCAGGACCTGCATTGTCGTCTCATGTACACTCTTTTTGTTGGTGTAATTATTGATTTTGAAAGTAGGGGTATTTTTTTTGTTTAAATGTATGGAGAGGACAGGGATCTTGATCTCACCGTGCTCTAACTAAACCTGAGAGTTAGGTGTCTGCCTAGGAGCAGAGGAGACCCAGGTTCTAGTCTACTCTCAGCCATGGAAGCTCACAGCGTGACTTTGGACCAATCATACTCTCTGAACCAAATCTACCTCACGGGGATCTTGTTGTGGGAAAAACAGGAGGAGGAGCACTACGTATGTTGCCATGAGAACCTGAATGAGAGTGGATTAAAAAATCTAATACATAAAATACAAACTGAATCTCTGCAGAGTGTTCCATATTAAATAATGATGTCCTGAAAAATCTATCATTTCACATTCACATGTGAATCAACCCTGATTAGGGACTGAGAGCCTATGGAAGCCCAGGCCTTGCTGAACTTGCATTGTCAACAGCCCCATTCAGCTCCCCACCCTGGGGAGCTATAGTTTGACACAATCAAGAAGGCCTCAAACCCTTCACTTACTTTAGACCAGTGTTGTCCAAACTTGGCCACTTTAAGATGAGTGGACTTCAACTCCCAGAATTCCCCAGCCAGCCAATTCTGGGAGTTGAAGTCCACTCATCTTAAAGTGGCCAAGTTTGGACAACACAGCTTTAGACAAATCTAATACAGGGACAGCTATCACATCTGAATTAACCAAGTGCAAGATGTAATATATGGTGATGTAACAGATAGGCTTGGGATGCTCAAAAAATTTCGCCTTCTGAACATCAACTATCCCTCTGTCAACCACACAATACTGTTGCCTGTAAACAACAAAAGGATAAGCTGCACATCAAATTTCATGCATTCTGCAAGCTGAATCCCTTCTCTACTGCATGAGCTACAGACTTTAGAGAAGCATGAAAGTGAAATGGTGGAATGAGACATCTGGAAATACAAATCATCGTATGATCACGTAAGATTATTTCATGCAAATGACTGAGAAAATGAGAGGCCATAATAAGTGTGAGCTGCAGATTGGCCTGTCAGTCAGAGAACTCACAACAGTTCTTGTTGTGCTGTGCTAAAAGGCGCAGATCTTTAGAGCAGCCGGAGCACACTATAAATAGAATAATTGGTAGGAACTATATTGTTTCGCTGGTGGGCAGAGGGCAAGAGAGATTGCCTGGGCTGAATATATATTATTCATATATGTGCCTGGCCTCTGTCAAATGGTTTTTTTTCTTTTCTTCTTGCACTTGTGTCTGCTTTTGCATCAAGATCTAACTAACCCTTTAAAATGGGTAGGTTAGCCATTTCTGGACCATCAAATAAACACATACAATTACATAATCTGAAAAGAAAGTCAAAAGTAGGCCCTCAGTTGCATATCATTTGTCTCTGTTAATTTTTTTTTTTGGGGGGGTATAAAGAAATGCTATTTTGGAAAGAATGTCTACTGTTTGAAAAGAAATACAATGCATCTCACCACAGCAGGGAAGACTGATTGGGAGAAGTCTGAGCCTGCCCTGTCTCCTGTCCAGGGCTTCTCAGCAAGCCTTTTATTTTCCTTCATCATTACATTGGAGGGACTATAGTTACCAGAGAACTATGATCTAGTATAAAACAGCCCCCTATATATATGGACGCTCAATAGTTAATTCTGTGTAAGTACAGTAATGAACTCCACTATAGCAACTAGAGCTTTGCATTTTTTTAAAAGAGAAAGGTATCAATTTAGTAATGCTGTGCAATCACATTCCCATATTATACTCAAAGCCCCTGAATATGAAAATGTCATCCCTGAGATTCTTAAACAATTTTGGTGTGTTTTCCATTTAGCTTCTGAGACGAAGAAGAAAGCTATAGTAGTTTCTTTCCATTGCTGTATTAAAATTCCCAGTTTGTTGCTGTCTGCACACTCAAAGGCCTTTGTATAAATAATGAAGCAAAAATTGACTTCCTTTTTGCCTTTTCAATTATCCTTCAGAAGTTAGCAATATGATCATAGGTACCCCTTCTGAGTCCAGCTTGTAGATTTGGCAGTTCTCATTGCATGTGTGCATTCATCTGTCCATCCATCCATTCATTCAATTTATATGGCCACCAACTCTGCAGTGATTCTAGATGACTGACAACATTTTTCAAAGGCAGATAATAAAAATCCCCAAAGAAAAGCAAATAACACAAGAAAACCATATAAACACTTATGGTGCCAAGATCAAAATTCACCTCACACCTATCAATACATAATGATGGCTCAGCAATTCCTGGGGGAAGAACCAAGTCTTCAGAATTTTTGTAAAGGACAAGCAGGGTCAGAGCCATCTGGACCTTGTGGGGGATGCTACCCAGCAATGGTTTCTTAAGGGCTGGTTGGACTACTGCCTCCTTCAAGGCTGGCAGGACCATCCCCATGACACAAAGATGAATTCACCACTGCTTGGCTTCAACTACATACTGTTTCCAAGGAGGCCTTAACCAGCTGGATCAGGTGGCCACACTCAAAGGACCCGTCCAGTTTCTCCAGAGTCACAGGCTCAATTTCTTCCCAGATAGCCATGCCTGAATCACCTTTAGGACCTGCATAACCAGTGCCAAACTCAAAGCAGATCTGAGCAATTTTATCCATCAGATGTTTGGAATAGTCCTCACAGAGGCCCCCAAGATGTTCCTCCAACCCTTCCCTCCCTAACAGGGGACTAGGTTACCTTAAACAGTGCCACTAGGCAACGATCTGCAAATGCAATAAAAACAGAAAAAATGATTATGTTTTGCTGCTGTTACTGCCAAATTTAATCCTTAAATAGGCTCTTACTAATGTCTGGTTAGACTTTTTCCCAGTTTTCCTCCAGCAGTGCTCTGGAAGTCTGTTTTGTCATTTTCTCGAGCTTCCATGAAAAGGAAGATGCTACATGGATACAATCCAATCTGAGGTCAACATCAGCCTTGAAACCCAGTAGAGTCCATCTGGGACCTGGATCAGACCATCCAAATAGGTCCAGCTGCCCTGTGCTAGGGAATAGAATATGAGAACACCATTGTAATCAGGGAGTAATCCAACTAAGACAAGGAGAGATATTAATATTCCCCCAAAACAGATCACATAAGTACTGCCCAAGACAAAAGCTAGATTTTGTGTGTGTGGGTCCTCAATGCTCTGAGTTAGGTCCATGATTGTCCAGGAACTCCTGAGCCACTTCCGACTCTGCACCTAGGAAAGGCAGATTTAATTCCCTCATTACTATAAGTCTGAAGAACTCCACTCAGTGTCAAATAGTGAGGCTGGGGAGGTCAGTGTGCAACTCTCACAAATAAGGTCTCACAAGTATTATCAAAGTTTGGATTGCAAAATTTTCAGCATTATCTCAATAGCTTGTGAAATAACTGCAAACATTTAGTAATTTAAATATGCTTTAGCACTGTCCTTTTTGGAGTATTGGAATATAAATGGGTCATTTTCAGTCCCTTGTCACTGCTGTATTTGCTTACAAACCACAAGCAGCACTTTAACTGGATCATCTTGTAAGGTGTGAAATAATTCTGCTGATATTTCATTGATTTCTGCAGCTTTGTTGTTAGCGGTATTTTTAGGGCTCATTTAACTTCACAATTTCATTTAAACTCTGACAAAATAATTGTTGGACTTTTATACAATAAAATGTTTTTACTGGCACTTAAAGCATCCTTCCCTCCTTTTTTTTGGATGTCGAAATGATAGCAAGTTTTAATCAGAAAGCTACCTCAGAAATGCTTACTGACTGTACACTCTGTGTTTATGTGTGTGTATCTGTCTGTCTATCCTAGTTGATGGGATGTAGGAAACAAAATATTGGTTTGCAAGACAATCTCAAAATTAGAGATTCACCCTGCGGGAAATAGCATGAGCAAGCTTGGAATAAAACTGGGCTCAGTTGTGCTTCTGGGATACTAGTTAAAATGTACCGTCCTTACATAAGCAGAGATTGCTGCATGTGGCACAGGAAGAAGAAGAAGAAGAAGAAGAAGAAGAAGAAGAAGAAGAAGAAGAAGAAGAAGAAGAAGAAGAAGAAGAAGAAGAAGAAGAAGAAGAAGAAGAAGAAGAAGAAGCAGCAGCAGCAGCATGTGTTAAAATAAAATAGGGAAAAATATATTGTGTGTATGTGAAACTAAGAGAAATGACATGGATGTAATAGATCTGCATAAAGGTGGTTAGTTCTTGTGGAATGGAGTTGATGAATACATGGAGGTTAGTGAAGATGCAGGTTTAATTGTGAATACAATATCTAAAATGTATACCAGGAAGTATGTCAGAATCCTCACAATCAATCAACTGTCCTGCTAGTTTGCTTGCTTCGTTTCTGCCATTAGAAAAAGTGGGGTGGGGGGAAGGCTAGTAGGTGAACCGTTAGGCACAGATGGACTGTTATCTGTTTCTCAGAAATGCCCAAGGCCATACCAGCATGAGACCAGGAGATGACCGGTGACATGTGCAAGAGAGTCTTGAAGATAGAAGAGCGGAGGTGAAATGGGAAAGGGGGTAAAATCAACTTTTGGTGCATGCGGGCTTTAGTTCCAGTAATGCTCCAGTTCTGTACACTACTTCTCAATAAATGAACTTTTATTTGACTTGCATCAGTTTCAAGGAGAGTTGCTTTCATTGGGAGTTGAGTGCCTCAGTTTCTTACAAAGTATGAATTGGTGTCATCTATGTTATTGTGAGTATGTATGAAAGTAGGAATTCACAGGTTGGTGATAACTATAGGTTATGCTCCAGCGAATGATGATGATGGATCCAAGGATGACTTCTGGGAAAAAATTGTACAAGATTCCAAATGGATGTGATCTGGGGAAAAATATATATGAAAGTATGGCTGGGAACAAGTCAAGAGAATATGGAAAAAGTGATTGGATCATTTGGAGACACAGAAATGAATTAGAATGGGAGAATGGTGACAGGAGAATGTCTGTTTTGAAAAAGTACTGTTTGGTTTGAACACATGGTTTAAGCATAGGAGTAGTCATAGGTATATATGACAGTGGAATGAATACAAATCTAAAAGCATGATTGATTTAATTGTGATGAAAGAGATATAGATAGATCTAGATCTAGATAGACTATATATATATATATATATATATATATATATATATATATATATCACACCAACATAATCCATGCAGCTTTCACATACCATAAACAAAATGATAAGCCTTGGCAGCTGCATTCAAAGAGCTCACAATCTATTTCAGGACTTAAGCAGCCAACAGAGGAAGACAAAGGAAAATAGCCAAGGAGCAAATGTTGCATGAATACCTGATGTAGTTAAGCAGGCTTAGCTAAAGAGTTAGCCAAAGGCTTTTGCAGAAAGAATACCTAAGTTTTGAGGAGGCATTGTTTACTTATCATATTATTTATCAATCGTGAGAGCCAGTTTGGTCTAGTGGTTAAGGCACCAGGCTAGAAACCAGGAGACTGAGAGTTCTAGTCCCGCCTTGGCATGAAAGCCAGCTGGGTGACTTTGGGCCAGTCATCCTCTCTCAGGCCACAACGTCAGGCTCAGGCAACAAACTGGTCAGTCAATTCCTTTTGCAACCAATGGACCAACATTTGGTTGAACTGAAAAAAAAAAAAAAAAGAGGACCCTGTACCTGCGGGAAAAACACTAGGAAGAAAAAAAGTTGTTTATTTATCAATCAACTTCAGTGTATCTGCCGCAGATCACCAGACTCTTGGTGGTTTATAGTAATTAGACATCTACATTAGGATTAAAACAAATTAAACTAATAAAAGAAAATAAACTATCAAATAAAAGCATCCATAAGTAAATCAAACTGGGCATCCTGACACTCACTTTAAACCCTCCATAAGAATTCAGTTTTCAAAAGTTTCTGGAAGGCCTGAATGCTGGGGGCTGCTTTAATTTCTATAGAGAGGATCTTCCACAGAGTCAGTACTTTTAATGAAAAGTAGTACCTACAAACCTTTGCTCTTTGTACCTTGCAAACATGGGGGATCACCAGCAGATTTTCTTTGGATGGGCAAGGTGGGTAGGTCAATTCTGGATCTGAAGGTACCTTGGTACCCAGCTATGTAAGGTTTTATGGGTGACAACAGCTCTTTGATTTGCACCTGAAGCTAATAAAAAGACAGTGCAGGACTCAGAGCAGAGGTTTAAGGTGCTCCTGGTGACAAATGCTGGCTAAAACTGAGTTGCTGTTGAAGCTTCTGAGTGGTCCTCAGAGGCAGCCCCATGTAAAGTGCATTGCAATAGTCAAAATGATTGGCAACAAGAGCATGAATTATTGTTAGCAGATCCTCCCACTCTGGGAAGGGAAATAAGTGGCACATTGACCAAAGCTGGGCAAAGTCCCCCCCCCCCCCAACCAGGGCCTCTATCTGCCCATCAAGTAGTTGCTGTAAGTCCCAATTCATGGACCTGCTGCTTCAAGGAGCCAACCAGGACTAGCCACAGAGAGAAGGTACTTGGCAGCAATTTTGTCAAGGGCCCAAGTTACTTTTCATGCAAACCAGGCAGTCTAATTTACACTAACCAGGAGGACATTCCACTCAAGTTTTTGAAAAGTAAACACACCAATCATAATGATGGGTATTTGGTAAGTATATGGACAGAATGCTGTATTTACTTGAAAATAAATCCCCTTGACTTTTGTGAGACTTCCTTATGAGCGAACAGGCTTAGGGTTGCATTGTTGGACTTTCTACAGGATACAGGATTTCCATGAATCACAGGCCACATTTTTTTTTTAGATGCCACAGGACTGCTAATAGCACAGAAATGCTATTTCAATATTCCTCCCACTCAGTTTTTTTTCCAAATGGTTGGCTCACATGGATACTGTGGAGGGTATAATCAAGTGTCAGCCAATGTTTCTGGGTTCCAGCACAGCAGAATGATAATGAGATGTGGCAGAATCTGGGGAACATAAGGGAAAAGAAGCACGTATGAGGGAGATTTATCTCCTGTGCCCGGTGCACATCAAAAACAGCTGCTGCAATTAAAAAGTAATTAGGGACGTATTAAAACATTTGTGGAGAAAACACATGGGGTTGCAGAATGGCACAGCACAGCAGGGAAGACAAGCTAGCCCATTTTTTAAAGTATAATAATGCGTGTAGAAGACCCAAATCTCCATTCATATCACTTAGCATTAGGTTAACTACTGCTAACTTCTATACAGAAATATTTGTCAATGTAGCTTTTTGGTGTAGCGTGGGGAAGCTAATGAAATGAGTCAATTCTCCCAAGATACAGCCAATATTCTACCTTCTGAGGTCTGCTTACAAGTATTGGAGACTTCAAAATCAAGGATCGCAGGCAAAAAAAATCCATACAGTAACATCTGAAAGCATCATTTAATGCCTGATAGTTCAGGAGAGATTATAGTGCCAGTTTATACTAACAGATTTTACAGATGGCATGATCAGACCCTTGGAAATTATTCCTAGCTTTTATCTAAATGTGTCTTAGAGGGGAAGGCATCAAGAAAATATTCGCATTTCACTAGATGAGATGGAAACTATAAGAGTGTCCCATAAAAAGTGGTGTTAAATATGTAGAGAATTGGCCACTGCGTCTGCCTCAGCATTGTCTATGCTGACTGGAATTAAATTCTTTTTTTGTTTCAGGAATGTCTGTATGTAAAAGAAGGGGAGGGATTGTGATCACATGGTCATGCCATCATCTTGACTTTTTTGACATTCCCCTTCCCCTGCCACCCCCAGCAGATGCCCGTTTTGCTCTGTGAGAAGATGCCAGGAACAATCTGAAATTAAAACATGAATGACTTGGCCCCCTTCTCCCTTCACTAAAATCTAGTAGCAGCAATATGCATTGTGATTAACTTGTGGCTTTATAAGAAGCAGCCATTGAAATGAACTATTGGGAAAGAATGAAGCTGGGGAAGAATTCTCAATGTATGACTTCATATCACCAAACATATCATGGAAGATGGGAGATTCAGGATTGGTTTTATTAGCAATCCAGAGTTTCTAATATCTAATTTCAACCTCAATGATACCTATTATATCTCAGGAGAGAGAGGATCATATAATGAATAGTCACTTCATGTATTTGTTAAGTTTTAAACAAACGTTTTTGTCAATATGAATGGGAAGATTTGCTGAATTAAAATTATTTCACCACATGTTGTTTTTTTCATCATTTTTCTTTTATAGAATCTAAACTTCCTTACAGTGAGGTTGAATAAGATGTCCTTTTGGCTCTTCACTCCCTTCTGGATAGTTTGAATCTCCAGCTTCTTCATTGTTTCAGCCCAAGTGGTCTCTCTTCATTTTCTTATCTTCCCTCTGCATCCCCACACATCTTTCTCTTTCTCCCTTCTGCTTTCCCTTCATTGCTTCCCTTACCATCATAATGCTTGCCATCTGATATCTGCAAAAGTTATGATATAGGTTGATAAAATAATGAAAACAGGTACTCATTACATTTTAGAAATGAAACTTAATTTTTAAAAGACTTAGGATGTAAATTTCAATGGTATTAAATATGATTTTCAGGAAAATCCCCAGACACCCTGCCTTTTAAAATATTTTTCAACCAGATTAGTGACTGGTGAAAGGTTTAACAGTACATTGCTTATTATTGTTATTATTAAAATTGTAAAGAGATTACATGAAAAATAACAATTCTTCTCATATAAATAAAGCTCCATGAGTTGAAGATGGAGAATCCACTAGGATAACATTCCAGACTTTGCTGACATCTGGAGGGTTTGAATGAAGGCTAAGCTAGAGATCATTCCATGTCATCCCATTCCACTTAGTGGGTTATGTTTATAAAATCTAAAGAAATTCACATACTGAACTTTAAGGCTGTTATGTCCTATCTCATTTTGTTTGAACTGTAATATCTTGTTATGATTGCCTTCTTTAATTTATCATTTTCTGCCTACTCACAGCTGCCAGCAATGGTCACTGAGTAATTCTGCTTGTGTTCAAATGGAATAATTAATTTTTGAGAATGTATTGAATTTATATTAAAATGTAGTTGTTAAAATATGTATTAGGTTTTGATAGTATATGGTTTCCCCTGATTGGGATCCCAAATTGATGAAGCTATCTGTTTATCTCCACTTTTAAGCAGATTATATTCCATTTTGTGTGTGCTTGTTTTTGTGTAACATTTATCCCTAAGGTATTGTCGAAGGCTTTCACGGCCGGCATACGATGGCTGGTGTGGGTCTTCCAGGCTGTGTGGCCGTGGTCTTGAAGTCTTGTTTCCTAATGTTTCGCCAGCACCTGTGACCGGCATCTTCAGAGTGCAGGAGCACAGACAGGAGCAGTTCTCTCTGTGCCCAGGGTGAAGTGACCCTTCTGTGGGTATTTATAGAGATCTGGGGGTGGGGGGTGGGGGGTGGGGTGGGGTTACTGAGTGGCTGCTTGTTTTGGAGTCAGCATCTGTGTGTATTTTCCTGGGGATTAGGCAGGGTTTTTTCTTCTACTGAATTGTTAACGAGGGGCTGCTGGGAGTGATTAGCAAGTTCATTGTGTGAACTGTTCACATGTCCTGGTGGTTGAGCTGAGTTCGTTGACCTTTTGCAGGCTGTATTTTTCAGGATTGGTAGCCAGGTTTTGTTGATTTTTAGACTCTCCTCTTTTTTATTGAAACTGTGCTGGTGTTTGTGAATCTCAATGGCTTCCCGGTATAGCCTGGTATAGTGGCTGTTGGTGTTGTCCAGTATCTCTGTGTTTTCAAATAGGATTTTGTGTCCAGTGTGCTTGAGAGCATGTTCAGCTACTGCAGATTTTTCTGGTTGCTGTAGTCTGCAGTGTCTTTCGTGTTCTTTTATCCTGATATGGATGCTGCGTTTTGTGGTCCCGATGTATACTTACCCGCAACTGCATGGTATGCGGTATACTCCTGCAGCAGTGAGGGGATCCCTTTTGTCTTTTGCTGATTTTAGCACTTCTTGTACTTTTCTGGTGGGTCTGAAGATTGTTTGGAAATTGTGTTTTTCCATCAGTTTTCCCATGCGGTCTGTGACCCCTTTGATATAGGGCAGAAATACTTTATTGGTGGGTGGCTGTTTTTCTTCTTCAGTCACATGTTGCTTTCTTGGTTTGATGGCTCTTTTTATTTCATTCTTGGAGTAGCCATTCGCTTGTAGGACCCAATTAAGGTGGTTAAGTTCAGAGTTTAGGAATTGGGTTTCGCTGATCCGATTGGCATGATCCATGAGGGTTTTGATAATGCCTCTTTTCTGACGTGGGTGGTGGTTGGAGTTTTTGTGTAGGTACCGGTCTGTGTGGGTGGGTTTTCTGTAGACTTTGTGTCCTAATTTGAGGTCTGGTTTGCGTATGACCAACATGTCTAGAAATGGAATTTGGCCATCCACTTCTTTTTCCATGGTGAATTGTATATTGGGGTGGATGCTGTTTAGGTGGTTCAGGAACTTCTGTAGGTCTTCTTCATCCTGACTCCAAATTGCGAAGGTGTCATCCACAAATCGGAACCAGACTGTTGGGGTAACGGGTGCGGTTTCTAAAGCCCGTTTTTCAAAATGTTCCATGTAGAAATTTGCTACGACTGGGCTCAGGGGGCTTCCCATGGCGAAAAGGCGCCTCACCCCCAGCAGCCCCTCGTTAACAATTCAGTAGAAGAAAAAACCCTGCCTAATCCCCAGGAAAATACACACAGATGCTGACTCCAAAACAAGCAGCCACTCAGTAACCCCACCCCACCCCCCAGATCTCTATAAATACCCACAGAAGGGTCACTTCACCCTGGGCACAGAGAGAACTGCTCCTGTCTCTGCTCCTGCACTCTGAAGATGCCGGTCACAGGTGCTGGCGAAACGTTAGGAAACAAGACTTCAAGACCACGGCCACACAGCCCGGAAGACCCACACCAGCCATTTATCCCTAAGCATTTATTGGTATATGTAAAGAAAGATACTGCAAATAAATTATGGCTTATTAATAATAATAAAAAAAGTATTAGAAAAACTGAGTGAGATAAAAATATCTTCCAGTTCATACTCTAGAGCAGTGTTTCTCAACCTTGGCAACTTTAAGATGTGTGGACTGCAACTCCCACAATTCCTCAGCCAGCATGCTAGCTGGGGAATTCTGGGAGTTGAAGTCCACACATTTTAAAGTTGCTAAGGTTGAGAAACACTGCTCTAGAGAATATTTCAGTCCTAGCCACATCTAATAATGGGGGGAAAGTTGCATGTCCAGTAATAAGGATACCATCCAGATAGTGAAATACAGTATGAAGGGTGAATTTGGGTGTCATGGAAGGATAAGAGCTAAAGAATGTAGAAGTCATAAAATGAACTTTATCCAGTTGTAAAGATCCAGGAAGAAAAGCCAAGGAAGGCATAAAGCATTATACATGCAGCTCTCTGTTCTTCATCATCCAAAATCCAAGTTTAGATCTAGACGTTGCAAATCTATAAGCTTGAAACGTGGGTTTTTTTTTTAAAGAACCCAAACCTTACTACAATACTTTGTATGAATTAGTGAGATTGAACGTTTCTATAACTCTTCCTGTTGAGGAGGCTTAAAGTGATGAAAGAACTGCTGGCACATAAGTGGTACCTGCCTGAGCCATCTGTCTTACAAATGTTCTTGTATGTATAGCTTTATTTCAGTCAGACACCAGCAGCTTCACAATTGTTCATGGCCTTGGTGAAGAATAATAGCTGTCAAAAGCACTGAGAGTGTTATAGCTTTTAACAGACCTGTTTGCAGCTTTTCTGAAAGGCTGAGGAATGGCATGTGGGAAACAACTAGAATTGAACGCAAGGCTGGAAATGGCATCTTGATTACCTTCTGCTTTGCTATGCAATAGTCTCACTGGAGAAAAGAAAAAGGTTGCTGTATCTGATGGGACAGAAATATTACTGAATGTAGGTAGACAAAGTAATTTAGCCCAGCGCAGGTTAAGATGCTTACCCTTCCCAGATTCATTATGTTAGGAAGAAGAATGAGGGAAGCCTGAACAATGAATACTTTTGTATTTCTTTTAACCCTAGTAGATTTCAGTTGATACCAAATATTGGTTGAAATCCAATGATAGTGCAAAGTTTTTTTAAATAATAATTTTATTAGAGTTTACAAGTACAAAGACAAAAGACTAATACAGACTAAGGAAAATATAAAAAGTAAAGAAGAAAATTAAAAAAAAAGAGAGAATACATAAAAGATTACTCCCCCTTCCCTCCGGACAAGTATAACTTAGGGGTGGAACTTATCACTTTCTCTAAGAAGTAAAGCAAAAGAAATATCTCCCCACTTATAAACAGACCCTTTAAACTTCGTCATTCAGTCCTGGTCAAAAAGAAATCCCATTAATAGCTACTGGAAACTACAACATATATTTTAACCATAGTTAAATAAGTTCACTTTGTAAACCTTCTGTTTACTTTTAAAAAGCTTGATCTTTAATCCTGTCAAATAATACCCCACAAGTTAATTATCATTTTCTCTTTGTCACCTTTCAGGAACAACTTCAGTAGTTTCTGTCTCCTCTCAGAAACAGCTTCACTGGTTTAACACATTCCTTTTGTAAATCCAAAATAAGAAGGCTTTGCAAGTCACTGTTCTAATTTATTATTTGCATGTCCCTTTTAATTATTACGACATTAGCTGGTTTCATTTGTAAATCCATTTTGGCATATTTTTCCATATCACTCTTATACTCTGGCATCTTAAAATCCATTTTCAAATCCAGAGCATCTTTTTCCATATCACTTTTATAATCCATCTTTTTTTTAAACTCCAAATCCACATCTAATCAGCCTCAATCTCTGTTTTGTCCAATAAAATCTGTTGTTCTTCTATATCCTCTGTTATAGTATCAGACAATCTTGTAAATAATTTCTGAGTACATTGTTCCCAAACAGCCTTAATTTCTACTATAGTCAAATGATATTGCTCCATTGTATTAATGGGTCTCTTCTCCTTTAATTGTAATTGTTTGTTCTCTCTGGCTCCCTCCAGACAACCTTCAAGTCCCCTCTTATCCTCTGTTTATTTTCCAGTCAACAAAACTTTCCCTTGGGAGAATTTCTTATAATTAACTTCAAAATCTTCATATATTCTTTCATATAGCACGGTTGTCAGCTCCACAAAAGCACAGCCATCTTCAGTCTGCCATTGCTGTCCCTGGAAGTCTGATTGTGCAAAGTATTATTTGTGACAAAAATGCAATAGATTAGTTACATATAGGCTTTGGTCACAAATAGATAAGCTGATAAAATCACTTTTTCAGGCAGCAGTTATAAAGACCTTTATTAGAAAATAAGCCACACACTAAGATTTAATTTAGAATTAACATATTCTAGGCTTTCTACTGTAGTCCATTTTAGATTAGAGAGGATGGGATTTATGTAACTAATTGTTGTGGCTTCTAATGCTAGCATATAACTTCCCCAGGTTCCTCTACTTACCAGAGTCTTGGAAAGGTAAATTTAAATAATGTCTCTCAGGTTTGTTCTAATAATTAGCACTCTTTGCTATATTTTTTTTTCTCCAAAGAACAGGAATGTTAAGAATTTGGGTGGAATTTGTGAAGTTCCTTTTTGGTTTGTGTATTCTTCCTAATATCTATACTATTCCATTATAAAGGTCTTCCTCAATTATTTACAATTCTACAATTGTTCCTGTTTTTATGTAACTATTCTTGCTGTAGTTTATTAAATTCAACCTTAGATATTATTTAGACACAGGCCATGTCACTTTAGTCATTCCCCTATCACCACCATTCCAATTTTGCCCCTAGTTATATACATTTTATTTTTATTTAAATTGAGCATTCTGAGTTTGTCTCTTGTCTCTGAATATTGGATATTGAAATCCTTTAGCTTCTGCCGCATCAATCCTTATCCAATCAATTTTGCACTACAATTTCTGCAATGTGGCATAAGTGATGTCATATAAATAACACTCAGTATGGAAGAAACTAGAACAAAGGTCTCAATTGCATTTCATTCATTAAACCTCTCTAGCCAATGTAGCTATCTTTCTTATATTTGTCAGGCTTCAGCCAAAAATGCACTTCTAGTTCTTAAGTCATTTTCATATAAATTGCTTTTAAAAACTCAGGGGGCCAAGAGAAAATCTTCTGAAACTCTCTAAATTATAAAAGCTACTGTTGTACTCCTTGCAACTATGTCCCAGACATTTTATAAGTGACAAATTGGTCGTAAATCAATGTTATGAGGGTGGGAGATCTCCGTTTCTATTTCCCCCGAATAATGTACTTGAATTGTATTCATTTTAATTATTTAAAATATCCTCATTTTCTACTTAAAAATAATTCAATAAAAGTGACCAACAAAGTTAGTGAAAACAGAAATTTAAAATGATCTTTATTTAAAACCACAATTAATAGATAAACAAAGTTCCCTGGACCTGTCTTTCTGAAATTTTCCAGGTGTTTTCCTTAAGGGGAAAAACCAGTAACATGGCACCTGTTATATCCACCAAGAAACTTGACATGTGAACAGGACTGGGTACACAGGCATGGAGTAAATATCATTTCAAGAAATTCATTTGGACCTCTTCAGCTCAGCTTCATCTAGTTAGTGAGCATATATAGTGTACTGATATAGGGTACACTAATTTTATGATGGGAGCACAATTTAGGGTCAAGAACCTCATGGGAATGAGACAAGTGGGTAAGCAAATGTGATCTAAGAAAGAATGGATGTGTCCAGAGCTGTATCTGAACATCTGTCTGTATTCCTTGATTTTCCTCCTTTGACCATCTCTCTACTTCTTCAGTCTTAAAACTCCTGAGTTTAATTTATCCAAAACCTTTGGCAGCTGAATGGACTGCAGGATGTATAAAAGGTTTGATCTGAGAAATTACAGTTTAATCAGTGATGAATCACATACATAACTCATATCAATACTATCTTCTTTTGCATGAACTATGCAACTAGCTTACTTTGTCCTTTTGAGAACACATGTCAACACTTTTAAATAGCTGTCTTACTCTCCATGTGTTAACTCTGCAATTTAGACACAGAGTGTTACTGTAGTGAGAAAATTATCACATGTTTTCTTGCCTGAGATCATAAGTGAAGTCAATATACATTTAGAGACCAACAGCCATTCAAAATCAAACATTAAGGGGGAAGTTGGGGGAGAGTAGAATGTTTGAAAAAGTGAATAGGAGCAATCCTTCACTCCTTTTTTAAACTTGGAGCCATAGCCAATGTGAGGCAAACACACTTATAAATTTTCTTTTCTTTCCTCTTTCCCATGACCAAGTGTGCTCTGGAGGCTTCCTGAACCCCCCACCCTGCCAAACTGGTAACAGGAGGAGGCACTCAGAAAAGACAGGAGCTCTTCAACCAGAGGCCTCGTTCCAACTGACAACTGGACATTATTGGATTCACTCCTGAATGGGTATATTTCTAATAAAAATAACAGGGCAAGATGGGTAAAAAGTAGTTGTATGGAAATATGAAGCAACTGTCAGCACCTACAAATTAGGATTAAAAGAATGTAAAGAATTTTGGTGGAAAAAGTTGTTGTTGTAAGACTCTGAATACAAACTGAAATGATGAATGGTGTAGAGCAGTGTTTCTCAACCTCAGCAACCTTAAGAAGTTGGCTGGGAAATTGTGAGAGTTGAAGTCCACACATCTTAACCTTGTTGAGGTTGAGAAACACTGCTGTAGGGAATAGGAACTTCTCTTCACACTTTCTTAAAATTCAGACAAAAGAATGTTAAATGCTGAACGGTCCCTGGGCCTCCTGTTAAGAGGAACATGTTTTGTGCACTATTCACCTGTCAAAGTCATTGTCCTAAATGTTGTGAAAATTAAAAATAGCAGGACTATAAACATTCAGAAAGGTTCACAAATACAGATCAGCAAAAGCTGATAGAAATATATTCACAGAAACAGAGTAAAACTTTAGAAGCTGAGATGTTAATAGATGGCAGATTCTGTGCCTAATCTTTGATCTGGCTCATAGAGTTTCCAGATTTATACATTAAATACTGTATATAGCAGGATACAAGGAAAAACAACAAGAACAACAACAATAACGTTGGGTTCATATTCAAAGAGAAGCAGGATGCTCTTTTTATTATTTTCTTTTTAGAAACTGATGTTATGTGTCTAAACTCTTGCACAAAAATATTCTCATTAGATATGTGACTAAGAAAACAGGACAAAGGTTCTCTCTCTCATCTGCTTTTCTTATAACTCATTTTGGAACTATTCATAAAATATATTTTCATTAAAACAGTGCCTAATAAGGTGATACATTTCAACTGTTTGTGGAGAAGTGGAACTGGATATCAGTGGAGGTGATTGCCCTGGGAGTGTAAGAGAAGGGACAGAGAGGAAGAAAACAAAGAAGTAGTGAGTCTGGAAGAGAGATGAAGAGTCCAACTGAAGGCACAAGATAAGAATAGTTTGTCACTGGATAGCAGAAGTGGTGTGGAGGGAGCAAGGTGGAGACCACTATCTCTTGCAGTGCCATGGTCTCCTGGGACATACTGTCAATGAAATGACCGCCACTGAAGATCATATGGCTGGGAAAGAGAAAAGAACTGAAAGCTATACAAAGACTTGGGGGCCATGAATAGACAATCAGAATGGGAGCATTGAGAAGAAGGACCATAACTATCCATGCTGCTGCATTCTGAATCAGGTAGAGCTTCCAAGTGGTCTTCAAGGGTAGCCCCATGTAAAGTACATTGCAAATAATCAAAACAAGAGGTGACCAAGGCATGAGTGACCATGAGCAGGACCTCCCAATCCAGGAATGGGTGCAACTGGTACACATGACTTTGTGTAAAGGCCTTCCTGCTTATAGCTGCCATTTGTTCCTCAAGCAGGAGCTAGGAGTCCAGAAGGATCCCAGATTTCCACTCCTGACTGGGCCAATGCAGCCCCATTCAGAAATAGACATGGAAAATCTCCGGAATCTGTGGGCCCCCAAACCTGTATGTGTGATCAATGCCATCTCAGTACTATACCCAGATTAGAGTTGGCTGGGGACTGAGAACACCATTTTATGATGTTTCCTGAGTAAGCGATAGTAGTCAATACTCATGCAGGAAGAAAAGTGCAGTATAGGGTGCCACAGATTCAGCACTCTCCTTCATATTATTCCATATCTATGTGAAATTGCTGGGGGAGGGCATCCATTGGTTGGAGTGTCATATCATCTGTACACTGATTGTTTCAGCTATACATCACCTACTGGAGATGCAGTAGGTCCTTACTTGATGTCCGGCGGCTGTTTGGGACTGAATGGGACAAAACAAGCTTAAATTGAATCCCAGCAGATGGAAGAGTTGTTTAGGGTCCCCAATACATTTGAATTTAAAGGGATGGAGAGAGTTCTTTTCAGTGGCACTAAGGAAGAGCTTATCTCCTGAGGTTCATTTGGCCCCTGACCTACTAATTTTTAAGAAGGCAGTAAAAACCATCTTGTTCTGATGAGTAATCAGTTAGGCAATTGTGGTTATATTGGATTGATTCTGTTTGTTATCCAGTTTATATAACATTGCTAATTGTTTTTATGGCTTTTAGTGTGGGTTAAAGTGTTGATTTTATGTTTTTGTTTGTCCTATTGTAAACTACCTGGACTGGATAATATACAAATTCTTGTAATAGAAATAGACATTTTCTTAGTTATAGTCTTTGACCAGCATTACAAATAAGAGAAAGAAAATAGATTGCTATAGCAAACCCATTACCAAAAAGTTATCACAAAATAGAACAACAGATGTAAGTCAAAGTTTGAGCAATTATAAGGCTTGGTAGAGGTATTTGGTCACCAGAATGTTAGTGAAGAGTTAACATCCCTTAAAAAATAATGAACATAAAATTTAGTGGTATGACCCTGAAATGGAAATAATTGGGGAGAGCTAATTGCATCCTGGGATATCATATAAGGGTAAGAAGAAGTAGGCAAGAATTTCTACCTCCCTAGAGCCACAGGGGCAAAGTCTGTGAGGATAAGGAGGCTTATGAAATCTACCCAGCAATATGCAGAAAGAAGAGCATTAAAATGAATGCTAGAAAAAAAATCCATCTATATTTTCTCAGTTAGATTGTGTAAATATCCAGCAAATAGAGGTGCTGTGGCAGTTTAAAATTTGACGATAATGTTCAGGAACACTGGTTAGATCATTCTAAAGAAGAATGTCCCTAATTTATTGCTTGATTTATTTATTTATTTATATTTCAAATTTAGATACTGCCCATCTCACAAAAAGTGACTCTGGGCGGTTCACAATAAAACAGCAGTAAATATTAAAATACAGTAAAAACAATATAAAATACAATAAAAATAGAATAAAAACCAAACACATACACAATATCTTCCAAGATGTTGATGGTCCGGAAGATGTTAACATATGGGAGCATCTTCAAGGTGCTAGCCACCCCCAGGGTTGGTTGCCCTTTTTTTCACCCCATGCCAGTTGGCAGAGCCAGATCTTGGCTGCTTTCCAGAAGGACAAGAGAGTTGGGGGCCTGCCTTACCTCTGGGGGGAGTGTATTCCATAAGGTGGGGGCCACAACAGAGAAGGCTCTCTTTCTGGACCCCGCCAGTTGACATTCTTTCATCAACAGGGTCCGCAGCATACCCTCCCTGCCTGACTGGGTGGGACAGGGGGATATAATGGGGGTGAGATGGTCTCTCAGGTAACCCGGTCCCATGCCATGTAGGGCTTTAAAGGTGATAACCAACACCTTGAATTGGACCCAGAAGCAAACTGGGACCCAATGCAGCTCACGTAGCAAAGGTGTAACATGTGCCATCCTTGGGGCACCTAAAATTGCCCGCATGGCTGCGTTTTGAACCAGCTGAAGCTTCTGGATACTTTTTGAGGGTAGCCCCATGTAGAGCACATTGCAATAGTCTATAGGAGAGAGGACTAGGGCCTGAGTGACTGACTGGAGGGACTCCCGATCCAGAAAATGGTGTAACTGGTGCACAACACGTAGTTGAGCAAACGCTCTCATGGCCACGACTGCCACCTGCTCTTTGAGTAGGAGTCGTGAGTCCAGGAGGACCCCCAGGTTATGCATCACATCTGTCTGGGGTAATGCGACCCCATCCAGAACAAAGACTGTGATTGGAGAAGGTGCACGTGCTGCTCTCTGCCTGGGTGGGAGACGGGCAGAGGGCAGGAGTGAATGGGGTCCCTCTCTCCCTGGCCAGTGAGAGAAGCCAGTGGAGAGAGGGTGAGTGTTTGTTAGAGGATTGGAAGTGGTGACCCCCTGTTGGCGCTGAGAGCAATCAGCTGAAGTGCCACAGGGGTGTGTGGCCCCACCCCTTTTTTGTCTCCTCTCCCTTGTGTGGTGGGGGGTATGGCGGGCCCCTTAAGTGGAAGGCCTGGGGGGGGGGAGGTGGACCTCGGGCAGTTTAGGGCGGGCATTCAGGTGGTGACGGGCAAGGGGCGGTATGGCAGGAGCCAGAGGGGAGGCCGTTTCAGGGGAAGATGCCCCCGATGCGTTATACCAGTGGCATGTTCCGGCCCTCAGAGCTCAAGCCCAGACCCTGGTCAGCAGGCCTACAGAGGCCCGGGCTTTCGTCTGTTGCTGCTGAATGCCAGGTCAGTCAATAATAAGGCCCCCCTTATTTACGACCTTATTGGGGAGGAGCAGGCTGACCTGGCATGCATCACCGAGACCTGGCTGGCACCAGAGGGGGGAGTAGCCCTCTCGGGATTGTGTCCAGCCGGGTTTAGGGTGTGGCACCAGCCGAGACCCCAGGGCAGGGGAGGGGGAGTGGCAGTAGTCATCAGGGAATCCCTATTGACCTTCAGGGCCCTGCTCTACAAGTTGCTGGATGTGAGACCCTGTTCCTGAGGTTGGGCACACGGGATCAGTTGGGAGTGCTGCTGGTGTACCAGCCTCCCTGCTGCATAGCAGCCTCCCTGCCTGAACTGCTGGAGGCCATCTCGGGGTTGGCAGTGGAGTTCCCCAGACTTATGGTCTTGGGGGACTTTAATCTCCCATCCCTGGGGTTGGCCTCAGAGGCAGCTCGGGAGTTCATGGCTACCATGGCAGCCATGGGCCTATCCCAGGTCATCGATGGCCCGACCCGGGACAGTGGTCACACTCCAGACATGGTTTTCTTGTCGGAGCAGTGGCAGCGTGATCTGGTGGGGGATTTTACATTATCCCCCCTGTCATGGTCAGATCACTCCCTGGTGGTGGCAGGATTCTCCTATGCTGCCCCCCTCTGCAGGGAGGCGGGACCTATTCGAACGGTCCGCCCCCGGCGACTGATGGACCCACATGGGTTCCAAAGGGAGCTGGGGGTTGTTCCTGAGGCCTTGCTGCACAGCCCAGCGGAGGCTGTGGCCGCAGCCTGGAATAAGGAGGCGGCTGGGTCCTTGGACAGGATCGCGCCTGTGCGTCCTTTCTTGGCCCATCACTCCCGGCGCTCCCCGTGGTTCACGGAGGAGTTGAGGGAGCTGAAAAGGGCAAAGAGATGGCTAGAGCGCCGCTGGCGGAAAACTCGGGACGAATCAGACCGAACACAGGTTAGAGCGGCTATTAAGGCCTACCTAGTGGTGGTAAGGGCGGCGAAACGTCAATATTTCTCCGCTCTTATTGCATCCTCAGAGTGTCGCCCTGCAGCCCTGTTTAGGGTCACCCGGGCCCTCCTGGGAAAAGAGGGGGCGGAGGACTACTTGCAGCGTCGTGCAGAGGAATTTGCTGAACACCTGATGGATAAAATTGCTCAGATCCGCTCTCAGTTGGAAGCCAAGTGTGGAGTAGGTCCAGAAGAGTTGCCCAGGGAGCGTTCTTGCCCAGTTATCTGGGAGCGGTTTGATCCTGTTGTCCCTGAGGAAGTGGACAGCATCCTCGGGGCTGTCAGTGCGACCATCTGTGATTTAGATCCGTGTCCCTCCTGGTTAGTTAGATCCACCAAGGAGGTGACCCTAGGGTGGGTCCTGGCGGTGGTTAATTCATCCTTGCAGGAGGGGGTGTTCCCGAAGCCTTTCAAAGAGGCTTTGGTCCACCCTCTCCTCAAGAAACCATCGCTAGACCCCATCCTCCTGGACAATTTTCATCCAGTCTCCCACCTCCCCTTTTTAGGGAAGGTGGTAGAAAAGGTGGTTGCGCGGCAGCTTCAGAGGATCCTGGAGGAAACGGATTATCTGGACACCTATCAGTCAGGATTCAGGCCTGGTTATGGGACAGAAACAGCATGGGTCGCACTTTTAGATGATCTCTGGCGAGAGGGGGATGGGGTAGTGCATCCATCCTTGCTCTTCTTGACCTCTCGGCGGCTTTCGATACCATCGACCATGGTATCCTTTTGGGTTGGCTGCAGGAGTTGGGGTTGGGTGGCACAATGCTGTGCTGGTTCAGCTCCTTTCTCCAAGGCCGAACCCAATCGGTGTTGATAGGGAGCGAGAGGTCCAGCCCCCGGCCCCTACTGTGTGGGGTGCCACAGGGGTCAGTGCTTTCACCGCTCCTATTTAATATCTACATGAAGCCGCTGGGTGAGATCATCCGGCGCCATGGAGTGAGGTATCATCAGTATGTTGATGATACCCAACTATACATCTCCATCCCAGGTGCCTTAAGTGATGCTGTGACTACCCTTTCGCGGTACCTGGAGGCTGTGGGGGCCTGGATGGGGGACAACAGGCTTCAGCTGAACCCTGGTAAGACAGAGTGGCTGTGGATACAGGGAGCCTCAAGATCTAGGACTTTGTCATCTTTGGTTCTTGACGGGGTTGCACTACCCCAGACAGACCCAGTGCGAAATTTGGGGGTTCTCCTGGACTCACAACTCCTGCTCAAAGAGCAGGTGGCAGTCGTGGCCAGGAGGGCCTTTGCACGACTTCGTGTCGTGCGGCAGTTATGCCCCTTCCTGGATCAGGGGGACTTCTGCACGGTCACTCATGCCCTGGTCACCTCTGGGTTGGACTACTGTAATGCGCTCTACATGGGGCTACCCTTGAAGAGTATCTGGAAGCTACAGCTGGTGCAGAATGCGGCGGCGCGGACAGTTCTTAATGCCCCTAGGAGGGCACATATAACACCGCTGTTGCGCGAGCTGCATTGGTTACCAGTTTGTTTCCGGGTCCAATTCAAGGTGTTGGTCATCACCTTTAAAGCCCTTCATGGCACGGGACCAGGTTATCTGAGGAACCGCCTCGCTCTGGTCACTTCAGCCCATCCCACTCGGTCCAGCAGAAGGGGCAGGTTGCAGACCCCACTGGTCAGGGAATTTCGATTGGTGGGGTCTAGGCAGAGAGCCTTTTCTGCTGTAGCGCCCACCCTATGGAACATCCTGCCTCCTGAGGTCCGGTGTGCCCCCTCCCTCATGGCCTTCAGGAAAGGTATTAAATCCTGGCTTTGCCAGAAGGCCTGGGGGCCAGAGGGGGCCCCGCACCTGTGGAGTTGGCTGGTGGGATGATGGGTTGCCCTCCCCCCCAGCATCTTACAGATTTTTATAGGGCCAAAATTAGAGGAGGTTTTTTAGGGTATTTTTAATATGTTTTTAAGTTATTTATAGTTTTTAGCCATCTTGGAGAGAATTGTATTTCTTCTTTTTTATTGTGAGCCGCCCAGAGTCACCCGTGGAGGAGATGGGTGGCATACAAGCTGAATAAATAAATAAATAAATAAAGACGGTAAACTTCTGGATACAGAGGAGCCCCCAACCCACAGCCACTCTGTCTTATCAGGGTTCAGCTGAAGCCTGTTGTTCCTCATCCAGACCCCCACAGCCTCCAGGCACCATGAAAGGGTAGCCACAGCATCACTCAAATCACCTAGGATGGAGATATATAACTGGCTATCATCAGCATATTGATACCTCATCCCATGTTTGCTTTACCATTGATTTTGGCCTCCATAAGGGTTAATTAGTCTATATGGAGAAAGGCCAAGACAATATAATTCCTCCATACAATTTTGATACCAATGAGATTGATAGCTGTCTCTCAACAGTAGAAATAATAGCCCTGTAGGATCAAACTTGATTCTGAGCCATAAAGTTTAAATCCTGGTCCAAGCCTGGGCCTTAAAGCCTGGCCCATTAGCTTCAAGCTTCAAAACTGCACTAGGGACACATTTTGGAGAATTGACAGAGTCCTAAGGATGCTTGATTGGTTTCATATGTCATTTGGATTGTAATAGTTAAGCAACAGCCATAAATAATTTAAATGCCACTGGAATGTAATTTGCCCAAGTTGTCTATAAAATTTGGTTGTAGCTAATGCAATTCTTTAAGTAGCAGAAGTGACAGAATTAATCTGAGCTGTTAATTTCCTAGAAGCTTGAAAGATTGTGCCCAAATATTTAAAACATTTAACTTGCTGTGGTTTGTGAGAGTCAATTATCCGCTTGTGCCTTTGCTTTTCATTTGAGAAAACTAAAAGTTTAGATTCATTGTAATGAATGACCAATTGTTCCTCTTTACAGTAGGGTACCAAGGTTCTTAGAGCCCTATGTAAGAGAGGAAGAGAAGAATTGCACCCTCTGCATAAAGTAGGATTGGGAGGTGCTGTCAGCTAATTTGGGCACTTGGGTGTCAACACTTTGGAGAGTTTTAATCAGTTAATGTACAGTACATATTAAAAAGCAATGGCACTAAAATACATTCTTGTTTCACTCCTTTGGATGTCTGGATGATATCAGAAAGATCCCCTCCCTGGTTACATTCTACCATGAAGCTGTTTTTTCATATAACTTATGAATTAGCAACAAGAAAATCTACTCAAAATATCCCATAGTCCTATCCTAGAGAAGTCATTGTATGCTGCTTAAAAATGAATAAAAGTTGGATATAAAGTCAGATCAGAATGATTTGTATATTTATTGGCCAGATGTTATAGCACTAAGTAATGGCCTATAGTAGATCATCCTGATTGAAACCCCTCTTGCTCAACTATTGAATGGTATACAGCTTAGCCCATTTATAAACCTAAGAGCATATGAAACCATTCACTTGAGCTTTTGAACTTACAAAGAACACGTGGCAGCTGTGGCCATGGGGGCCTTTGCACAGGTTCATATTCTGCACCAATTGTGCCCCTCCCTAGATCAGGAGGCATTACACATGGTCACTCATGCTTTGGTCATCTCCCAGGTGGATTAGTGCAATAGATTAGTGCAATGCATGGAGCCGCCCTAGAACATCTGGAAGTCTCACTTGGTCCAGAATGCAGTGGTATGGGCAATAATAGGTATGTCTTGCTATGCCCATGTTATACTTTTGCTTCATGTGCTGCATTGGCTCCCAATCTGCTTCTGGTGCAATTCAAGGTGCAGGTTATTACCTATAAAGCCATCCATGTCATGGAGCCAAGGCATTTGAAGACCTACCTTACTCTCATTGTTTCTACCTGTCCCTGTAGTCAGACAGGAGGGGCATGCTCTGGGTCCTATCAATCAGGAATTGTCATCTAATTGTCATCTAATGGCTTTTCCATGGCATGCCCTCTGCAACAGTATATGTCTGGATTGTAATATAAGGCTTGGAAATAGCATACCCAGATATTGGAGGGAATGCTGCAATGCAATTGGGTGGCACCATTACAGGAATGATGCTGAAATAGGAAGGGGTTTTTGGACTTCATAGCTTTAATTGTGACCATTTTTTCTTCTGATCAAGAGTTATTTTCCTTCTAAGCAGGGCCTTATATTGTCTTTTCTGCTCCTTTAAGATTTGAGTGGAATCTGGTAAATTGGCCTTCTGTAAAGTAGTGTGATATTCCAAT
Source organism: Python bivittatus (assembly GCF_059951505.1). Taxonomy (NCBI): domain Eukaryota; kingdom Metazoa; phylum Chordata; class Lepidosauria; order Squamata; family Pythonidae; genus Python; species Python bivittatus. Next base: position 19,446,407 of record NW_028277075.1, on the reverse strand, counting down.
AATGCCATCTTAGCAGCAATGCAGGATTTGTCAATCTGATTCTTGGAATGACACGCCCTCCAGTTGGAATTGATCTTTGTCCTCCTTACAGAAGGTTGGAGCCTGACTACAAGAGCATGATATACATCAAATATTTTACTATCTTGGGGATTAGGTAGATCTAAATGTGCACTTCCTTTCTCAGAGTGAAACCACTGAGACAACCTACTTTCAAGGGAACTGTTCCATCTGATTCTGTGAAAACCACCTGCTACCAGGCAGTTTAAGTGGGCCTTAATTTGATTCCTAATTGGATCTTGCATAAATTCACAGGTGAAAAATTAGCAGGAGGTCATAACTTTCAGACCTGGGGGTTATGCCAAAGTACTTAAGCCACATCTCTAGAAATTATTAAATCATTTATGGTAGATGATTTATAAGATGACCAAAATGCATTTTGTTCAGGAAAATCATTTGTAACAGAGCTGTTTAACATTTGTAAATTAAGCCTACAGTATTTATGAGATGCATTAACCTTAAGCCAGCTAAATTACATTTGGTGTCTTTAAAGGAACTGAGCATGAATGGTGGTTCAACAACTCCTTCAGGAGGGCAAGCATTGAAGCATGTGTATTGAGTTTCATCACTACAGCTAGCTTTTGCATTGAAATCCCCACCTATTAAAATATATGTGCAGGGGAACTTATTCAGGCAAAGAGTGAGAAAAGATCAACCTAGTTCCAGGTTTAGGTGACCTATGAATGGAGCTGCTGAGGAGAGAGATAAACATTAATACATAGTAAGAAAAATTGGTTAAAATTAACAAGGGAGATATGGTGAATTGAAGTGGTTGTTTCTCAATTTAAACTTGTAAGTTGGAAGCTATAAATAAATCAAGCCCCATCCTTGGATCTGTTACCCCTGGACTACCTCTAGGCTGCACAGGGACAAACAGAGAAAAATAGTTGGGGATTGAACATTCCTCTAGCATTCATGTCTCCTGCAAAAAACAAAACTAAACAAAACTAAACAACCAACAACAACAAAAAACAAGACATTAAATTGGGACAAAAATCTAAGGAAACCAGTCTGCTTGCTTTGAAGTCCATCCAACAATGTTTCATGAGAGTATGGTGAGATCATTAACAGGATGTAATTGTCAATCTACTAAATCCCTCAGGGCATGATCTCCTGTTAGATGCATAGAGGGAACAACCCTTGGATAACCCTGAACAATAATTGGGAAAAAGAGCAAGTCTTCTGTTGTTGATCAGGATGAATGGTGTCCTGCACCTGGGATGGTTCCGTGTCAGAAGATGTCTTGAGGAAGGAGCAAATAAGGTCAGATTGAGGATCAGAGTGAAAGGATTGCCCATTCTAAGGGCTCCCATAGAAGAAGTTAGCTCATAAGGAAGAATGGAAAGTTGTAGATGGGACAGCCACCAAATGAGTGGAATTGGGCCCATGCAGAGAATTATAATAGATAATGGTAACAAATTGTTAAAGCATGGTTAGAATCAGGTTTTGAGACCCAAATACCTGTATTTATTTCACATGTGAATGGGACAGGACTTTGTACTTGTGACAAATCAGTTTCAGAACTGAAAAACTTTGAAAGGAAACTTGTAAACTCTTTTGATGGAGACTGGGATGATGATGATGATGATGGTGATGATGATGATTACACACACTTGCTATTCTGATCCTTAACTTCATCTGCTTTTAAACTGGGGAATAACTATGCCACAGTCTCTCCCAATCTGGTGTCATTCTGATGTTACAACTCCTAACTATTTTAGCTACTGAATTCTCCATTTCCTTAACAATGCCTGTTTTGCAAACAAATATTTCACATTTCAACAAAGGAATAATAAAACTACGAAAGACAGATGAAGGTATGAGATATTATCTCTATTGTTAGCATACTTTCAAACATCCCTGGATATATACTGCAAGTGTTGTTTATATTCTACAACCAGCCTTTTCATTTATTCCTTTCTCAAGCAAAAATCCATTCTGAATAAATGACTCTGCAGGGGGAACCTCTCACTTCTGAGTTTTGTTAGCATGGTCTGTTTCTTTCATGAAAACTAAACACTTGATATTGAATTTGGTGCAGAAGCAAACTCAAATGAGATAGCAGGGGTCCCAAAGCTGATGCAGCCCTGTAACTGATGGAATTAATGTAGGAGAAATCTCTCTTATAAACTTCCCCAAGAACTTGTTTATATTGGAGATCAGCACATTTCCTTTGAAGCACAAATTATTTATTATGGTACTGGATGCAGCAGAAGCAAAACCTGAAGAAGGGCAGGGATGCAATGCTGTTATACAGACTTTTGCTAATTACAACATACATGGTATATATACTATATACATAGTAATTGATTGGTTACAGCAACATAGTTTGATTGGGTATGCATGGTGATGAGGTAAGAATCATGAAGTCGTAAGGTGGGCACTACAGAGAAAATAGCTGAGTTACACAAAGGTCGTGTTCTTTAAATAAGATTCAATACTAATGTGTTATTTTCCCTAGGTATTCTCTCCCAATGGCTTTGCTGCCTAGCACTGTTCCCATCTCTTGGTGCCCTAATCAATGTTCTTTGTGTCTGAATGTTTATAGCTGAACTAATAGCTTATTTTCCCCAGGAAAAGTGCATTTGGAGAGAGGGGAACTTACTTGACTTTCCTGACATCATTTTTCTACTGCATTAGTTTAAGGAGTCATTCACAACAACTTAAATTACTGTGCCAAATCTCCCTGGAACTCCAATGAGGCACAGATCACAGTGGATTTAAAACAAAAACAAAAAACATGGTTTTAAAGGGGAAAGGTGATAACTGTATTGTTTTACAGCTTCAGCAGGAAGCCTCATTTGAAGGTCAGATGGATTTTTTTCAAGAGAAGAAAAAAATGGTTGTGCTAGCTAGCAGCATGGAGTTAATTTAGCACTGCGGGATTAATTTATTCCTTACCTCAGTGTAATTAAGGCTGCAATTGTGCACTCACTTACCTGACAAGCCCAAGGGAAGTCAACAGGGTTGGCTTCTTCTGAGTAAACATTTATTGCAGTGTAAGGCTTCAATCATATACATTTATATCTACTGAGTCAAGAAGTTTCTAGCAATATTTATTTATTGAATTTATATAGCCGTCCATCTCACTTGCATATGACTCTGAATCCCTAATCCCTGAAGTTTCAGTCCATACACTAAAGAATAATTAAGAGTTTCCCATGAAAATTTTATTTGCATATAGAAAGGATGTCATACTAACGACAGACCCATAGTGTTTAAAAGCATCCTGCTAAAAGCAAGATATATACCGTACTCTTGCTTGCTTGGGAATAGGTTACTAAAAATGTGTGGCATTTAAATATTTTACATTGCACTTAGACATATATTTCTATTTACTTTAAGGAGAACAGATTCTCTGTATGAGAGTGATGTGATGTTTTCAGATGGATAACGAATCAAGACATTATGTAGCAATTCCATGTTTCCTGCCATAACACTATGTATGTATGTATGTATGTATGTATGTATGTATGTATGTATGTATGTATTTTACACAAAGGAAGAAGCATTGGGCAAATACTTGATAGGTAACAATGGAAGATGACATCTGGACAGCACTACAGTTGCATGATGAAAGATGTGACTGGAAACACCCTCAGGGTTTTTCTTTAATGTGCTTGGCTCTGTGTCTTCTTGTACAAACTAAAAGGGTTTCTTCATGGAGTTCCTCAATTAAACAATACAAGTGAGATTACAAAGCAGCTAATGCTATAGATGGGTTGATTTAATAAACAAAGTTCTTGGTTATCTTTGAAGCATAAAAGTACAGAAATATTGTACAATCCCTCCATATGGCCCACTGAGCTTCTACTGTTAATGCATATATTATAGGCTCATAACAAGCATTAGTCATCTCATTTCTCTTTTCTTTTGAATGAGTGACTCTGCTAAAAGCCATCAAAATTAGCTCCTGCTAATATATGGTATGGAGTTTGAAGGGTAGCTTCCATATAGCCACATTACCAGAACTACTATGCAGCGAATGGTTTCTTGTGAAGAAGAGGGGCAATGGAACGTCAAACATGGGGAACGACACAGTGCCATTGCAAAACAGACAACTCAACCCAGAGGAGGGGCGAAGTGGGAGAAAGAGACTCAGAATAACTCCATGTTAATTATGCTAGATATAAGTTGATCTGAAGAATTGCTTTAGCAGGCTTTCAAGATTCTGTTACATTATAATACTAGCAATAAATATATTTCCATAAATCCAAGTTGTTCTTTGTTTCCTGAGTTTGGCAGCCTCACAGGGTTTGACATTAATCTTGAAAGCCACATGACTGTCTCATCAGACAGGTATAGGTTCCTGTGTTCTAGACATAGAACATGGCTCCAACTCCAGAAGTACAAGTTGCAGAGGCATTACAGCAGCATAAAACAGCACAGAGATAGAGATTACAAACCTGAACATCACAGAATTTGGGGCAAGGTTTACCTCAACCAGAAATGGCCCTGCTGGATGCTGCTCTGCTGGTTATACTGTTTCCCTGGACGTCTGCTGGAGACGTTTCGGGTAGGGGAAGCAAAGGACTGCTTCCTAATTTTCACTACTTAGCGTGTATTGTTCAGAGAGGGCAGGATGAAACTGATAGAACTTACAAGCAAGATGTGCTGCTTACGGTTGGAGATGGGAGTGCCAACAACAGAAATATTAAGGAGGAAAATGTAATTGGATTCCATGGCTTTGGAAACTGAAATGAAGCAGAACAACTTATCAACTTCTGCCAATCCAATGACTTAATTGCTAACACAGTCTTCCAACAACCAAAATGATGCTTAAATACATGGACATCACCAGATGGAGTACATAGAAATCAAATTGACTATATTATTGGGACAAGGAAGTAGAAGAGCTCCATTATAATAGCAAAAACATGGCCAGGGCCTGACTTTGAAATAGATCACAAACTGCTCATGTGCAAATTCCAAATCAAACTAAAGCAGCAGAAGAAATCCAACCAGTTTCCACAATATTATCTTGAGCATATACTCATCGTTTTCAAGAATATCAAGAATTGCTTTGACATCCTGAAACTCATTGATAGGGAACCGGAGCAACTATGGAATGAAATCAAATAAGTTGTTAGGGATGAGTGTGGAAAGAGTCTGCTGAAAACAAGAAACAGAAGAAAGCAAACTGGATGTCAGAAGAAATTGCCAAAAATAGAAGCACAAACCAAGACACAGACCTCAGGAAGGAATTTCAATGAGCTGATAGAAGAGATGAGATACAGTATTACGACGACTATAAAATATCAAAGATAGAAACACACAGAAAAACAAGGAAAGTCTTTCAAAAGACTTTTCTCTGTGGTCCATCAGGCTTTGGGCACATAGGCAGCTGCAGAGGAAACAAAAAGAAGTTTAAGCTCCTTAGAATTGCTTATAAACTGGCACATAGGCCAGTTTATAACTGGCAAAAGAAAGAAGTACAAAAGAAAACAGAGCAGGTAGACAGAAAGAGGGAGATTTTCTTCTAGGTTTGGCAGGAGATGCTGGTGGAGTGAGAGGTGATTGGATGAGGACAGAGGAAGCAATGGTTGGGAGAGTGTGCAGCCAGATGACCTATGGCCAGAGAGAAGAACTGGAAAGGAGCCCGGAGCAGCTGAAGCCATATAAGGAATCTGAAAAAGAATCAGGAGAAAGGAAAACAGTGACAATGGAGAGCAAACTTGAACTGGTTGAGGTGCTGCATAACTGGGCAAGGCTGTGTGAAGAAGTTGTTAGCATTGTTAAATCTGTTCTGAAGATAAGCATGTGTGGGAGGAGGCAGAAACTAGCAGCTAAATGTTATGTAAGTCATTTAATTAAGATTTGGTAGTATACTGTATAGTTAGATTTATTAGTGTACAGTATATATTTATGCTTGGTCATAATAGATAGATACTTATTCATTAAAAGTCTTGTAAATACACTTTATATTGAGTTTGTATAGCTATAAACAGCACTGTATCCATTTGTTAACTGCATTAACTGCATATGTGCGTTGGCTTCAGTCCTCTCCATTCAACCTTCCAACAAAACTATAGTACAGTACGCTTAATTTCAAATGCTAGCCAAATAATGCTTAGGGTCATCCAATACAGATTAGAGCCCTACATAGAAAGGGAGATGCCAGATGTTCAAGCTGGATTTAGCAAAGGCTAAGGAACAAGATACTCTACTGCTGATGTATGTTTGATAATTGACAAAGCCAAAGAATACCAAAAAGAAGTTATTATATGCTTATTAATTATAGAAAAGCCTTTGACTGTGTCAACTGTGTCAAGCTGTGGAATGCGGCTAGGAAATTGGGAATCCCAGAATATCTGTCTTCAGACAAAATTTATGCACAGTACAGGAAGCAAGAGGTTGGATAGACTGGCAGAGGAGTGAGACAAAGCTGTATATTTTCTACTTATTTATTCAATCTGTATGCTGAATATATATTGAAAAAAGCTAAAGCATGATTCTAAAATTGGGGAAGAAACATCAACAACCTGAACTATGCTGATGACATTCATTTGGTATCTGAAAATGCAAATCATCTGTAATCCCTATAGTGGAAGTCAAGGAGCACAGTGATAAAATGGGACTAAGATTAAAAGACCAAGATAATGATCTTCAACAGTACAACAAGCAGTCAAGTTAATTCTAACAATGAAAATACTGAAGTGGGGGATAGCTTCTGCCTTTTAGGATCATCAGTAGTAAAGGAACTAGCACTTGGTAGAGTAGCTTTGAGGTCTGGAAATTCAGATAGTGGGATGTGTCTATATCTACAAAGATCAGAATTATGCAGGCAATGGTTTTCTCTGTGACACTGGATGGAAGTGAAAGCCGGACTTTGAAGAAGCAAATAGAAAGAATATTGACCTTTTTGAACTTTGGTGTTGGAAAAGACTCTTCAAAATACCATGTATAGCCAAAAAACCAAACAAATGGACCCAGAACAAATTAATTCAGAGTTCTTACTCAGGACAAATAGCCAAGCTAAAATTATCATATTTTGGACACACGAGGTGAAGACCTAGTATTCCCAGCATTATAAAGTTGAAAGGAATAAGAAAAAGATGACCAGCAGTAAGATGGATGGACTCAATTAGAGGAGTGATGGTTGGGGACCAGGTTGGGGACAGATCATCCTGAAGAAAATCTTTGTGGTTGCTAAAAATCAACACCAATGATGGCACATAATCACATGGACAGATGTGGGATGTCGCTGCAGATTTGGGATGTTATTCCTGTGAACCTAGTACTATTTGCTAGCATGGATGTAACGGCATCTCAATAATAAATGTTCCAGGTTATTGACTAAGTTGTAATTAACTTTGCTGAAGTTAATCAAGCCTGGGTTAAGTCAATGGCTGAAGGGAGACTGCTGATGTATGCCACTTCACACTCTGTGTAAAGGTTTAATATTTAACATTTTAAAAAACAAACAAAAAATAGGTTAGGTTCAGGTCTATAAATGTGAACCATTCAAGGTCTTGAATGGTCATAGACTTTGTTTTCTGGGCCATCACCAGTGAATTGAACCAGCAAATAATTCCACAGGTCCTTTCTAACGATGGCCCCAAAATGATGAGATATTCTGGTTGCTCTGTCAAACTACTTCCTTGTCCGTCTTTACTTAATTCATACTTTTTTGGGGGGGGGGGTTGATTGTATTGCTAGAATATTATACTTTACAATCAGAATGCAAAAGCCGCCATTACAAAACCTCAGATATGTGATTCTGGCCCTCTCTCCACTGTCCAAGAAGCTAGCCCTGTAGATCCTATCATTTTAAGAAAGAACAATGGAAAATGCCACAAATCCTTAGATGAAAAGACTGTGAGAACTGGAAATTATGTTATGGAAGACTACTATTATTTATTACATTCTATTTATGTAGCTACCCATCTCACAAAGTGATTCTGGGCAGCAAACAATGATTTAAAAACATCCATATAAATAACAGTTAACAAAAATAAATAAATACAGTTACAGAGCAGTCTTTAGAGCTATGGATACAAAAGGTTTTCAGAAGACTGGAAATGCTTCTTGCTGGTCCAGAAGAATCCAGAATGCTTAGAAAAATAATGTGTCTCAAGTCTGCCATAGTTTAATCCAAGGTTGCAGAATTAGAAGTTTTATGTCCCGTGGCATCTGCAGGCTGTATCAAAAAAATGTCAGGATGGTGGGTGTGACATTATGGAAGCTCCATTCCTTTTTTACATGTGCGCAATGTATGTGCTGCACATTAAAAAGAATTGGGGCGCTGATTGCAGTTATAACCATCTTGACCCCTCGGCAGACCCCCATGTTCACAAACTAGCGCTGAAAACTTTTCTTGTGAATACCAGAGCATTAACAAAAGTTTTTATTGCACTGAAATGTTTTAATGGAATTGAAGCATGAAATATATCATGAGAGAAATTACATGTTTATTTTATGTAACTTTATATTTAACTTTTTCATTTTAAATTCATATTTAATTTTATATTTAACCTTAGCTTTCATCTTGCCAAGACTACTCTTGAGAATGTGTCTCCTATCATGTCATTCAAAGGCAAGTGCAAGCTTCATCTCAGAAAGTCTTTATTGTTTTGGTAGATCCTATCATACCAAAGTTTTGATTCTAGGTTATGTGCCTTCAATACAATGTATATACTTGCCAACTCATAATAACCATGTTCCCCCAATAATTCATTTCACAATTTAAACTAGTAAGATTTCATTACACATTTATCAGTAAAATTCAACATTCACATACTTACTAAAATATTTATTATGAAAACTGAATTGTAACTGTACAATTTGATACGAATTACATACAGTACAATGAAAACCAAAATATTGCATATAATAAATTCTAATGTTGCCAAAATATAAATTGTATACAGCCAGCACCTCAGTCCATGAGTCCAGATAGTCCTGGCCTAAGGGAAGGACTGTAACTTGCATTCTCAACATTCAGCAATGCAGTGTAAGCCTGGGAACAATTATAGCTACAGTGTTTTTAACTTTTGAGAGAGTAGATGAATGAAACAAGTTCATAATATGCCTGTAGCACATTGCTAAATATACTTTTAGTAATGTGAATATTTACAGCACAGATACAAGAAAGTTGAAAAAACACAGTAATTCTGAACAACACAATGCAATGAAAAATATGACAATGTTGAACAACAAAGTTGTTCTACAAGAAACTGTACACATGTCAGGCCACAGAATAGAGTTACATTCTTCACAGTCAGTCAGCTTTCTGAAGTAATTATTAAAACTCATGGCCAGCACTGTGTAAATCATTTAGTTAAGGCATATATACAGTAAGTGTGAACCATGAAACTTTCAGTTTGAATGGCTGATTCCTTATGGACCTTTAATATGTAAATATTTTATTAGGCACTTCTGCCAGCAAGAAGAAAGGGAAGGGAAGGGAAGGGAAGGGAAGGGAAGGGAAGGGAAGGGAAGGGAAAGGGAAAGGGAAAGGGAAAGGGAAAGGAAAAGGAAAGGATTAAAGCTAAGGTCCCACAAGAGGCAGTCTCTGAATAGAACAGATGAAAGTTAGAAAAGATACATGGGATGCAAATATATGCATGTGTGCACGACATAAAAACACATATAGGCAATTCCCACATGGGATATGCTTGCTGAGATGCAGAAGTGTTCCAGTTTGCATTTAATGTGTGTGCAGACCCTGCTCTTATAATTTACCTTCCATATAATATACAGGTAAAATAAATGCATGGTGACATTTTAGTCTACGCATGGGGTGCAGGTTGTGAAAAGCAGAAGAGGGTCACTTTTGCACATGGTCCTGAGAGAGCATTTAGGGGTCCATGTTACAAAGAGAGCTTAAATACAGGATCACACTATTTCTTCATTAATCACAGAAAGAAATCTTGGCCCTGCTGGATCTAAGGCAAGGTAAAAGCTGAATCAGCCACACACTTCATGTGGTTTTGTGCATTATGATGAGTTTGAAGCTACTTAGAGCCAATAAGGTCAACTGTTGCAATGGCCATCTTAAGGTAAATTATGGGAAACACCTAGTGGTAATGATGGCTATCTTCTTCATTCAAGATATGCTTTTTCACATAACTGATTAGAGCTGGATCTCTCCAAAATAATTTAAGCCAAAAATGAAGGCATATGGAATCAACGCTCGTAACTATAAATGTTACACCCACCCTGCCCTCTCAAATAATATAGGGACAGAATTTTTTTTTCCACTAGGGGCTGCATCTGTTCATGGCATCTGAGGGCCACAGGAAATGTGACAGTTGTTCAGGGACAACAGCAGAGTCTGTGAGATGAAATTTTCAGCCCTTTTTCCAATGGGGAGGATGGTGGTCCAGGGAGGGAGAAATGCAAAATGGTACATAGAGCCTCCCAAAGCATTAATACAACTATTTTAAAACTTAATTTGACAAATTACTGAAAGTGAATTTCAATGGTATGGTCCCTCTAGGAGGCTGCAAAAATAGGTATGGGAATTGTATACTGCCTGAAGATTGTCTAACATTGATGTAAAACTCTAATATTTTAATTAATGACTAAAACCTTAAATGACAAAAATAATGTCTGTGAAATATAACAATGGAGCAAAGTACTGTTTATTTTAGTGTGGCATAAAAAGTATGTGGCTTCAGGACAACAGAGAAAACAAATTTGACAATTTTGGCATATTAAAACAAAACGTGCTTTAAGTTCACTTATTTAGAGAGCAAATTCTGTTAATACTTTCACATTAATGCACAACATGTTGCTAGCCACAGAAAGAGGCTGATCTTGCAGGTATAACTATCTTAGGTCTAATATTGTGTGATTTTTATTCTTTGCAGAACTTTAAAAAGGTGATAACTATTGATCTTGTTACTTTTTACAAATACATTTTAATATGAAACACTAATCTGAATTACTGTATACTTTATATACACAAATATCTAACACTATAATTGAATACTACATCAATTTTCCAGGAGGAACATTTTTAATACAATCACATTTATTTTCAGTATAAGCACACTTGTTTCTAATGATCCTAAGAAAACATCACATAACTTAAAGATACTCAATAGTAGGGACAGAAATTAGGTTTTAGTTTCTGATGTATCAAGTTGATGAAATGACTTGAGGGTTTTATTTTTTGGCAGGTGAAAAGAAACCCTGCATTGACAAAAAGCCAGATTGATCACTGAGCTGAAATGCAAAAAAATGTGCAAAATAAATAATGGCAATACATTAAAAAAATGATTTAACACAGGAAATAAAAACAACTTCTAAGTAAACCTATAATCAAAGGTAGCCCACAACACACTATATCAAATTGTATTGTTTGAAATCCATATGGCTGTCAAACTTGTGCTATTACCAGTCTCTAAAGTTGCCCACAAAGATATATTATGGCAGCATACAATATGCAGTTAATGTAATTAATTGGATGCCTTCTCTCTATATTGATTTAGTTGTTTACCTGTACCAAAATTGCTTCTTTCACTTGGTTCATAATTATACAAACATAAGAGAATATGAGAGTGACTCTCCCTAAGATCTACCTCTACTCACAGTATCCGTCCCACTGCCTTATATTAGCTGTTCTACTCGTCACCCTTGAAAAAACATTAGATCCTGTAGGACCTAAACGTTTGAATTTAGAACACTGAAAATCTCAAGCTTTTAAAAGTTTGCTGGGAATGAAGTGGGCTATGCATGCCATGATTTCAACCCAGAGTTTTACAGATTCATTATGGGGCTCTTTAAGCATTGTTTGTGCATCCGTCTCTCTAGGACTGACATAAGTTCAGTGATAACAGGAGAAGAGGCTCCCTACTCAGCTTCATCTCTTCAAAGGAAGTTAGGAGTTAATGGTTCTACATCATCACTCCAATTATTCTGTGGTGACAAATCTGACATGACCAGCTGTAACTCTGATGTGAGCTCTTCCGGATTTAGCATTGGAAAGTGCTAGATGAAAACCAGGAACTTCCTGCATAACCCAGAGGGCTTCTGTGCATGTAACAGAATGCACAGGTTCATTTAAAAATCTGTCGTAAGGGATTTTTGGCAAGCAAGAAAACATTTTTACTTCATAAAATGAAAAGTGGAAAGGAACATTTTATTATAAATAATGCTAATTATAATGTATGATTATGATCCAGTGACTACAAATGTAGTGACTGCAAAGATTGAATTTTGGTCTTCTCATGTCCAGATTACACTATGAAGAAAAATTCTAGCCAAGTCTTACTTTAATCAATAAAACTGAAGCATGCCTATCAATAGCAGAATTCCAAAAACTTGCAATAGTGCTTGTGTGTGTATTATTTCTTGAAACTATTTCAATATAATGTTCATTTAGAAGGACATTTTGCTCCACTTACAAAGGTAAGAGCTATTGGATAATTTGTCCTCAAAATTTCAGATAAAATGTCAAAGTATTTACAGATTTAATCAGACTTTTCTTAACATTCCAAATGTGTTTTTGGTAATATTAAACTCAAACCACAGGAAAAAGAAGATTTTTTAAAGTAGTGTTGACAACATGGTGGACAATTCAATTTCAAATTACCATGGAATGATGGCACATGGAAAATAAGTTTGCTAAAAATGGCAGAACTGAGAAGTCAAATTGTTTTTCACAGCAACCTATTTTTGTTGCCTAGTGATATAAGTTATACACCCTATTACTTCAAAATTTGCTCTATGAAACAACTCTAGAACAATTACTGGACTTTACTTTGACTTGATCACCTTTCTTGCAGCTAAAATACTGTATTCCTACACAACATTGGGAACAATGCATTGTTGCAGATCAGTGCAGTTCAGTATATCCTTTGGTCCAATTTACATGTTAACACCACCTCTTATTTTAAATATTAAAAAAGACAGACACTGAATGGCCTAGCAATAGAAAAAGTAGGAATACTACTTATTTCCTACATGACAATTGAAATTACTGATTACCAAATTGTTGGAAAAAAGAGACGTAGACTTGCATTTCCAGTAAAAATGGGCAATCCTATTTTTTCAGTTCCTCTTGGAAAGATTTCTACACAGGTGTTTTCAACACTTGTGTTTCATGGCAAGCTGCAGAGGGGAAAAAGAAGAGGACATATGAATACATTTATTTGCCATTCTAGCCACAACTTTGATTTCTTAGGATTTGAAAATGCTAAAAATAGAACGGAAACACATGTCTACAGAATTGTAATGCAAATTAAACTTTCTCTTGCTGTGGGAAGTCTATACTGCCTACTGTATTAAGAATTAATGTTACTGAAATTAAAGTAAGGCATATAGTTGGGTTTACTCTGTCTGAATGGCACTTCAAACATGCTGAAAATCAATTAGTGCTAAACAATACTGAATTATAACAATCTCAAGGGCTATTTAAAAGCACATTGGCTGCCAGATATTTTACTGCCAATTCTAACTTTTAAAGAAACACTATACTGACGAGAGGAAGTGTAGTTGTTCTCCTCTCTTGTACAGCTGTGGCTTTGTGTGAGATGGGTGGCTATCAAAATGTGATATATAAATAAAATAAATAAAATAATGAACTGTGGTTGAGTATTCTGTCCAAACTAAAAATGCAAATTACATCCAGCTCTGTGGTACAGACTTAATTCAAACCACAGTTTCAGGGTCTGGATGCCTGAGTGTTCCAGACTGATTCATAAAGGAAGTAAAGACCCAATCCTTTGTGTGCAAGGTGAGGAGAAAATGTTTTGTCACAATCATATTTCCCCAAACTATCCTTTGGAGGATGTTCTGAATGCAGTCACCAAATCCTAAATGTGGCCAGATGTGATCAACATTTTCTTAGCAAAGTTGCCAGTGCAAGCAATAGCGATGGACAGCTAATATTCTGTGTTCAACTATTTTAATATTTCACCTTAGGAGCAGGCCCGGAAGATTTCCGGAGTAACACTAAAAGCTGAAGTGATGATTCTTATAATTGCCAAATCTCCATGGTACCATGGAGACATAATATCATTTCTCTATCTAATTCAGTATTGTCTTCGTTGCCTGGTATAGGTCTTTAAGGCAGAATCCTTTTTATCCATTCCTGGAAATATCAGGTATCAGTACTTGGGCTGTGAGGAACCTTTCTGATCACCAACGGGTGATTCAACTCTTTTCTGTCCATGTTGGCTCCATCTTCAGGTGAATGAGAATGAAACTGGGTCATCTGTAGGCTAACCAAGAACCATTCTCACCTACCACAACATCCTTCTTTTCTTCTACTCAGAGAATCTTTGAAATACCAGAGTACAGCACAAGTAAACAGCTGCATCTATCAATTATCAGCCTGAGTGATATTGGCAAGGGATCATCTGGCTATTTTGAGATGCACACAGCAAAGCTTATTCTTGAGAGGTACCAGGAAATATTTCTCACCACATCTCCCCTGCTTAACGGCAAAATTAACCTGACATGCACCTACTAAAGAGCAACCCAACATCTCATCGCAACATTTAGAGAGTGTGATTTGGAGTTTAGGATGCCTCATAGCCTTTTTACCATTTCTTTTGAAGCAAGGCTTTTAAATAGTCTTTAAATAGTATTAAAAAAAATGAAAACAATTATTGTATTTAAATTCTTTTTTTCAGACAAAAATAACAAACATAAGCTTTTTTCCCCCCAGTACAGGATTAGTTTCAGGCACTTCACAGATAAATTATTTGATACCATCATATAAGCCAATCATTTGTATAAATAATTGACTTCTGCAACAATGATTCTGAAGTCATTTCAAAGGGCTCAAAAGTAAACAAGAGCTGGAATAACTGGTTTCTTCCACTAGGAGAGGGTGGGAGGTGGAATAGAATGAAGCACCGAAACTCATTCTTCTTCTTTTTTTAAAATAGCATTCAGTTCTTAGTGATAGAAAAACGCAGAAGCAAAATAAAATTAACTTGGAAACGTTTATTAAGCCAGCTCATGTCCGCATCACAGTATGCAAACATGGCAATTTCAAGAACTCTTCGCCAGGCAAATTGGCAAGGCAATACAAAGCAAATGCAAAAGAAAACAGTGGGAAAGAGGCAAGGCTGGGTCAGATATAGTCTTAGATGATCCCTACCATAAATGTTGGGGGAGTCCTAGATGCAGTCTGATATTTGCCTCTGATGGTAACTAATTTGCCTATAGAATTCTCCAAGACAGTAAATGATACAGGCACAACTTGAATCCCGTTCACATGTATTTCTCTCCTAGTTTTCTTGCCACAAGCCTGGACACTGTTTGTTTTACTTTATTTATTTATTTATATTTCAAATTTAGATACCACCCATCTCATGAAGAAGTGACTCAGGGAGGTTCACAATAAAACAACAATAAATATTAATTAAAATACAATAAAAACAGTAGAAAAATACAGTAAAAATAGAATAAAACCAAACATACACAAATAATAATATCTTCCAAGATGTTGATGATCAGTAAGATGTTAACATATGGGAACGTCTTCAAGGTGCTAGCCACCCCCAGGGTTGGTTGCCCCTTTTTTTCACCCCATGCCAGTTGGCCTAAAATGGATTTTATTTCATACCTTTTGATACTCTGTGACTTTAAAATGAACTAGAAATAACCTGGCTTTGATATTTTAGTTATCAATTGTGTAACGTGCTTCAAATAATCTGCATCTTAAAAAATGTAGACCTTGAATGCTTTTCTCCAATACATATCCATAACTAAACTTATAGGAAACAAATAGGTGTTTATTTGGAAACAACCACCTTGCTTCATAATTCTGTATTGCAGTTGCCAATATATTATGCGCCAGAACTGTTCTTTATTGTCTAAAGCCACTCAAACATTTTATAGTCCTATTTTAATTATGGTTTGTTGTTGTTGTTCAGTCGTTAAGTCGTGTCCGACTCTTCGTGACCCCATGAACCATATCGAGCCAGGCCTTCCTGTCCTTCACTGCCTCCCTGAGTTTGCTCAGTTTCATGCTCATTGCTTCAGTGATGCTATCTAACCATCTCATCCTCTGCCGTCCTCTTCTCCTTTTGCCTTCAATCTTTCCCAGCATCAGGGTCTTTTCCAAAGAGTCCTCTCTTCGCATTAGGTGACCAAAGTATCTGAGCTTGAGCTTCATTATCAATCCTTCCAATGAGCAATCAGGGTTGATTTCCTTTAGGATTGCCTGGTTTGATCTTCTAGCAGTCCAGGGGACTCTTAAGAGTCTTCTCCAGCACCACAGTTCAAAGGCATAATTATGGTTACTCAAATATAACAACTGGTATGTGGATTTAAGTAAATATGATTTGCATTGCAATTAATATAACTCTGGGGGCATCCAGAGAATATTCTTGACATATGTATTTTGATATATCTGAGTGCAAATATCAAAGAATGTATGCAAGCATAGTTGCCTAGTGAAGAAACCAACAGTATGGGGGAAAAGCTGAGATATGTCAAACATGATTACTGGTTAGAAACAATGTAAATGGATTGGGTTATGGGTAGAATCTGTTGTTACCCTATATGTGATATTTCCATTAATTCAGCAGGATTTCTCTTTATATCTCCCCAGATGAATTCAGAACTTTCCAGAACAGCTTTCTACCTCCCTGGTATTAAAGAAAAAATGGGTAGAAGAAAGGGAAAAATTATATCCCTTCCATTCTGCTAGCTGAAAGTGCTTCTGCTAATGGAAAGATACAGTTGGATTCTGTTCTAAGTGCTTAAGAAGAAGGTTCTATGGTGATAAAGAGTGGGGGAGACAGGGCTGAATAGCAGTTGGTGACACCGAAACTAGGAAAACTAATCATTACATTAAACTAGGAAACTAGGGAAGATTGTCATAGATATGTCCTTTTTGCTCTGAAAGGATGGCCTCATTACACAGGCCAATGAAATATAAGGCAGAAGGACATATGGGGGCCACATAGGGAAAACAGTCCCATCATTTTGCACTCCAGAAGGATTAAATTTATCCATTGTGTTTTATTATATGAATTACTAAAAATTCTAGATGCTTGAAGAATATTAAGTGACAGACTTCTAAAACTGGCTATTTTTTCATAATATTAATTCTATTATTAAAATGTTGACATTTGCCAGTGAATGCCAATTCTATCTCTAACCATCTAAACATATGCTATTCTGCTTCAGGAGCTGTCATCTCATCACCAGTGCTTATGATTCAGACTTAACTGTAAATAGTAAAGGTTCAAGACAAAGCACAGCTCTTACTCAGTAAGGATGGAAGGTTTTTAATTCATACTATCCCAATTTATGAAGATTTCTAAGGCCACTATATCCTTTTAACTGAAATAGAAATACATATTTACTTCTTCAATAATACATGTTCTAAGAAAAGGTTTTATATGCAAGATCAAAGAGAGGAGAAAGGCCAGGAACACTTTAAATAAATTTTAAAAAACCTGCTGCTTTCTGTAAAAGAGTCTTGAAGTGTTTTACAATTATTTAGCTGTAACCAAGAATCCTGAAAGAATGATTATTACTTCAAAGTTATTAATGGAAACAAGAAGCTCCAAGTTTAAAAATAATATTCTCTAAAAAAGAGTATTCATTCTTGACAAAAATAAAATAATAAAAAAGAAAAAGAAAAGAAAAAATTGAATTCTTGGAATATGTTAGAAATACATAATAAAGGAACTAGCAGAGCAGAACTACTCTTGATAATCTTTGAGAATTCCTAGAGGGCTCATAAAGTCCCAGAAGACTGAAAGAGAGCAAATATTCTTATTTTTAAAAAGGGGAAGGAGAGGAAGCTAGGAAACTACAGATTTATCAGCTTGAAGTCTACATTGGGCAAGATCTTTTAATATATTATCAAGAAGGAGACAGCTTGGGCTTGTTGCACACAAATTGTACCAGATTAACCTTATCTCCTTAATTGTTACTAGCTTAGTAGAAAATGAAATTACCCTAGAGATAGTGTACCTGGACCTCAGCAAAGCCTCCAACAAAGCACCTTACTGATATATTTCTTAGTAAAACTGTAAAATATGGGTTATATGATACTTGTGTTATATGACTCAGAATTAGCTGAATGACTACACCCAATAAGTGCTTGTTAATGCCTTCACTTCACCTTGGAGGGAAGTACTGAGCAGAGTGCCACAGGTCCCTATCCTGGGCTCTGTACTATTTAATATTATAATTAAAGGTTTGGATGATGGAGGTGAAGGAATGCTGTCAATGGCATAATACTGGGAGGGATAATTAATACTTTAGAGGAGAAAGTAAAGATACAAACAAATCTACACAGGTTTGAACAGTGGGCTGGAATGAACAGGATGGAATTTACACAACACATAATTCAATTTTAAAATTCACTACTATAAGATGTGGTGCTTGCTACCAGCTTGGCTGGCTTCAAAAAAGAGTTGGATCAATTCATGGAAATCATGGGGATCAATGGCTATTAGCCCTGGTGACAGTGTGATTGCCTTTGAAGGCCATCTTCTAGGAGACTAGTGGGCATCCTTGTGCAGTTGGTTGGCTACTGTGAAAACAGACTGCTGGACTAGATGGGCCAGGGGTCTGATCCATCAGGGCACTGCTTATATCCTTAAAAAGCAGAAACGTAAAGTTCTGCATAAGGGTGGCAAAAATGTAAGGCATAAATATAGGATGGGGGAGATCTGGCTTGGTAGTAATACATGTCGAAGGCATCTGTGTGTCCAGGCTGATTACAAATTAAACATGAGTCAGTAATGTGATGCAGCTGCTAAATAGACAAATGCTATTAACAGGGGCATGGAGTTAAGATCATGGGAAGTAACTATTCCACTTTGCTCTATCCTCAGACCCCATCTGAAGTACTGTGTCTAGTTCTGGAACCATGATTCAAAAAAGACAGTGACAAGTTGCAATAAGTTCAGAGGACAGCTACCATGAACCATAAACCAAGCCCTATGAAGAACAGTTAAAAGATCTATATAGGTTTAACCTATGGAAATGACGACTGGGGAGAGATATGACAATAGCTTCAAATATCTGAAGAGTTATCACATAGAGGAGACAGTGAACTTATTCTATATTGACCCAGATGTCAGGGGCAGAACCAATGAGTTAAAAGTACAAGGGAATAGATTCAAGCTAGATATCAGAAGGACCATCCTGACTGTATGATCTGTCAATCATTAGAACGGGCTGCCACATGTGGTGGTAAGGTCTCTGCTGCTAGAGATTTTCAAACAGATGCTGACTGTCATTTGTCAGAGATGTGCTATTAGATCCTGTACTAAGCAGGGGGTTGGATTAGATTTCCTCTGAGATATCTTCCAACTCTATGGATTCTATGAAAATGTAATGCAGTGCAATGAAATGAACAAATGAATGCTTGATATCTGTAAGCACTGTTAAATAAGGTCTTCATAATAAGATGAGATGCAATAATTGTTTTAAATAATTCTAATACTCTATCAGCATTTGACAATGACTACAGCAGGAAAATGCTGCTTGTTTGTTTTTTTAATTGATTGTAATCCCAAATAATTATTTTGCGGTGGCAACCTTCTCTTCCTGGTGCCAAGTATATCCCAAAAGAAGTGGCAATCTAGAATCATAATAAAGAAATTACTGCCTTCTTTGATCAATGGAGTTCCTTGGTGGCAGTCTATAATATAGTACTGAATGCAGCACTGAAAACAACAGAACAGTAAATGAAATGAAGAAGAATGCTATAAAATGAAAGAACTTGCAAATTATTACAACAGTAGAAACAGAATGAAAGTAACAACAGTGTACTTAGATTTAAACCCAGATCTATTTGTAATTTAAACTGCTTCATAAAAATGTTCTCAGTCAGTAACAGTATCTCATAAGGCCTACAGAATGGGTATCTCAATTGCTCCATTCCTATTATTCACTATGAAGCAGTGATTTTTAAACTGTACTCTGGGGAATTTCAGGATCATATGAGTGGCCCCTTAAATGAAGGATAAACAAGAGTGGATAACTTTCCTTAAAGACAGCATATTCAGTACCAATCAGCTTTCCCAAGAGCAGACAGCTGCTGAGATACTGAATGGCTTTCAGATTAAACTCTCAATTCAAATAGGGCAACTTTATGTCCAAGAGCCCATTCATTTTCAGATGACAACTGCAAATGCATTCAAGAACAGGTCCAATGGATCCACAGGCTGAATGGTATTTCCTGACATTCAAGTCAAGGTGGAGATTTGATGTGGGGCCACATC
Organism: Python bivittatus; assembly: GCF_059951505.1. Taxonomy (NCBI): domain Eukaryota; kingdom Metazoa; phylum Chordata; class Lepidosauria; order Squamata; family Pythonidae; genus Python; species Python bivittatus. The sequence continues at coordinate 19,426,194 of NW_028277075.1, read as the reverse complement.
AGCTGATCTTAATGCTGAGCAAGGAGTATCTAATACAATATTGTATTTCCTTCAGTGCTACCTTAACAAGTTGGGCCTTGAACTGCTATTATTTAAACTGCTTCATAAAAATGGCTCTTTTATACCATTGTTTGGCACCCTCCAAAATCATAATAATAGGAAAATATAAAGACAATATTTGAAAATATTTCATATCAATATGAGGTATCTCCTTGCAAACTGATTCACACCAGTATTATTGTCTTATTTTATTCTCTCTTCCCTCAATTGAATTTTATTTGTTTCATGAGTGTTTATACAAACAGAAAAACAAGGAACAAATATGATAATAAACATGGAAAGAAATACCTTGTGTGCAGTCTCTGCAAACTGCTGAGCACTGTTTTTCATGTCCTCTGTCTTTTCTTCAGCTCGACTTAATCTTTCACCACGCTCGTTCAAAGCCTGACTTGCTTTTTGTACTGCACTTGTCACACTGTCTGCTGCTGAATGTAATATGCTGTTACCTGCAACACATCACACGCTTTTATAATGCACTGTGTTATTTCCTGAAACACGCAGCAGAGCAAAACCTATGAGAGAATTACTGATGGAAAATAATGTATTTTTCAACTTTACCTGATGCAGTTGGCTTTGTTGGCAGTAAACCTAACAAAGCTGGATTTAGTACAATCTAGATCAGTGTTGTCCAAACTTGGCCACTTTAAGATGAGTGGACTTCAACTCCGAGAATTCCCCAGCCAGCATGGCTGGCTGGGGAATTCTGGGAGTTGAAGTCCACTCATCTTAAAGTGGCCAAGTTTGAACAACACTGATCTAGAGAGAGAACGTTTGTCATCCATTCCATATGATGAAATCATATGGGTTGGCTTCCAAATAAGACAAATAAATAAATAATGTGAGGAATAGTGGATTATTATTAGGAAAACCTCTCTATTCTTTACTAAATTCTTCTACTGCATCATCTCCAACAATCATATATTATATTTTCCCTCTTCCCACACTTGGGACTTTTCATGCTTTTCTTATACAGTTCTTCAGCACAGTAAATTTCTATGCCAATGCCCAAATGTGTTCAATAAGGCTTATTATTTAAGTGGATATAGAAGATAGGATTATTAACTGGATAAGTGGATATGGGGTTATTTCTATAAAGTTAAAAATCTGAGCTAATCTTTATTAGCTTGAGCTTATGTTTGTATCGGAAAACACTCCTTGATCTCAATTATTTTAAAGCTAAAGCAAACTACTTCAGAATATTTACTTTTTAAGTAAACATTTACTTTTAATAATTACTTTTAAGTAAGGAGCTTAGGACTGTATACATAATTTTATTTTTATTATTGTTTCTTACACAAACTAAGTCCTTCCAATTTCCCAGTGCTGGGTTGGAGATTAGACTGCTAATGGCAGCATTATCTGAGCAGCATGGAATGCTCTCCTTAGTGAAAAAGAAGAAAAATCACTCTCTGCCTATGCTGTTCTTCAGTCACTAGTAGTACTTTTTGCAGCGTCCACCAACTCTCTCTTCAGGAGGGGTACAGTGAATGAGGAATCAAATAAATTTCCATTCTCCCTGCTCCATCAACAGAGATGCTTAATTTTAATCATCTTAATTAACAATGCGCTTTTGTAGACAGGAACAATTTCCAGAAGAATGACTCTGTTTCCAGCTTCTGACGCTAAGTGCTTCAGCACAACATAAAGAGATCTCTTTTATTTTATTTGCAATTGTCCAAAAACATTATTAATTTTCATCAAATCTTTACATCAGGTAATAATCAGTAATAAACCAGTGCCTTTGTTAAACATTCTCTGGTGGTAACACATATCGATTTCTCGATGATTACAAGCTTCTGCAAGATTTGAGCTGGTGACAGACTATCTTACTCTGCATTCACAAATCTGAAGGAAGCATCTGCTGTTAATATTATCTGCACTGTTTCAGTAGGCAATAGATAAAATTGTGAATTTCACATACATACTTTGAGAATGATTAAATTCTGGGGCAAGTCAGATTGCTTCTTCCTTTTCCTAACAAAGTAATTCCTTGGTATAAATGCTGATCAAAAAATAAATAATGAGATAATATATGTAATGGTTAATTTGGAAGAGAATTATTTTTTATTCTTTCCATTAGTACTATGTTTTATTTTGCCAGCAGAACAAAGACCTTTAGCATCAACATTTTTATGTGACCATCTTGACATCTTGCTTTTAGATACATTCTCAATAAGAAATCACAGAATACTCTTGTCAAAATAAATTGTTGTAAATTATTCTGCTAAAGTTAGATGCTCATTCATTATCAAATGAATACTGTTTATTTCTTGGCAAGTGATTTTTGAAATTTTCAGCTCAATCCACTCTAATTTATTCTTAAGGACAAGAAACAGTTAATCTCCCTTTGTGTGTCTATGTGCTCGCAATGCTCATTCTAAACAGCAACTTCCACCTACATTGTGGCAATGTCTACTTTGATATTCCAAATTGGGAAAAATTGAGATATAAATACAGTTGACTATTACACATTCAAACATCTTGCAATATGACATTCCAAAAGACGGTATTTTTAAAAGCCTTTTGAATAGACATTTTTAGTTGATCCAAAGTATGATGTATCAATGATTCCAGTAACTAAGACTCTCAACAGCTACAACACTGTAATGGAAGGAACTGATAGCATGCAGAAAAGCCTGACATGTTTTCTAATATAACGTATTTCAATAGCTTTAAGGCAAACTGGAATTCAACAACTCAATTATTTTTCAAAATGGAAACATCATTGCCAGATTAACATGTTCCACTAAGTTATAGTTTGTTCAACAACTATTTATTGTATAAGCTACCATTGACTAGGTTCATGAAACATATTAAGCTGAAACAAACCAAGACATATTACAGCCTAAAGTGATATGTGAACCCAGTCTTGAGGCCTGGGAAAATATACTCCTTTTCTCTCCATTATCTACTAATTGCATCTTTCTATGTCACTGCATTTTTTTCTCCACAGTGGAGAAAACGATGGCTGAAGATCAACTGAAAGAACATAAAAGAGAATAAGAAAACAAAGAATCTTGATAAAGCAGAAGACCAAACAGCTCCAGGATAAATTTGCTAATACTGTGGTTATTGAAAATAAACAGAAATGTTTGGGTGGGAGGCACTTTTAGTTGTGTGGGACATGTGGAGGCAGGATTCCCATTGAATAACTCTATAAATTCTAGATGTTTCCAGGGCTATGCACAGGCACATATCCCATGTGTGAATCAGAGAAATCACTCCTTGCTCTATTTCTTCTTGCATCTTCCCACATCTCTCCAAACCTGGTCTGGAGAGCATTTTAATCTTCGAAAACATATTTAAGGTGTGTGCAATGGATGGAGACAGCCATTCTCCTGGCAGATGACATTCCTGAGATATTTTGAGATATAATCCTATACTTTACCTGCACTACAGGTAACCCTTTCTTAACGACCACAATAGGGACTGGAAAATTGCTCGTTAAGTGGAGTGGTCATTAAGTGAGTCACCATGTGACCAGACCCAATTTTATGACCATTTTAATGATGGTTGTTAAGTGAACCACTATGGTCATGAAGGGAATCATGTGGTCATTAAGCAAATCACGTGGTTGTTAAGCGAATCCAGCTTCCTCAATGGACATTTTTTGCCAGAATTTGCTTAACAACCACGTGATTTGCTTAACAACCATTGTAAAAAAGGTCACAAATCATGATCACATGACCACAGGGGGTGGTGCGATGGTTTGTGACAGTTATTAAGTGCGAGTACAGGTCGTAAAGCACTTTTTCTGAGGCCATTGTAACTTTGAATCATTGTTAAATGAACGGTTGTTAAGTGAGGACTACCTGTAGTCATTTTATGCTTCCTAAAGACAATATACTATCCCCATCTAATAATTGGGAAAGATACATTTTACTGATATGAGACATAGAGGATTAATAGAAGACATAATTGTGATCTGTGTTTGTGAAGAGAGAGCTATTGAGAAGTTTCTGTATTTCTAAGGTAGAAAGACAAATAGAAAATACTGGAAGAAATCAATTATGAGTTCTGTTACATGACAACATAAGTATCTAGTGAGGGTCTCATTCTTTGCATATATGGATCATCAATTCCATAAAACATGCATTTTACAGAAAGTTTTAATTTATCTAAAACTGTTACTGACACTATTTTTAATATTCTGTAATTTGATTCCTACATCCCTCTTTAATCATAATATTTACAAACAACCATTGATACAATAATCATTCTGCTCATGCAAGGTAATGGGCAGTTTTCATATGAAATGCTGCCACACTGATAGGCAGTGTAGCATGTATTGATACAATATTTTTTCATGCTATGAAACATTCATACAGATAGGTAAGGACTGTCTGTTTACAGTCCTGTAACACTACCTGTTTACACTGATAGTGTAAGTTTACATACACTATCTCATTCATATTTATATTACATGGTGCTAAGTTTAAAGGTGCAAACACTTAAATGATGATTATTCAGTAGGTCAGCACTGGAAAGAGTTTAATTACATAGTTGTCAGAACAAGCAAAGCACAAAAATATGCAAAATCAATATTTTAGTTAGAACTAAGATATTACACTGGTTGTAAGTAAAAGATCAAATGAAAAATATGGGCGAATATCTTGCTTCTTGAAAGTTACCAAAAGTTGACAAAAAACCTATACATTATACACTGGTAGATTCATACCTGCAGAGAATAAAAAACCCCTTAATTTCATAACGTAGTCATTCTATCTGATTAGTGCTGTTCAAGTAAAACCATTTAAACATAATGGCTGTATTCCCTGCTTATACCATCTTCAAAATATGGAGACAGCTGGCAGACTTTCCACCATGGCCACTTTCCCTCATTAATTCTGCAACAGATATCAAATAGCTCACACTAAGCAGTCAACATGGTGGATTACAGAAAGCTTTTTTCTTCTTCACTACTGCATATATTTTTACACACACCTTAAAAGCATAAAATGTTCTCTTCTTCCTGCTTTTGAAGCGCCAGTATAGCAGTTCCTACAAAGCCATGTATAACTGCTATCATGCTGCAGTTGATTTAATTTTATTGATGGGGTCTACATACTGTGTGCAACAATATCAAATGACAAGTGAAACTGAAATTGAGCAGGATTTAAATTTCCCAGCCAGCATGCACCAAGTTAGAGAGGGCCAGTGACAAAGGAAACATGCATATCTTACTGGGAGAAGTTGCTGAGTGAGAAAAGCCATGCTTCCCAATCTGGAGAAGCCCAATGAGAGTAGTTTATTCATGTCGACATCCCTTAAGATTCAATTGAAGCACACTGCGGAAAATTAGGGAAGCTGCAGAACACTGGAAAGATGATCATGCAATGACAGACATTCACAAACACCCTCACTTCACAAAAAGATAAATGAAAGAATTACAAACTCCACTCATGAGAATTTAACTGTAATTCTGTTCCCCTTTGAATCAAATGGAATGGGAATGGTAGAAAAAAATCTGGATTATTTTTCTGTGTGGCACTAATATTTTATATTCATTTAGTAACTTCCTGGGAACATAAAATCAACAGCTATTCTCAGATTATGAAAGTAAGCCAATAAAGCAGTTTGTCAAAGTGGTAAAATAAAGTAATTTTCTCAAAAAATACATAAGCAGGGAAAAATATGTTTAAGGGAGGTAACAACTGACTTTTGAGGGAAACTACTAAAAATCAGATCACCCCTATCTTTGTATCCCCAACCTTACAAGGGGAGCTTCCCACATACATTTTCACTGATAGGAGTAGACAGCTTGCTTTTAGTCTTAGTATAATTTCCACTAATCTTTTCTAGGTTTAAATTAGAGGGAAGGGCACATCAGGACAGAATTCCCTACAGCCCAGCTATTAACAGCTGAACTATACTGTCAACACTTAGAAGACAGCAAAAATCATAAACTAATATTAATAACTAAATAATAGTAACACTACTGAGTTCAGATTTTTGCAGGTAATGATTATTATTCCAACTCTCATGATAATATACTGACAGAGAGGTTGTGCCAATGAAGGTAGAGACAAAAATGAAAGTTGAAGAAATTGAAGAAATATGAATAAAAGAAGAAACAAGATGAACCAGTTATATTAAAGGGTCAGGACATGATAAAGCAGGACACTGAGTAAAAACTAACATGTAAGTGCTACAGGATGAAGGAAGCTAAAGAAAAATAGAATGAAGTCTCTATAAATAAATTCTAATGGATATAACCTTAAAAAGAGATGCCCTTCCCCACAATCTAAGATGGGACACAAAAGTTTCAGTTAAGTACATATTTATTTGTATTAGATACCTGGAGCTTGTACCTTTCGTAATTCATCTTGAATTGTGAATAATTCCCATGAACTTTCTGAAGGGGGGAAAATATTCCATATACAAGTAACTAGACTTCTCATCTCCAAAAATATATCTGAGTTGGAGAGGCTAGCTAAACTTCATAGTTTCAACTGTAATATGAGCCAACTACCCTAAGTAATCAATGCAGATATAATTTTATGTTAATGTTTAATACTGGAACTTTTCTCCACAGCTTCTAATGCTGCAGATTTTTCTCACTAACTCTTGCATGTAACATTCCAGATCAAAAACTCATGTCAGTTGGACTGAATAACCTGGGTGATTGTGATGGTGGGGAAATATATCAGTGAAACCAGTAGTAATAATTGAATCAAACATTTATGTGACAGTGATGGCAATTAAGATCCAGAGTGCAAGGACAAACCTTGGCCCTGAAAGGTTTATGAGATACTGAGGGAACAAGGGGGTATTTTAAATGCTGCAAAGGCTTTCTGCAAACCCCAGGCTATGCCCCACCTACAAGGTTCTACTCCTGTTTTTCTTTCCGTTTATTTTGTTTAAGCAACTCTACACATGGTTTACTACTAAGACAAGTGATAGAACTTTCAGCTCTTAACAATTCAATTGACGTATTTCATTTCATCCAATTTTGTTCTGAGTGTCTTCAGCTAAGATTCTTACACAATTGATTGTAGCTTTCCCTATGAATGCTTTGTAGCCTTCCAACTCAAATCAATCATGCCAAAGTATTTGCTAACAATAGCAACATAATTTCTATGATACAATAAAACAAGCATGGTTTTTAGACTTCTCATGCATGGCAAAATGATACTGATTACACTGCTGTACCACCTCCATCCTGGAGGATTCACGTTCACATAGAACCCAGCCAACATAGAGCCTACCAAGCAACAGAACTCTCAATGTTATCCTTGCATCTTAATTTTGTCACAGATTTTTAGTGTTACACTTTGAAGTTAAGAAAGATACATTTATGACTGAGGTCTCAGTTTCCCACAATGGAAACTGAGATTCACACATTTGGAACCACAAACAACAGACAAGAACAAGTTAAGCAGATTTCAAGAGCAGGGGTGAGCAATTTGTGGCCTGCAAATGGCTTCTGCCTGTTTTTGCATTCTGCATTCCGAGAGCCCAATAACAGGTCACTTAGATTTGGTATTTCAAATTGCTGAATAACAGTAGCACAATCTTCTATTTGGTAAAGGAAGAAAAACAATTGCATTAAACTAGCTAGTAGGCTTAATGCTCCTATTTTAGGAAACCTCTCTCACCCTCCTCCCCAAATAGGGGTGAACATTCTGGCTCACTGCATCTCCACTGTCACCACCTTAGTGCCTCTTGGTGACAAAAATATTGTAGTCCCTGGCTACAAATAGGCTGCCTGCTTCTGGTGAAGAGGTCCTTCAGCAGGGTCTTTTCATTTTTATTCACCAGCATAACAGGTAAGGATCAGAATGGCATGGTTTGAGCTCTCTCTGCATCTTCCCCTTCCCTCTTTAAATGCTGGACATAAGAGTTTTGAAGAATAACATACAATTACACTATATCTCGTTATATATCTCTCGTCACTGAACTGAGTAGCCTGAACCTGGACAGTAACAGAGACCAATGACTCCTTTCTACAGTCAAAGTGCTTACCCCAAACCAATTTAAAACAAATAAATACATTTACAAAATATCCTATGAAGAAAAAAAACACGTTTTTTTTCTCTTTTCTCTCAGCCAGCTCTGTTTTGCAGGCATCTGCAAGAAGGAAGCTTCTGCAAAACGTGAATGCTCAGCATTATCTGGTCATTCATATGGAGCTTCTTAAATGTGAGATGGGGTAGGCGGGGCTAGAAATTATTAGCTCTGTCATGAGGCAGGGAGAATTGCCTCTCTTCAGCAGTAGTTTTTTTTTTTTCCTTCCCAGAATGCCTCTCTTGAATTGGTGAAAAAAGCAAAGCATGCGGTGCAAAAGACTCAAGAGAGAGTTCTGTCTTCTGAAGATGCTGTGGGCTTCTAAGCAGGACAGAGCTATTAAGCAGGATCAACATACAGCAAGTCACAAAAATTGTCAACTAACTGAAAAAAAAAATCACTACCATGTCTTTGCTTGTTTGTTTTCACCAACCAAAAGCAGAAATGTGTTGTGATGATAGAAAAGAGTTGCCCAGGCTGAGCAGTCTCCAAAGTCAGGGAAAGTATAGTGATTTAACACATGAGGAATCTGTTGGAAATGTTTACTCTTACATCATGTGTCTAATACACTACAGACTTATATTAATTCTTTGCTGGAAAGGATGACTCACTATATTAAGTTCAGCAAGCATTTCACTGATACATAAGCAACTACTGAAATATATACACAAAGCAAACTTCTCCAATGTAATGTCCTCCAGATGTTGGCATTTCAGCTCCCATCATTCAGCTACATCTGGCAGGTACCAGATTCAGGCATGCTGTATTAAAGCCTAGTTTAAACAAGGCCAATATTGTGAAAACTTGAAATTTGAAAATTTGTAACATTTAGAGTATGGGACTACCCAATCAGCCTGTACTTTAGATAGGGTTACCAAGACTCAGCAATGTAAGTTCCTGCACCAGTCCCTGTGCAAGTGGAATTTAGGTACCAAGGTGATCTTTCTCAAGGTCATATGATGTTAGGGTACAAAAAGCATCAAGGATAGATCATAGTATTCTCTATTAGCAAAATACTGTACATAGGGCAAAGTTAACCTAGGTCTAAATGTAGTCCTACTACAAGAAATTATTAGAAGCTTGTAATATTCTCATGAAGAGTTAACAAACAAAAGTTCCCCTAGGTGGCTGGTGTGGGTCTTCCGGGCTGTGTGGCCGTGTTCTGGAAGTTTTGTTTCCTAACGTTTTGCCAGCACCTGTGACTGGCATCTTCAGAGTGCAGGAGCATAGACAGGAGCAGTTCTCTCTGTGCCCAGGGTGATGGGACCCTTTTGTGGGTATTTATAGAGATCTGGGGGGGGGGGGTTCCCCTACTCAGATAAACAGAAATTAAATCTTTAGATTTTCACATGGTCATTCTGAACTAATTTAAAGGCAGGGAGAAGACAATAGCAGTTTATAGAACTTTTTTTTAAAGAACAACAGGTATCCCTATTAATGGAAACATATGTTGAGGAAAGTACTTCTAGGGATAATAGCATGTTTCAGCTGAAGTAAATACCGCCTAGACTCTAATGATTTAAATAATCCTCCTTGCTAAATACCTCAGTGCTGATTAATATAAAAAAGGCTAAAGATGATGGGAGTTGTAATCCAACATGTCTGTAAGGCATCTGGTTGGGGGAAAGTTGGCTTAGGAGAAAGGTAGTGTGGGTTGTGCTTCCTGATTATTTAGTCAGAACACAAGAGATCTACTGTCCTTGGAACCGAAGCCCAAATTATCTGCTTTTCTTAGTTTCTGCTTATATCCTGCCCAGTTCTACACCTGCATTTGCCTCTAATTCCTAAAGGCTGATAAACAAAATATCTAAACATGAACCCTTCTGATTTTTACAGAACATTTAGGATTTTAGAAGTGATGTAATGGAAAATCCAAGAGAATGAGACTAAGGTTAGGGTTCAAGCATTTGGGGTTTTACTTTCTTCAGTGAAACAGCTGGGATTTAAAAAAAGCATCATTTTGTTTGGTTCCATTAGTATAGTTTAGTATGACAGCATAAACTAGGAGTTGAACTGTTCAACTCATCATGTGAGTATTACTGTATAGCTCTTTCCTAATTTTAATGACTGGGAAAGTGCTACACACATGGAAGGCCTAGAAATATACTTGTTTGCTTCCATGCCAGCTAGATGATTTGCTTGAGATAACTGTGCTGGAAACACAGAGTCCATTTTTCACCTCCATCACTACTGCAACTAGGACAGAAGAGGAAAGGAGTTGTTTATTCCTCCTCTTCCTATGATGGACCTCCCTCAAGGTAACATCTGAACAGGATTGGTATCCTTCCAATATCCAGAGTCTACTTTACTTGCTTTAAGAGATCACAGAAACAAACAAACAAACAAAAATATAGATTCATGCTTGCGTACTCAGGCATCACTCACATGTTGATATTATTTATTTATTTATTTATGCAATTTCCATAGCTGCCCATCTCAATCCAAGTGACTCTGGATGGCAAACAATTTCAAGTTATATTCAGTTTGTAATCCTAAATACTGAGCATGAAACTGAGCAAACTCAGGGAGGCAGTGAAGGACAGGAAGGCCTGGCGCAATATGGTTCATGGGGTCATGAAGAGTCGGACACGACTTAACGACTGAACAACAACAACAAAAAATTCTAAATACAGAATTCAGATTTCATTACAACAGAAGACCCCAAAACGCCACACTCAGATCAGGTCTGTTACATACCTTTATGAGGATAAGAGGAAAACAAATATTTTGAGCTTTAAAGTGTGTTTTTTTAAATGAATTTTCCATCTCATTCCACACTCTTACTTTATGTGATCCATGACAATAATGTCATTATCATATGGATTATTTACATAATACCTTACTCATCTCAACCAATATTTGGCTGGAGAAAAACAAACAGTTAAATAAAACAGTGAATGCCCAAGTATTCTCTGAAGAGAATAGAACTGGGGGAAAAGATTACAGATGTTTTTTCTCTTGATGACTGCTCCTCAACCTGGGAATTCTTTAATTTAGCTGGTGAATGCATGCTCTGAAGATGCCTTATGCAAAATCCCAAATCATCATCTCATAGGTCCTTTTTCTGCTCTTTCTCATTTTTTTTATATTAAAAACCTTGCAATTTCTAGTCTTTACCTGTAGGTGCCACCAATAGTTCTCATCAGTAACTTATTATGCTATCGCTACTGTAGAAATCCAAATTTACATGGAACTTTGGCAAAACTAGAAGAAACTTTAGATATGTCTTTAGACCAATAATCATGTTTGGGATTTTCTTCTTCTTTTTAAATAAACAACAGCAAAAGGATATCTGATCCAGATCAGGACCACAAATGACTGTTCCTCTATGTCATTTTCCTATGGAATACTGTATATTTCCCCTTCCTCAATAAAATTTGCAATTAATTTTAAGACTTTGCTAATCACAAACTGATTTTGAATGATATGGAAAATATATTTTAGAAAGCAACTGTAACTTCAATCCTATAAACATTTACTAAGTCCTACTGAATTTATTATGACTCCTTACTAAGCATTTTATGTAGGAATTTTAAATGGAAATATACGTTTTGAAAAACCTCAGGAATATTACATGTGAGGCCTCCAAATTTGAGAACTGTCACTCTTCCATGAGCAAAAACATCAGAAAAGGCTGCTCATTTTTTTTTAACAAAATAATGGCATTTCCAACTGTGAAGTATTGATTTTAGAAGAGGTGTACAGAATATTAGAGAAAAAAAGGTTATATATCTCCTCTGTGAAGGAGGAAAATTACCAGTGATTTTGTGCCAGTTTTAATATCAGCCAAAATTCTTAAGACTGCATAGAACCCATATAAAATAATACTGGGCTATTAACTTTATAGACCTTTTCAGAATCAGTAGTAAGATACAGCAAAATAATTTATTACATCTACTGTGACCTAAGCTGAGCCAGAATGGTTCAATATTCCATTTATTTATTTAGCAAACTTCTCCCTTGCTGTAGTCAAACAACTTATCTACTGCATACTTCTTTAAGGTTCTGACTAAAATACAGAATCATCAGAATGGAATGAAATGCTGCAAAACCCCACAAAGGTAGTCCTTCACTTAAGAGTCCAGTGTGATATACGTTGGCCATCTTGCTAACTTTTCTATCTTGTAAAATTCTCACCAATTACCTGAACAAGTAGAAAGGCCAAGAGAAAAATGTTTGGAACAGCAAAAGAGAGACAATCATATTCTTCTTAGAAGTAGTCAATATCCATCTTGGGAAGTGACATCCGTGCTATCATCAGTTTTACAGTAAACTGTCCAGTAATGTAGACTGGATGAAGCAACAATGGGAAAATTAAGGTTCAATATTAGGAACACATTACGCTAATTCACACACTCCTAAGATATAATGTCTATTTTGCAGCCATTCCACTTACAATGAGGCAATGTGAAGGGGAAAAAAAAGTCTGGAATTGTCCTAATATGAGGCAAATGTGATGAAATGTTTTCTTAGCAAGGCAGCTAAAGAACAATCTGCACATAATGGGCTAAAACCACTTTTGCTCATTTATTTAATGATTAATTCAGAGAACTATTCATATTCTCTAATGCATTTCAAGCAGAGAAATTTCTTCCTTAAGGTTGAGGTTTGCTGTTAAACATTAAGAAAGTGCTGCTCCAGCCTGATTAAGAAAACAGTGTCAATTTTGCACTCTTTATTCCCCAAACCATGAACACTTTGCTTTGAATGCCAAAGAATTATAAGCGGACCCTACAAAATCTGCCTGTGGTACCATGAGAGGTGTCTTGGCTGCATTTTCTCAACTTGCGGTGCTCAATCTATTCAATGGTCAATCTATTAGGTATTTATTCAGCACTTCAGCTTGTCAAATGACTTACAACATCAGTCATAACTTCTGCATGTGGCTGAAATATTATAGCTTCACCAAAGACACCAAGGAAATCAATGGCTGCGCCTTGGTTGTTTTCCAAATTTCTACCACTGGATAGGTTCATCAGAAGAGTTTGACCTCTTGTTTTGAATTTTAAAATAGTAAGCTGCACAGACACAACTAAAGGCATGTATGTACACTTCCCTTTCTTCAAAAGCTCAGGGATATATGTACATTTCTCCCCTTTTTATATTTATAACAACCAGAGAAAAGATTACGTTGAAGTGACAGCAAGTGACCAGATAACACTCAAACTGAAAAGGACTGATCTCTCACATCCTAACCCAACCACACGTCCTCCATTTATATAAGAGGTACCACTCCAAGAATTTGCTTTACCATGTGAAGTGGAAAACTTGCATGATACAGTCCCGATACATCTGGAAGACACAGATTCTGAAAGGCTGCAATAGGTGGAACTGAAGATAGGTTCAGTATGAGACATTTTTAGTGATTCGTTTTTGATCGTTGAGATAAATGAATATCTCTCCCCGATGTAATGCATAACAAACTGAGCTATATGATTCTTAGTGCTGGATATTCTATCAGACTGTAATCTACCATGGTACAAATTATACAAAATATCAAATCTGTACATATCTGTACTTCAAAAATATGTCAACATGTCACTCTGTCTATATAGGAGCTTCTTTTTGAAATTTGGATCCTGATAAAAGACATTCAAAAATCAATCAATCACTCAATCGCTCTCTTCTCTTATTATATTTTTAGCTCCCTCTTTAGTCCTGAATAATGTAGGTGGAAGAATTAGCATTTCAACTTTTATTTGACAGCTAAATATCTGTGATGGGAGAAATTGTTGTCACATATTAGGTATTGTGGTGATTCTGACCTTTTATGGCAATGATCTATTTGAGAACTTATACAGTACATGCATGCACATCATGCTATTCCCTCTTGGGGAAAACAATGTTATGCAAAGTGCAAAAAAGGAGTATGAAATAGTAAGCCATAAATACAAGATTTGCTGAGTTTTCAGACAAGAGCATGACATCATTTGCATCTAAAAGTACAAACTTCTTTTTGCAAACTGCCACACCATCTCCTGTGGTCATGTGATTGCAATTTGCTACCTTTTTATGATGGCTGTTAAGTGAATCATATGGTCATTAAGCAAATCCTGGCAAAAAAAGTCCATTGGGGGAAACTGGATTTGCTTAATGACCACGTGATTTGCTTAACGATCGTCGTAAAAATGGTCATAAAACTGGGTCCGGTCACGTGGTGACTTGCTTAATTGCCCGCTTGACCAATTTTCTGGTCCCTATTGTGGTTGTTAAGTGAGGACTACCTGTACTTTATTCATGCAGGGTTCTTATAACATTTCACTACCAGCTTTCACATACATATTTGATATTCTACAGTTCAGCCCTATTCATTTAATCAAATGTATTTTCTCAACCGGCAAATGTACAATAATCTTTCTAACATACACCCCTCAGTTACCTGCTAAAGAGCAAAATCTATTCATCACATCCCTCTTCTCAATGTAAAGCCACTCTGCCCTCACAAATTAGACATACCTTTCAACTGGAATTCTGTATTCCAATAATACAATAAAATAAAACATTACAAACTATTTCAATTCCAAAATAACAATGCTAACAGCTATCCTGCCTTTCATTCAGAAGCTCAAGGCAGCTTATACAATGCTCCATCTTCTTATTTTTCCGCAAAACACAACCCTGTGTGGTAGTTTGGACTGAGAGAGAATGAGTGACCCAATGAGCTTCCGTGACTAAGATGGACTTGAACCCAGGTCTCCTACAGCCAGAATAACATCTTACTTGCTATACCACATTTTGAAGCTCCAGCATGAATTCTTGTATAAGGTTTTTCATTTATAGACTATAGATCTAGTGCAGTGTGTCAGAGCCAGTAGAAATTAAGGGAACCCACAAAAGACTATACCTCTGTGCCATCACTAGTCTCCCCTTTCCCCTTCAACATTAAGAAGTTCTTCTACAGAAAGAAAGGTGCAACAAACACACGTAATGCATATCAACAATAGGGACTAAGTACAGAATCAATGAATTATCCCTTTGGCACTCCAATTAATGGGTTTTGGGGATGAAAATGGGAGATTTCATCATTTCAAAAAGCATTTGCTACCATAAAACATTATTCAGCCAGGGATTTTGGTTTTTGTTGCTGAAATATCAGCATAAACTTTTCTTCACTCAAGCCTGCAGGGAGAAGAAATGCACCAGAGCATTTGCCAATTTCTGAACTTCATTTGGTTCTAAATTACAGGATTTCAAAGCAATTTTAAATTATGTAGCAAGACCTCTTCTCTTTAGAGATCAAGTGACCATGAATAAAGAATTTGGAGCAGCAAATCTGTTTCCGCAGTATACAAGCAACACATTTTATACCACCTCTAAAATTGTGCCCTAAAGACTTAATGTAATCAGTTCAGTTATTGCAGACCTAACAAATATAATTACAGGATTTCTTCCTGGAAATGATAGTCACCACAAACACTGAGTGGGCCACACTAAGAATTCTGTTATCTCAAAACATCAGATGCACATTAACACTTATAAGATCTGCTGACATCAATGATGCTGATACAGAAACAAAGATGTTTTGACATAATAAAATAGTGCATTAAGAGAAGTGATTATTGTCCAAAAACTCCCACTCTAGTTTAGAAATTTCTCTTTTAGGAAGACTAATAAAATCAATCATTGCTAAATGGAACACAATAAAACCAACAGAGAACGGAATTAAAAAGTGACATACATTCCATAGGGAGTATACTTATGCAGTGAAGCACAATAGATTAAAACCAGGAAGGAAATGATTATGTAGGAAAATCTTCTCCTGGCTTTATTAAATGATGTTATAGTTAAATAATTAGAATGTCTAGAAATCTGACTTCAAAGCCCAGTAGAATATTTTAACACTTTTTTATTAGGATCATAGTTAATTTTGTATATGCTACTGTATTATATCACCAACAAGCCCAGATGAATTTGAAAAACAGTTGCATAGCTTTAAATGGATTAAATATATATTAGATTAAATGACCTGAAACAAAAATTGTATCCTTTCCTGAGATTAAAGCAGATAGCACTTACCTCCAATAAGTTTAGGCTGGCAATTAATAAATTCTGGCTTTTTGTCTGTAAGATACCGCTGACAAGTATGATGGAGAATTTGAAAGAAGGTACATTTCTCAGAGGCTTTGCTTGCCACCCATTGGTCAAAAGCATTTTCAAACAATAAATCAAATTCTGGGGAATCCTAGAAAGAATAATATCAGAATTACTAGAGAAACAAAGTCTTGCTTGCTATATTAGATTTTCTTTAATAACATATTAAAACATTATGTAAATGTTCATAACCAACATTTCTGTTGATTTTTACAATATTTTTAATTCCACGTTATTACAGAATGCTGTTTGTAGACAAATGGTAATTCAATAGCAGATGGAAGGCAACAATTCTCAGTGTAATAGTGGAACCAAACACTGAATCTATCTGGATCTGAAATGATTCTTTGTCACGTTACAAGAGTACATCCTTTCAGAATGTCCTACATGGCAACACTGCTGGAAGATAGCATGCTAAGGGTCTTATATTATTTCCCACCTTGGATCCCTAAAATATTTTTGAATGACAGTTTCTATAATCTCCAAACATAGATCATGCTGACAAGCGATGCTGAGCATTTTAGTCTTAAGATTAAACAGTTTTAGGTTGTCATCAGCAGATGTTACTTTTGCTGGTTCTTTGGAACCCCAAGAATCTCCACCTGAAGTGCAGTATGCTTTCCGCATAGGAAATTTAGGATAGATTCCAAGCAGGTTTTCTTTGCCTCTTTAGAAAAAGAGATGCAGTTGAGAGCTTGTGGCCAGAATGAGAGTGGGGAGCTTTGCAAGGGAGTTGAATGGAGGGGAAAGCACACTGATGTCTCTTCTCCAGTGTAAGAAAGCCAGGTTTTCAAACTGTGTAAAAATTAACATAGAGGCTATCTTTTAGGTCAAACAATTACTAACCCCCCCCAAGTTACTAAAAGTAACTAGTATAAAGGTAAAAGCCAGTAAGGGAGAGACTGCTTTCCAGTTCATTGTACAGAGTGTTGACTGCATCACTACTTGCCTATTAGGTATAAGGCAAGGGTTCGTACTCAGTACAATGAACTCTTACAGAACAAGTCTGTTCCTTTGAAACCAAGGTGGGTGAACTGCAAATGCTAAGAGAGTCAGAGAAATATCTAGACAAGATGTGATAGTTTTGTCCCTCTTCCAGAATGTTGGTGTAGAGAGCCATACATATGACCGTGGAGAAAGTATGTAGAACAGAACAATCATATGTGTTAAACCCAGGAAACAGAGAAAGGATGAGAAAAAAACTCAGACTGGATCCATCCTAATTCAATGGGAAGGGAAGAAAGAGAAAACGCAGTCTGGGTTTCAAGATTCTCTTACAATAGCCTACATCAATAATCAAAATTCTGGAGTCTGTTTCCTGACTTGGTCTGCTTCAAAGGGCTAACAGATAGCTCCCTTGTTGTTACAGAGAAACTCCTTGGGAAAGGAGGCCATGATTTCAAGGATAAAGGATATTCCCTAAAAGCGGGGTGGGGGGGTGGGATGCCTTCAAGTCAGTGTTGATTCTTGGCAACTGCCTGGATTAGTTCCTGCAGTTTTCTTGGCAAGATTTTTGGAAGTAGTCTGCCACTGCCTCCTTCCTAGGGCTGAGAGAGTGAGTGGCCCAAGGACATCCAGCTGGCTTTGTGCCTTAGGTGGGACTAGAACTCATAGTCTCCTGGTTTCTGGCCTGGTACCTTAATGACTACACCAAACTGGCTCTTCCCATAAGAAGAACCAGATATTTAGGTGATGAACTCATGTTTGCTCATTCTGCTTCCAGAATATTCCTCTGGAGGCAGAGAAGGATGATTCATTATTCATTATAAACATAGAGATATAGGTTTGTGAGAGACATGAAGATGATCCTGTGGTTGCCTGGCTTGTGAAAAGGCTGTCATACACTGTATATATAAACTTCTGGATAGTGGGGAAAGATGGCAATAGTGACAATAGTGAATAGATGACAATACTGGCATCAATGCCATTGTACAATATAGTTGGCCAGTCTTGGAAGCCAGATTTAGATTGTTAGATAGCAGACTGAATTTTGGGACTGTAAACGTAACATTCTGAAAAATGTTCTCTGTTCCATGGACAAGGCCAGCTAGATAAGCAAAGTTGAGAAGCCTCAATAAGTGGGTGACACATTGGTACAAGACAGAAGGACTTAGGTTTGCTAAATACTATGAATATTTGAAGACAAGCCAAACCTATATGATAGAGATGGGCTTTGTTGAACCCAAATGGAACCAACCTGCTAGTCAAAAATGTGACAGCGCAACTTCTAAACTAGGGGAAAGCTGATAGATGGCTAGCATCTGGTTTAGAAGGGTATAAACATTTTAGATAATGCTACAAGGGATAAGAGAAGGTTGGAAGGGGGTTAATAAGTGGATATAGGGGAATCTGAGGAGAACACAGAGACAGTGGGCATAACAGAATCCTGTTATAATGGAGAGAATCAGTGTGATATACTAATTCCTGGATACAGGCATTATAGAAAGGATAGAGAAGAGCGCAGTGGGGAAGGTGCTGCTCTTTACATCAAGGACATACTAGTTCTGACACAGTATTTTATTTATTTATTAATCATATTTATATGGCTGCCCATCTCACAAAAAGCGATTCTGGGTGGTGTATAAAGTATGCATGTGTGTGTATGTATGTATGTACATACATATATATGTGTGTGTAGGTATGCATAGATATACAGAGATATATACAGATAGTATAAAGAGGCACAACTTAAGAAACTGAGGCATGTATAGCAAACAACTTTACAGAAAACAGTTAAGAACTTCTTTAAATATAGTCAGGCAGAAAAGCAGCCAGGGAAGTTTTTAGACAACAGCAGCAAAAACAACAAAAGGGATACTCAAAGAGGCTATGACAATTGCAGAGAAGCTAAATTAATTCTTTACATCTGTCTTTTTCGTAGATATACAGGACAGTTACCTGAGCTTATATTGACTTCCTCAGGGAGGTAACTGGAACAACTAAAGCAAACTGAAGGAACAAGAGAAAATATTCTAGGATGTCTTGAAAGACAGTAACAAATCACCAGGTTTTAATAGCATTTAACTGGGTGTTCTTAAAGAACTTAAATGTGAAACTGCTGATCTCCTAGCAGTTAACTTGTACCTAAAACCAGTTATCAGAAGATTAGGAGATAGCCAGTGTGGCACCAATTTTTAAAAGGGACCTGTTAAAATCGATCAAGTTATAGGCCAGTCATTTTAATATATATTCTGGGCAAACAGGTAGAAATGGTAATCAAATTAAAAATAACTACACATTCAGAGGATCAAGAACTACTAAAGGAAAATTAGCAT
Source organism: Python bivittatus (assembly GCF_059951505.1). NCBI lineage: Eukaryota > Metazoa > Chordata > Lepidosauria > Squamata > Pythonidae > Python > Python bivittatus. The sequence goes on along the minus strand of NW_028277075.1, from coordinate 19,406,761 downwards.
GGATTGTGCAAAGGTAAACCCTGTCTTGCTAATATTCTAGAATGTCATTTGGCATACAAATGGAGTAGATATTCTTGGATTCTCAAAAACCTTTGACAAAGTTCTTTGTCAAGGGTCTTGAGTCAATTGAGCAGTCATGGGATCAGAAGATATGTCCTTTTATGGATTGCTAACTGGTTAAAAAATAAAAAGCAAAGAATACAAATATGCATGCCCACACATGCAATACTGAAATGCATAAACAAGGAGCTAACAGGAACAAAGAATATGAATGTTTTACATAGAAGAAAAAGTCATAATCTCAGATGGAGGGGAACCCCCTCCCCCACTGTTTTAATATAGAAAACCCTTCAGTTTCTGTGAGAAATACTAAACCCTCAGTTTAATGGACTTCAGTTTAGTAGACTTCAAATACCCCAAATAATGGACAAAGTCCATTGTGTCTCAGTTGATGACTTGCATCAATGTGCATCATTTCCTTAATGATGTAATTCACAAATGACATAATTTGTGTTAAATGCATAATTATGTCATTATGCAAATGCTGTAAGTTGACACAAACAAAATAAATCATGTCATGTACGGTTTTAGTGGATATTGAGGTTCAAGATATCTAAATGGTCCATTAGACTAATTGCTTACTGAATATAATACTGTGGTAAAATCTACAATGATTTAGAAAGGAAACCAAGAACATCTGGAATGACTGCTCAGGATCCTGAAGAGTTATGGTTAACAACTCAAAATATCCATTACAGTGCCTACTTTTTTTTTTTTTTTTAAGTAAAATCAACACACACACACACATACACACACATGTACAAATGACTGAATTGTTCCTAGGAAAAGAAAGGATGAAGGCAATCTGAGTCAAGTTAATCATAAGAACTACAGACAAGTAAAAGGATATCGTTAAATGAGAAACACCTCTACTATCATCTACTTACCCGATGAGGGTCTATACCATTAACCTGGCGAAGCTGTTCAAGCATCCATTGTGTCCTTCGTACAAAAGATGCAGAACCTTCAAACTGTTTAACTTTTGTAATATATGCTTGTGCAGGTTTTTTGTTGGTCACTGTAAACATAAAACAAAAATGATTGTGTATAAATTTGCAAATATGTTTGAGAACTGCATACAAGCTTAAAATAGTCTTGCTTATAGAATCAACATTTTACCATTTCAGTCAATCATGACAAACACAGCTAAATATGTAATAATGTAATTTTTATATGGGGGGATGGATAGAAGTAGGGTATGTGTTATATCTGTACATACATTACACAATTAAATACAATCCTACCTGAATGAACAAATAATTATATTTATTTAAAATATTCTTCATAGTGCCTTTTATTATATTTGACTGTATTTTATTTTACGTATTATAAAGTGCTCTTTATTGTCTTTAGAATTTTAAAACTAATTGTAAGTTGTTTTAAATTCTAAAGACAATAAAGAGCACTTTAAGTCATAAAAAGCTAGATAACAAATGTTTAATAATTCTAACCTCAGTAAGTTAATAAGCCTGGGGGGAATACAAAATAAAAAAATCTGAATGCTAACATCTGATGAGCTTCAGTATAGAGTCTTCCATAATGAAGTGGTATTTCTAAGCCAAAAAAAGAAAACAAAAACAAAATATTATTTACCTGCAACTGCAATTCTTTGAAAAGCAAATGGTGAGCTCACATACAGAAGTTTTGCATTTGTGCAAAGCCCTAATTAGAATTTTCTAATGCATACAGAATTGTTTGAGGAAGCCCTGCATTCCACATGTACCATGCAGCTAGATGGGTCTCCTGCTAAATCCCTTCAATTCCTAAGACTGCAGAAGAACGTCTGTAGAAAGAGGTCACCTGAGACTAAGAAGAATAAAAGGATGGGTTGTGTGAATATCACTTGAAAAACTGCAGTTACAGGTAAATAACCAGTTCTTCATCATTGTCTCTGTGACTCACACACAAGTGAGTAGTGAGCTTTTTACCTGAAGGATGCCCTGCTCGTCATAAGATGACTGAAGAAAGGTCACCCCTTCCAAATATTACATTTTGTTGTTTCTAGAGAAAGGATCCAGGATTTCTGTGTGGCCGCATAGGAAGTCATTGTGCAAGGTTCATGAGAAGCCTACATAAACGGGAAGGGTTGTGAAATTCTCCTAGATGTAATGAGAGCTATACAATCTGAACAGAAGGCTTGTCCCTAATGGATGGAAAGGGTGTTAGATTGTTTTGACAGGTGAAATTGAGCAACAGGGTAAACCATAGCTACTGAGGCCACTAAGGTGTGATTGACTTTGCTGGTTTTTATCATGACTAGTCAGGAGGAGAGTGGGTAGAAACATGGTAAAAAATGGTCTACTAAAAGAAAAACGGAAAATATCACCAGGAGATTGGTAGTTTGTCCCACTCCTGCTACAAAATATTAGGTATTACCTGCTGTCACAACATTAAAAGATAGACCTTGGGATCTGATGAGGATCACTGCTGATAGATGCAGCTTCCATTTATTGGTAGTCATCCTGGTGTGGCTGAGTTGTTCCACTTGGATATGTGGAACAAAGCTACCACATCTGTAATGCCGCTGCTTCTGTGGCATAAGGATTTCCAAGATGAAGATGTAATGACAGATGCAACAATGCCATATTTATAATGTAAAGTGAGAAAGAAGGATGACCTTTGTGCTGTCTTTTTGTTTATATAGCAGATTACGTTTGCATCCTCCAATATTGCTTTGACAATCCAACCATGGAGAGAATCTTGATAGGCTTGAAATGCTTTCAAACTGCAAAAAAATTGAGTTTATTCATGTGTCTTGGTGCTTTATGCTTGAACAGGCATAACAGATGCAGAGAGCTTAACTGAGCTTCCATCTGGATATGTCTGCTTTAGTAGTGAGGACAAGTGTCATGGAAGGAGGCATGAACTGAATACCTTAGACAGGATTATCTGAAAACAACTATCAGTGATTCCAGGTGGAACAGAGAGGAAAAACTGTTTTTATTATCTTGGATATGTGGAACAAAGCTACCACATCTGTAATGGGCACTTCTGAAGACAGATGAAACAAACAACTGAAGTCATAGCAATCATATTACCCAGTAAGCGGGGGTGGTGGGGGTGGTGTATTTTTTTAGGCTGAGGAAAAGGCCAAATGGTAACACCAGCTGTGTTAGCAGAGAAGAGAAGATGAGCAAGTGAGGGGAAGATGAGCAAGATGCCATGACAGGTAGAAACTGGATGTGAGGTCAGCCTTGAAGAAACATCTGGGAGGACAGAAGAGTCCTAAGGAGGAGAGAAATATGCTTGCAAAAGCTGTCTGTTACATGGGCAGCGCTAAGGCATGATTAGGTGGCACAATTTGAGAAAAATATGCAGCAGAAGTTCAACATACATAATGGTCTGCCTCACTATATTTTTCACAGTCTGGGGAATATAGGTCCACTGGATCATGAAAAGCCTGATGTGAAGAAGCCTAATGATTCACCCTAGAAAAGCAGGATGGCTGGTAATTTCTAACCCTAGGGAGATATGATCTTTGGAACTAGTGTGGGCATGAGATGATGAACTTTGATTTTGAGATGACTGAAGTAAAAGATCTCCATTTCAATTATATTAATAGATAAGAGGATAATCTGTTTTTATCTTCTCCAAGTAGTACAATGTTTGATCAATCTCTTGAAGAGTTTTGCCAGAAAATTTTGGGAACATCATAGAAGTTTTGAAAGAGGATGAAGGGCTACCATTGCTTTAGAGTCTAGCACCTTTTGAGCTTCTCCCAGAGAATGGCTAGCCAATGAGAAAAATTATTGTGACAAGCCTGTGTAGGAAATACAAATGTCTACTGTGTGACCTCCTCCAAGGAAAAAGGGCACAGACAATACCCATCAGAGGTGGAATGTCTGCATCTGTAATTCTGGCAGTTGCTAAATAGGTCCAATGAGCTATAAGATTGAAGGGCATATGCCTGCAACCGAAGGACAAAGTGCCTTTATAAATAATTCTATGAAGTTCTAGGGAGAAGATGAAAATAAAGGAGAAAAAGAAAAGAACAAATAATAAACATTTTCAGCAAAGCAGAATGATGATCAGCTTATGGACAAATGTGCTAAAGCTGTACCTAGTTTGGTGGGAGCTGTGTCTAGTCATGTGGTATAAGTAGGGGGCAGGGCTTTGCCAAACAGTTCTGTAAGTTGGGCAGTATTGGGCTTCAGGGTTTAGTGAACGTGGTCTAGACAACAGATTTCCTGACATTTTGCCAGCAACTGTAGCTGGCATCTTCAGAGGCAAGGTGGTCTGCTGCATATGAGACCTTTCTTCTAAAGATGCCAGCCACATGTAAGGAAATTTGTTGTCTAGACCATGGTCACTAAACCCTGCCCAACAGATACTGGCCATGAAAGCCTACAACAGTTCTGTAAATGCTACTTGTTTCTGAGTAGGATTTTACACATATTCAACCCATGTGTATGAAACACAGAGACCATGATTACTATGATAAAGGGTACCAGGAGAGACTTAATATTTGAGCAAGCTGAAATGGCAAGGCATATCTTTCAAGTATTTTAGTTTGAGCCATTGCATTTTTGCAGTCTTCAGAAAATAACTTGGAGGGATGCATGCAGCCCATGGGCCATGAGTTTGAGACCTCTGGCATCAACTTTAAAAATGATTTAAAAATCCTGAAAAGAAATATAGGTCAGAGTGGTCCATCAAAAGTGAAAGACTTAAAAACTGAGTAGAATGAGTGTGAAATCTGGAACTTTAACAATTAAATTCAGCACCAAAGGAAAGGGTACTCTGTTTTAGTTTCTGAATTTTAGACCTAGTTTCAAAGTTTTAAACAAAGGCCACTCTGTCATGTTAGTTCACAATTTTTATTTCTAAGAAATATAAAATACACTATGGATTATATACAGTATATGGCAAGAATCAAAACAACCAGTGTACAAATAAAGAACAGAAAACCTTTTTGGGGGGAGGGGAATCAAGCAAATCTTGCTTTGTCTCCATATGTCTGTTATCTGTCCTACACATTTAATTGAAACTGGCATAGCTTAACCCTTATACATTTGTTAATCATGGATAATATCAAATGGGCTTATCAAAAACTGTTTTACTGAATATATATTTAAGTGTACTTATTTCAAGTTTCCATGACAGGTATGACAGCATACATTTTTCAAAATTCAAATGTAAACTCACTTTTCTTTTACATAAAACATATGAAGAAGAGAAAAGTTTATTTCTGGATAAATGAAATTAAATCTAGACAAGACAGATGCACTTTTGTTCAAAAATCTGGGAAATGGGGTTCAGCATGTCCCTCTTAAACCATTAAAATAATAGTTAAATTCTTTTTCTTGATTTAGTTTTGTCCTCTGGCTGCCTCTGCCTTTATTCCAGTAAAGCTTGATCACTGGGATAATTTCTACAGGTTTAGTACTGAATGTTGTAAGTCAGTTCAACTGGTTTGTTGGATGGATCACTATTTATTTATGAGACTTATGTAGCCGCCCATCTTATGTGCCATAACTCTGGGCAGCTCACTTCCATAGTCCACTCATATCTCCATATTTAGGACAGTATTCAAAAAATTAATGGAGGGGGGGAAAAGCACTGCTAGATTGAATTGACTCTTTAAAGACCCAACACAAGCAAAAGTAACATTTTCAAATAGAGAGACTACTGTATGTTTTGATGTAATAAGAAAAAAGCATATAATTTCTTCAGGTGTACTGTTCTGCAATTCTGTTTCTTAAGTGCCCAAGAAATCTGCAAATAATTTGTTCTATTCTTCATGCATTGAGTCAGATAGGAAACTAACGTTTTTTTTAATCTTTATTCAGAATCTTCAAAAATTGTTACGCCCAGAAATGCTACCATGGCTTCAGGATGAAATTAAATTTGTTTAGGAATGATATAATGTCCAGATAACTTTCTCTGTACTGAGTCACCTAAACACAAGTTAACTTACAGGTTTTCTTCAAAATTCTGCTTGTTTGGTAAAATTTCACAAGGCGAAACTAACAAATCTATCTTCCATGAATCCAAGAAAATTCTCTTCCTTCCTTGAGCAAATCGTTCACTGGCCCCAAAGCCTTCATCTGTAAGACATATGAGTATATTTCTCTTTTTCTCAGATTATTCCTGATTAGTTGGCCTCCTTCACCCACACTATTCTATTACCTAATGGAGGAAAACAAAACCAAACCAAACCAAAAAACCCACACAGGGTAATTCCTACTAGACTACACTCAGGAAACTTCAGTGAGAAGATCCATACCACTTAATATTCAGCACTACTGAGAATGACCGTTCCCCAATGTGGTGCTTGCAGCAAATTATGAGAGCTGTAGTTCAACATATGTGATGGACACCAGGTTGTGAAAGACTAGTTGTAATAAAAGAATTGTTGAAAATTAAGAGCCAGTGCAGTAATATGAAAATTTAACACCCTTTTCATAATCATAACTCTTTTGACAAACAGCTTGATTGCTTTCCTAGAAAAGCCTTCTATGTATTTATATGTATTTATAAACTGCTGATGGCATCAAAAAATGTACTGATGCACATCAATATTTCATGCCTAAGTTGTTAAAAAGGAAAATGATTGCTATAATTGTTTACATTTTATTCTCCAAAAGACCTTTAGGTTGAACTGTGAAATCAGGAAAAGTTCCCATGGTGTGTTCTGCATTTAGCTTTTTGTTTTTCCCTTACTGCTTATCAGGGGAATGAAAAATCATGAATGCTTTGCTTACATGAAAAGTTGAATACAGGCAGTACTATAAGCACCCGAATTCTTGTTAGCTTAAAGCTAAAAAAGTTTCCATTAGTTTGTGCAAGACAGAAATAGGAAAAAAAAATAATAAGCCTTATTTTGCAATTTTAAACAGCGCTGCTGTGACTAAAAAGGCATATCCTTAATTGAAAAAGGGAGAGCATATCTTTGCCTACTTAAATCTTTTTTTTAATTTGAAAAGACCAGAATGAGAGGGTTATAGGAGAAACATTAGTGCATTGAAAAATGGTTATAATAAAGCCTTCTATATTAAGAATCTCACCAAACCTTATAATTATGACAGCACATACATCTTCTTAGCTGCATTTTTATTCCTCTCATGTGGTCCTGAGCAAGTGAGTAATGAATGTAATGCTAGCCAAGAATAGTCATGTGATGAAATAGTGTCATCTAAAAACTATAGCAAGGTGAAGTAGAATAAGTATGTATAAAATAAGTCTTAGTTGAAAACAGAGATAAGCAACTTCATGTTCTCTAGATGCTTAACATTTCAACTACCATCAATTTCAACAACATAACCAATAAAAAGAGAGATGGTCATGGAAAACATTTGGAGGGTGGCAGTTTAGTATTACCATGACGTTAACTAATATGATGACCATGTATCATTTTTAGAATAGTACTGAACTCAATTTCCAAGTCTGGATCTAAAGAGCACTGATCACATTTGAGAGAGAATCATCAAGAGGTTCAAATAACCCCAATGTTTATAGAAATGCAAAAGAAATGAAATGTGAAAGAGATGGAGAGGCTCAAAACAACCAATTGAGAACTAAGCATACTCCTTGGGCATGCATTACTTGATGAAGAAAGGTACAAAATGTGTATGAGAGAGAAAAGAATGGAGTATCTTAAAGAGAGAATGTTGGGACTTTGAGCAAGACCATTCAACTTGCAGATCCACTTTTTTTACCCATGTCAAATATTTCAAATACAATGGGGCAAAAAAGTATTTAGTCAGGCACCAATTGTGCAAGTTCTCCCACTTAAAAAGATGAGAGAGGCCTGTAATTTTCATCATAGGTATACCTCAACTATGAGAGACAAAATGGGGAAAAAAATCCAGAAAATCACATTGTCTGATTTTTAAAGAATTTATTTGCAAATCATGGTGGAAAATAAGTATTTGGTCACCTACAAACAAGCAAGATGTCTGGCTCTCACAGACCTGTAACTACTTCTTTAAGTACTTTAACTATAGGCTCCTCTGTCCTCCACTTGTTACCTGTAGTAATGGCACCTGTTTGACCTTGTTATCAGTATAAAAGGCACCTGTCCACAACCTCAAACAGTCACACTCCAAACTCCACTATGGTCAAGACCAAAGAGCTGTTGAAGGACACCAGAAACAAAATTGTAGACCTGCACCAGGCTGGGAAGACTGAATCTGCAATAGGCAAGCAGCTTGGTGTGAAGAAATCAACTGTGGGAGCAATAATTAGAAAATGGAAGACATATAAGACCACTGATAATCTCCCTTGATCTGGGGCTCCATGCAAGATCTCACCCTGTGGGGTCAAAATGATCACATGAACGGTGAGCAAAAATCCCAGAACCACACGGGGGGACCTACTGAATGACCTGCAGAGAGCTGGGACCAAGGTAACAAAGGCTACCATCAGTAACACACTATGCTGCCAGGGATGCAAATCCTGCAGTGCCAGATGTGTCCCCCTGCTTAAGCCAGTATATGTCTGTGCCTGTCTGAAGTTTGCTAGAGAGCATTTGGATGATCCAGAAGAGGATTGGGAGAATGTCACATGGTCAGATGAAACCAAAGTAGAACGTTTTGGTCTAAACACAACTCGTTGTGTTTGGAGGAGAGAGAATGCTGAGTTGCATCCAAAGAACACCATACCTACTGTGAAGCATGGGGGTGGAAACATCATGCTTTGGGGCTGTTTTTCTGCAAAGGGACCAGGACGACTGATCCGTGTAAAGGAAAGAATGAATGGGGCCATGTATTGTGAGATTTTGAGTGAACACCTCCTTCCATCAGCAAGGGCATTGAAGATGAAACGTGGCTGGGTCTTTCAGCATGTCAATGATCCCAAACACACTGCCCGGGCAACGAAGGAGTGGCTTCGTAAGAAGCATTTCAAGGTCCTGGAGTGGCCTAGCCAGTCTCCAGATCTCAACCCCATGGAAAACCTTTGGAGGGAGTTGAAAGTCCGTGTTGCCCAGTGACAGCCCCAAAACATCACTGCTCTAGAGGAGATCTGCATGGAGGAATGGGCCAAAATACCAGCAACAGTGTGTGAAAACCTTGTGAAGACTTACAGAAAACGTTTGACCTCTGTCATTGCCAACAAAGGATATATAACAAAGTATTGAGATGAACTTTTGATATTGACCAAATACTTATTTTCCACCATGATTTGCAAATAAATTCTTTAAAAATCAGGCAATGTGATTTTCTGGATTTCCCCCCCCATTTTGTCTCTCATAGTTGAGGTATACCTATGATGAAAATTACAGGCCTCTCTCATCTTTTTAAGTGGGAGAACTTGCACAATTGGTGGCTGACTAAATATTTTTTTGCCCCACCGTATATATAAAAAGTGACCAATTAGGATGGCACAGTGGTTCCATAACTGAAGGAACCACTGGACATGTGAATGTGCACAGAGATAAAGTTGAAGAAAAAGGGTGTAATCCTTTACCTCTATGCCATTTTTTAGAATAGAAATCTTTATTGTCATTGTACTACTTGTACAACGAAATTAAATGCCACCCCAGTGCAGCTTTAAAAATATAAAAACCATAGAACACATAAAACACATATCACACATAAAACATATAACACAATCTTCACATTCCATATTGCACAACCCCTGATGCTGCATTAATACTGCACTATGCGATAGAATTCAGTATAGTTACAGCTCTAAGATAGAAGCTATTCTTCAGCCTATTTGTCCTTGTTTTTATTATCCTGTACTGTCTGCCAGATGGTAATAGTTCAAAGAAAGAATGTCCCGGGTGGGATGGATCCTTAAGAATGTTTTGAGCCTTCTTAAGGCAGCGGGAACTATAAATTTCTTCCAAAGAGGGGAGAGGGCAACCAGTGATCCTCTGGGCAGTGGTGGTAACCCTCTGGAGTGCTTTCCTATCTGTCACTGTGCAGTTAGCAAACCATACACAGGTGCAGTTGATCAAAATGCTCTCAATGATACAGTGGTAGAAGGTCACCAGCAGTTTTTCATTCAGTTGTTGTTTCCTGAGAAGTCTCAGGTAGTATAATCTCTGCTGGGCCCTCTTAACCAAGGCTGCAACATGAGCACCCCAGGTCAAGTCCTCCTTTATAGTTTATATAATTTCCTAATATTTTTAATATTTTAATATTTATTTATCTAATAATATTAATTATTAATTAAATATTAATAATATTAGATAATATTATTTAATATTATTTCCTAATATAATATAATTCCTTTATATTTCCTAATGCAAACTGGCTTCTGAGACTAATCACACCTTGAAGAAGGATAGATCAGCAGCTCAGAATTGCATAGAACCAACAAGATGACATATTCCTTTCTTTTCCTGAACCAGTGGTGCACTGTAGATTCTCACTGCTGAGCTGTTCCTACAGCTAGCTAGCTAGCTAGATATTTGTATGTTTGTTGCTTTCTTCCTCTCTTGGTGGATGGGTGATGCCTATTTGTAAGCATAGCACTCACTCTTGAACAAGGACACAGAGGAAATGACATTTTAAATCAAACATTCACTGTTCAGATGATATGTTTCACTTCTGCATCCTCCAAAGAATATAAGTCAAATAAATCAGTCAATCTATTTGCAGTTTTAATCTCCCGATAAATGCAACTTTCTTTCAAGGCATCTTAGAGAAAGCACACTGACTGAAATTCTGACATTCAAATTCCCAAAGCCTGTAAGATCTACACCAAATCAACTCTGACTACAGGGATCAGAGATTGCAAACCTTCAAGTACCAGTACATTTCTGTTTATTTACCCAATTTTTATTCACTTTCAGAAGGTTTTATACATTCATATCCAGGAGACCCCAAATCTATTCAACATGCTAATAAACCTTATTATTCCATTGCTCATCCCTTGCCTCAATTAACTGTATAGCTTTACTGAAGACAGAGTGCTCAGAAAAACCTACTTTGAATCAGAAGGTAGAACCTGGGAGTTAATCCATGTATTTGGTAATTATTCTGTGTTTGTTCAAAATGCATCTTAAAGTTTTCAACTGTTCTCTTCCTCTTTGATATATGACTGGAAAATATAGGCAATGATTTTGCAATGCTAAATGGAAGACTCAGGAAAAATGATTATTTTTTTTACCACTTTCAGCAGAATTTCAAGACATATCCATATTTCATTTTGCTTTCAAAATCCCATAATTAAGTTATATTTATAAACCAATTCTATTAATAAATCAATGTCCTGGCATTTCATAATTTTTCTGGGCCAATTAAACTATTACAGAGTTAAACAGTAATTTCCAAATTCATATTCCGATAGATGGCAAAAATACCATCAGAAATACTGAAGATAGTCTTGATAGCTACATGTAACAGTTTGAATACCATGAATGAGTCCTAACTCTGGGAAACACCATGACTATACAAAACTTTGGACTGTGTGAAAATGATAATTATACAAGTTTTGCTGCTGAAGTAAATGTGCTGCTGAAGATTTTTTTCCCCCTGCAGTTGATGATTAACAAAATAGGACTTTTGTTTAAATGAAAATTAGAAATTCAGGTAGGGGATTGTAAGTTCTGGGGAACAAAGCCCAATTAAATTCAGATCCTTTGCTGATCTGGTGGCTACTAATAAAGTTTGCTGAACACGTTTAATACAAAATACTATACCAATTATCATTATTCCTATTAAAGGTTAAATAGAAAATGGACAGCTAAATATTTAGGTAGGGAAGAAATTATGAAATAACCACCTCAGTAATTTTCAGTTCCCACCCTGAAATTCCGTACGTTCCTAACATTCAAATTAGAAAAGGGTGTAAAGTCAAACAAAAAGCATATGTAAAGATAAAATGTTCTAGTATAAAAATTCTAGTATACTGCACACTATCTAAATTAATGAGATGTTATGTTTTCACACAAGTGCTCCACTGTGATAACCAATAGTTATTTTAGCAAAGACAGAATAATAGAAGGTAGTAAAATGCTGTAGAAACAAAGAAGGGAGGAAATTCCATGCACTACTGAGAACGTCTGCCAAAAACAACCTTCAACAAACTAGATGAAAACAACTCTCCTATCAATCTTTGTCCTGATTGGCCCTTTGGCTTTTCTATTCTTCCCCATGTCAAGCTTTATTTCCCATGTTCACAACATTCAGAACTAAGTATATACAAATACATTTAAAGTCTCCAAGAGTTGTAGTTTATAAAGGTTGTTAGTTTGGATGCTTAAACAAGAGACTTTGGCTTTTCAGTCAAAACTTATATTTATGATAATATAATCTTATATATACGTGGGTGTATGTGTACACATGTACACAATTAGAACATCTTTTATGTATGCATGCATGTATGTGTGCCTAAGTGTTCCTGTGTGTGTGTGCGCGCATTCACCTGAAAGGTCAAAATGAGTTAAATTTAAACTAAAGTGTTATTTATTATCATCTGTCCAGAGAAACCCATCTAAAGCTTTATTCATGTAAGGCAACCAATATCACTTGAATGTCAGTACTGGGAGAGATCTACTTAATAGTCTATAACAGGGACTTATTACAAGAGAAGAAGCCATGAACTTTCATTGCATAGAATATGGCATATATTATGAAGCTACCGAAGTCTGGAAAAAGACATGTGTACTTTAATGATTTGCAAAGAGGCTTCATTCATGTTTCATTTGTACAGCCCTAAAATTTTCCATAACATTATGTGATTAATAAAGAAGTACTTCACAGAACATGGCTTTCTGAAATAGACTCTTTCTGTTTTAAAAGCAGGGTGGGAGGATGGGGAAGAAGATATATGGAATATATTCATCTCACAGTTGTGGAGTGGACTGAACATAAAGGCTAGTTTCAGTACTGTACTGTGGATATTGTGCTGGATTAGAATGGGAGAAAAATATTTTGTTTTTCAGTACACATCCACCTTATTTATCCTATTTAGCAAATAGAAGCGTCCAGATCATGTTGTCTCAGCTTGGAAGTTAAAATTAGGGTTCATTAGTAGTTAGATGGGAGACTACAGGCTATGGTCTAGACTGGGAAGTCATTTATTTATCCAATTTGTATCCCACCAATTTCATTTGACTCATGGTAACTTACAGCAATTAAAATCATATATGTAACACTATAAACAATAAAACATCCACAATAAATATAAAACATTAAAACTTCTATGGTAAACAATGAAACATTAAAGCATATGTGGCAAAAAAGAGAACACTGAAATATCCAAGGTAAATAGTAGACACTAGGATATCCGTGGTACAGTAAAACAAACACAGTAACACCTTACTATCATAAAACATTAATAATCCTTATTACGCTACATCCAGCAGATCACAGTTAACAGAGCAGCAATAAGACAACCTTCAATTCCAAAGGGCCCTCTGGAATAGTTCAGCCTTTAATGCTTTTTGGAAAGCTGTAATAAGCGGGCTATCTAATGTCCAAAGGGGGCTATTCCAGAAAACTTTCCCAAAGAAGGCGACGGCAAACTACATTTATATATTGCCAAGAAAACTGCGTGAAAGTATCCATGAGGTCACCAGGGACCGAGCTTGACTTGAAAGAGATTTACTGTTCAATTTTATTGACAGCTCTCAAACTAATGATCACTCACTTTTCACACTTCTTCAAATTTTATGTTTCATACAAAAGGTCTAGTATAGGAAAATGGATGTTCATTTTAAGAGAAATTCATCCACATTTTCATGTAGACTTTTGACTAAAAAATGTTTAAACGGATGTGTTTATGGGATGAGATTAAATACAGATTGATCCATTATTATAATCTTTATCCTCATTAAGCATTCCCAAACAGAAAAGGGTAACTTAGTTCATGAAGCCTATATGCTGTGTTATATAGTAGAGAACTCTGTTTTAGAAAGAGGGAAGGAGACAATTGCCTCTTGTTTTTGCAATCCCCTCATGTTATTGTAACTTTCTGTAGAAGATTTTAGAAAGATACATGAGACTTTAGAGGCAAGAGGGGATCAGGAAAAATATCCTCCCACCTCCAGGAACACCTCATAGCAGAATTTCAGTCAGGAAATGTTCCCACTAGGAAAAGTGGAATTCAAATACCATATCCCATTTTCCAATCATACAACTCATTTTATTAATTTGCATCAGTTGCTATTCTTCATGGTTGTCTGAGAGTGTAAAATGAAATAACCACTGTGTGCTTTCCATTAAATTGTATGAAGGATGGGAAAAATATGTATGTAATAAATTAAAAACTAGAAAATGATGCTCTTAGGGTCAGAAAATGAATATTCCATCAGCTTCAATTTATCCATGTTTTTATTCTGTCTGTCTGTCTGTCTGTCTGTCTGTCTGTCTGTCTGTCTGTCTGTCTATCTATCTATCTATCTATCTATCTATCTATCTATCTATCTATCTATCTATCTAATTTATATAGCCACCCATCTCACACAAGGTGACTGTGGGAGGTGTACAACAATTAAAAAAAATAAATACATAAAAAGAACTACATATAAAAAAAACGGTAAAAACACAAAACAGGAGGGGATAAAATTAATATGGGAGCCATCATAAAATCTCCCCGGTCCTCTGGGAACCCCTGGCCTGATCACAGAGCCAGGTCTTTAGGGACTTATGGAATGTTAAGAGGGATGAGCTAATCTCACTTCTGGGGGGAGAAGATTCCATAAGGCAGGCGCCACAGCAGAGAAGGCCTGACCCCTGGGACCCGCCAAATGTAATTCTCTAGCAGATGGGATCCATGGCATGCCTCCTCTGCCAGATCTGATCAGGTGGGTAAGATGTAATCGGGGAGAGGCGGTCCCTCAGGTAACTGGGCACCATGCCATGAAGGGCTTTAAAGGTCAAAACCAGCACCTTGAATTGGACCCAGAAGCAAACTGGCAACCAGGGCAGCTCACGAAGCAGAAGTGTAACATGTACCACCCTAGGGGCACATGTAACTGCCCGCGCCGCTGCATTTTGCACCAATTGAAGCTTCAGGATACTCTTCAAGGGCAGCCCCATGTAGAGTGTATTACAGAAATCCATTTTTCTTCAGAAGACACTTTAGACAAAATGTGTGTGTGCATATTTGGTAAAGTCACCAGCAATATTCAGGCATGCTTTTATTTTTAGTAAAGGGTTTTCTGCATGGGCCAAAGATTAGAGTAGCTGGATTTAAAATCCTTTATAACTCAATGTTTGTGTTATAATATGAATAATGAACAATAGCTTTAACCTGAAGTTAAAAAAAATCATATATATCCATTTGAGGTAAGCATTGTTTTTCAAATATGAAATAAAGGGTTAGGGTTTAAGTCAAGTAAAAGAATGTTTTGCTTCCAAATCAGCAATTAAGCCAAATTCAAGAGTCATTTCATTTTAAAAGAGTGAAAAACAGATGCAACAGCTGAAGGATTTTTCTTCTTTGGCAAGCCTTTGCTTCCTTGCTGAAGCTAGCATTTATCACAATAAATCACAAAACTGGAGTTCAGAGAATTCCTTCTCCCATAATACAACTGAGAATACATAGCAGTTAGGACCTATGAAGTGTAAACTTCCACTTAAGATTTCAGCTTTTACTATAGGACTCATGTTTTTACAACTGTAACATATTACTGTACATGTTTAATACTATAAACTGCTGAAGCTTTTAATTTATTTTTGTTTTTGCAGTACAGATGTACAAGAATGCCTTGTGGAACAACAACAAAAAGATTTAGCATACTTCATTAAAGTACTGAATCAAGAGTACGTCCCTTTCTGATATTTTATTGAGCTTGCTATATTTACAGGGCAGTTCCATTGATAATATTGTTTCCATGATTCCTTAGTAAGGGGTAGGGAGTTGATTAATATTGGCTGCCCAAATCTGTTAACAATGAAGGTTTTAGTTTATCATAATCGAATTGCAGTGTTTGTCTCATTATCCCACTTTCTATGACAGATTTTATTTTGTGTTCTCAATAGTTAGGGTTGTCAGTTATAGCTGTGTATTCTGTAAAGTTAACCTTATTGCTAAATAGATCTTTGCACGATATATGACATTCAATCTTTGCTGTTGTTTTGGCTATTTATAATGTAATGTTTAGCTGTAATAGTTTGGAATAATTATTAACTATTATTTGCTGGTATATTGTTTATAAGATATTCTATCATTGGAACAAATGTTGTCAATTCAAAATGCTGCTTTTAATTTATACTTTGAATTTGCTTTACAGTCTTGGTTATAATTTTCACCTAACATTTTTTTCATTTCAATCATTACGATTTTATATATGTGTTATTTGTTATTTCTATACATGGTAAATTACCCTGGATACAGCAGTGTAGAAAACTAGTATTTATTTAATTGGTTGTGCAAAGTTTAGCCTGTTTATCCAATGAAGAATCCAGATGGACAAAGAACTGATGGACTGAAGTTTGACTTCAGGTCTCAAAACAACAAAGTAGTATCAGAACATTTTAATCTCCCAGATACTCGATTACAGATCTCAAAATAGCTGCTTTGGAAAAAGGAAATGTTATCAGCACAATTGAGTGAGAGACTGCCAAACTAACACACGTCAACAGTTTTCAGGCTATCTAATGAAGTGAGCTACGTTTTTTTATTTAAAAGTGTACGCCCTTCAATAAAATGTGTTAACCTGAAAAGGTGCTACCAGACTCCAGCTGATTTTTGCCTACATAGACAAACACTCTCCTCCCACAATAAGTAAGTGAAACTCCATGTTTTATAAAGAACACTATCAATTTTATCTTCCTGAAACATTTCAGACGCACTACTTTCTGTTGTAAATATCTGATGTTCCAACCAACAACATAAATTTGGTTCCCGTTGATTCTAAAATATCTAATGTACTTTTAATATAAGGTGATATTATTGAATCATCAAAATATTTGATATTCTATTTGCTCTATATTTCCCGAATTTATTGTTAGCAGAGTTACCACATTTTACCTCCACTGAAGGGTTAGATTTTAATTTCTCATTAAAATTAATGAGAAAATTGCTTGCTACTTCCTTGTTCCCTAAAACCATGTGGTAATGCAGCTCTCTTCAGAGAGTACATATGGGAGGAAAGGCTTCTTGTCTGGAAGGAACAATAAGCCTATGTCAATATCCTTGTCTCTATAGTTGCATCCCTTTCTCAAACCTGATGCCTACATATTTAATCAAATAATTAATGTTCAACTTGTATTTGCTAGTTTGGGCATTCCTCTGTAGGAATGCTATATCTTTATTCTACAAATCTGAGTAACCTAGTTGATATGTGATTCAAATAACTGTATAAGTCCAACACGTCCATTTGGACATTGTTTTCTATCAATAGCTCATGTATGTTCATCACTTAGTTTTAAGAGATTGAGGGGAAGCCATTATTAGACCTGTTTAGTTAACCACCAAAGGAGAAGTGAGCAATTGGGTAGAATTAGTAGAGGAAACTTATTCATTGCTCTTTTCTTTGGATATACAAAGACATGGAGCTATCTTGCCCAGAGAAGCAAGGTTGCAGAGATGAGAAGCAGAAGTTAGAATTTTTAAAACCATTTTAAATTATCCCATCTTCAACCTTCATCTAATGCAATCTTCCCTAATGTGGGACCTGCTAAGAGTGTTGGGCTGCAATTCCCAGAAACTCCAACCAGCAAATGGTAGTCCTAGCCCATTTGGAAAGCACTAGATTGGGGAAGGTTATTCTAATACATGGGTTGTCAAAGTCTGCAAGGCTGTGATACCCTAAAATGATATATACATTTGTATAAACACAGTCGTGAATAACAGTGAATAAATAAAACTACTGATTAGAAAGATGGCTAGACCACAGATTTAGCCATTTCTCAGACTTAAGTCCAAACCTTGTTCTTTCCTGTGCCTCAACAAGCTTACTATGGGTTGTCCAGGCAAAGCAGGGAGCACTTGATAGTGCTTCTGCTTTATAACCCCAAACCTATTAGCCATTTTTTTTCCATGCAAGCATCTAAAGTAATTGTAAGAAATAAAAAAAGGGCAAATGCTGGTAGTGGTGGTGGAGGAAAGGAGAACTCCGTAACTGTTAGCTTTCTGTAAAACGGTTCCTTACTTGCATGTCATGTAGACACACCACCTCACAGCTCTCACTTTCAAATAATCACATGGCCTAAGGATTAGATTTGAAGACATCTAATCACATGAGAATGAATGAACACCTTTTCTCATTCATTTTTTAGTCTGTGTAGTGTTATCTATCATGTGTATAATGTCATATTGGCTGACTAGGAAAATAATCTGCCTAGCTTGGGCAGTAGATACTCTTTGGTATGTAATGGGTTTTTCATAATAAAATGCTAATTATGCAAATATACTAATTGGAAGTTCTAAAGACTCCCAGTGTTATCTGTTCCATCTGGACTTTATGAGTATCTCCCAGATGATCTGTAGAATTTCATATGAACATAACCTTCAATGAAACCATGCAGCTGAAAATGAGCATATTTCATACCGAAGCATATAACAAAAAGCAGATTCATCCTATCCTATGCATTGCTTCTGGGCTACAACTTAGCTCCATAAATTAAGGATTGAATGTAAGATAATGTTATCAATAATCTCCTTGGGTCTTGTTAGGGTATCCTATGCATTGCTTCTGTACTACAACTTAGCTCCATAGGTTGAACCACGGATTCACTATACATTTGGGAACTAAAATTAAATTAAAACAAGCTAGAATTAGAGTCAGAGTTTAACTATGGTGTGCTCACATTAGGCTTTATGTCAGATTTTCTAAGTCCCGCACCATCTTCCTTTAAGCAATCACACAATGTTACCAAAGGTTTTATCAAAAATGTACTCAAAGCAGCAAAGAAGCCTCTAAAGTAAAATGGCCTTGAATCCAGGTCCACTATATTGTGCATCATACTGCATATTCATTACAAATCCTATAGAGGACAAATTAAAAAAAAAAAAAAGCTACTGCAAAGCTAACTTGAAGAGAAATCAATAAGCAAAAAGGTACAACAGATCTTTCACCTCTAATTAAAATGCTTATGTCTCCTGATGATCTCCGTGGAATCAAATACTTGTCAGAATGTTATCATAATATAAGTTTTTACAGTTTAAAACAGCTTTTCTTGCATTTTATTAAACCAAGTAAAGTTAAAAATTTCTACCCTCTGCTAACTATGGTCGAGATGGACATGCATATTTTAAATGCCCTCAAGGTATATACAGTATTCTGTATTCTATCAGTTAAAATACCATCTCATAGTTATCAACAATCAGACAGACTTGTCAAAAAGGCTTATTACAATGACCCAGTGGTATTTCTCCAAACCTATGTAGGCTACTCACATGGCAGAAATTAATTTATTGGACTTGAATGGCAACCCAGTTCAAAATGACTCTGGGTGGTTAAGTTTACTGAAGTACATAATTGCCCCACTGAGCTCCTTTTTGGAGCTCAGCTGGGCCCATATGGGTCATTCCTTTCTCTTGAGAGAGTCCAATCCAAGTTTTTAAGATCTATTTTCCAAGTTCCCTGCTGTGTCTCCAATGTGGTGCTACGCCATGAAGATGGCCTACTATAAATAGAAACTTCTGCTTGGACTTACATTTTCTCCTACTGGCTTAAGCTCTCCTTCTTCCCAGACGGCCTAGCTCCCCTGATTATGATCGATAATTTTTGATCCTCCTGGTGCCAGGCAATACATGCCAAACTGCAACTGTATGGCTTTTCCGGGGCAGCCATTATCCTGGTGGGCTATGAACATGCGCTAGAGAACCTTAAACAACGGGTCATTGATCTAGAGCTACAATCACTTTATCACTTCTACCTAAGAACATTTTCTTGGGTCAATCTGCACACCTTCTCCAACCAGCTAGATATCTTACCTGCATAACGATTCCAAAATTTAGAAGGGCTTTATCCCTGGCCAGATGCTATCACTGAAGGCAGATATCGAAATATTCCACTCAATCAAAGACTATGCCCATGTGGCAGAGGAATAATTGAAACAATGGAACACATCCTCTTATATTGCCCTCTCTATGCAGATGCTCAC
This sequence comes from Python bivittatus, assembly GCF_059951505.1. NCBI lineage: Eukaryota > Metazoa > Chordata > Lepidosauria > Squamata > Pythonidae > Python > Python bivittatus. The sequence continues at coordinate 19,386,749 of NW_028277075.1, read as the reverse complement.
CAGGAACTATTATCTCAGTTTTTTGATAAACACCCAGGTCGTTCGGACTCCTTCTATCACAATTTGCTTCTATCAGACCAATCTGATCTTATTTCATTGTCCTCAGCTAAATTCTGTTTTACAATCTGTACAATATGCTGTAACATCCCTAATCAGGTGTGAATCTTATGTCTAACTTCCTACCCTGTGACCAAATAATAATTGATCTGATACGACAAGTTAGTATAAAAATGTATTACTCTTGTAATCTTTTATAAATTTTAGTATTATTTATACCATTTTATAGTTACTTGTTTTAGTTAATTACAGTATTTAGATTATTTGTTGTAAAATTAACTGTAACTACAAAGAATTTTTGTTTATAATATCTTCACACTGCAATTTTATCTCAATAATTCTATCTTCATCCTATTTTATGCTATTAACATGATTTTTGTTTTTATACTTACTGTAGCGTAAGACCTATGTCACTGGTTATATGCTGGTCTATGACCGAAATAAAATTGATTGATTGACATAATTCCCCCATCCTTTGGAATATTCTCTCCCAGAGATGCAGCGGGCCCCTATCCTCCTGGTTTTCTGGAAAGGACTTAGGACCTGGCTCTGTCAGCTTGCATGGGGCGACAAGAGTTGTAATTGATCCTGGGGGTGGCTGGTGCCCTGATGACACTCCCCGAGTTATTTACCAATTTTATTATCCCTTGGAATTTATTTATTAATTATTTAAGATTGGTTTATATTGTATTTTAATGGATTTTATCTCTTCTGTAAACCGCCCAGAGTCGCTTTTTGGTGAGTTGGGTGGTGACAAATTTAATATATAAATAAATAAATAAACACCTGGAAGTCATTCTTACTATACGTTTGTTATGAATTATGCAATATTCATCTCTTTTCCAAATACTAGTAGAAACAAGTTATAACATATAAAGCCGATACTTAAGCCTAATTCAAAAGTCCTTTGCAAGTAATTGACAGATTTCTGGCAAGAGAGATCTGCCACTTCCCTGGAAGCCAGAAGAAAGAGAGGGTGTGGGGGGGAAACAATGTCAAGAAGGGATAATCCTTAGATAGCACAGGCAATGCTAATAGATGATGGGAGTTCTAATTCAGCAACATTTCTAGAACCAAACAATATCCATTCCTGCTTACCCAGTTGGTGTATTTGCCTGAAATGCCCATGGTTACTGCTTGAGAACTTCATTTGGTTACAAGGGACAACAAGATGTGCTGTATTAAATAGGTTTCTGGAATAGTTATTCTACTCATTTTTTTTTAAATGCCTTAATGTATTATACTCCAGGACTAATTATATTTGAATGAATGAGAAAAGCTTTGGATATGTACACTTGTTAGACTTTGCAAAAAAAAAAAAAAAAAGACATAGTTATGTATATTTTCCCATCCAACTGCTGGGTATTTCCATTCCTCTTAAGCATAATTAATTTTGAAAACCATACAGCTTCAACTTTGTAAAGTGGCATTATTATTATTAGATAACAAATAAATATCATTTTCTAATATTCTACACATATGGATAGTTCAGATAGGTATAGTAACACCATAACACTATTGCATAGTGATTTTTTGCCATCCCAAATATTTGTCAAATCACATGATTTGTTAATACCAGTGTATTACCTAATATACTTAACTATCATGGGATAAAGAGAGCAGTGCTTCAACAGCTAAGTCCATTCCCTCCTTAGGTCCTTTCACTCCTACTATCCATGAATTTGATGAATCTCTCTCAGGCAACTGCTAATTGCAGGAAGGGGGAAATCTGAAGAAGACACTATAAAGTTTTCATTTAGAAAGAAAACTGTTCTCCAATAAAGCCAGTCCATTAAAAATATAGGAAACAACTCTTTGCTTATAAAATGGAACCATTCATTGTTTGGATGCTGGTCCAAGAGCTGAGAGTCCAAGGCTATGACTAATCAACAAAACTCAAACCAAGGACATCATGGCTGATAGCTCAATTCTCTTGCAAGTAAGATACAAGATCTCTCAATTTATAGTGCACAATACTTTAAATAAAGCCTCTTTATTTTGCTGAGTTAAACAAAATTGACTGTTATATTTAAAATATGGTTTTCTTCCTATAAATCTGCAGATAAGCTTCAAATGTTCTAACATGCATCAGCATATTTTCTATATGTGATGAGAAACAGCATTTCATGCCATGTGAAGTAGGAGGAGTGGAATAGTTGCTCTGTGGGACTCTTCTACAGAACTTCTACAGCTTCAGCTTTACCATTAGCATTGGTTGCAACCTACCATATTACAGAGATCAATAGCAGCTATTCTGAATGGGTGGAGATAACAAACTACAGGATTAGAGCAGTTTGTTTGTCAGGGTTTGGCTGGACAGCCCATCTGTATTACATGCCACCACTATCTACAGAGGTCAGAGCTTAGAACTCTCTTCTTTCCTATCAGAAGGCTGCAGCAGTAGCATAATTGTCTTTTCTAAGTCAAGATAAGAAAAGTACAACCCAAGGGGCTTGACACAATTCTTTCTAGTCTTAAACAGCATCCTCCTGCGCTTGCTAGTATATTCCAAGGCTTTTCACTTTAAAAAAATTAAAGGAGTAAAGTACAATTTTAAAAGAGTAAGTATATTTTCAAGCTGGGCTATTAAGTATCCACCCAAGTGCCCCGTTGATGTATCATCGAGTTTATTAAACTGAACTGGCATGGCCTGCAATATCTAGTATTCTAAATACATACATGCTGGAACTGAGGGTTCAAGATCTTTTAAAGAATTCAGTCCACTGACAATATTAAAAGGACAATCAGCTGAAGATGGTCGGGGGAGAATGACTGGACTGATCTTTCAATAGTAGTGATGAAACAAATGTTCCACCTCCCTATCTCATTCATCTCTGCCTCTTCACAGAACTTTTCATTTTTCTTTTGAAGTCATACTTCCCCATCTATTTGAGGTCTATTTCCCATCCTACTTTCCATTCTATTAGTATCATTCTCCACCACTCCATATCCCTCTCTTACAGCAAATATGTGGAAGGAAAAGTCATGTTGACTTAGTTTGCATATCAGCCTAAGCTATGATTTTTTAACCATAATTTGTTGAATAAAGTACAATGCCTACGTTCTCCCACATACCTACAATAGTTTATAAACCACAATGTCTGAATTCACACATTGTAGTAAGCCAAAATCAAACAAATCACCTCATGGCTTTTCACTAGGTATGAATCCATCTAAATCAAAACTCTATTTTTTAACAAATATCTAAATGATGTGGTTTCTTTTTGCAAAGATGTATGGGAAGATGGCATCAATGGACAGAGGACAGGGCTGGAGATAATTTGCCCACATATAGGAGACTTAAGCTATGGAGTGACCCTTCTGGCCCCAAAGTATTGAACAGAAAGAGAACGGTACCCATTTTTCAAGAAATACGCAGCAAAATGTGTTAATGCTTGAGCCTGCTAATCATAGGCATACTATCTATTCCACATAAACATAATTAATGCCCAACTATTACATCAGAATACAGTTCATCAGTTCAATAAATAAATAAAACTGTTTATCACACATAATATTCATTCGGTTTAATTCTAAAGTATATCTCTAGTTGCTTGCTCTCTGGATTTTTTTTTTTTTTAATTTCAGCATATAGGGTTCCATCAAACTAGCTATGTCAAACTCAGACTTTCTTTATTATTTTGATATATGGAAATTTCCTCATTAATTAATCATTAGATCTGTCAGCATTTTCACAACAGTTTAGGCATTCTCCACTGGAGTACCTGTTTACTACAATTATAAAACCATATCCTTTGGTACTAATTCTATATTTTAACAGTATTTCAAATGCATAACATATTTTTATAAACAAACTTTGAAGCAGTACAGTTTTAAAAGAAAAGTAGAATACATTTTTTTTGTGGCTTTTATCAATTTATTAAGAGTCTATTCAGTGCATGTAAAATGTTCTTTTATTTAATGGATATAAATGTTCTATACTGGAAATAACCCAAACCAAATAAAGTGGTATACTTTATATCACAGAAGTTTCTATTCAAATCCTTGGAATTCATAATCTGCAGCTTTTGTTATTTCCTTAGCTATAGATAGTAAAACATCTGTACAGAAGTTAAAGGTTACTAAGGTGTCTCCTAAAATTTTCTTGCTGTCACAGTTTCTCCATTTAACTATACTTTCTTTTACCCTCTATTTGAATATTATTTATCTTCTATTTGGAATGCTATTTCCATTGCTCTTTAAGAAGAATTTTGACAAACAATAGGAGGTTTTAACACTGGCTGCAAGAACTATTATAAGTGGCAAAACTCTACAGAATGAAGTGGCATTCTTATTACTGGAAGCCTGAACCAATTCACTCAAGGGAAATAAAGCAGCAGGATAATTTTAGCTCAGAATCCACATTTTAGAATGAAAAAGGTACTGTATGTTCCCAACTACAATGGGATAGGATTAAGATATCAAACTACAACATATTACAGGTAGTCCCCAGTTTAAGAATGAGTTCCGTTCCCAAGGTCTGTCCTTAAGTTGAATTTGTATGTAAACTGGAACAATATTATTGTATAATACTGTATAAGTAGTATTGTGTAATGAACTCAAACCACTGTATATTTAACTCAAATCACTGTGTATTTAACATGAATTTTGCTACAATAGGCTCTCTTCTATGGGCCGTTTATAACCCAGGCATTCTTAACCTGGGGACTACCTGTATAACTTCTATATGTTTTCAATGTATTTGACTTTTAATATCCTTATCTTATATGTAAAATGAAAAACAAAAGAGGAGAATTTTCAAACGCTTTAAGTGGTAAATCATCCAACCATCCATCTCTTAAAATACTAATCAAAATTATTCATGTTGTCTTATACAATTAAATCCTGTCACTTTATTTAACTACAAAGCTGGAAAATTAAATATGAAACTAATAAATGCAGTCCAAATGGACTCTCATCCATCTACTGTTAAACCACAAGGACAAATCCCAGTGAGGCTTGGACATATGTGATCCACTTCTTTATCCCCTACATAACAGATGAAAACATTAGATTTTTCTGTCTTACAGCACATTATCTGCTATATTAATCAAGTTATAAATTATGATTGATTTCACTGTGGTTTGAAATTGGCCTGCAATAATCTAAACTGAATCTAAAATTGAAGCAAAAGAACCTTGCAGGCTTCTTAAAGTCAGAGGTGGGGGAAAAGGTGAGCTTTGGGCTCATTGTGAAAAATGGACACACATTAGATCTAGGGTTATATATGAAAAAGGCCATTTTCATCAACATGCATGCACTCGCAAAAACCTTGCTTATTAGCATTACTACTTTTTCCTCAAGCCAAAAGAAAATATGTATCTTTTCTTTCTAAAGGTGCTTGACATATAGACCATTAGTGAAGTTTGTGTTGATAGCCTATTCCTTAGGAAATGCTTCTTCATTTACCAAAAAAAAACCTTAGACATATAGCTATTTCCTACTTAGGAAGAAAAATTATTTTATTTCATTTTATTTTAGGAATTCATATGGCTACCCAATGTGAACAATTGCAGCTCTGGCTGGCATACAACCAACAAACAATAGAGTTTAAAAACAACCACAAAAAATTACTAGGTGAACGGAATCAAGATTCCTACTGCACCATTCCAGGTGGGAACTGCAATCATGGCCAAAGAAAGAACCAGGTTTTTAGAGCTTTTATGAAGGCCACTAGGATTGGGGCCAACCTTATACTGGGCAGAGGGAAGGGGAGGGAGATAATTCCAAGAGCTGCAACAGGTGGTGCAACAGAAAAGACACGCCTCCTGGATCCTACTACATGCCACTGTTTCAGAGAAGAGACCCAAAGTATGTCCATCCTGCCAGAGTGTGTGGGATGGGCAGATACCACTGAGGTTAGGTGGTCCCACAAATAACTTGTCCTGTGCCATACAAGGCTTTATGGGTGGCAACCAGCCCCTTAAATTGCACTCCAAAACCTACTGGGAGCCACTGCAGCGTGCAGAGTAATGGTGTTACATGGGCATACCATAAACCTGTGCTGCTGCATTCTGGACAAATTGGAGATTCTGGTTGGTTTTCAAGGGCAGCCCTACATAAAATGCATTGCAGTAATCCAGCCAGTGATTAAAGTATGAGTGACAGCAAGTGGAGCCTCCCAATCCAGGAGCAGGCACAACTGGCACACAAGATGAAGTTGTGTCACCTGCTCTTCCAGCAGGAGCTGTGAGTCCAGGAGAAGCTCCAAATTGCACACTGGCTCTGAGCAGGGGAGTACAACATCTCCCCCGCCCCCCCCCCCAGTCAAGGATGGAAAATTTTCAGTCCCAAGATCTGGAGGACCAGGAGCCCACAGCCACGGTCTTGGTAGGGTTGAGTCAAAGCCTCTTCTTCAACATCCAGAGCACCACACTTCCAGATACTGGAAAAGAACTCTGAGAGCATCACTTGGCTAGGAAAATACAGAGATGTACGCCTGAGTTTCATCAGCATGATGATGACTTTCCCTCACATAGATATTAACAAAAGTGAGGAAAAGATAGAGACTTAAACCACCCGGGGGGATGGGAGAGTAGAAAACTGATCACAAGGGGGAAAATTATAAATATTGAAATAAAAGGATACATTAAATACACTGTGTATTTTGTACAGAGATCAACTGTTCATTAATAAGGTTTAAGAATGACTTCCAAAATTACTGTTTAAACATACCAACAATATGTAGTTTGCTTTTCTGTGAGCATGCAAGCCATTGCATATATTACCATGTGCAGCCACAATGACACTGAACAGAGAAGCAGGTCTAAAGAGGCAGGGAGTATACAGTATTTAAAAGGACTTCAGAGCTATAGTGCTCAATTGATTATGTGCCATCAAATCATTTTTGATTCCTAGCAACTACATAGATAGATCTATCCCTAACCTGTTCTTTCACATCTCCCAAAGGTGCACTCATTGCCTCTGTAACTGAATTCATCCACCTTGTTGCTGATCATCCTCTTCTTCAATTTCCTTCTACTTTTCCCAGCATTAGCACCTTTTCCAGAGAGCTATGCCTTCGCATAATGTGTCCAAAGTAGGATAATTTGAGTCTGGTCGTTTGTGCCTCGAGTGAGAACTCTGGGTTGATTTTTCGATGATCTATCAGTTTGTCTTCTTGGCTGTCCACCATATTCTCAGGAGTCTTCTCCAACACCAAAGTTCAAAAGCATCAATACTCCTATCCTGCTTCTTTAAAATCCAACTTCGGCTTCCATAGAGTGCCACAGAAAATACTATGTCTTGCACCACTCTGATCTTTTTAAGTATAGACACATCACGACATTTGAATATCTTTTTCATGGCCTTCACGGCTGCTCTACCGAGTGCTAATCTGCGGCATATTCCTTGACTGCTTGTTTCTTTATTGTTGATGGTTGATCCTAAAAGGCAGAAGCCATCCACTGCTTCAATATCTTCACTGTCAATTCTAAGGCTCATTGTTCTTTCACTCTAGTTTCTTTCAGTTCTTTGCACTTCTTTCTTTTCTTTTCGATTTTTTTATTTTATCCCACCTTTATTATTTTTATATAATTATTAATTTTATATAATTCAAGGCAGCAAACATACCTAATATTCCTTCTTCCTCCTATTTTCCCCACAACAACAACCCTGTGAGATGAGTTGGGCTGAGAGAGAGTGACTGGCCCAAAGTCACCAAGCTGGCTTTCATGCCTAAGGTGGGACCAGAACTCACAGTCTTCAGCTTTCTAGCCTGCTGCCTTAACCACTAGACCAAACTGGCTCTTTTTTTCCCCAATTTAATTGTTTCAATTTAATTTTGAATTTTATTTAATGTTGAATGCAAGATACTATTGTATCCAGTAACCCTTTATAAATGGTTAAGTTTTAAAAAAATAGCACAATCATTATAAAAATTCCCCATGATTTTCCCTTTGTTTTTCAGAACTGGATTAGGTTTTAATGGAAGTTCCTTAAATCCAGCACATATAGGAAGCTCAGATTTATATTGATTATACAACTTTTGCTTTTGCTGATGCAGGAAGCCTTTAGGAGATTTTTCTGATAAATGGTAACTTACACAGTTCTATTTTTATTCTTACAAAAGTCAGGCATAGGTTGACGTATTCCAGTGTATTCCAAAGTAATAACGAACATTCAGGAAGAATGTCAGATGCAAATCTAGTGTAAGATATTGATCCTAAATCACTTGTCTCAGAACTGTTGAAGCTACATTTCAAATGTATATAGCTAAAATACAGAAGGGATAATTCTCACCTGTCTCAGTGAGAGCCCCTGTTAACAAATCACACTTCTATAAACAGGCATCAACAAGATAACCTTTTAAATTGCTACAAATCCCTGTCTAAGACGAATAAAAATGACCTTTAATAAAAGTGCAAGGCTTTTCCACTGATACCTCTTTCATTTATGCCTCTCTGGACCCAAGGCAAACTTATTTAAGCACTAATTAATATCTTAGGTATTTGCACATCAGAAAGTAAATTCCAAAGCAAAACTCATATTCCTTGAATTATTTTTAATCGGCTGAATTATATGAAAGTTATGCTGTGACTGAATAACAACAGATCAAGGATAAAAGGTATGAATCCTCAATCAACAAGGACCTTCCTTCAGGTTTGCAGAATCTCATGCACAAAACTCTGCATTGCCTATAGAACAGAACACAGGAACAACAGAATGTGCTACTTTGAAATCTAATATCCACTGATCTGTTCAAACCTGTGGGAGAAGAGGCAGTTAAAGTTCCAAATAATATGAAACAGGGCTGTGTGGCCAACACAGTGGAAAAGACTGGTATATATGTCTATACTGAAAAAGGAAATGCAAGAGATCAATTATGAAACCACTACACTAATTTTGAACACAAAGTTTTGCTTAAAAGTTTTGCTTGATAGGGTTGAGTCAAAGCCTCTTCTTCAACATCCAGACCACTAGTGTGAAATTAGTGTAGTGATTTTCTTAACAAGAAAAAAAGAGCCATACATGGAGAAAAATTTGTCAAATGAACTGGGCAGTTTCTGAAAAGGCACATAGACATGAGATCAAATAATAATAACAACAACAACAACAACAATAATCTGGAGCACCACTTGAAGACCATTGACAAAATCACCATCAGTTAATTGCAAAAGGCAGCTTTACTTGGAACAGCTTATATCCTGCGACGATATCTTTAACACTATCAAACAACATCTGCTTATCCCAGGTCTTTGGGATGAACTTGATAGGTGGATAAAAATGCCAAACCCAGTCTAAACATCTGGATGACTATGCGCCCAACCATAATCATCATCATCGTCATCATCATGAAACCCCCAGTGAGGAAATACCTTGACGTGGTTGTGGGGCTTCAATGCTCCAAGGAGGATGAGAGCTATGCCAGAGGTTCAACCATACTGGACAGGACTCATCAGAAGATCCAGATGAAGAGTGCCTCTCCCATAAACAATATGGTGAAACATAATTTATAGAAACCTATACTGGATCAGTTGTCACCTGGGTCAACAAGGATTGCACTAGGTGTTCTTGTTCCTGGACATCTAGTGACAAGTGGGCTACAGGACTCAGTATTGTTGGCTGAACAACCAGGTCCAGCAGCTGCAGGACTAGTGGAAGAAAAATTATTTACCTGTCGCAAATATATGAAGACTGAAAACAAAGAAATAATCATCTGCTATTACAAATCAAGTCTAATGAGAAGAGGATATCTGAAAAGAACGAACCAGTTCTGGAAACAACATCCAGAATAAGAAATAACAGAACAGAACAAAGGCTAGCAGATCAATGTTGATTTATAATACAAAATAAAATATTCACAGAGTAGAATTGGAAGAACTACAAAGGTCTACCCAGGGCAAAGAAACTGAAGCCTTGCCGGAAGTAGCTCAGGCTGCAGAGGCAAACCAGGGGTAGTCAGCAGTAGAGGAAGCCAGCATAGCTATTGAATCATTTTCATTCCTGAACCAGGAACCCTCTCCTTTGCCTTCTCCTCAGAAAGAACAAAGCCCTCTAACTTAAAAAAAGAGGAATTGAAACAAAGAATAACTGAGCATCTAGAATAGTACAAAGACAACAGAATAAGGTTGCCTGCATTGAAGTTGTTACAAAGAAACAGCTAGCACAAGTATTAAAAGATGCCAATACTGTAATATCAAATATAAGCACCAGCTCACTGGAAGAAACAAACCAACTGATGTACAACCCAGCTGCAGTTATAACTGAAGACCTTGGATGCAAAATCAACAAACAAGAAAAAAAAAAAGCCAAACAGTCCACCACCAAAATGGAAGATCAGGCTGGAAAATAAGGTCAGCATGCTAAGATCAGATGTAAGCAAACTAGAACAGATGAAAGAAAAGAAGCTGAAGAACAAGAAGACCAAAGAATACCTGATCAAGAAGTATCATCTAGAAACAAGGAAGATCAAAGAAGCACTAGAAATAATAAAGCAGCAAATAACAACAATAGCCAAGAAGATCAGCAGATACGAAGCTCGAATTGCACACTATAGGCAGAATCTCCCATTTCGGTTGAATCAGAAACATTTCTACAGATCCATCAGTGGACAGACTGCAATGAACTAGTCAATATCTGACAAAGAAGAAACAGTGCAGTTCTTGTACAGCTATGGGACAACCCAAAGAAATATAACAAGAATGCGGCTTGGATAAAGGAGGTGGATAAGAATAAAAAAAGAAGTGAAATTAAAGAACTTGTAATAACAGCTAAAATGGTGGAGAAAAGGGCAAGGAAAGTGCAGGAAAGTTGAAGAAAGAGACAGAGGGGTTAATTCTGGCTGCACAAGACCAAGCCTTGAGAACAAATGCATACAAAGCCAGAATTGAGAAGACAGCAACAGACAGCAAATGCCGCCTCTGCAAAGAAGCTGAAGAAACAGTGGACCACCTAGTTAGCTGCTGCAAGAAGATCGCACAGACTGACTACAAACAATGGCATGGCAAAGTAGCAACAATGGTGCACTGAAATATCTGCAAGAAATACCATTTGCCTGCAAGCAAGAACTGGTAGGACCACAAAACAGACAAAGTAACAGAAAATCAAGAAACTAAAGTGCTCTGGGACTTTACAATTCAAACAGACAAGCACCTGCCACACAACAACCCAGACTTAACAATTGTTGATAAGAAAGACAAAAAAATCTGGATAGTGGACATTGCAATACCTGGAGACGGCAGAATAGAAGAGAAGCAAAAATGTTCAAAATAGGAAAGCAAGGGAGACAAAGCTGAATTTTGTCCTTGTATTTAATTAACCTGTACAGAGATTATATTATAAAAATGGGAGGTTTGGAAGAGATGACAGCCTGGATTAGACACTGAAAAACTAACAATTTGACATATGCAGCCAACCCTACAGTTTACCTGAAAGTAAAAAAATAAAATAAAATAAAGAATTCATTGAGAAAATAAAATATCTGTGATATTTCGGGAGGAAGGCAATGATGAACTTAGGCAAGATTTTCAAGGATATGGATATTACTATGACAGCAAAGTCTAGAATAAACAAAGCAATTAATTTTCCAGTGGTAATATAGCGCTGCAACAACTGGACATTAAGAAAAAAACAGAAAGGAGATGGGCTTTTGAATTATAGACCTGGAGTTTTTTTTACTAAGAGTACCATGGGCCATAAAAGAAACCAATTAATTAATCCTGAGACAAATAAAAACAAATATTCTCTTAAGGTTATTATCACCAAGCAGAAACTCACACACATTGAAGATATGGATGTGAGCAGATAATGGACTAGAAAAAAAATGTTGGGCAAGGTTGATGAAAGTAGGATAAGGCAAACAGAATATCAAAGATATCACAGAACTCTCCTTGAAAGAGTTACAGAGAAAGGTCAAGATGGTAGGCATCTGTTCATTCAGTCACTAGGAGTCAAGTTGACTCAGTGGCATCTAACTAATGGAAACCTGTGACCCACACAAATGCTTCTGACTAGTGACATGCATACCACTACTTTAGATATTGTAACTTGGATTATAAACAAACTCATCAGGAGCTGTGAATCTAACAAAATCTCTACACTACAGACCTGCTCTTTAAGGGAAATGCAGGACCTTTAGATGTAGCTTTTATTATACTTGAAGGCACCTGCATTAACAATTCCAACTTGCTGGGATAAGGTCAGCAAGTCTCTTCCACATCATCCAGTCCCTCACAACTTGTAGGTGTTGTATCAAGACTTCTACTAGATTTTCTGTTTGGCCTGGGATGGTGATACATAACTGGGCATCATCAACATACTGATGATATTTCAACCCAACATGTAATGGCAGCTCTTCCAGCAGCTTCATATAGGTGTTAAATAGGAGCTGTGAGGCACCTCACACTGAAGTACTCAAGGGCTTGATCTCTACTATCCTGTCAACACTGAATGGGACAGCCTGCTCAAGAAGGAGCAGAAACACTCCAAACAGGGACCCCAATCCCCAAAGGTAGTCAAAAAAGGATACCATGGTTAATAGAACTGAAGAAGCCTAACTGGACCAGGGAGAATGCACCACCTTCATCCATGTCCCATCACAGATCATTCAGAAATGTGATCAGTGTAGTTTCTGTCCCATGCTCAGGTCTGAATCCCAACTGGAAGGGATCCAAATAACCCCACTTCATCCAGTGCCCTTTGTAACTGCAGGCCCATCACCATTGTAACAGGTAGTCCCTGGGTTAAGAATGGCTGGTTTACAGACAACCCAAAGTTAAGAATGGAGACTACTGTAGCAAAATTCAAGTTAAATACACAATGATTCAACTTAAATACACAATGGTTCAAGTTAATTGCACAATAATACTATTCTGGCTTCTATGCAAATTCAACTTAAGGACAGACCTTGGGAATGGAATTTGTTCTTAAACTGAGGACTACCTGTACTACCTAAAACAAAAAACAAAAAAAACAGAATGTTAAACACAGGACTATCTAATACAGCTGGGACAGGTATTGACTTCTTAAGGATGGGGTGCACTATAGTTTCTTTCATGGTTGGTGGCATCACCCCCTCTCTCAAAATCACTTTTATGACCGCCTGTACCCAAGCTGTCATTCCTTGTCTGTCAGCAGGGACACGGATCTAATTTACAGGTAGAAGAGCTCATTGCATAAAGGAGTTTGTCCATTTCCTTAGTTATTACAGGCTTGAAAGAATCCCACGTGAACTTTGAAGAGCATCATGTTATGAAACCCTGACTATTTGCTATCTGACTCCAAAGGAGTACGAGCGATTTTGTCTGCAAAACGCTTAGTAAACTAGTCACAGTAACCCCTAAGTGGATCTCCCAACCCAGCAGTCCTCAAAAGGAAGTGGCGCACATTAAATAATGCTGGCATTCTGCAGATGCAGTAAATGTGGACAAGTACTGATGCTTCACTGTCTTTCCTGCCATGGTACAGGCTCAAATTTGAGCTCATACCCATCTCTGGCCATTTTTGCACTTTATTTTTCACCAGCATTATTCCAGGCATCTCCTCAGGCAGTGCATCACGTAGGCATGTCACTTCTTCCTGACTTTTTTCAGCAATAGCTATTTTTATGCAGTCTGAAAAGCTTTAGTACCTACATTTGGTCTAAAAACAAATCATTCCAATCATCCTTAAGCCACCCTTACAAAATATGCATAATGCTAATGCTAATATTATAATTCAGAGTAAATATAATCTCAGTATTAGTAAGGACATCAGCTAAAGAAAACTAAAGAATTGGTAGTAATACTGGAGAAATTAGATCAAACTGTTCTTAGTTTTGTGCATAAAAGGGAAAGGGATTTGGGAGAAATTACCATCTTAGGTAACTGGGATACAGCAGCTTTTCAATAAATCTAACCTCATGGTTAGTGTTTCATGTCTTCCCATTTAAAGGTTTATAGACATCAGGACAGAGGCTGAATAAGCCAGGTCATAGGTACAGACTCATTACATCTAAATTACACACATTTAGACAACAAATTCTAATTAGACATCTTCACATTTTCCATCTAATTTAAATTAGTATGAATGGACATGAACAACAGAACCTTCCAGAATGTATATACTGTATATCCTACTTCTCTGTTCTGGGAAATATTCAGGGTAGCTAAAACATGTTGGACTATAGCTTCCAGAATTACCAACCAGCAGAACAATACTGTCTTCTCTGCTTAATTCTAATATTGGGGGGGGGGGACCAATGGTTATTATGAACCAGCTATATATTCTAAAAATAAGATTTCTGCACCATTTCTTTCCACAATTGGCAATAGTTTATACAGGGTGCAGCTTCCATCCTTTGGTGCCCTCTAGTTTGAATAACAGCATTTTCATGTAGAATAACTTGAAGACTTTCTAGAAAATTATAATTCTTAATTTTCCCCAGTCTGAGACTCTATCTGGATATGCTGGAACTTCACAATGAGAAAATGCTAGGTTGAAGAAACTGACTTATTTGCCATTCATTAAAAAACCAACCAACAACAACATCAACATACACAAAAAACAGAAACTCCACTCAGTATCCTGAGTGTGCTAGTATATTAAATATACATCCTATCTAGTGGGAGGCAGGGAACAATATGCTAGTTTGGAAGGCACTCTAGATTAAAGATCCTAAATTTCAAAGAATAGCATGAACATGCTTGGGGTAAAACCTAACTTTCATTATGCTTATGACATATTGGCCAAAATGTGCCAGAACTAATAATGTCTTTACTGTTAGCAGGGAATGTTGCATGTAGCATGGGTATGACTAAGGCAGCTAACCTAGTAAATACCTTATCTATCTTAATAAAGGGTGTTATGTGAAAGCCTACACTTACCAAAGCCATGATGGTCAGCAAAGCTCAACATGGAAGATTACAACTTGAAATGTACAAAGAGTAAACAGTAAAGAGAATGAATTAACAAATGGAATGAAAGAAAGAAAAATAGATACTGTAAATTTTGTGCCTGTAAGGCCAAAAGAAAGGGGAAGGATATAATAAAATTGAATGGAAGTGGTCTGATCTTCAGGAGTGTAATTGTGGAAGACATAAAGGAAGTGAAACTGTAGATTTAATTATGAATGAAGGGCCTAAACTGTATGTCAGAAGTTATTAATCTATGTCACTTAGGTTGTTCTTGGTGTGTGTAAAAATAAGAATCCATAGGCTGGTGATAGTTACATGTTATGCTTCAGTGAATGGTGATAATGGAAGAATCAGGGCTGAGTATGAGGGAAAACTGCAATATTCTGAATAAATGTGTTTCTGGGAGGGAGGGAGGGAGGGAAGAAGAAAGGAAGAATAACAAAGGCAAAAGAATAATAAAGGCGGGATAATTTTTGTACTCAGGGCATGAAAAACAAAGAAGGAACAGTGTTGCTTTCATAGACAGGAAGGATATAGCAAAGCCAGTAATTGGGTACAATGCAGATGACTGACCAAATAATATCAGTTAGATTTTGTGGACAGTCTTTTAATATGATGGTTATCCACATTTTTGCAAACTGTGTCTAAAAATTGTAATTTGAGCTTGGTCATTTGTGCCTTGACTGAGAACTCTGGACTGATTTGTTCTAGGATCCATGTTTATTTTCTTGTTTATTCATAATATTCTCATGAGTTTTCTCCAACACTGAAGTTCAAAAGGGTCAACTGTTGGTCTATCCTGCTTCTTCAAATCTGACTTTCACTACCATAGAGTGTCCCAAGAAAAACCACTGCCTACATGATTCTGATCTTTGTAGGAATAGATACATCCCAACATCTGAATATCTTTTCCAAAACCTTCAATACAACCCAAAGTAATATTTCTTCCTTTAGTCAGTCCTAAAAGATATTCATATATCTTTATTCTCAGCTCTGAGGCTGGCTGCTATACCCATTGTCATTCTTTTGGTCTTCTTTATATTTAATTGCAGTTCCATTTTGTCACTGTGCTCCTTGACTTTCATTACTAGAGCTTGCAGTTCATTTGCATTTTCAGTTATTAGAATAGTGTCATCAGCATAGTGCAGGTTATTGATGTTTCTTCTTCTGGTTTAAAAAACCACATGGATCTTCTTCCAATCCACATTTCCCTCAGTATATATTCAGTATATAGATTGAATAAGTAAGGAGGGAGCATACAGCCTTGTTTCACTCTATTGCCAAACTGGAGCCATCCTGTTTTGTGATGTTCAGTCCAGATGATGAGTTTCTGACCTGGGCATAGGTTTCACATGAGGACAATGAGATGTTCTGGGATTCCCATTTTTCTAAGGACTTTCCACAGTTTGCTGTGGTTGGCACAATCAAGGGCCTTTCTATCATCAAATCAATTCCCTCTTCTTCTGTATCAGTGGTTGGAGCAAAAACTTGGATTGCTGAACATGAACATGTCCAATTCTAGTCCACTTCTATTTGATGAGGTCTAAGATGTCAACGTGAAATTGATTCATTTAATCTTCTACTGTGTTGTGTTTCCCCATGTTCATACTTTTTACGTTCCATAAAATTCTGTAATTCTGTCTTTGCAGCTTTGGGTATTCTTTTCCCTCATGGCAACATCAACAAGTAGATGTCTGGAAGGCTTTAATCCAGCTACATTATAAACACAGTTAGGATTCTGAAAGATCCTCACCTCTCCCTCACTTATCTGTTGAGAGGTATTTGACCTGATACAATCTAACATTATATTGTTCATCACAGTATCTTTTCTATCCATGTGGTTTTCTCTGGTAAAATACAGTAATAGTACCATTGATTTCTCCTGTGCAATATGAAAAAATGGTTTTGCCATTATCACAAAAGTGATCATCCACTTCCAGTAACTTCCTGTATTGTTGCTGTCAAATATAGGTGCCCACTTGCTTTAGCTGGGAGGGCCTTCCCAGCTTGGGTGACCCTGCTGGGAATATATATTTTTGGTGTACACTCCCAGCATTCTTTGTTAATCCTCCCCAGAAACACGCACACACACCATGATTAGGCAATATAGCAGGATTTTATGTGGCTCAATTATTTTACTGGTGCAAAAACCACACTATTTGATAACTAATTATTATTGTTTTCCTTATGCAGAAGACAGTACTGATAACGTTCCTTTAAACATGGTCATAAGAAATATATCCTTGGATAGATGTGTTTTATAACCAGTAAATAAGTAACTATTGATTGACATAACTAAATGACACAAGAGTTCTAAAGCTACAAAATTTCCAACATAAGTTTTTTACTTCAAAAATGTTCATGATTTTAAATATCTATGCAAGATACAACTCTGGTTTTTACTGACATAGATTTAAGAGTTTGCTATTAAATCAGAATAGTAAAATTAAATCTAATTCTAATAAAATATTTTTCTTAATTAGTGCACAGTTACTAAAAGTAAAGAATATGTGAGATCCTGCTAAAACAATATTTTACAGTTACTATTTTAACTGTAAGTTTTATTTAATTATAATAAAATGTTATTTATTGACTGAAAGAAATTGAACTATCAAGTATCATGTAAGTCAGAGTATAAATAAAATACTAATTAATTTAACACTAATAATAGTGTTCTCCATTCTATAAAAAGTTTTTGGGGTCTGCAAGTCTTCAGAAATTCTGAAGGTATGTTTAAAAGCTATATATCAAACCAGTTACTTCATCTTCCATTCACATTTACCCACTGACTGAGATCATGAGAGAAAGTTCTCAGCGTGAACTGTTTCCTTTCCTCTAAAAATGACAAATGGGAAAATTACATTTCACAGTAGGTAGGAAAAATTAAGGCTTCTTTTATTAAAAAAAATCAAGAAAGAAAAGAAAAATTAAGAATAGGCATACCTGATCAATGAATGAATATCCTACTGCTAATCAGCTGTGAGACTGGATGGTGGTGACAGAAGACATTTTGGCAAGCGCTACAGGTTTTGATTGACATGCCTCCAAGCAGCAGTCAGTCTCTTCCTGCTGTTCTTAAGTCCACCTCTATTGGACTAGATGCTGCTCACAGCATGAATAGCATGCTGCTACTTTTCCATTACTCATGTTGTGGTTGAAACCAATTAATAGGCAAGAAACAGCTGAGTTTTTACATCAAAAAAGCTATTCCACTGACTTGATATCTAGCAATTTTATATATATAATTGTGGGCAGTGGCCTAGTTCAGGTTGGCAAAACAAATATACAAAAACTAAAGATTTTCTTTTTCGCCAAGTGGAGAGGATTTCTAGAGCAGCAATCCCCACTTCCAAAATATATTTATAAAAATCTTTAAAGAGCAAATGCTCAATTCCAAACATATGAACTTATGACTCAGAAAGTAAAATTTTAGTCCCCTCTGGTGTTCCAAATTTCAGCTAGAAGAGACAGGATTCCACAATCCCAGATTGCCAGCTTCCCAATTTTTTTCCTGAATCAGCCATGATCTAGACAAACAGAACGGCTTAGTATCTTTCCTCTCTCCTCCTACTCTTCTTTCCCCTTGATCATAAAATCTCCCCCCTTGGTCCCACTGCTGTAAACTTTTCATTAGGAAAACTGGATACCTACATCAAAGGAAAAAGGATATATTCATTACTGAAAACAGTGTTGAGAACAGAGAATTGACCCTGAAGACCTGATATTAAAAGGCTGCTCTCTACCTACAATTATTATTGTCAAATAATTTATCATAGATAGCCTTCTCATCTAGTTGGACTCCTTAGCTCAGGTATTGGCACCTCCCTGCATATATGCACAAGGATGTCACACATCGGCATGGTGCACATACCTTACACTTATATAAATAAACATGTGTTTCCCCCATGATCAAAATACTGGGAGGTCACCAAAGATGGTTGGGACTAGCAATGCTCATTCAGCCCTAATTCAGCAATCCTGAGCTGCCCAGAGTCACCCTCTGGGGGAGATGGGCAGCATACAAATTAAATAAATAAATAAATGAATGAATGAATGAATGAATGAATGAATGAATGAATGAATGAATAAATAAATTTCTGCTCAACTGGACTACTGCAGCATACTCTACGTGGGCTGCTTTTGGGGACAACCTAGAAGCTGCACCTGATACAAAATATGGCGACAAGATTATTGGCAGGACAGCCCTGCCAAATACAGAATTATACCTAATATTAAAGTTGCTGCATTGGTTGCCACTAGGCTTCCAGGTCCAAGAGCTGGCCATTATTTTTTAATGCCCTAAACAGTACAGCACCCAGATACATCAGGCAATGCCTTGCCAGAATTGAATTGGCTTGTCCAGTTTGGTCATTGAGAGAGGATCTGCTGAAAGCTCCCTCCCTTCGTGACGGTCCCAGGCATGAGTGAAATGGCAGGCCTTCTCTATAACAGCCCTCTCTCCCCAGAAAAATGTGCAGCTTCCACTTTGTTACAATTCCAGAAACAGGTTGAAATAGTTTTATTTCAAGGTACTTTCACTCCTGGCTGACTGATTGTGAGCACCTATCCTGGGTTTTATTGGGCTCTTATATTTGCTGTTTTTGTTTTGTGGTTATTCTGATTGACTTACTTATTATTATATCTTTGATTTTCTGTTTGTTGATGTTGTATGCCACTCAGAGTCCTTCGTAACTGGGAGGATTATAAGCACTGTTAAATAAAATAAAGTAAAAATAATTTGTGGAACTGATAAGAAAGGAGATTATTTTTGTACCACTATAACTTTGTGGAAAACACAAACATTAGCTACAGGGAACTTTGACAAGTTGTTCTTTTTGTAGGTCCATCTCCCTATCCTAGAACTGGGAGCACAACCCACAAATCTGGACAATTTGAGACCATTAGCACTACAATGATTATTTTTACATGTTATTTAAGGTATTTCTATTATTTTCTCTTCAAGTGGGTCTACAATGCAGCATTTAAAAATGAAGTATAAAAAAAGAAAGAACATCATACATAAACTGTGTGAGAAATAAGCCAAGAGCCAGAGGTCTCAGAGTAGAGATATTAGTTATATCATTGAATGACAGAGCTGGAAATGACCTTACAGTTATTTAGTTCAACTCCCTAATCAGTGCAGGATTCACTGTATCTCTGACAGATGACCATCCAGTTTCTGTCTGAAGACCCTCCGCAAAGGAAAACTCACCACTTCATGCAGCAGCCTATTCCACTGGGTGACAGTCCATACAACCAAGAAGTTCCTTTCGACCTTTAACCTGGTCCTCCTTGTAGTTCTAACCCACTGGTTCTGGTTCTGCCCTCCAGGGCCGTAGAAAAATCATTCCCTCTTCTAAGTGACTGCCCTTTAGATATCTGAAGACTGTTATCATATCTCTGTAGGTTAAATATACCCAGGTCCTTTAACTGGTCCTCATAGACTTTGTTTCCAGACTCCCCATCACCTTGGTAACCTTCTCTTAACTCACTTTATGATTCTCCTTTTTGAACTGTGATGTCTAGAACTGAACACAATATTACGAGTGGGGTCTGATCAGGACAGAGTAAAGTGGAACAGTTACTTCCTATCATCTGAACTCTATGCTCCCGTCAGTGCACTCCTAGAAAACATTTGTCTGCATCACAATATTGGCTCATTTAATATATGGGCAACAAGGACACCTAGGTCCTTTTCACATGTACACCTGCTAAGCCAGGTCTCCCCCATCCTATATGCCATCCTATACTAGTGCCTTACATTTTTCCTACCCTGATGTAGAACTTTACATTTCTCCTTGTTGAATTCTACCCCTGTTAATTTCAGCCCATTGCTGAAGCCTGTTGAGATCTTTTTGTGTCTTTACTCTCTTCTCTAAAGTATTAGCCATACCCCCCAACACTGTGTAATCTGCAAATCTGTTAAGTATTCCCTCAATACTCTCATCAAAATCGTTGCTAGAAATGATTTCCACTTGAAACATCCCATCGTGCTGAAGTGAAACTATTAAAACACATTATTTGGGACTAGTTATTCAGCCAACTGTAAGTTCAACTAACAGTATTAGCATCAGGCATGTATTTTTTCATTTTACTAAGGACAATATCATGACAGACTTTGTCAAATACTCTTCTGAGATGCAGGTACACTATGTCTATGTCATTTCCCTGATATATTAAGTTAATAACTCTGAAGGAGATAAAGTTGGTCCTGCATGATTTGTTTGCAACTCACTCATATTGTCTTCTTTGAATTGAAACAACCCTACCTAAGTGCTCACAAAAGTGCTGAAAAATAATTTGTTTGGGGACTTGTCTATTACATACATGTCAAGCTGCTAGGTATATAAGTAAGTAAGATAAATTTATTTCGACTTTGTTTTGCTTTTGGAGTCAAAACCCCAACCTGTCCCTCACCAAACAAACAGAAAACTTTTAGCAGCCCTGAGTTTTTGCAAGATGAAATACAAATTGATTAGGTTAAGAGCAATGAGGCTTAAACTACCAATATGACAAACAAGTTAAGCACTGATGCAATGGACTGAAGTGCATATTCACCAGAGCAGCAAGTACATGAAATGCTATTAACTGCCTAAATGTATGCTTAGATATAAATTTTACAGTTTTCAATACTACTGGTCTAGAGGAATATCTTACAGGTTGGCAAGCATTGCTTAACAACTGCAATACGTATATGTTTCAACAACAGCACAGGAGAAAGGGGGAGAAAATTCCATCTTCAAGCTAGAAAAAAATTCTTGACATGGACAATTTAATAAACTTTCAGTGTTTCTTCACAGCTTAGAAACATATAGAAGAATCTCTATGGAGCAGGCTGCCTGCGCTCTTTTGAGTTGGGATAAACAATATCCTTTTCCTGCCTTTTCTAAAAAGTGATAATTTCATCTCTTGTCAGCCATTCTTAACTTTTAAATCTACCCGGAAAAGTCCAGTATCAACAAGAAACAAGACCAGGTAGAAACCATACACAACACATATACACTAAAGCTCAACAAGCCAACAAAACCAATATAATAGTCTGGATATTTAAAAGTACTCTGGAACATACTGTAATGGTCTGGTTACCCACAGGTTGCACACTAAACACACAAACCAACAAAATCCACAAGAAAATATTTGAATTTACAACTTATAACCTGGAAATCTCAACGGCATAACACACATACTGCATTGAGGCCTCTGCACTTGCCTAATGGCTACCTGTCTGCAAAAGAAAGCACAACACAAAACAGTATATACATACAATGCAATCTATGAACTCAACTGCCCTATAAATGAACTATTTTATAACTTGCCTACCAGGCAATGAGACGGGCAATCTTCATCAGTGCTTATACTTGGGATCAGCTACCTTGAATGCAGCACCTAATCTGACTTGGTGACCAGGGTTTGATTGCAGCAATATCTGCCACTGAGCATGCATTTAGAATTAACTGCTGTTTTCCCCTCATCTTCACCTTATACAGCAGATATAGAATATTTTGAAGGAAAAAACAAAAACAAAACCAGCCAGTTACAGCATTCACAACAGCTGGAAATATGTGAAATAGTCCATATAATAATGTTGTTTGAAATTATCTTCTTTGTTCTGAGGAAAGGACAAAATCAGTACATTTGTCTTAAATTTATAACAACACATTGGTTTCAAATACTCAGTACAGCAGTTTTGAGTTCAGAATATTCAGAAAATTCCCAATTTAGGATTATTTTTGGACTCAGAGCTGTTCTAACAACTGGTGCCAATGCCATTTGCAGTAGTGGCTCTTCTTTGAGAAGAGTAAGCCATAATTTAGCCATGTCTAAGTTAAATTACACTAATACATTCTTCATGTAGCTCTTTGAAGGACATTTGGAAATACTAGTCAAAATACTGCAGCTCCATTGCTTTCTGTTCTATAGCAGTCTTCTTTGTGTGTGTGTGTGTGTGTGTGTGTGTGTAGGTGTGTTCCTTTGAGTCACTGTTGACTCCTGGCAACTGCCTGCACAAGTTGCTGCAGTTTTCTTGGCAAGGTTTTTCAGAAGTGATTTGCCACTGCCTTCTTTCTAGGGCTGAGACAGAGTGACTGGCCCAAGGTCACCCAGCTGGCTTTGTGTTTCAGGCAGGACTAGCACTCAGTTTCCCGGTTTCTAACCTGATTCCCTAACCACTACACCAAACTGGCTTTCACAACAGTCTTATACAAGTTACAAAAATATGGTTTGGCTATGACACCTGAAACGTAACCTCTTTCCATATGAGTCTTCTGGTAATTTACAACCTTCCTCAAAGGCCCAGTTAAATGTCCTATCAGCAAGAGTCTAGGTTAACAGAAACAGAGCTTTTTCTGTATCAGCATGTTGGCTGTGGAATTTCCTTCCTATATTGGCCCAATCTTTTTCAAATTCAGGCATGCAGTTAAGGTATTTTAATCTGCTTTAACTGCATGCCTATAAATCTGTTTTTATGAGTCTGATTTAATAGTTTTTAGCATCACCTTGGGAAATGGTTTAGACCAGAAAGGTGGTTTATAAAATAGCAATTTTAATAAATATAATGACTGTCACCATCATGGCATAGTATACAGCAACATGGCCAGCTGTCCACCAAAACAGCTCTAAAATACTCTAACATGGATTTAAATATTTTTTGTTTTTTTAAATGGCAAAAATCTTGCACAATTTCATCTTTGACAAGAGTTCTACAATGAAGATTTTCTAATTCTCACAAGATTTACCAATTTTGCAAGATTTTGGGTGGTGGAAATGCCAAGGTCATTACTGTTTGCAATGACACTGCAAGGCTGAAAAGATTGCTGACTGTTAGAATAGAGTAAGTTTTCAAAGCCAAAACAGAAGAAAGTAATATAAAAACTGAGTTTCTGAATGAGCTTAATGAAGGAAAATTGAGAACCATTTTTCCCATCATGATTTGATTAATGAATTTTTCTTTTTATTATGTTTCTCTTTATTGCTGTTTTGTTAGGAGCTGTTCAGAATCCTTCAAGACTGGGATGGTCTGCAAATATTGTAAATAACTAAATTTAAAAAATGATGCTGCTTATGCCTCTCCAAAAACTTGAGTGTGGCAGAAATTGGGGGAATCTCATGATAAATTGATTATAAGATTAAAACAAGGCAGATATTTAGGTCAAAAGCTGAAGGCAGTATAGGATATCTAGGTAGTATCAACAAGTAATCTGTCTCAGGTTTCTCTTGGGAATCTCTTGAGAATATGTGAATTGGTAGGCCCATTAGTCTTTTGCAGGTATGGAAAATGTAATATAGAATTTCTTACTAAAAGAGGAGATCTTTATATAACGCCAGTCTCTACAAAGTTCAGTGTTTCTAGAACACTTGACTCTTGAAATTTTTGTAGGTTTTAATTTTCACAATTGGTTTATCTGCGGATGGCACATTTTTCATGGTAGTTTGGTTAAACATTTGAGGATCAGCTTATCCATGGATGGGGTTATCCATGAGTATATATGGGTACTTTAAAAATGTATTACTGTATATACCGTATTTTTCCGTCAATAAGACGTCCCCATGTACAAGACGACCCCCACTTTTCCAACCCAAAATTAAGAAATCAATATTTTAAAGATAGTGCAGAACACATTTTTATTTAGTAATTAGTTAACATTTACCTGATACAGTTGGTGGGAGGAGGTCCAAACCGTCTCTCTGCAGCTCTATTTCCATGCTCTTTTGCAAAACTGATTACATTCAATCATGAGTGAAACTGCCGATAGCTTGTCTCTGCAAACAGACTTCCTCCAATTGGTTTGTTCAGCATCAGCTGACGTTAGTTACATAAGGCTCGTGATTGGAGGAAGTCCGTTTGCAGAGTCAAGCTATTTCACTCGTGATTGGAGGCTAGCAATAGGAGGAAGCCTCTTTGCAGAGACAAAGTATGGGCAGTTTTGCAACCGCGCGGTTCTCTCCTGGGCTGACTTCCTTGCATAAGACGCCCTTCAATTTTTAGTGTAAGGATTTTAGAAAAAAGTATCGTCTTATAGTCGGAAAAATACGGTACTCGCAGATCAGTCCATCTGCAGATAAGCTGGACCCATTTTGGGGAGTGTATTTTGGCACCCAAAATTCTTGGTTCATCTGCAAGTATATACACTAGTTTCCATTTTAAGACCACAGGAAACATACACAATACAAAGAAATATCCTAATGCAATACCAAAAATGCAGGCCCATTCTTTCACTGACACATTAATGCCTAAATGAATAGATCTTGTGATAAATGTTGCCAAATACTGAGAAATATTTGAAAATCTATGTAAGTATATTACTGACACCATCACATGCCATAACTCTGTCCATACATTTCCTTTATATACTTAAATATGTGAATATTGAAGGTTTATGTTCTCATCTAGCTGTCTGATTAAAATTCATGATGCTACATTATTTTTAACCACACACATCAATCAACTTTTACAGATAAAATTCAAAATAATTTAGCGTACCTGACAAGCAAATGTAGGTTAAGTATTCACCCTGACCCCCAGTTGCCAGGAAAGGAATCTTTTTCTTCGTTCTCCTTTTTACTTGGACGGCACCCAGCATCCTTTCATCGTGTGGTGCAAAAATCTCTTTACTGATAGCAGATTTGACACTCATTATAACAGACGGAAGATGTTCCTAAAATGAATTTGTACAGTGTTACTTTTTTGAAGAAACATTTATATAACAAACTGGTTTTCTGTCCCCTCTCCTCTAATAAAAGTACATATTTGCACTGACATATATACAAAATAACAAATAACATATTCAGTCTAGAATAATCTGACCATTAACATGACAGCAAGATCTTTGCCACTGGACAACTTGCCTGGCTGGTTAGCATCTTCAGTATGGAGAGGATGGAACAAGAAGGTCTTTGGGCTGATATGGAGGGGATGAGGGAGGGTCTTTTTGGCTTTTATTTAAGTAAGTAAACAATTTACAGTCAAAGAGCAAAATGTAAGCAATAACACAAGGGGTTTCAGTACAATGAGATGAGGAATTAGCAAATTAGAGGGATAGAAGTGACAAATATTCAGTATTCACAAAAGGCACAAAAAACCAGAGCATCTAAATGTGAGCACAGTTCAGATGCAACATCTTTGAACAATCATAACTGAGCAACTTTCATAGAAATCTCAACCCGAGCCACAGCGTGCCAAAAAGCCTCTTTGGGCCATGCTCCTGGGGCTGGGCCGAGGCTGGTTTCATGCTGTGAAAAAAAAAAAAGTAAAAACAGCCCTTGAGCCACAGCACAGTGTGAAGCAAGGCCCAGCCTGGCCTAGGAGCATGACCAAAGGGGTTTTTTTGGCATGCTGTGGCTCAGGGGCTGCTTTTTACTTTTTTTTTTTTTTTTTTTTGGCAGTACAAAGCCAGCCCCAGCCTGGTCCAGGAGCAGAGCACAAAGGGGCTTTTCAGCACACTGCAGATCTGGGGCTATTGTTTTTTTTTTTACCCCACAGCACAAAGCCCAGCCCCAGCTCAGTCCAGCAACCAGGCCAGGCATGCCTCATCAGCAGTGGGAGCAAGAAGACGATGAAGGTCAGCTGGGGTGGTGCAGTGCAGGACAGCAGGGGGCCAAAAGGACATAGAAGGGGGGCAGATAGACAGGTGGGGGAGTTGATGTGCCCCTGCGGTAGTGTGGGTGGGCTAAGTGCCCACATTTTTATCATGTGATTGCTGGGCACTGCAATGGCTGTAACTTTGGGCATGGGTCGTAAGTCCCTTAATTCAGCACCACTGTAACTTCAAAGGGTCACTGAACAACTGGTCATAAGTTGAGAACTACCTGTAGTTCTTATACATTTTGAGTAAGTCACTTCTAAGACCTATATATCTTTGTAAATGCAATGTTGCACTCCATACAGCAGAAGACTCAGCACCATAGTGTTTAATAATTGCTGAACAGGAACTTGTAGCACAAAGAAAAAAAAATTAAAAACAAATCAAAACAAATGAAAAAGAGAGAAGTAGGATACGGGGTGGGGGTGGGGAGATACAGTGCTCCCTGCTCCTGTCATGCTGGACTGAATACATGACAGTAACAACTGAACAGGGACTTTGTTATTGTATTAATTTTTCAGTCAGAGCAATTTGCACAGTCCTAAATCCTACTAGTTTCATGAAAGATATATTTTAATTTTCTAGTGTTTTGCAATAACAAATCTAGGACCTAGCAAAACCAAAAGTATTTATTTTTAACGATGCATTAATGTATGTGTCTTAGGAAATATGTATAATAAGCCAACAGGATTCATGATGAAAGAGTGCTGACTCTCCTAATGCTTTCAAAACTTTCAGCCAAAAAGACTGACTTATTGGACATAATGACCAAAGATGGTCATATGTAACAATCTGTTTACCACTCACTGAGGTGTAGTGTCATGTATGGATTATTTTTATGGTCACTTCTTGATGATTAGCTGAAGTAGATTTAAAAGAACTGCTGTACCAAAAAGAATTCAACCAGATTCATTAAGTTCAAATTCCAAACCATCTCCCAGATTATTTGAAGACTTTCAAGAAAGCTGTAATACTTAATATATAAAAACAAAACAATTTTTCCCTTCCTTACCGCATGGAACTTCAATACTCAATATTCAGTGGTTCTTTGAACTAGTCTTGCCCATATACACATATACAGGTATATCACCTGCATACGTTTGTTGAGGCATGATGAGGAGGCCTAGGGCTGACTTCAGCTGAAGTTAGCAACTCCTGATAAGATGAGCGGGCTGATTATGGCACAAGATTTTTCTTTTTTAATCAACTCCCCTCATGGGGAAAAATTTAAATCCAGGGTCTTCTTCCTCAGTATAAAAGGCACAAAACATAAATTGAAGCAGTCTTCATAAACATTTCCTCAACATACATGCCAGTAAGTTTGCCTCCACAGCAATTACTTTTCTTGGCCATAGAAAGCTTTAATTCAAGACCATCTTCCGTATTCCCCCCTATGCACAGAGATGGCATTTCTCAGCAATAAACTTATAAATACACAAGAGAGGGGAATACAGAAGATGGACTTGGATTAAAGCTTTCTATGGCCAAGAAAAGTAACCAGGATTGACAAAATTGGTATCACCAGCATTGGATAATGGCTCTACCATCAGACGTGTGAAACTAGTCCACTCTATGTACAAGCACTGCAAGAACAGGAAATAATTGTTAAATAAGATCAACCCTTTCCAGCCTGGTTTTCTCCAGAAAGGTTGGATTATAACTCCTATTACCCAAAGCTAGCATAAGCATTGGTCACACTGATTAGCAGATAATGGGAACCATAGCTCCACAGTGCCAGAAGATGTTAGGCCAGGGAAGACTGATCTAGACATTTAGGGAATACTTCAGTAAGTACACATACTAATTTAATTTTTTTCACATGCTATCAACCGATGCTTTATATCAAAGCTTGGAAGAAAAGATACTGCATTATAGAATTAAAAACGGAGCATATACCTGCACTGCGTTTCTTCCTAATATACTGAGTCGTTCTTTTATTTGTTACCAGATTCCAGACAGATGTACCTATCAATGGTCTCACTGACCACCTTGAAATGTAACAGCACTCAGTCATAAGCATTATTAGATAGATAGGTCAGCTTGAGCAAATACATCTTTTAGAACGCTTCTAAAATGCCATGGCATATGAAAACGTTCATAGAAAGTTTATTAACTTCGTTATGAATCTGTTTTATTTTTTGGTACAGCAGAATAGAAAAGGAGAAAAACGACCCACTACTGCCAAGGTGCTTCCTGTTCAAAAAATAGTGACGTGCTGCTCAGAATGGCCTTACCGAAAGTGGATCCTCGCTTGTTTTACAAGTACGTCACACACTGATGGGATTACATCGTTCTTCCTATTTACAATAGCAACCTTAATATGCACAGGTGTGGCATTTCTCAGTAATAAGCATACAAATATATGAGAAGTAAGCTATACTTCCAGTCGTATTAAAAAAAAAGTATTCAATTGGTTTCAAATCTACTACCCCTTTAACTCTTATCTCTTGGTATCTTTCCAAGAAAGCCCAGATATTTGGATTTCAGACAAGCCTTTTTTCACTGGAAAGTAAGCACCATGCATTAAAATCACAGGGTATGTAAACATCCAGATATTTCAAGCATTTCAGGAAACAATTGCTTAAGTACGCATATTTTAAAGCATTGCATGTGTCATAAGTACCAGAGAGACCAGCAATTGAGTTTTTTTTCAGGGGGGAGGGGGAGGGAATTCAGAAAAAAAAAATCTGATGTACTATATCAGTTAAAAGTGTGATTTACTCACTAAGTCTAAGATAAAATACACCATATAACTCTCGGCTTTGTGTTCCAATCCTGTATATACTTGCCTGCAAGTAAATCTCATTAAACACTTATTTCTGAGAAACTACAGAACAGAGAAAGGTGAAAAGTGAAGTCACCCTTGAGATGACCTTGGCTCTTCGTGGTACCTGTACATGTTGTTTTATGTGCAGCTGAATGGAAGTGGTTCCCATACCTTCTTCAGGATTTTTATTTTATTTTTTTATTTATTTATTTATTTTATTTTATTTATTTATTTATTTATTTATTTTATTATTATCATCATCATCATCATCTTCTCAGTCTAGTCTATAGCCCTGGGATGTTGTTGTTTCTGAGTTTTTGAAAAGTACACATAATGCAACAGCCTCGGTACAATATATTTCAAGTTCCTTATAATCAGACAAATTCCAGAATTTGGAGATATAATTTAACCATTATACACAGAAAATATTTGCTGCAATAAGGATTCTTTCAAGTTCTTAATTTCTCATTTGAACCGGGATCAGATTTTAATTTTTTGCCTGATTTATACATATCAGCCAAGGGATATCTCCCGTTCAAGTATTAACCAGATCTGACCCTACTTAGTTTTTAAAGACAAGTTAGATACTGTTATCTGCTATGATACAGAAATATATATGGGCGTGCAAAACGTTTCAACCAAACCTGAAACAAAATACATGAGTTCCAAGAATTTAGCATGAAAATCAGAATGAAACATGCTTGACCAATTTCATTTTGAAAGCTCCAGAT
The DNA here is from genome assembly GCF_059951505.1 of Python bivittatus. Lineage (NCBI taxonomy): Eukaryota > Metazoa > Chordata > Lepidosauria > Squamata > Pythonidae > Python > Python bivittatus. The sequence continues at coordinate 19,356,781 of NW_028277075.1, read as the reverse complement.
GTTCCAAGCTCTGCAACTGAGCTGTTCTGTGGCCTGTGATTAGGCTATGTTTTTGTTTTTTTCAACCTTTTCCCACCCTAGTCAATATAGCAACAGGGATCTTTCATTATGGATGCGCAAAACCTTTCAGAAATGTTTTTCCTAAAGCACCCCTCTGAACGTTGAAGTGTTCAACAACCACATTCTCTCAAAGGTTTAGTGAGGCTACTTTGGGGACTTCTCCATGCCATCTGTGTATTCACACACATACTTGGACAATGTGCAAAGCCCCTCAAAGCAATGGTGCCAAATCTTCAAGACACAGAGATTCTAAGCTTTAAGCAGCATGTTCAGAGGAACACTTGATTTGCTTCGCAAAGCAGCCTTATGAATGGTTTTGCACAGTCCACTGACCATGTCTGAACTGTTTCCAGTTTAGGCTGGATGGGGTGACATGGGATGCCACATGCTTGGCATCCAACTGGGAACATATCCGAGTGATTTTATCCACCAGATGCCCAGAAAATTCCTCTGTGAGGCCCTGTGGGTGGGTCACTCACCTTTCCCAGAAGAAATCGAGTGATCTTAAACAGGGCCACTGGTTGACATTCTGCAGATGCAATAAGAATGGAGAAATGTTGATGTTTTGCTGCTCTTACCGCCACAAGATAGGCCTTAATAGTGGCTCTAGCCTGTGTTCGGTCAGATTCAGTCCTTGTTTTCCTCCAGTGGTGCTCTAGACGTCTCTTAATCCTTTTCAAAATCCTCAACTCCTTCGTAAACCACGGGGAGTATTGGGCTCAGTGGGTCAAGAGAGGTCACATTCTTATTTTGAAGAGTTTGGCAGCTAGAGAAATTCACTTGTAATTGTAAAGTTGGTGTTTCTTTTACATAGGAAAGAGTTTTCACTTCACTCAGATAAAGAGTTCTTACACAGAGAAGAATAGAAACTTCATATATGAAAGATGGTATAAGCCTAAATTGCTCATATTCAAATACCACTTTGGTTACCCATATAAACATTTAATCAGTTACTTCCCACATTGCCCAGAGTCACCTTTTGTGAGATGGGTGGCCATATAAATTTGATAAATAAATAAATCTATCTTCATTTGCATTCAGAAATTTAACTGTTGAAAAAATTAATTTGCTAATTAGCATACTGGATTTTGAATACTCTAGTGAAAAAAGCAACTGTTTTTAAAAATTGTCCTCAAGTACATCTTACAACTGTTTTTAAATGTATTTCAACTGGACTTGAGCTCAGGAAAGACTTTTTTTAAACTGCTCACTTGAACTGAGTAGCAAATGTTTCCAGGCAGTCTCTTGATAAGCTCAGGCTTTAAAGTAGATTAGAAGAGGCAATAAATCCCAGCCTGGGATCACCACTTTAATTACCATGTATTTTTCTGAAAGAGAGGGACACTGAACAGAAAACCACTACAAGGGTACTTAGTCACATTAAACAGGATAGCCCTATATATATGGGCTCCCTTCAGTGCAAATGTTATTTATTTATCCACTCATTTATTTATTAAGTTGGTATTTATAACCTTCTCCAAACTTAACAGACTCTGGGTAAAATACAACAAAGTCAAGTGCAAAACTCAGTACAGGTAGTCCTTGCTTAACTACCACAATAGGGACAAGAAAATTGGCTGTTAAGCAGGGCAGTCATTAAGCAAGTCACCAAATGACCAGATCCTATTTTATGACCATTTTTGCAAAGGCCGTTAAGCAAATCACCATGGTCGTTAAGCAAATCACATGGTTGTTAAGCAAATCCAGCTTCCCCAATGGACTTTTTTTGCCAGAATTCACTTAATGACCAGGTGATTCATTTAACAATCATGTGATTCAATTAACAACCGTGTGATTAGCTTAACAACCACAGTGATTCATTTAACAACTGTCATTAAAAAGGTCACAAATCGCAATCACATGACCATGGGGAGTGGTGTGATGGTTTGCGATGGTCCTAAGTGAGAGTACAGTTCGTAAAGCACTTTTTCTGAGGCTGTCATAACTTTGAACCATCGTTCAACTAACGGTCGTTAAGCGAGGACTACTTGTACAAAAGTAAACACTCAACATTAAATATTAAAACACTACTGTATTAATAAACATCACAGGTAGCCTTTAACTAATTAACAAAATGCCAGTGGGGTCAGGGCTATCCATACCTCTGCAGGGAAGGTTTTCCAATAGTCCAATACTTAGGAAAAACGGGGGAAAAAAATCTGACTGAGAAGAATACTCAAGTTTATTAAAATTTCCTTTGAGACAAAAGAAGCAATATTTATTCGCTTATTAATCTCTTCCTCCAGAAGCTCTGAAGAAAGCCTATATAGTACTCCTATTTTTCCCACAACAACCATCCTGTGGGACAGAAGATGGGCTGAGAGACAGCGTTTATCCCAGTGCTTTTCAAACTTGGCAACTTTAAGATGTGTGGACTTCAACTCTCAGAATTCCCTAGCCAGCATGCAGAGTTGAAGTCCACACCTTTTAAAGCTGCCAAGTTTGAAAAGCACTGGGATAAACGAAAGTCAGGAAAAGTGAAATACTATTTATTGTGGCACTCCTGCATCATTATGCAAGAAACGTCATTAACAGGGTTTAAAACCATGAATTACAGCAACATTTCCTAGATTGTGTTAATGACGTTTCTTCCATAATGATGCAGGAGTGCCACAATAAATAGTATTTCACTTTTCCTGACTTTCGTAAGTCCAGCAAGTAAAAAAGTCTTGTTAAAGCTGCAACCTTGGAAATTCTCTTTGAGACTCTTGGCAAAGCCATTGTAGCAGGGCAGGTGAAATAATGGACTATGTTCTGGGAGAGTCAGGTTTCATGGAAGCTCACTCGGAAACCTTTGGATAAGTGTTTTTCAAACTTGGTGGCTTTAAAAGGTGTAGACTTCAACTCTGCATACTGGCTGGGGAATTCTGAGTGTTGAAGTCCACAAATACACAGTACAAGGTAAACCATTAAAACCTTGGAAAATGTTTCATCGGCAGCTCTATCAGCATTTCACACGAAAAGCTATTTACATACTGTATTTCTTGTCTTACATAAACATTTTCAATATGTTAAATTCACAAAGATCTCAGTTCCTTGTCGCTTTTGTATATTTTGATAACAAAGCCATTCACAGGAACATTACAGTTTCAATTATACAGCAGTATAATTGTCTTAATTGTTGCTGATTGTACACAGCCCAGAGTCATGTCCAGTGAGATAGGCAGCCATATAAATTTGCTAAATAAATAAAAGCATGTTTTAAGTGCAAACAGAACTAATACATAGTGTGCTGTATAAGCCCTCAAAAGTTACTATTTGATTTAATCAGTTACCTAAGCCACAACTGACTAAGTTCACATGTTACACTAAGCTATCAACTATGATTTATAAACTACAATAACCAAATTCATACAACAGAACCCAAAAAGTAAAACCTAGTAATTGCTGTGTATCTAGGGCAATTTGCACTAAGTCACTGTACTATATGTGTCACCAAGTTCCAACTGGCTATATCTTTCTACTGAATTAGCAATAGGTGACAACTACAGATTTATTTCTGCATCATGAATAATTTGGTTAAAAAAAAAGAAAAGAGAACTGGAGAAAAACAGTTTACCAGAATTCCTGGGTGAAAGGTAATTAAAAGTTTGGTTCACACTGCTGCAAAACACGAAGGCTGAAAATCAGGAAAGATTTGCCTGTTTCTTAGGAAAACTATACAATCTTTTCCTTTTAATATTCTGAAAGAGAAACCAGATACATACTTTCAAGGTGTGGTTTAGTTTACATGATAATCAGTAATATTCTGATCTAGTCTGGAAGACCTACTATGGTATGTAGTACTTGGGTTGACAGCTTTAGCAAAATTTCTCAATTAGTGCAGGATGTCAACTGATCAACTCTATGTTAACATTATACACTAACTAGGCCATCATAACTTTTTCAGTAAACTTTCATTTAAAAATCCTGACACTTCTGTGTGAGCATAATAATGAGGAACACAGTGAAATAAGATCAATTTCCAGAATAAGAGGCAATGTCAAATACAGTTAAGGACAATTATTAACAGTGTAAGATTTTTGCTTTAAACAAAAACGATTCTACCTTTATCAGAAACTGGATTATATAGCAAATGAGATGCAGATTTTATTTCAGGCAAGAGGAACCTCTCATTAAGGTAGGCCTTCGTTGTAAGACATAACCTTGACCTTTTTAGTGAGACTTTATGACATGTAATTCATAGCATGAAACGTGGAATACAGCTATACCAATATTGAAACATACAGGCACACTCCTCCCTGCTTTGAGCAGACAGGCTACTTCCTCCTTCACCCACTGCAGTAAGGCATGAACAGCCAAAGGACTTTTAGCTGCTTCATGAGGCTCATGAGAGCCATCTGACACAATGATGATATGTGTTTTCTTCACATATCAGTGATTTTTATTTATGCCTCTGTGGGTGTTTTGCCAGGGCGATACATTTAAAAAACTAACCAAGTAGAGTCGAGGGTAGAAGCCCTTATAACCGTCTAGATTTGGAATCTATCTACAGTCATATATCCAAGCTCAGTTTCAGATAAAAGTGTTTCAAGACAAACTAAGAGGATCAGGACATAAATGGCAAGTAAAATGCAGAAGGCAGTTGGAAAAAAAAATCTGTAAAGTTACTGAAAAGAGGGCTTAGAGAATCCTCTATAAATCGTTCAAATATTTAAAAGGGTAATGCGCAGAAAAGGGATTAATTGTTCAGCATATCTAATAAAGGCCATTTTATACTTTGGATATTATTCCTATGTGGTGAAAGATTCTTAACTGCAGAATGAATAATGAACAAGTACCAGTTTCTAGTATTGCTATGTGAGATACTACTAAAACATCACAGCTATGGCATTTACTTGGCTTCCTCCCAGTCTCCCAAGCATGAAACTGAGATAAAACACCAATATCTCCGTTTCTAGCAATGGCAGGAAGCCAAACATGTAAAAAAAAGTCAACTGCAGCACAGAGTTCAAGCTCCCCCTTATTCTGAAGGGTAAGGGGAAGAAACTCCTTAAAGAAGCCCACTGAGCATGGGAACAAAATATTCTTATTTCATTCCATGAATCTAGAGCGACAGCAATCAACTGTCCTTAAACTTAATTCATACTAAAATAAAGGGCTCAATGTCTTTTATCTAATAGAAGAGAATATCTGTAGCTCGGGGTTGAACTGTGGAGTCTTTGATACTCCCTGAGCTTGGTGGTTTGCTTGCAGATGCTTTATTACCCAACTAGGTAACATCATCAGTGCTGGTGAGTGTTTCCGGGGGTTTGCTCCCTTGCACTCCACTGTCTTTTATCTATAGTGTTTTCAATAAATCCTTCCAAAGAAGATCAAGATGGACTGAAAGAGTGACCTTACAACACTGAGATTTAGCCAGTGTAACTTGCCCATTATTTACAGAATGTTTAGTCATGCTGTTGCATCAGCCATGAGACAGACATATCTTGCTTACAGCATATTATGATGAGCAATGAATATGATTTCACACGGATACAATTCATCCAGATATTTCTCAAGTCACATACATGACACTGAATTCAGCTGTTAACAGCAGGACAAAAATAATAGTTCATACAAATAATTGGGAAAGATGAATGCAAAATGATGACAGATTAACACATGAGCGTAATTCATCAAATAAATATTATAAGCATGAAGCCATCATCTTGCTTTGCTGTCAGAACCGGTTTTTGCTCTGAGCACTTAAACCCTATCAAGATAGTCCTATCAGAATGAAAACTGCAAAAAATAAACAAACAAGAAGCCAACTGGCCTAAGGAAATTTGATATCACTTTTTCTTTAAGTTAAAGTTTTATTGACTTACAGGTAATCCTCGGGTTACAGTGGTAATTGGGACCAGGATTGCCATCACTAAGCAATGCGGTCGTAAGGCATGATGTCATGTGAGTGCATAGTTTAGTGATGGCAACCCCGGCAGTCCTGCTTGCCATTGTAACCCAAGGACCACATGGGTTGTTAAGTGGGAAGAGGCGGAAGTCCTAAGTAAGTAGTGCAGGAGATGCCATGGGGGGGTTGGGAGGGTGCCACAGGTGGGTGCTGGGGAGCATGGGCAGGCCGGTGGGGAGCACAGGCTGGCTGGCAAGGGCAGTGGGCAGGCAAGGGGGGTGCTGCAGCATTGCTGAGTGGGGCTGAGTGGGCAGGTGCTACGGAGTGTGGGCGGGGGTTGATGCTGGTGGGAGTGCTGTGGAGTACAAGATCCCTGGGAGCAACTTTCAGGAACGGACTTGCAACCTTCCCTGCCAGCATCCCCACTGACTTTGCTTGTGGGAAGCTGGCAAGGAAAGTTGCAAATGGTGATCATGTGATTGCAGCTCACTGTGATGTCATAATCACAAGCAAGGCATCAGTTTTCTTTTCAATTCCTTTTTGATCTTATTTATGTATGTATATATGCATAAATGACTATGCAGAGAAATCTAGAAGCTGTTCCATAGAAGGTGGCAAGATTCATTTTCTGATAAAAATCAGTTTGTCAGTGTGTAAAAATAGATTTTGAAAGGAATCTTTTGGGAAGATATACTTTATTGTCCAAAACTTCATATGAATTGTGATATCATATTTTGGAAGATATCCAACTGGTTTCTAGTACTGCCTATGTATGTGTCTATGAGAGAGGGAAAAAAGGAGAGATTAGGTGCTTTAAAGACTCAAAGAAAATAATTAAAGAATCTCAATAGGGAGGAAAAAAAACCCTATCATCATTATTACCTTTTATTATCTTTCTTCTTAGCAGTTCAAGTGTTTGAAAAGTAAGTGTACTAAAAATCTCACAAACAAAAAGTCATTGGAAAAACCATTTTTCCAAAACAATTTATTATTTCTCACAGTCCTACTGAACAATGTTAATTTGCTAACAAGATTTATCTAGATTGTCACAGATCATTACCAAACATAAGTACTTTTACTAATTTCCTGTATCAGCACCAAATTTCTCATATACTTATTGGAGTTAAGCACTAGTAGGTAAAAAGAAAATAAGGGACCTTACATCTTATCTATTTTTCCCAGTCATGTTGTCCACACTCTTAATATTTTTTTCTCTGCACTGTAGTGTCCTTCAGAACATCTGTGCATGTGAACTTTTGCCCACTGATCACGGTGCAGCTATCAGTCATGATTACTGCAAGTGAACACCATAAAACATAGCAAAAAAGTCCACTATGAGGTGTTCCTATTCATCCCTTTTTAAACATCTTTGTCCAACATGGGAGTTGTCTGAAGCCCTACAGGGATCCCAATAGAAATCTATTTGGCTCTGCCAAATTGCTCAGCAGTAGAGACAAATAGCCTGGTATAGTTTTTGATACTGTACACATTCATTACTTTCATTACGCATTTTATATAAATAAACTTCATGTAGTTGGACAGAATGGTCTTGTGCAAGGCTGGACAGAATTCTGATCTAATCTTCAAAAAGCAGATTGTTATTCTTTTATCGCCTAGGGCATTTTTCTCAACTTACAGTGCAGAAGGAGAGAGAAATAACTAATGGCTTGACTACAAGTGAGACACAGCTTTTCTTTAATAGGTAAATTAAATGCACAAAGCTTGTTTTTGTGAATCCTTACTACCTACACAGAAATCTTACTGCAGTTTTAAGCTTTAAAGGTTTAAAGCTGCACTAAGTTTGTATTTTTTGTATTTCACTTCCTTCTAACTTTGCTACAGGTTACAGGGTTACATTACAGCATTAAGAATGCCAGGTTTATGAATGACCCATATTTAAGAACAGAGCCTATTGTAGCAAAATTCAAGTTAAATATACAATGATTTCAGTTAAATACACAATACTACTTATACTGTTCTGTATAATACTGTTCTGGCTTACATACAAATTTGACTTAAGGACAGATCTTGGGAACGGAACTCGTTCTTAACCTGGGGACTACCTGTATCTCCAATGTTCCAATAGATTTCAAAGGCTAAATGTAACTATTTGGTTTTCTATATATTTTTTATTTTCTTTTATTACTTTTGTTTGTTTCATCATGTTTCAACATTAGTGTGAATTTTTTGTTAAACTGCACAAAAGAATTTAGCGTGCATTCTTGTAATATACTAATTTTTAATCAAAGAACTGTACAGCAGAAATTCAGATAAATGTGAAACCTGAATAATTGTGTTGCTGAATTAATTTAGGAATAATTACATCTGTTCATCTTACCACGTAAAGCTCATTAATACCCTTCCAATATCTACTGCAATTTGGTTTATAGATTCTTAGAATACTGCAATGTATACCTCATGACAGCAGTATACAAAAACCTATGCTATAATATGTGAGTCTCTTAAAAGTTAAGTCTCTTAAACTCTTCCTTGTTTTTAAACCTTCACAGACTTGTTAAATAACTACATTTTAAAACCCCAAACAAAATACATGAATCATTACATTTTTCTAAGTCCTACTGGAGAAAAAATATTCCAAAATATGTGCAAGAGTCTATTACGGGTAGTTCTCATTTAACATACAAATTTGACTTAAGGACAGATAATTCAGTGACTGTTTGAAGTTATGATGGTGGTGAACGAGGAGATTTATGACCAGTCCTTATAGATGCAGCCACTGCAGCATCCTCATCGCCACATGATTGCGATTCAGGCACTTGGCAATCAGCTCACAATTATGATGGTCGCGGTGTCATTTGCAATCTTCACTGCCAGCTTCCATCAAGCAAAGTAAATGGGGAAGCCGGCAGGAAGTCACAAATGGCAATCGTGTGATGTCATGGGTAATGACCACACAGGATTCGCTTAGTGATAGCAACTGGAACTGCTGCAACTGCTGTTGTAAGTTGGTGCAGTCATGTGACATCGCACTTCATGATTGTGTCACTTAGCAATAGAGTTGCCAATCCCAATTACCATTGTTAAGCACGGACTACCTGTATTTTCACTCTAAATAGTTTCAAGAAGGTGAACTAGTATGAAATATAGAAAACGACCTTGTAATTAGGAAAAGATAAGCTCGTAATTAGCAAAACAAGAATTGTGTGAGATTCTGTCTCTTCTAGTTTGCTCCTTTGATCAGTCTGGATTAAAGTGAAAGATATGTATTCTGATTGGACTAATGCAAGGTGCTTTGTATAGGGCTGCCCCTGAAAACCACTCAGAAGCTTCAGCTGGTCCAGAATGCAGTGGTGTTCACAATTTAGGGTGCCCTAAGGCTTCTGTGCATGCTATACCACTGTTCCATGACCTGCATTGGCTCACAGTATGCTCCGGGTGCAATTCAAGGTGTTGGTTATCACCTTTAAAGCCCTGCATGGCACAGGACCAGGTTACTTGAGGGACTACCTCTCTGCTAGATTTTTGCTTGTCCCACCAGATCCAATATAGTGGGCATACTCCAGGTCTAACCCTCTATTGAACAATATCATTTGGTGGGATGCATCTGTCATGGCTCCTGCCATATGGAACAGCCTCCCCCGAGATCCAAAGGATCCCAACCCTCCTAGTGTTCCAGAAGGCTGTAAAGTGGCAGGAACGTAACCTGAGAAAATGTTTCAGACTCTCCCTAGTTCTCACAAAGGTAAGGGGAGGGAGGGGGTAAGTACATTCAGACTTGCAAAATTCTGTTACTATAGTTTTACAATAAAAGTAGTACTGACCCACATGACATTGGATTCATAGTTTGATTTACCTTGAAGGGCTGACACAGGGTTATGTATGTAAGATGGGTGGCCATATAAATTCTCTAATTCAAGCAAGCAACCAAGCAATCTTTCTCCTTCTGAATTATCCACACTGCAACAGATAAAACATAAGTGCCAGAGAGGCAAAGCTGCAGTGGTCTCTCATGATTAAATTACCATGTAGCTTAGGTGTCCATGCCATAGTCTTTCACTTTTAAGTGTGTAAAACTAACAATGGATGGTAAGGTAGAATCTAATCATTTACCCAAATTTCCTAAGTGTGTAAAGCTGTGATGGATGTAAGGTTAGAATCCATTCATTTGCTCAAGTCTCCTTTCCTATGCAACTTGAGGTGATCCCTCCCACCATTGCAACTTTGATTGCTAAGACTTCAGCAGGCATGCTATGATTGTGTTAACAGAAATGGTTCATAACTTTATACTATCCATGGCAGTCCTTCCCAATTTTGCTCACTCAGCAGGTCATCCACCAGATCTAATTTTTTTCCTTTGGGATGATGGCCATCTGAGTATAGAACAGTTTTATTATCTCAGAAAACATGTAGGTGACATTTAAATATCTACAATTCAAAGTTTCTGTGAAAATTGCATGTGGGGAATCCAGTTAAGATGGTCTGTCCCAAAAGACTAATGAATCAACCTTGAGGAAGTTCATATGACTCAGCTGTCAGCTGTACTGAAATCCTGGTTGCCTTCTGAAATAGGAACTTGGTCAACACAAATTCAGTTACATCACCCAGAAAGTAGATACCCAGGTTTCAGTAATGGCAAAAATATGTGTGTGTGTGTGTTTTTAAATGTTTGTAGTGCAAACACATTTGTAGCCATTTTATTTGGGGCCTTATGGCTTGGCGCTTGGATATCTGCAGGACTGCCTACTCTTAGCTGTACTATGCTAGCTGTACTAGCAAAACCAATTGGATTGAGCAGAGAAACTACTATTGATCCCAATATTTAGGAGGTTCAAGGGGCTGAAGCGAAGAGGTACTGCTTTTCTGGGGCAGTGCCAAATGTGTGTTCAACAGCCTTCCAACTGAGATCAGGCTAATCCCCTCCATTTCAGAAGTTCTGAAAGATCAAGCTGTTCCAGAAAGCTTTCTAATTTTATTAAGCCATCTGTATTCTCTGTGTTTATTGGTTGTAGTTTTTTGTTTGTGTGGGGTTGTTTTGTTGTTTATAATTATATTTTTATTTGGTTTTATACTTTATGTAAGCCACTGCTAGATTGTGGCAAGGAAGATATGTGGTTAATAAATAAATAAACAAATAATATGCCAACTGTGACATTTGATGGAGATGTTAGATACAGCCACAGTGACATACAGCTTCCTCACATTCAACTTGGATGGCTCAGAAATACAATATAGACTTGTTTTTTTTAAACAAAAAAAAAAATTAAACACTAAAGCTGAAGCAACAAATAGACAACTTGTTAAATAATACTGTTTTGTGAAGAAGGATGTATGAATTGGAAAAGGGAAATAGTTGCAAATGTAATACATTTATAACTGTGCAGTTCAGCACAGTAAGCTGTAATTTTCAGTTTTCTGTTATACCTATATGGAATTAGTGCAGATTTTCAGTATCACTAAACATTGTATTTGATATTACTAAATAAATTGTTAATGTACGCACTCTTAAACTTCCTTTGTGATGAAAATGAGCTCTTAACAGCAAAACAGTCGAAAATATGTCCAGTATCCCACTTCAGAGAAAAATTGGGGATATCATCAGTATTCCATTATCCTCAGTAAGACAAATCTGACTTAAGTCCAGAAATGCAGCCTCAGATAATAATCACATTCTAATTAAATCACATTTATTTAGTAGTAACCTGTCAAATTCTGAATATAAATAATAGGCAACTGCAAATGACATTTCTGTTAAATCCCAACTTAACATACATAAAAGTGTTAAAATGAAAAATGAGCCAGGCCATTATTGATCAGCTACTTCTGCAGAAAAATACTGCACAATTAGCTAAACCAGTAAGTGTTTCTTAATTTTCTTGAGTGTAATACGGACTGCTAGAGGGCATGCTTTCTCTATTAGCTCTCCTTTTCATCTCCAAAAGGTAAATGGTACAGCAGGTGAAGTTCTACAGTTTCTACCACAAAACATACTGTAGATGGGTTGTTTAAAAACATGATGCTCCCAGGAATAACTTAAAAGGTGAAGGCAAATAACAGAAATAGTGAATCCTCTCACTGTTTGTTTGCCCAGTATTTCCTCTGCTTTCCCACCTTCAAGGAGAATGAAACCAAATCAGGAACAGATGTTTAATGATCAAATCAGGATGAGGACTGAGGCTGAAAGAAGCCTGGCTTATGTTTACTTGCTGCCCCACCTTTCTCTGGTATTTAGGCCTTGCTCCTTGCTGGAGACTAATGGGAAGGACTTAGATTCTGTTGCTAGCAAGTAAAGGAAGAGACGCTTGGGTTTATTAGTCATCCCACCTCTCCCTGCTATATAGGTCTTGCTCCTTGCTGGTGGCTTGTGGGGGGAAGGACTGTAACTAAGCGTGGCTCTTTGGGGGGGGCAGTAGTATTACTTGATATAGGTAATACATATTTATTTAGCACCCTGGCAAACTAGCCTTGCTGCATCACCCCATGTCTATCTCTAAAAGAAAAGTTTGGGCTATTTTGTTCCAGTTTCTGATCTTTTACCTGAGATAATATAAAGAGAAGGGATCTGGGTGGGTGATTTAGCAGGTCTTGAAGAGACCTGTAGAAATCTCTAAAACGAGGCATCTGTCTGAACTAACCAAACTAACAGCAGAAATTGGAAGGACTTTGGAAGTCAGCAATGTGAGTCAACATCCTATGTTCACTAACAAAAGTGGGAAGGTTGATCTGCCCCTATTTGCTGGAAACCTGATACGAAATTGGGGGACGATGCTGGAACAACAGAGGCAGAACAACAACACTCTTGGACTGCTTAGAAGGGGCTGTTCTTCAGCACTGGCTGAAGAACTTTCTTGACAGTAGGCAAGTGGAGGGGCAGCCTTTCCACATATACCTCAGCACTGTTTTTTAACGGGGTCTTAATAATGATTTAACAGAATTCTTACTTTTTAGATAATTTATTGTGGTATTTCATAAACCATATAAAGAAAAGAAAGAAATGTTAAAGAAAAAACCCTTAAGTTTCTATAGCTTGATCAAGTGTGTTGAAAGGTTTGATTTTATTTAAATAGCTATTACACATCAACATTTGCAACATAATTCTGTGCATATTTATTTGGAAATAAATAGCCTCTTTTTGCACATAAGACTAGGTATTCTTTGGGGCAAGATAACTATTTGTTCTTAACTTGCAGAACCAGTAAGTTTTCACGCCTTATTCAAACGCAGCCAGGAGCATCTATAACGAAGTTTCTAAGCTACAGCAAATGACAAAAATGATGGCCACAATCTTCACCCACACAGCTTAACTGTGTGACATTCTCCTACAAAAAGACACCATGGATGCCATTTTGCACAAGTCTGTCTTGCCTTCGGCAAATCATCTTACCGCAACCCTGCCTCCTTCCCCTTCTCCTAAGCAAGATCAAATAGAAGGTTTCAGGTGGGTAGGGTGGGAACTTCCCCCGGGTGGCAATTCCTAATTGGCCCTTTTACTATAGACAGGCAGCAATTAGTACAAGTTTCATTTGATTGACAATGGTCTATGGCTAGAGCTTCGCCTCTTGATCAGGGGGTCCAAGACTTTTTTTTTTAAGTAACAGGTTCCATGGCCCAGAAAAGTTTGAAACCCCATATTTAACAAAAGAACAACTTCTCAAAGTCAACACAAACAATCAGTGGAGTCAAAACCTCACTAAGCAAAGAAAAACCTACAGTGCCTTTGCACTTTTATGAGGAAAAAAACACTTGAAATAAACTGCACGTAGAATGGGTTTTTCAACACAACTGCAGGTGCATAGGTGAAAGTTAAGCAGAAAGAAAAAAAGGAAGATAGCTGCATTAATAGACACTGTTTCTCTTTGTCAAGTTTTCCTTGGTGAGACCGTGACACGTTTCCTCTGATGAAGAAATATATCCCACATACTGGAACCAAAAATTGGCGCAACTGCCTCTTTTGTTTTCACATTTACAGCTTTGTTGTTGAAAAAAGAGAAGACTGACTGAGAAATCCATTCAGTTCTTTGTTTTGTTCTTAAAGTAGGCTATTAAATTAAGTAGAACCTTGTGAATAATTATATGCTAGGTTTTCCTTACCTCATGTGGTGAAACAAGACAACTATTAAACTATAAGCATGTTATCAGGTGAAGCATAAATTAACCTCCTTGCACTCTTTTTTTTCCATCTCCCCCTCTCCCCCAACTAGTTTATTTGATGATGTTGTAGAAAATGTTCCAGAAAACAATAAAACATCAATTCAACTTGTGTTTTAAGACAATTTTGGCAGCAAGTTTTTTTTGAACTTATTAGAACTTTTTCGAATTAATGCTTACATTTGTCTAAAAGAAAGGTGAAAGGATTCCTCAAGTCCCCAAAAGAATTTCAAAGCCAATGTATCATCTCTGGATTCACATATTGATTTAAGAATGTGGGAGCATAAAAACAGAAGAAACACACTAGTCTAAACTTAAGCACTTACAGAAATAAAGGCTTCAATTCTACTGGAATAAAGTCTCTAAAGAATGGATGTTTTACATGCAAATCCTAGAAAATTTCAGCTGAGTTAAGCAGGTAGGTTTATTGAAATTCATGGCACAAGAGAACTAGGCGATTCTGAAGCATATACAAATCATTTGCCAGTACAGAATAATTCTCTCATTAGCTTGAAAAGTAAAAAAAAAAAAAAAAGTTTTTAAACATTATAAAAATGAATTGATCACACAGTTACTTTTTAGCTAACAGTATCTGTGCTCAGCAGCATTTATTAGCATATAACCAAAATGATTAGAAGCTTATTTTGGAATATGAAATTCGTAACAATATTTCTCAAATGGTAACAACAATTATATGGTGAAGCAACATGAAGGTGAATGGGTATTATTAAACAGCATGAGTCAAAAGGTTTGATTACATGAGGGTCAGCCCTTTCTTTTAGAACTATACAGTGGGGCAAAAAAGAATTTAGTCAGCCACCAATTGTGCAAGTTCTCCCATTTAAAAAGATGAGAGAGGCCTGTAATTTTCATCATAGGTATACCTCAATTATGAGAGACAAAATGAGAAAAAAAATCCAGAAAATCACATTGTCTGATTTTTAAAGAATTTATTTGCAAATCATGGTGGAAAATAAGTATTTGGTCACCTACAAACAAGCAAGATGTCTGGCTCTCACAGACCTGTAACTACTTCTTTAAGAGGCTCCTCTGTCCTCCACTCGTTACCTGTAGTAATGGCACCTGTTTGACCTTGTTATCAGTATAAAAGACACCTGTCCACAACCTCAAACAGTCACACTCCAAACTCCAGTATGGCCAAGACCAAAGAGCTGCTGAAGGACACCTGAAACAAAATTGTAGACCTGCACCAGGCTGGGAAGACTGAATCTGCAATAGGCAAGCAGCTTGGTGTGAAGAAATCAACTGTGGGAGCAATAATTAGAAAATGGAAGACATACAAAACCACTGATAATCTCCCTTGATCTGGGGCTCCATGCAAGATCTCACCCTGTGGGGTCAAAATGATCACAAGAATGGTGAGCAAAAATCCCAGAACCACATGGGGGGACCTAGTGAATGACCTGCAGAGAGCTGGGACCAAAGTAACAAAGGCTACCATCAATAACACACTATGCCGCCAGGGACTCAAATCCTGCACTGCCAGACGTGTCCCCCTGCTTAAGCCAGTACATGTCTGGGCCCATCTGAAGTTTGCTAGAGAGCATTTGGATGATCCAGAAGAGGATTGGGAGAATGTCATATGGTCAGTTGAAACCAAAGTAGAACGTTTTGGTCTAAACTCAACTCGTCGTGTTTGGAGGAGAGAGAATGCTGAGTTGCATCCAAAGAACACCATACCTACTGTGAAACATCATGCTTTGGGGCTGTTTTTCTGCAAAGGGACCAGGACGACTGATCTGTGTAAAGGAAAGAATGAATGGGGCCATGTATCGTGAGATTTGGAGTGAACACCTCCTTCCATCAGCAAGGGCATTGAAGATGAAACGTGGCTGGGTCTTTCAGCATGACAATGTTCCCAAACACACCGCCCGGGCAACGAAGGAGTGGCTTCGTAAGAAGCATTTCAAGGTCCTGGAGTGGCCTAGCCAGTCTCCAGATCTCAACCCCATGGAAAACCTTTGGAGGGAGTTGAAAGTCCGTGTTGCCCAGCGACAGCCCCAAAACATCACTGCTCTAGAGGAGATCTGCATGGAGGAATGGGCCAAAATACCAGCAACAGTGTGTGAAAACCTTGTGAAGACTTACAGAAAACGTTTGACCTCTGTCATTGCCAACAAGGGATATATAACAAAGTATTGAGATGAACTTCTGATATTGACCAAATACTTATTTTCCACCATGATTTGCAAATAAATTCTTTAAAAATCAGACAATGTGATTTTCTGGATTTTTTTCCCCATTTTGTCTCTCATAGTTGAGGTATACCTATGATGAAAATTACAGGCCTCTCTCATCTTTTTAAGTGAGAGAACCTGCACAATTGGTGGCTGACTAAATACTTTTTTGCCCCACTGTATATATATATATTCTTTCAGGGCACATATAACACCGCTGTTGCATGAGCTGCATTGGTTGCCACTTTGTTTCTGGGTCCAATTCAAGGTGTTGGTCATCACCTTTAAAGCCCTTCATGGCACAGGACCAGGTTATCTGAGGAACCACCTCGCCCCGGTTGCTTCAGCCTGCCCCACTCGGTCCAGCAGAAGGGGCAGGTTGCAGACCCCACCAGTCAAGGAATTCCGATTGGTGGGGTCTAGGCAGAGGGCCTTTTCTGCTGTGGCTCCTGCCCTATGGAACATCTTGCCTCCCGAGGTCCAGTGTGCCCCCTCCCTCACGGCCTTCAGAAAAGGGGTTAAATCTTGGCTCTGCCAGAAGGCCTGGGGGCTGGATGGGGGCTCGCATCTGTGGAGATGGCTGGTAGGGTGATGGGTTTTGGCTCCCCCCCACAGCATCCTGAAGGTTTTAGTGCTAAAATATACAGGGGGGTTTTAGGACATTTTTAATATATCTTTGTATTTTAATTATTTATGGATTTTAGTCACTGTTGGAGGGATTGGTGTGTTTGTTCTTTTTTGTTATTGTGAGCCACCCAGAGTCACCCGTTGGGGGAGATGGGCGGCATACAAGTTTAATAATAAATAAATAATAAATAAATAAACTAAGGATTGAACTGCCGTTTACTTTTCATTAAAAGCTCAACCTCGACAAAAAGAAACCAAAAGCAGACAAGATGATCCAAAGAACATAAAGCTACACCAGCACCCTTCAACTCAGATGAGACAGCAAGCCAACACAGCAATTCTAAAACAGGAAATATTTTTATCTTAATGTAAAATTGGCTGTATTACACTAAGCCTGATGCATTGTACTTAACTTTGTTACAACATTAGTGGTACTCTTGTCCTAAAATGTCTTGTGGCAATTTTTTAAAAAAATATTTAAATTGGGAATAAACAATTAATTCTATTTTTTCCCTTAAATACTGAGAAGCACATTCAAAACATGCAGTTACAGAATGTGCATCAATAATAATAATTTCCATTATGGAAAAGTCCACATGCTAAACTATATACAAATGCATACATATATTGATGCTATTTGATGTCCCCAGTTTGTTTGCTGGCTGTTTTCTATACTGTAATCATAATTCTAATTATGGCAGAAGCAAAAGGAAGATTTTTTTAAAAAATGTCAGATAGTTTATTTCATACACTACCATATAGAAGGATAATAGCAAATATGGGAGAGCCGTAAAAGAAGCCCAGATAGGAGCAAACTAAAACATACACAAATGAAAGCAATAATGTTTAATTATCATGGAAAAACACCACTTACGTTACTGTGAAAACTTTACAGAACTGCTAGATGTTTAATGCTGTTTGGTTTTCAGGATTTCCAAAACAGAATATGTTGTGATTGCATGTTAAAACCTTCTGCTTACCTTTTACTACATTCAGACATCATGCTAGGCCAAATCTTTGAATTCCCTCCAAGCTGCCCAAGACACAGGCAACTGGGCAGCCTTTGACAATAAATGAATAGGTCAGAATTTTGTATGTCCCGATACAGCCATTCTGGTCAGTGGAATTGACATGGTGAATGTTGAAGCTTAAATTCTGAACTAACCAATCACCACCCCACAAAGATTATCATTAAAGCCCTGACTAAAGTAGGCCAACACTATCACAATCAGTCAAAGACCAGACCACCAACCTCTGAAAACATCATAATTATTGAACCATAACACACCGATGAACTTAAAACCAGATTATATTTAAAAATAACCTGTCACATTTATATCCCCCTAGTTACATTGCTGAAAGCTTGAAAATTTGAGCAGCTGCTTATTGCAAAGCTTCAAATCTTACTAAGTCCTACTACCACTATTTACCCTATGATAATATACTATGATAGAGTACAGTGGTACTTCGGGTTACGAACGCCTCTGTTAACGAACTTTTCGGGTTACGACCAGCTCCAGCCGCAAAAATTTACCTCGGTTTGCGAACTCCGCCTCGGGGTACGAACAGGATACGCGGCCATTTTCCCTCCCGTGACATATGGTCCGTGGCCATTTTCCCACCCCCTGACACGTGGTCCTCGGCCATTTTTCTGCCCCGACACGTGGTCTGGGGCCATTTTTCCGCCCCTGACACGTGGTCCGTGGCCATTTTCCACCCGTGACGTGGTCCACAGCCATTTTCCCACCCCTGACACGTGGTCCGCGGCCATTTTACACCCCTGACACATGGTCGTAGGGAGGGGGACTCTCCCTCCAAGCAGTAGCCACCTCCCTGTCCTCCACGCCAGAACGGATTAACGGTAATTACATTGAACCTTATGGGAAAATTTGCTTCGGGTCGCGACCAATTCGGGGTGCGACCAGAGTCACGGAACAAATTAAGTTCATAAACCGAGGTTCCACTGTACCTCGGTTCATGAACTTAATTTGTTCCACGATTCTGGTCGTGAGCCGAATTGGTTGCGAACCGAATCAAATTTCCCCATAAGGTTCAATGTAAATAAGGTTAATCGTTCTGACCCCTACGAACATGGTCGCCAACCTATTTTGATCGCCAACCAAATCAAATTTTCCTATAAGGTTCAATGTAAATAAGGTTAATCCGTTCTGAACCATATGTATTTTTTTTTAACCATCTTTATTCTTCAAAATAGTCAAGACTGTTGACTTCGCCATCTTGTACTCCGAGGCCAGATCAGTCACACGAATACCACGCTCATGCTTTTCTACAATTTCCTTCTTCAATTCAATGGTTATTTTCTTCAAAACCTTCTTCTTACCATTCTTGCTCTGCACTTTCTTGTTACCTTCATTATTGCTCTGCACGTTCTTGTCACCTTCATTACCATTCTGCACGTTCTTGTCACCCTCATTACCGCTCTGCACTTTCTTTTTACCACCATGCTTGCTCTGCACTTTCTTTGGAGCCATGCTGGATGTACTATCTGTGCTAAAAAGCACACCAAAAAGCTTCACAGCAAGTGTCTGTCTGCGACCGCAATCTCACCTAGAGGAAGCCACAACCATGGGTAAGAGCAGGGAAGATGGTTGCAGGTCATGTTCGTCACCCGATATGGAGTTCGCAAATGGAAGCAAAAATTTGCAAATGCTGCTGTTTGTGAACCGAATTGTTCGTGAAAAGAATCGTTCGTGAACTGAGGTATTACTGTATTACAGTATCAGAAGTATTATTTTATTCATCTCCCTAAAAACTTTATCCAACAGCTATATATATATAGTCCACCTTTCCTTGCACCATCTCCCTCAGAGAGGGGAGATATGGATATTACATTATGTCATGTCCTGTATACAGGGTTTTATATGACATCTAGCACATCACCTCTTGGTAGGAGAGGCTTCTCTATTTTACACAGTGTATATCCTGTGAGGTGTTTTCAGTTATACCACCAGGAGGCACTACATAAATAGTTTCATCTTATTTGGGGCTTGCCAGATCTGGGTGGCCAGATGTGATTCTATGGGGTTCAAACCCTCTACCAGGAATTGAACTCATGGACCCTTGCACTTTATGTGAGTGTATACAGTTCTGTAATGCTAGAATTCTTGATTTTAAGGAAAACTAAAACCGAGTATAGTCAAATCTGTATATCAGACTTCAAATAAGTTATTTTAATAATCTCAGAGCAACAATTAAAGCTTCTTAGAAACTAATGGGAAAACAAGTTTAAAATGTTAAAAATAGATACTAAAAGCTCTGTGGAAAATAATTCCAGTAACAGTAAAATGAACAACAGCCAATGCTTTTGCTTCATTTTTCTTTCTTTTCTTTGAAAAAAAAATATTGAAGATCCAGATCAAAAAGGGATACATACAGTGCATCAGATCTCCAAAGAACATGTAGATAACCAGGAATTATTGAGATAATCAAAAAAAACCTAAGCTCAGTTCTCTTCAACGAAGAGTTTGTGTAACCCTAGGAAACTGTAAAGAGCAGAATAAAGCAGCAAGATCGTAGCCTAAGGTGATAGAAACAAATGTTTGGAGTATTTATTTACTCTGAATGAATTTAAATGTCCAGGGCGAGATGACCTAAATTCTAGGATATTGAGGGAACTCATGGACAGTCCGCCTAGATCTTTATGTATTTCCTATGGGAGCTCCTGCAGACCAGCAAGAAAGAATAATTGGTATAGTTAAGTTTTCAGAGGTGGAAGATAAATACGAACTTAACAACTTTATGCCTCCAAACCAGAAGTTTTATTGCACTGCACTAAGCAATATTGGTAAAAGAGAGAAGGCTAAAAAAATTAATGGCTTTCAGACTCAAACAAATTAATACTGTATATTTACATGGAATATAAATGGGAAAGTGTATATAAATTCCAGATCTATAAATCAACATTTCTAAAAAAATAATATTCTACACTGTATATTTTTATTCTTTCTGGATAAGATATTATTTTCCTTTTTTACACACACTGAGATTTCTACATATATAATAGTGCCAAGGCCCTGATCTTATCTATCATTTTTGCTTCATGAAACTATCAGTGTTATTAAATACATTCAATCAATGGAGACTTTAGGCCTGGATGTTTTTCTGATAAATTGGTACTAAAAGTAGATTAGACTTTTTTTTCTTTTTGAAGTCAGAGGCTTTTCCAAAAAAATGTATGCCTGTTAATTTTAAGGAGGCAAATGATATGGTAGAATACTTGCCCAATTTAAGAATAATTATTATTTCCTTGATCTTTTTTATTATCTTCTTTGGAGATGGTGGGAAAGCTGTAGACATAATAGATCTTAATTTCAGCAAAGCTTTGACAAACATTCCATAATTCTGAGTACCAAGCTAGTTAAGTGTGAGTGGCATGGCATGATAGTTAAGATAATTGATATATCAAAACTTGTACTCAAAGAGAGCTTTTCACTTGTTCATCATCAAACAGAATGACATTCAGTTACATATTTTAAGAACAATTAAGACCAATTGGAACAAGTTCAAAGAAAAACAGAAGGATGATGTGGAAGTTAGGAACTAAATCTTATGAAGAGCTTAGAGGAGCTGGGCATTTTTAGCCTTGAGAAAAGAAAAATGAGGAGGGATATAACACTCTTTAAATATCTGAAATAATGTGATATAGAAGATCAAGACCTATTCTCTACCATTTCAGAGAGTAGGAATGGAAGACTGAATTTATCTTTTTCAAATATTTGAAAAAAAATCTAAGGATAACAGCAATTGGACAGTGGAACAAATGACCTAGAAATATGGCAGGTTCCCTTTCACTGCATGTGTTGAGGCTACACCAATATCCATCAGAGATATTTTAATTTGATTTCTGCACTGAGTACGGTGTTGGGACTTGATAACTTAAGTGACTCCTTCAAACGCTACAATTCTACAATTAGCTCCAGAAAAAACAGTTTAGATTAGAATATGGGTAGATCATTCACGTCCTCCAAACTATTTTAGAAACAGTTTTAAGTGTGTAAAATGATAGACTGCAGAGATAAAATAAAATAAAATAAAATAACAGAACAGAACAGAAAAGTAAGTAATGGCTGGGGAGAGACACAATATTTGCAATATCTACATTTTCAGAAGGCTAGTGACCAGTATCCAAAATATACAATTTTAAAAAGTACACCTAAAACATGTTGCCACTGTTAAATATCCACATTAAACCCCGACTGCTAACTGAAAGTTACCCTGAACATTATGACCATGTACTGCATCAGAAACGCCATAGAAAAGTATTAAATAAATATTTTTATTTAAATATTTAAAAAGTAACCAATCACATAGTGTGAATAGGTAGAGACTCTGCACCAGTAGCTGTCTAATATATTAGAGCATTCTATGAGCTTTTTCTCTATATCTCAAAATGAGGGCTTTCCATACTGTAAATAAGAGATTTTCAAAAGTTAACAAAAAGATTAAAAATGACTTTGCCAGTGCCTCAGCTTAAAGAAAAAAAGATCCTAAACAGTGGCTTTTTGGCTCTGGCACAAATCAAAAACCTGAGTTCATTTAAGAATTACATATTTGCCAGTGTCAAATTAAATACTGTACAAATCATTTTCCTTTTTTTTTTTGCTCAGTGCATGATGGCAGTATTGAGACAGTGACTGCATTCCGTGAGACTTTGTAAGTCAAGGAAATTAAAAGTAATTAACATGCCTTGCAATCTTTAGAGGACAGGAAATCATATGTTCATCTATCTTGCTGCAGTATAAATCATGTTGGAGCCTATGGCATCACAGCAAATTATTCTGATTCAGTCCTATTTAACCGGTGACTACTTAATGCCCAAAAATACTTTTTTTTCTTTTTCTGATTGAATTTCTTGGGTTTGCAGATTTACTGGAAGCACAAAACCTACTGTCAATGATGTCTGAATTAAATCAAATTATATTACATTCAGGAGATATTGAGATTTATGAATACTGTCAAGATACCATCTTATTCCAAATGTTATGATTTATATGAATTAAAGTAGTTTCTCTAATCAAAAGCAGGAAAAAAAACCCCTATTGAAATGTACAACTTGATATAAGGTTTCTGAGTGGGTTTGCACATCATACTGAACCAGAGAGACTGACAATATAAAATTCCAGGAGCAAACAATTTGTCTTTATCATTGTGTTTCATATATTGTAAACTGCTTTGAGATATATTTTCACAAGAAGGATTACAAGACTACATCATATAAATAAATAATTCCTCTAAAGCATCGTGACAGTTCCCAAATCTAACACTTCAAAAGGAAAACTGATCCTTTTGTGTATGTACATACATACATACACATACATATACACATAATACACAGACACATACATGTAAATGCATATTATAGAGGACCTATTCTAAATTCATCCCAGGAACCACATAAAATTGAACAAAGGTATCGCTGTCTAGGAGCTCCTGCCTGCTCCTGCACTTGAAGTGCTCAATATTTGAGTTCACACTGTACAGTTATATACAACTCTAGGACTTTGGATATACAGAGGAAGAACATGCTACGATACAATAAAATAAAATAAAAAAAGGTGCCCATGTTGTTCCTCTCTTTTGCAACCCCCAATGATACTTCGATTGTTCTTGTCCCAGGCTGGTTGACATTCTAAACAGAGCAGTTATTTTGAAATACAGGTAGTCCCTGGGTTAAAAATGCCCGGGTTACAGATGACCCATAGTTAAGAACGGAGTCTGTTGTAGCAAAATTTGAGCTAAATACACAATGATTTGAGTTAAACATACAATGGTTCGAGTTAATTACACAATACTACTTATACAATATTATAAAATAATCCTGTTCCAGCTTTTATACAAATTTGACTTCAGGACAGATCTTGGGAACAGAACTTGTTCTTAAACTGGGAACTACCTGTAGAGAGTAAGGTAAAATATAATCCTATATATGAGTTGCTTATCAATTATCTGTAACAAATACCTCTGCCTCATAGTGTATCTATAATTTGGTGAACTATTTTATAGTGCTTATTTAGCTCAGATCATAGATGGATTTACAGACAACAGGATTTCGTAGGGCTGTGCAATGCTTCAGACTTGGATGTAGCTATTTTTTTTTTTTTTAAAGTCATGATGGGTGTTGGCTTCACATTACCATACATTCCAAAATATCTTTTTGGAATTGAATCTGGAACATGGCATAGTTCCAATACCTAAACTATGTAAGAATATTGCCAAATGGCTAATTTCAGAAAGCAGATCAACTAAAATGCAAGTTGTAAATAAAAATGCAGACTTTTTTTTTTTTTAAAAAACTACTCTATAAAAGCAAAAACAACAAAACTTTGCAACAATGCCTGGATTGGTTTGAATGGAGGACCAAGGTAAACAAGACACAACACAAAGGATCTAATGCAACTTTTGTGATTGAACAGCCATTACCTAGAATAAACCTGCAGCACTCCCAAAGGTTCAGAATATACTGACTAATCAAAGAAAATGTACTATTATTCAAACTGCTTTTAAAAATATCAATCATACCTTATACATACTGCCTTCTAGGCAGTATGTATTTTACTATATTTTAACATTCAAATGTTTTTCAAACACATGGAAAGTCAACAGTCATATTCCACCACTCTTTAACTATTTTATCTGAAGAACCTAACACTGAGGGAAATCCAACCATGTGAACAGATATTTCCCCATCCAGCAGGACTTTTCCCTTCATCCACTTCCTAGATGTGCTCTGGATGATTTCCCAGCAGGTTTTGAGTGCACAAGGCGGATAGCATGAGCAAATGAAAACTGCCTCTGCACCATTTACTGATGTAATACTAACCGTATATAACTCATAAAGTTTACACCATGAGATATTCATAACTCTTAAAATTATTATGTAACATTGACATAGAAAGACATACCATAGGCCTTCAATCAAAGAATTTGGTTTTCTTTTGTATTAAAATAAACATAAACTGAGAATAGGAAAATACAAAGTTTTCCTGCAAAAGGTTTTGCATAGTTTAGGCTAAATTCCAATTGTATCAACAACTGAGTTCACTGAAAAGAGGCCTTTTCCTGTACTTTAAGTGGAACTTTTTTGATCTTTCAGAGGCAACTTCTACCTTCTTGAAATGCATGCTCCATTTTTTTTCTTAATAAACTGTTCAACTATAAAAATAACAGCCTTCCTTTTAAAAACTGTTTCATAGCTAAGATGCTGACTTAAAGAATCTAAAGTAGAAACATGTGTGGAATAGGTTAGTGGTATAAAACTGATTTGCCTACCTACCCAACACAAAACAATATACAAGAAAATAGAAAAATAATTGGTAATGAGAGTTATTGATAATTATATCAAATGGCAGTCACCTGCTGATATATTTAAGTCTGCAGGCAACAAATTTGGGAGTTGTCAGAGAGGAAAAGGAAATCATTAAAAAAACCCTTTAATTTGTTATCCTCCTACTGGTAGACAGATATCATTGGGTATAAACTTTACTGTTAACTTCTAGGTGCCCAGTATAACGCTTCTACTTCAGTAGATCTTAAGTGCTCTAAAGTCCTATCTAAAAATAGTTATTAAAAGAAATAATTTTTATAGTTGCTGACTAGGTTTTGATAAGAAAAACAAGCTTATGTATTAATGTCTCACATTATTTTCAGGAGGTCTAATCTTCATACTGAAGCAGAGGAACTATATGTCAGGAAATGTTCTTGCCACTTCAACTAGAATTCCTGGGAAAGTTTTTGGAAATATGTATTTAAACAAAAGGTTATACTTGTTGCTATTTGAACTATAAAATCATAATAGCAACCTGCTATTGAGGGAATTAAAAGAATTAAATTGTAAAAAGTGCTCACTGAAGTAAGAGTGAGAGATTCATGATGATAAATTCTGTTTTGATAAGAGAGGTACCTGAGGACTTCTGCATTTCAAAGTATGTGCTTTTGTTTTAAAATCTTTAAAAAGTATTGAAGTGGAATCTATGACCAAACTAATCTTCTTGACTGTTAACTGTGCCATGGCTGATACCACAGAAAATGAACATTTATGGTTAACACATTAGGATATATCTCCTAGCACTAATTAGAGCTACATCAGTAAGAAGAGTTGAAGCAAGGCTGATTAACTAATAGACTTATGATAAACATGAGTAATAGAACTGCTAATGGATTTCTATCCCATCCCCATTATTACTTGAAAGTAAATCCTACTGCTTACATCAACTTAAGTGTGTTTTGATCCCTGGCTTAGAATAAAGGATGACAATAGTGAAAAATCTAGCCACTAGAGGGGCAAGTGGGTGCAAGGAGCATCCATTTCTGGACTGCATAAGAATTTCTGGACCATTTCCCACCAAACAGGCTTTTAAGCCCCGCAAGCCCAGCATCACTGACAGATCTTTGGTGAGGAGAAGGACGAAAGAGAGCAAGAGACTGAAACAATGCAGACAAGACAGAAGGAAATACAACTTCTCCCATTAAATTAAATGAAGCTCGCGTGGCCAAACTGCCAAATTCAGCAACGCCCTGCTTAAATGAATAAATCCGAAGGGAAGGCAAGGAGGCTAGATGGCAAGAGGCGCGTTAAGGGCGTGAGCTGCCCGTTCCCCAATCCGGAGATAAAGCCGCTTGCTCTCTTTAGTCTCCCTGAAGGCAGCCTCACTGAGTTTGCCCCGAGCGCGGCTAGGAAAATGGAGGCAATTCAATCTTCTAATTCTGGAGTTTTAGCTCTCGCTCCATCCCCATATAACTCACATCTTACGCAGTAGGAAGCAGAACACCTCTCCGGCCACCTGAAAGCTGTTAAATGAATAAGGCCAGCCCCGCGAACTTTTTTCCCCGAACCCAAGTATAGAGATTCTGATGTCGCACAGCACATGTATGCTGCACCAAAATAAGGAAACCCGGAAAAAAGAGAGGATTCCTCCCTCCTCCAGAGGATCCCACGCAGATCTCTCCTCCACATAAGCCTTGCCAAAATATTTACCGCGCCATCCCGGATCTCTTTTCAGCGTTCTCCTAAAATGGGCAGGCTGGACGGGGCGAGCTCTCGCGCCAGCTTCAGACGCAAGACACTCCCTTCTCCGCGCGTCGACGGCCCGTGGCCGCTCTATCCAAAGCCCGCGCGCTCCGCTCCAAGCGTGAATCTCCCCGGGAAAGAGGCTTGCACGTTCACTGGCCGCCTCCGGGAAGTGAACAGAGAAGTCACAGAAGGAACGCGGGCGCGTCTCCCCGGCACATTCTCGGAGTTCCCCTCCTCGGCTAGCCTAGTTCTTCTGAATCAGCCCCCAACTTCGGGGTCAGTTGCACGAGAAAATAGCAGAAACGTTCCCCGAGCTGGGGCAGCCGGTTGGCGAGCCCCTCTGCTCCGGAGAAAGACAGCCACCGCACATCGCAACCACCTCCAGCGGGACCTACCTTCCTGCCGCCCCGTACCTCAGCTCCGGACTCTGCCTTCTATCGCTCCAGCAAAACGACGAGCTGCACGCGAAGGATCCTGCCACGAAGCTCTGGCAAAAGAAAAAAAAATCGGACCCACGAGCCCAAGAAAAAAACTCTGCCTCTCCTCCTCCTCCTCCTCCCCGCTCCTCTAAAGCACTTGGCTCGAGCGGCTCTTACTGCTCTTTCTCTGCCAGCAGAGCGGGGCTACCCAGCTGTGAGCCAGCGGTGGGAGAGGAGCGCCACGTGCCTGCGCGGAGCCAATGGAAAGAGGCAGCCGCGGAACCTTCCTAGTTCTCCCCTCCTTCTGTGCCGTCCCATGTGATCACCGCGAGAGCTTAAGTTCAGGTTTGGGCACCGTCCTGCAGGAGGAAACTGCGAGGATAAGGTGTGGGATGAGTTGGCAGTTCTACGGAGCTGTTGCTCGTGGCGTCTCCTCACGAGCGAGAATGCCACTGGGAACAAGAAGTGAGGTGGAAAAGCTGATGAATATAGGGAAAAATGCGCGCTGGTGGGTTAACAAAGGGAGGGAAGAAGTGGAGCAGTCTTCCTCAAACTGGTGCCCTTCAGATAAGCTAGATTACCAACTTTGGTGATTTCCAGTCTGTGATCAAAACTGGCTGGGAATTATGGAAGTTGTGGTCCACCACACCTGGTGGACACTAGATTGTTGGGGAATGCTGAAGTCATTTGGCATTATTCAAAGTTATGTAGGAGTTTCTGGAGGTCTGGGTTTGTGCCTTATCGTCTATCTTTAATTTACTTAAAAACAAGGGTGTATAAAGATTGCAGTTCTACTATTGCAAGGCACCTTGAAGTGCTCCTCCCTCCCTATCAAGTGTGCATTGTAATGGAGTAGCTCCTTACTCTGTCCACCAACTGGACTGGCAAGATTCTTCTGTGATGGGGGCATGTTGGGCAATTTTAATTGTAGGTGGAAAGAAGAGAATGCTGGTGTGAGAATCAAAAATACATGACTTTTTATACTTGCAAGTAGCTTTAAATAAAACAACTTTTTGGGCATGATTTACACAATATAATTTGGTTTGTATTTATGTTACCAACAATTAAGCAAGATTTCAAATTCTGGTTGGTGCTGATAATGGTTGCTGTTCCAGTTTCATGCAACACACAAAAGCTTATGTAAACCGACAGTAGTAAAATTATAGGCAGTTGGACAGTCTTCAGATGGTGATTCTGTTAATCATCCAGTACTTGGCATGTCATAGAAACATGTTCAATATTATAGTTTTTCAGAAAACTCTGAAAAGATTGTTTAGTAATAGCAGAAATGCAGGCCTGCCCAATTGTCCAATGTTTGCTGCCTACTGAGATTAAATAGTTTTTTTCTGATTCTCATGTATCTGAGAATCAGCTCTGTATTTTATTGTTCATAAAAATGTAGCCTGTGAAAATTGTATCCTAGGAAATGAACTAAGTTATTAACCCATTAACTAAAGAGTAAAATATTTCATATAAGGGATGTATCCTTAAATAAAATATAAAGATAAAATAACATCTAGAAATAATTCAGAATGGCTTACAATGAATAAAAATTACAGGGGGAACAAGTTAAAACAGCATTAAATGCTACTATTCTAAAGAGGAAAAGTCAACTTGCAGGGGGAAAAAAACCTACAAGCCAGCATAAAAGCAATATGCATAGGTAAAATGTGTCAAAAGACTGGGGAAACTTAAAAAAAAATACTTGCCTGACATCAAAATGCAGAAAAGCAATTCCAAGTTCCTAAGGAACATATTCATAGGGTACCAAACTAAGTCAGCTGAATTCTGCCACACCTCAAACAGAAATAACCTATTAAGACTTGACTTGCTGCAAATCAGTTTAGTTAGGTTCTGTACATGCAGGTGTATGTATGTAGGGAAATGTCCTGCACTTTTAAATATAGCTGTTGCCCAAAAAACTATTGCAATTTAATGTGATAATCTCTTTAGTGCTATAACTTTAGACCAGGTTTTCTTAACCTCAGCAACTTTAAGATGTGTGGACTTCAACTCCCAGAATTCCCCAGCCAGAATTCCCCATGGCTGGCTGGGGAATTCTGGGAGTTGAAGTCCACACTTCTTAAAGTTGCTGAGGTTGAGCAACACTGTTTTAGGCCATGCTCCAGGGATCTCTCTTAAAAATACTATGTATTGAATAAGAAACGATACTTCCAGAGTAAAATCTGCCTCTATTACTAA
Source organism: Python bivittatus (assembly GCF_059951505.1). Lineage (NCBI taxonomy): Eukaryota > Metazoa > Chordata > Lepidosauria > Squamata > Pythonidae > Python > Python bivittatus. The sequence continues at coordinate 19,327,306 of NW_028277075.1, read as the reverse complement.
ATGAGAAATTTGTTTGTAGTTTATTTTAGTTTCATGGAATTTGTTATGCTGTTTAGTTAGTTATGCCCAATGCTGTACATAGATGTTATAGTACCACTTTGTCTGAACTGGAAAAAGCTAAGTAAAATTGGATTTGGTTAATACTTGAATGGGAGATCATTAGAAATTTCAGGATTGTAGACTCAGCTAATAAATTAAAATTTTTTTTTACCAGAATAAGACAAAGGCAAACTGCTTTATATGGTTAACCAAGAAGACATCATGGCTATGCCATATAACAGTATTTCTCAGCCTTGGCAACTTTAAGATGTGTGGACTTCAGCTCTCAGAATTCTGGAAGTTAAAGTCCACACTTCTTAAAATTGCCAAGGTTGAGAAACACTGCCATATAGTCACTAGGAGTCAAGCTTAGCTCCAGATGTTACTTAGGTATGAATATTTGGAAATCCCCTATAATCCATTTATCTTAGTATCACTCTACTATATACTGATAGTATTATCTGTGAGTATTAAAAGGAAAATTAACTAGTTTTAAGATTACTGTATAGTGAAAATGTAATTTACAGATAGAACCAAGGTATTAAGTGAGCTAATTTTTCTTGGGGTTATAAAACACAGAACATCCCAAACTGTGATTTAGATAGAAATTAAGATTAATTTTTATATTTTAGCTACATGCAACTAATCTTAAATGTATCTAATATTTTTAATTCAGTAATGAGAAAAAAAGAGGACTATCTCTAAGATTTTTATAGCTATTTGACTTTAGTAACTTGTCAGTTGTACCATTATAAAAATAGAATTGTACATACTGAGAAGCTATAACCATTTTGCTGTTTGCTTTTATTCAAAGGCACGGCATTTCAGTATTACAAGATAGACTCTTTTTCTTCATCACTGGATTTACTGCCATTTAGAATAAGTGGGGCAAGTTTATCCTAATTAATATTATTTACTTGCTTGTTCTGAAATATGCTAAAATAAAAGTTTAGTAAATACAACAGATTCTACTTATTGAAAATGCATACTGGCTTCAGAATTTAAATGTCACAGTTAGAAATATTCAAAACTTTGTGCTATTTTTTAAACTCAAGCCAAAATGATAATTTCCTAGTTTTAACCCTATCTCTGCTGGGCTTTATACACCCAACATTGTGCACTTTTACATTATTTTACAAGAGTAGGAAGTGCCTATCAAAAGCTATGCTTCTGTGCTCATGCACTCCTGTGGCTTGGACTAAATCCCAACTAAAACCAATAGGATTTACATCCTGTTGCAATATATCACTGCACAAGTATGTCGCTGTGTCTGCATCATGTCTATTCTGAAAAAAATGTTTCAAAAATTTCTCAGATCATTGCTATGCAAATCCACTGCAGCCTTGGTCGTATTCTTCTGGGTTTTCTTCTGTTATTTCAGGAAGTGACACCGAAAAGAGGCAGATTCACAAACAAATTATAGTATTACAAAGAGCATAGCAAGCCTTTTGTTCAGCTCTATATCAGAGTCAGTAACAAATAAGCAGCCGTGTAAAACAAAACTCTTGTTCACAAGGGAATCTGGTACGACAGCATCATAAAACAGAAGCTTCAGTAGTTTTCAGCCTCAGCAAAAGTCGTAATACCCAAGAACATTTTAGATACAATTGTTCTTTTCTAAGGTATCCATGGAGCATACAAAGAAATACAATTATAGATAAAAATGTTCTGTTAATTTGTTTTGTCTTTTCATGATGGTAAAATGCTGCCATAATGTCTCTCCTTCCAACCCACCTAACAAGTCTCTTGTGTCTTTAGAAATTGAGACACTTTCAGCTGATGGCAATTTAAATGTTTTTGAAAAGAAATAAACAGTGGACAGATGAGGCATCCTAAAAGAGCTTTTCCTAAGATGTGGGGTGAAATGAAGGAAGCTGTTTTTATTTCTGGGTTTTTTTTGCATTGCTATGGAGAATTTTATGGGGGTAGAGGCTCAACTTTGCCTCAGGGACCTAACCTTATTAGCTGTCCTTGGCTGGACAGTTGCCCTGGTTTTTGATTGAATATGTCACTATTTAAAGGTATTTTCAGGGAGGGACGAGACCAGGAAGGAAATAATGCTGAGTTTGTATAGTTTCATCTAGTAATGGAGAATATTTCTCTTTTACCATTACTGCTACCAATCCCCCATTTCTTGTGGTCTTCCTGTGGTTATACATGCTAGAGAGGGATAAAAATGAAAGAATATTCTCTCCAGAAATCAAAACAATTTTTTTTTAAATTTCAAACTCTGAATCAAAACACAGAACCAACTCAATTTTCAATGTAATGAACAGATGAGACACAAACAGACCTGGATATTGGATGCAGATACAATCTTTATCCTTTGCCATAGTTTTACGATGACATAGCTCCCTAGAAACTGCTGGTATGGCTATGCAACATCCCTCTGTATGTCTTTGACAATTTTACAGCTGAAAAATCTGAAAATAAAACTTCTACAGGGGTATGGACCTTGGAGAGTTGTGGCAAATAGCTGGCAGCTGGACATATTCAAGTTTTGTTTTATAATTTTTTTGCTGTACAAAAACCTGGCAAAGCTAGCTGCTCAATCATGTTTCATTCAAACTATTAAGGCTGTATATGCTTGAAAAATGATTTGGAAGAAGTGGTTTAGATCTTGTGCAAACATAGCATCTCTCTGCTATTTATTAAAGTAGGTTGATTTTTTGTTCAGGTTTCTGCACAAGCCTAAAAAAGGTGCTATTGATTTTAAAAGCTGTATTAACTTTAATGAATAGATTCCTTAAACCAGCAGAAACTTTTTTCATATTCATGCGGAGCCTAAAGGTTTTAGGTTTTTTCAGTGAATAGGAGAGAGGTGTTCACATGAAGTCTGAAGTGCTTCTTCAATCCAAGTAATGGCCAAAGACTGTTTAGCCTTAGAAAATGCAGAAAAACCATAATGAGGGGCATGGAATTTAATATATAAATTCCATGCCTCTCATTATGGTTTTTCTGCATTTTCTCAATTGTTAGTGCAGTAGTTTTTATTTTGCCTTCTTGTGATTAAGCTATAATTTTTAACCATTGTATGGAATGAACAATGTAGTACATTGTACTAGCAACAAATGAGGCTTAATAAGCCTGGTTTTGCTTCCTTCCTGGCACTGCAGAATTAAAAACAGAGGGTGAAGAAGCATTTGTTGTATAATTGAAAGATCACAATACACAGCTGAAGGGGCTGCGTTTACTTTGGGGTGACTAATGCCAGCCTGACCTGACCATATCAATTCAAGTGTGATCTGTAATAAAACAAGGAAGCACAACATAAAACATTATGTGCCATTTGTCCATCATACATTGTTGTTAATTACAGCCAGTGATTATTATATTAGAACCAATGGTTCTTATATTAGTCATATAAAGAAGGCAATTATCAGTTCATGTTTAGAAGGTAAGTATGTTGTGTAATAGATTATATTTCATTAACTGTTAAATTAGCTTGCAGTTTTAAAAACACCCCTGCTAGTAAAACAGGTAAAACCTCAAACCACTATAGACCTTTAAGTGGGAAGTGTTCACTTAACACAGCTCCCCCAACCTAGTCTTTTTCTTGTGTATTGGACTACAACTCCCAAAATTCCCAGTGACCATCAGTTTAACTGGTGGGAATTTGGGGGACCTGTTATCCAGATCAGCTGGATAACACTAAGTTGGGTTTGACTGATCTAATATAGAGTAAACTTGTCAGATAAATTTCTAATTTATTATAAAAACTTTTTAGAATTGGAAAATGGTGCTTTTGAACTGTAATAACTTCAAAAGCTTCATGTATTCTAGGTGTTTTGCCTTCTTTCAAAAACCTGCAATCCATTCATTACGTTGCATATAAGAGGTGTAACTTCTGTTTCAAGCATGCTATTTTACTGAATTGTATAAGGTTTAAGGGCTTATAGAGGGCTATATAAAATGTAATTGTCCTGAGTGAAAGGAAGAGCTGAAAACTAGGTCAGACAGTATACACAGTGTGGCTAAATGGAATAGAAGTGTATCCCTACCATGCAGTAACAGCCTCCAATTAGTGATGGAGAAGGAAAAAGGGTGAAGGAGAGATTGTCCTGTAATTGAAAGGGCATGTGTAGTAACTCAAAATGAACTATATAATAATCTGCTTTTTTCTCATGGGATTATAAAGCAGGAAATTGTCAAGCCCCTAATGGTGAATAGCACAACTTGTATGTGTCATCAGTTATGTAGGCCTTCAGTGGGGTTCCCATTTTTGCCTTTGTGTGTGTGTGTATGTGTTTTTTTTAAAGTCCCAAACCAATACATTGACAGTAGGCTGAAAGTGCTCCTCCAGCTTCCAGAAATTGTTCTGCAAAAGAGGCTTCTGTTTTTCTGTCTCTTCTCCAGGTGTTTCAGATGTTTTACTTTCAAGCTTTTACAGAGCTTGATACAGTTGTTCCTTCATCACAGGTTTTCCCACCATTCTGTAGCCCCTCTGATTATACATGTTTCTTGACCTGAAAAAGTACTGTGGGAAGAGTTCCCTTATGATTTCTTCCCAGTGGAAAGAAGATTGTTTTGTGAAACATAGGATATTCACACACAATCTTACACCACCTAAAGTAACTGCAAGAAATTCATACTTCACCCCAAAAAGTATGTTGACATTTTCTTTCTGTTGAAAAGAACATTAGAGGCAATTCTGCTTTGATCAAATTGAATGAAAATAGTAAAAAAGAAAACATGTTCAGCATAATATACTTGTCTTGAATTTAGCTTAACTGCATTCTGTTTAGGCTGTTCTGCATTGTTATATGTCCAATATTGTGATACCATCTGTATCAACCATCTGCTTTAAACCTGCCTTTTTATTCTGCCTGTTTAAATTTAGAAGTTTTAATATCATCAATAATATAGTGATAATAATATCACTGTTTTTGGTGTGGCTTGTTTTCATGAAAGGTTCTTAGGATAAAGAAACAAGTGCCTTTGTTAGGAATCATAAACACTGTGCCTTTTGAGAAAGAACAATGTACTTGTGCTCCTTTCCCAGAAGCCTGGAAAGACACATCTTTCAGACACATGTCTGATTGCTGTGTTAGATCTCTTGGAAGCATAATCTTGGCAAACTAATTTCCCAATATTCTTCTTCAGTTCCAAGGTTAGAAGAGACCTGCTGGCACCAGGGGTAACTTAATCTAATGTGTTCCTAGTAATGCCCCCTACATACCAGGGTTTCCCAAACTGCGAGGTGTACCCTCCCTTGGGGAGGTATAGACAGAGTCCAGGGGAGGTGTGAAGAACCTTTTAGTTACATTGTTACAATATATCCACCTTTCCCAAAGTTTCATTGTATTGTTTTCATTGTTCATTTGTGTTCATTTTGGAGTTTAGATTTTTAGGGGAGGTGTGATGGCAAAAATGTAAGAACCCCTACTATATATGATTGTTTTTCAGAGTAGTTCTGGAGGTGGTATCAGTCTTAAATTCATCTGCAAGCCTAATAATTGGAGCTTGGTACCATTTTCACACTTCACCAATACTTCCCAAATTGTAATTGTTCCCCATTTGTTTCCAAACTCAATTCACAGTGCTAGTTTTGATGCTTAAAGGCCTCGAACTGGAACTGGAACTGGAAAATTTGAAGGACCATTCACCTTTACAGATGTCTGCCCAACACAGAGACCAATAAGGGAGGTCTTTTGTTTGTTTGCTCTTCTATTTCTAGATAGTCTTCTGAGTAGTGTTGTGAATAGCTACTGATTATTCCACAGTAGAATATTCCTTCAGAGAAGCTTAAATAATGCATATTTGGACTTGGGTGCCAGGCAATTATTCTCCATTCCCAGGGTTTATTAGGTCAAACTGTTTTATCTCTTCTCTTACTTACAGTATATGCTGCTTAGAAGTCTGCTGCATTCTAAATTGACTTTGTAAAAAATTGTTTTTACTGTGAGGTTTCTTTTTTGTGGGGGGAACTTACCCAGTGATTTAATTGAAGAGAAAGATAAAAATATCAATACAAATAAATAAATGGCGTAGATCAGCTATGTTGAATGATAAATTCTGTTAGCACCACCAAGTAAGCTGGAGTTGGTAGTTTTCAAGCTTCACAGATGTATAGTGATGCTTAGTTTGTGAACCCCTATGAAGTTTCAATATTCCTACATAAATGTGACCTAAAACTTGATCTCTTCCTCCACACTTGATAAAGAGAGTCCAATTAAATAAATGAGTAAAAACATTATTCTTGTTCATTTATTCATTGAGGAAAATGATCCAAAGCTACATATTTTTACTAGTACCCCAAATCCAGCCACCAGAGTTGGATGTGAAATGATGGCTCTGAAGGTGGGATGTATTATCTAATACATCCTATGGTCCTTATACTGGATTTTATAGTTCTCCATGTGTGCAACCTTGGATTCCAATAGAACACTATATAACTGACCAGCAGATCTGAACTTATAAAAGCCTACAATTTAATATTCATATTTTATACACAAGAATCACTTAATGAGACATGAGTGAGTAGAACAAGGTCAACCACAGCAGAATTACTTGTTTGACTTGTTATTGTACTTTACTGTTGGGAGACAGAAAGTCTTTCTAAGGAATAATATTACACAGATGTATTCAGCTGTTCCTCCAAGCTATTCCAGAAGTGTAGGACTTACAATCTTGCAATTATTCTTTGAAAATCAAAATCCTAGCTTGCTTGCATGTCTGAAAGCAAGAATTACATTATTTTATACGTATCTCTTTATCTCAGTACTACATAATATGAATTATTGTAGTTTATAATATTGTATTTTGTTGCATATTCTATAAATAGAAGAGGGGTAGCACACAAGAAAAAAAATTACATACTTGACAAATATAAGAAATTTTAATGCACAATTGGATTCCTGAAGTTTAGTATTGGCAGGAGGAAATAATTGCAAATTCACTAGAATTGAAAAGACATATCTACAGTCTAGAATCTGGAAACATCAAAGTCATTTATATATCATAATACCAAGATTTCTTCTGTGTAGCTATCTTTTTAGATTATCAAAGACTTTCCTGGCCAAGTTATCCTTAAATTACATGATCATCATTTTTAAAGTTTCTTTTTATGTAGTCCTTTGTAACAAAGATGAACAGCTGAAAAATACTGCCATTTACATTCAGTGACTGCTACAGCAGAGCTCATTAATTTTCTTTCTAAGGTTCTGTCCTAAAGGCAAGACCTTTTGCTCGCAGAAAACATGAATTAGTGAAGAAATGGTGGTTCTAGCCACAATTTCCTTTTAAATAATTTCAGTTGGGAGCCCTAGTGAGTAGATTTTTCAACTTTTTGGAAAGCTCTGTCTTTGCATGTTAAAGGCAGCAGGAAATAGACTACCAAACTAGAAATAGAATTCTTCATCCATCCACCGAAATGGTAGGGAAGTAGGCAGAAGCCAAAGAAGTTGAAATATTTAATTAGTCCTAGGCATGTTTACTCGGGTGTAAATCTGAGTTTGTATTCATGGAATTTGCTCCTTCATAAGAGTATATAGCAACCTTCTCCAATCTGGCATACTGCAGATGTGCTGGGACTGTGTATTCCAGACAGTGTGACTAATGGCTACTATGGCTAAGAAGTTTAGAAGTTGAAGTCCCAACACATCTGGAGGATGCCAGGTAGGAAAAAGATGTTATATAACATTGCAGTATATCATTAATACTATGTTATGCTAATGATGTTAAGTTGAACCTGCTTCCCTAAAAAGGGAAACACCCAAACTTTCTATCCAATTCTGCAATGAGAGAAGTTAAATAAAGAGAAGAATTATATGGATTATCACTATCTTGCCAGATTTTGTTCTGTGGGAGCCAATATCATTATTTTAATGATGGTGTTTATTATATTTCTCTATGCAAACACTTTTGACATGGAGCCAGAAGGTTAAAATCTTTCTCAGAAACAAAAACACAGCTCCTTCCTTCCTTCCTTCCTTCCTTCCTTCCTTCCTTCCTTCCTTCCTCCCTCCCTCCCTCCCTCCCTCCCTCCCTCCCTCCCTGCATCCCCCAGGACTCTACGTGGTTTACAACATCTCAATCCCAATAAAAACCAAAGGATGGATGGATGGATGGATGGATGGATGGAAGGAAGGAAGGAAGGAAGGAAAAGAAAAGAAAAAAGAAAGAAAGAAAGAAAGAAAGAAAGAAAGAAAGAAAAAGGATCATCCAACATGATGTCCAACATTGCAATATATTGCAAAAAGATTAACATGACAGCCCACGCTCTTCATGAAACTGAAATAATATATCCAAAACACCAAGTACACTAAAAAATAAAAAAGTTTAACTGAAAAATGTGAATGTCAGGCAGCTGTGAACCTCACCTTCAGTCATAGAAACCTCCAGGCAATCAATATATAATGTTAATGTAATGTATAAGAATTATTACGTGTGCCACACACACTCCATGTTCTTTTTGCATCCCTTAATAGGAGACTTGCAGTTTTGTTAAACCCGTTTGTCTTCCCATGCCATCTAAACTAATTTGAACATTTTCTATAAACCAGGATTTCAAATCACAGGAAAGCAGTGCTTGAATCTGAATTAGTATTCCAGGGCTGCCCATTAGACATGACTGGGTATGGAAGCCAACTTGGCTTAAAAATGCACAAGGCTTATCCAGGCATTGCAAACTGTTATGTATTGAAGAGAACATGGGGTTGCCTCCCACACAGTCTTTCTAGACAGACATGGAAAATCGAGACACAGACTGGAAATAGGCTTGCTGAACACAGTTACCGCTCTCAGTGCAATCATTAACTGACTATGGAGATTGTATGGAAGACTCAATTGTGTTAAAGCAAATACAGTCAGATTATATTTAACTTAGGAACTCTGGGTACTGGGGTGGATTTTGGTACTTATTATATGTTTTCTAAGAAAAGATTGTTACAGACTTTTGTCTATTGAGATGAACCATAAGTAAGAAAACAGCTTGCAATAGTTACAAGAGATAGTAAGACTCCACTATGTGACACACTGTTTTTTTCCTAGAACATTTTGTCCAGTTTAATTCTAACCTTCATTAGTATATTAAGATATGTGCAATGATGGTCCAATATAGCTATGTGTGTTCAAAAGTCAAGTTCAATAATAGTCAAATTATAGGTCACTCTTTAAGTGATCAGAGTTCATATATAATGTCCCACAGATATTAAATGGTGTTTATGCCCTTCAAAATTATGAAAAAGCAAGTGGCTGGCTGAAAGATATTTTGCACTTATTTAAGCTTCTGCATGTTTGCAGTTCATTAAAGCTTCATGCTGCAGTCAGCAGGAGGAAGGAAGGAAGGAAGAACAGACACCATAGGTTCAAGAGATCCTGCTAGTTGAGTGACAGCTCAAGAATATTATGTGTCACTATCCAAACATATAATTTATTCTCTTGAATTTAAATAGAGAGAAAAGGCCAGATCCCTGGTTATTTTTTAAAAACAAACTTAGTAATTGAACACAATCTGTTAGGAAGATCTCCGGTGCAAACACTGTTGAAATAAATGGAATCTGTGCAAAAGTGAATAGCCATTGGTTCCAAATATAGTCTGTGTTTCTTTTTTATTTTTTAAATAGGGCATGTACATTTCAAAGAGAATTAAAAACAAAGATAAGAAAATGCTGCTGTGCAATTTCCCAGCCCTAATTTACTCTGGATGTCAAAGACAAATACATTTCTATAAAATTTTACATTTGTTGGTGTGCTGATACTATGATTTGATTTTTTACCTCCCTGTTAATGTGCCCTCAGTTTAATCATATGCTTCAATCTACAACAATTGAGGGCCTAAATTAAATCTCCTAGAGCAGTCCTGTTATTTAAAAGTCTCCTACTTGGTTATACTAAATTAGTTGGCCTCACTGACCTAGGACTGTGTTGTCATGCACAAGAGCATCTGAACTAGATGTACATAGTCAAAAGACACTCCAATTACCAGATTTTACACTTCTTCCTATAACAGAGGAAGCAAAATATATCTTCCACATGCACATACACCTGTGTTTGAGTTATTCCAGTGCAGTGTTGTCCAAACTTGGCCACTTTAAGATGAGTGGACTTCAACTCCCAGAATTCCCCAGCCAGCATGGCTGGCTGGGGAATTCTGGGAATTGAAATCCACTCATCTTAAAGTGGCCAAGTTTGGACAACACTGTTCCAGTGAATTCAGAAAGCACAAAGTGTCAGGGCCATATTACAAACTGCATTAAATGTGTATTTGCAATGAACGTGTCTTAAAAAATGCAGATAGCATCCATTGGAACGATAAACTAATAATTAAAAGAATGATGAAGGTAAATTTAAAATCTAATAGACATGAGGTAAGTGCTTTAGAAACCTTTTGCTTTCCAGGAAAATCCTTATTAGTGGCAATTTACTCTAGATTGTTTCCGGGAAAGAAATGATTAAACTTCCTCTTTACACCTATTGCACTCCCAATAATTATCAGCACCAGTACCCTTAGTTATACTATTTGTGTAATTGAAATCTGTACATTAAATGTAAAGTACATTGAACAACATGTATAAAAGCTAAGCGAGAGATGAACAGGTTAAGTACTTGGAAGGGGCATCCCAGGGTTATAGGCTAGACTGAAATGTAGAAAGAAAAAAAAAGCCTTCTCCAGAGAAGGGGAAAGAACGTCATTTCAAGGCTGTTGCCAGGGAAACTACATGAGTCAAGAATCAAGCCTGACTGGAGAGAATCTTTACATTATGTTTTGATATCCTTCCAGTTGTAAGCACCACTTCATCACTTTTTGAGATGATAACACTTTCGTATGCTTCAGGTTCAGACCCATCAGGGAGTCGCTCACATCCTGGTGACAGCCCAACTTGATCCTTTATATGTCGGCAACAGTCTGCCCTTAATTATTTTTAAAGTAAGATGAACAAAGCTATAGCTGTGAGGACATCGGCTAAAATAGGCTAGTTCAAATGAAATGTTCAACAGCGTTTAGAGCATTTGTCAATGAAGCCATTATTTGCAACTACATTCATTTGAAAAGCTATAGCCAAAACCAATTTTATCTGTTGCTATCCCTCGAAGGCTAATGCAGGCTACTACGAGCCATGGCGATGGGATGATTGCAACCTTGAAATCTTATTTTTGTTTACTCATTCAGCTAAAGCAATGTTCCTCCAGTCTTGGCAACATTTGGCTCATATATAGCAGAAAAAATCCATTTCTTAAAAGCCATGCTAGTAGGACAGCTCTTAAAATTGGTTAGTACAGTGGTACCTCGGTTTACGAATTTAATTCGTTCCGTGACTCTGGTCGCACCCCGAATTGGTCACAACCCGAAGGAAATTTCCCCATAAGGTTCAATGTAATTACCGTTAATCCGTTCTGGCATGGAGGACAGGGAGGCGGCTATCGCTTGGAGGGAGAGTCCCCCTCCCTACGACCACATGTCAGGGGCAGAAAATGGCCGCGGACCACGTGTCAGGGGCGGAAAAATAGCCATGGACCACGTGTCAGGGGCAGAAAAATGGCCACGGACCACGTGTCAGGGGCGGAAAAATGGTCGCGGACCACGTGTCAGGGGCGGAAAATGGCCGCGGACCACGTGTCGGGCGGAAAATGGCTGCGGACCACGTGTCAGGGGCGGAAAAATGGCCATGGACCGTGTGTCAGGGGCGGAAAAATGGCCGCGGACCGTGTCACGGGAGGGAAAGTGGCCGCAGATCCAGTTCGTAACCTGAGGCGGAGTTCGCAAACCGAGGTAAATTTTTGCAGCCAGAGCTGGTCGTAACCTGAAAAGTTCGTTAACAGAGGTGTTCGTAACCCGAGGTACCACTGTAGTTGGCAATAAAGAAGCGTGTGTGTTTTATCAGAAAGCATTTTTGTAACCTGAAAATACAGTGTTCACATGGAAGGCCCAAACCAAGGGCCATGACTCTGTCATTCAGTATTACCATCTGTTGCCTTTGATTGCAACCTTATTAGATATTATGCATCTCACTTTTGAGAAAAGATGCATTGAGTTACGTTGCTATGTATCCTAGAAATGCTGTAACATATTGTTTACGTGAAATACTCACAAGAGACAAAGAATATCCAATCCATGAATGAATGCTTCTTTCAGGTTGGAACCCAATGTCATCTTCTGTTTAAACAACTGTCCAAACTATAATTCTTTATTTAACAATTAATGAAACTAATATTTCATATATATTAATTAAGGTTAAGCAAACATTAAACCTGATTTCTTATTTATTTGTTAGATTTATATAAAAGAAATCTGATTGATTTGTTGATTGTATTTTGTTTTATGGAGCGGGAATTGTATACTGTTTGGAGTCAGTTGTGATTGGAGCAGCCTACAAATCTTGTCAATAAATATTATATCCTGAAGCATTCCCTTCAGGAATTTAGGGTGACTTACAAGGGGAACTCCTTTAAATTAACCTCCCAACAAAACCCATCTGAAACAGGTTGGGCCAAAAAAGAGTGACCAGTTCAAACTCACCTAGTAGGTTTCCACAGCTGAAGATGAACATATATTTTGCAGGACACCATAATATTCTCCTAGGAGGCACATGGAATGTATTGAAACACTTAGGCTGCAGTTTGTTTGCAAATGTAAAATACCTAATTTTAGCTTTTGAAGGCAGCAGATGATAGTCTGATATAGCTCATGTCATTCAGCCTATTCACTTCATGAGAGACTAACTCATAGGTTATTTTTGATCAAATTTCTCCTTAGCTGTTTCTTTGCTATTCCAAAGAATATAGTGCTGCCGTCTAGTTCAGTTTGGTAGATCCTTAAATGACGGGGAAAGGTAATTCATTTACTAGTGCGCTACATTTGTTTTAATACATTTTAGCATTCTGGATTGTCTGTTGTTCCTTATTTTAGGATCACATAACCTTAAAGGTCAGTACAGTTTCCCCTAGAGACAGGCCTCTCTGGGCTCTGTACCCATGCACTAGAGGGTGCAGGCATACCTCTAATTCTGCAAAAGTTTACCTATGCAGTTGCATCCTGTTATTCAAAGCAGGACTGCAATATAGAACAAACCCATTTTCCAAATGGATGTTTTCTGGTTAATGTGAATGCAGGGTATGAATGGCCATCATTTGCAGTAGGAAACTGACTGGCAGGTGAGACATTGGTCTATCTACCCTGTGGCGTTCATCCTTATTGGAATTCGTTGTCTTTTTTTAGTTCATCCTATATTTGTGTGATATATGATGTTGTTGATTTGTTTTGATGTTACTGTGTTTTTTAAATTTAATTAAGGTACAAATATTGGGATGAACATTGCTGAGAATTATTCAAGATTGCTTAAAAGGTGTGTGTGTGTGTGTGTAAATAAATAGATAGATAAGGTTGGTCTTTATAGTTAATCAAAGTCCCATTTTTTTCATTATCATTCTTGACTTTCATCACTAGTGCTTGCAGATCGTTTATATTTTCAGCTACCAGAATAATGTCATCAACACAATGCAGGTTATTGATGATCCTTGCTCCAAAAAACACCTCATCTTCTTCCATCTCAGTCTCCCTCAATATATATCAAGATATAGGTTGGATCAATACAGATAGAGTATATCTCATTCCTTTGCCAATCTGGAACTAATCCCTTTTGTCATGCTCTATCTGCACTATCCACATTGTCCTGCATATAGGACAATGAGATGTGTGGGATTCCCATTTTCCTAAGGACATTCCATATCTTGACATGGTTGATTCAATCAAAAACTTTTCTGTAACCAATGAAACATGTATTGACTTATTTTAGTATTCTTTGACTTTCTCAGATATCCAGTGTGCATCAGCAATAATGTTTCTTGTTCCTTGGCCTTTTTTAAAGCTAGTATGAACGCCTTTTCTAATTAGGGCTGTAACCTATATTGGCTTATCCTAATAATTCTTTTCCTAGAATGTGAAATTTAGGACATTGTACAATACTTTGCACACTGTTAAATCTCCTTTCTTTGGTATTGGTAGATAGTGCAGATGGAGAGTGACTTTCTTTGGTATTGGTATGTAGACTGACCTCTACCAATCTGCTGGCCACAGTGTCATTCTCCAGGCTTGCTAGCATAGTTTGGTTAAAACCTTTACTTACTCTTCTTCTGTTACTGTAGATATGCCATCAGTTCCTTGACCAAAGTGCTAATCTAACTTCATTTTCTAGTACAGGTGGTCCTCACTTAACAACCATTTGTTCAGCAACCGTTCGAAATTATGATGGCACTGAAAAAATTGACTTATGACCCGCGTCCAAAGATATGGCTGTTGCAGCACCCCCATGGTCGCATGATCAAAATTCAGGTGCTTGGCAGCCTGCCCACACTTATGACAGCAGGGATGCTATAACTCCTCCCACCTGCCTATCTCATCCCCCCCCCCCACATCTATGCTCTTTTGGCTGCCCTGCACAGTGGCACTTGGTGGCAACGCTGGGGCTGGGGCTGAAGTAGAGGCCCGAGGCCTTCAGTCTCAGCCAGCTGCCACCACCCCCAGGCCTCAACTTCAGCCCCAGAGCCACTGCTGCCACTGAGAAATGCCACCTCAAGTCCCACACCGCTGGCCTTTGCTGCCTTGTGCCATTCCCCAAGCTGTGCCTCTCATTCCTTCCCTAAAGCCATTGTCCTGGTTCCTTCCCCAAGCAGCACATCCCATACCTTCTGCAAGCCAGCGTCCCATTCTTTCCCCCAACTGCGTCTCTCATTCCTTCCCTAAAGCCAGTGTCCCATTCTTGTGAGACCTGGGGAAGATCAGAAGTTTTCCAAAGGATTACAAGAATGGGATGCCAGCTTGCAGGAAGGAATGGGACAATGGGATGATGGCTTTAAGGAAGGAACAAGAGGTGTGGCTTGGGGAATGGCATGAGGCAGCAAAGGCCAGTGGTGTGGGGCTTGAGGCGGCATTTCTCAATGGCAACAGCAGCCTGGGGGCAAGTGGCAGCTGGCTGAGACTGCTGAAGGCCTCGGGCCTCTACTTCAGCCCAGCTCTGCTGCTGCCACCACCAAGTATCGCTGTGCAGGGTGGCCAAAAGGGCATAGATGGGGTGGGAGATAGGTGGATGGGGGGAGTTGCAGCACCCCTGCAATCATAAGCACTGCTGGGCTGGGCTGGGGTGGCTGAGGCTTTGTGTTGCACTGCAGCACTCCCCCCAACTTGCACGTGGCCTACACCGGGCATCCCAGGGTCTCCCCCAACCTGGTGATTAATATAAGTAGTGGAGATAAATCAACTATTTTCATTGTACAATCATTGTACAAACTGATAATTGTATAAGCAATATGGGAAATGTAAAACCAATATCATATGGCCCACATGCAGGAAACGTTTTCCTGTTTAAATGCCAATTTTCTACCTGCCAGTATTTAAAATAATGCATTGGAACTGCAATACATTATCCTTTGAGGTTATCCCAGGGACCATAAATGCACTGGATTTTCTCCAACAAATTCAAAGAGAGCTTTCCAATCTGAGGAGGAGAATCTAGCACCTAGATTGAGGCCAGTTGATTCTAATAAAGAAAAAAATTCAATGTTAGGAAAGGTCAAAAGTAGCCTTGCTGAAGAAAAGGCCAGAAAAGACCCAAATAAGTATGCTGGAACTAAGGCATCCCTTATAACTGGTCTCTTGATATACTCCAAAAGTAATGAAGAAGGAGACCTCCTGAAATGCTTCCCAAATCTATTCTTGAAGTGGGATGGATTTCTTAAAAGCAAAACAAAATTTAGAGAAGGGAAAGAGAGACCCAAACTCCAAGCTTTTTACCTTCCTTACTTCTGTCCTACTAACAGGAACCTGGAAATATGCTAGGAAGCTGGACATTCTAATGTTAGAGCCCACTGAAGAGAGCAGTAGGCCTCTGCTGCTTCACATATATAAATACTTAATTGTCATACATCTTGCCTAGTTATATCATGATAATCTATTCTCACATAGATCAGTCCACAGGTAAAATTAATAGACTTATTTTCTCGAAATACTGATTAACAGAATGAAGTATGATGTTTTCTTAATTGTAGAGGTACAGCATTATCTTGGATCTTCATTCATTCCTTGAATTATTGCAGACCTTCATCGCCATCCTGTGAAATGCAGATAATTCTGGCTATATATTTTTAAACTTGAATTTAATTTCTGTGCAGGTAGTCCTCGATTTACAACCACAATTGGAACCAGAACATCTGTTGCTAAGTGATACAGTTGTTAAACGAGTCGCACCTGATTTTACGACCTTTGTTGCTGTGGTTGTTAAGCAAATTACCTTGGTCATTAAGCGAATCATGTGGTTGTTAAGCAAATATGGCTTCCCCTTTGACTTTGCTTGTTGTAAGCCACCTTGGAATCTCGCAAATGGTGAACACATGACCCCACTATGCTGCAGCCGTCGTAAATACATGCTGGTTGCCAAGCACCCAAATGTTGATTACGTGACTGTGGGGATGCTGTGATGGTCATAAGTGCAAGGACCAGTCATAAGTCACTTTTTTCAGTGCCGTTGTAACTTCAAATGGTCATTAAACAAACAATCGTAAGTTGAAGACTACCTATAGTTGCGTATTGTATTATTAAACCATAGATGAACAAGACCATATGATATAAATGTTCACTGTATCTATGGCAAGGCTTGGGTTTTTGTTTTGTTTTTTTTAGAATAATATAATAAATAAAATGTGAATATCACAGTGTCCAATAAAGCTACCTCAGACAATAATTAGAGAAGGTTTTTTTTCTGTTTATGCAAAGAAGCAAGCAAGGTGGAGTAATGTATAAACAGATTCAATCTGAGCATTTCACAAACTTTTGATAACCAGAGCATCGTTTTTTGTATATTAAACATGGAAATGACACTTCACCTGATTACCTTCTCTCCCAAATCAGCAGACATTTTACTGGAAGCTTCAACCTGATTAAGTTCTTATGTTCAGATGTTCACCTAATTATACTGATACGTGAGTTTTCCATCTTTCCCTTTCCATAAAGGATGAGACTTTACTTCTGGCTTTTCTTTGCATCAGAGAATCGTGGTATGTACAATATATTGTGGCCTGTGTAATAATTTCCACATATTGCCAGGCAGAGAGGACCAGACAGAAATTAGGGATCCTTCTCTTTCCTAGATTATTTATTTCCTAAATTATTTATTTAATTATATGGCATGCTAATGAACATATTTTCTTTCATCACAGACATTTTTACTCTCTTGAAGCAAACTAGGCTGTAGGGCTGTAGAGTTTGAGAATTACCTTATGTGATTGTGGCTCATTGAGTCCAGTGGAAACTAATGGGTTATGTCACTTAGTCATTTGAGAAAATGACTCAGCTCAATTTTATTTCACAGATCACTTGAAAAATGCTGGAAGACTTGGCAGATCACTTAATAACATCACTGTTGTTCTGCAAATCAAACTCTGTATCTAGTGTATGTTTTAATAACCATACTTTCACTTTTCTACTGTGCTATGTATGTGTGGTTTTAGGAAGATGGGGATGTCATAGCTTTATCAGGGCTAAATGTTTTTCTGCAGGCCTTTAAATGAACTACAGAAGTGATCATCCAGAAGTTCAGATGCACTCTGGGGAGCTTGTATTATGTGCAAGCCTAATTCCTGGTTCTAAGACGTCCTGCCTGAGGTTAGTAATAACTGTTTCAATGATTTTCAAGAAAATGTGCTCAGGAATGCATGAATAAATGACATTTTGCTATGGTATTTGATTTTTTATGTGATGGTGATACATCCAGTTTAATGTCAGTTTGTCTTGAATTATTAGGCCTGTGCAAGGCAGCTTTGATTCATCTCAGTGAAGCACTTTGCATTGCAAAGGCAATGTGATGTGCCCCGTCAAAGTGGTGAAACAACACAAACTGTGTATTTGTTTATTACCAACATTTCTATGTTGCTCCATTCCAGGTTGTCTCTGAACAATGAGGTGCTTTGTATCACCTTGCAGCCTTGACCAGCACTTGGTCAAGAAGTGGAAAAGACTTCTACATATGTTGACTGGAAGTGTTAGAAGAAGCTTTTGTATGGTCCCTAACATAAAAATCATTTCTAGCTGTTGCAAGACAAGAGAAAGCTGTAGAGCAGATGAAGTGGGCTCTTAGAGGGTCATGTTGCTTTACAATACAATTTCAAGGTGATGTTTTTCTTGAGCCTTTGTAGAAGTGAAGATCCTTGGAGATCAGCATAGCTCAGTTACTTATGATGTATTCTGACCTATGATAGAAGGATGTCCTGACTATGTGAAAAAATCTCATTATATTGCAGTCCTTCAGGTTTGAAGAAGACACACTATTGCACAGTTCATCTGTGGACATGGGGGTGGCTCTGCAGTCCCACTCTGGAAGCACAGAGTCTAGCACAATGGAGGCACTGGAAGTCCATTGCTGTAGTAACTATGGGTGTTCTTCTGTGACACCGCTCATGGTTTTCTAAGTTTTTGGCAGTGCCTGTCTTCAAAGCTGGTGGAGGCTTCATAGCATAGGGCTCACCAGCAGGTTCTGTCAGGTGCTGCAGCTTCTAATTCCCTTGGCTGGATGCCACAGTGGCATAGGGTTTCTTTCACAGCATCTTTGTAGTGGTTGTGTGGTTGACCTTGAGATCTCTTCCCAGACTCCAGTACACCATAGAGCAACTGGCGAGGCATATGGTGGTCATCCATTCTGATGATGTACCCTGCCAACTGTATCTGAGCTCTGATAATCAGGGATTTAATGCTGGTGGACTCTGCACGATCCAAGACCTCCAGGTTGGAAACATGGTCTTATCAACGAATGCCGAGGATGGAGCAGAGAGCACGCATGTGAAATTTCTCCAGTTGTTCAATGTGCCTTCAGTACAGAGTCCAGGAATCATATCCATATAGGAGAGAAGGGATAACTACAGCTTTGTAGACTTTCAGCTTTGTGGAGATATGGATGTTGTTTTGATTGAGGACTCTAATACAGAGCCGCTCCAGTGCCTGGCTGGCCTTGCTGATCCTGGAGTCAATTTTTTTGTCCAAAGACCCATCACTCAAGATGATGCTTCTTGAGTATTTGAAGCTGTTTACACTGGTCAGCTGGATGTTGTCAACAGTGATTTTTGGATCTATGGGGTTGATATTTGGCATGGGCTGGTAAAGTACTTCAGTCTTGTTCAGGCTGAAAGTCAGGCCAAAGAGCATAGCAGTGTCTGAGAATTTGTTCAGCATCAACTGTAGATCACTGTCTTTGTGTGGCAGGAGAGCATAGTCATCAGCAAAGAGGGTTTCTTGGATGACTGTATGGAGGCACTTCATCCGTACATTCAAGCGGCAAAGAACAAAGAGAGAGCCATCCAAATTGGTACCTGATATACACTCCCTTCTTCAGACCCTGGACAACATGTGACAACATGCAAGCAAAGAACAGATTAAACAGGACTGGGACTAGCACACAACCCTGTTTTATCCATTGGAAATGGCAAATGAAGCTGATGTATTGTTGTTATAAAGAACCTGTCCTGTCATTCCATCTTGGAGTAGCTAATCAACTTCATGAATTTCCTCGGGCATCCATAATGTCTCAGGACGATCCAGAGAGCCTCCTTGTCTACAGTGTCAAATGCCTTTGTCAGGTCAATGAAGACAGAGTAAAGAGGTTTGTTCTGCTTGATGCACTTCTCCTGGACTTGCCTCACAGCAAATATCAAGTCTGCTGTACTCCATTCTGGCCAAAAGCCACACTGTGCCTCTGGAAAGTTCCTTCCCAAGATAGCGACAAGTCTGTTCAAGAGAATGTGGACAAAAATCTTGCCTACAATGGACAGCAGTGAGATACCCCTGTAGTTTCTGCAGTCTGATTTGTAGTTCTGTCTGTACTTTGGACTGCAGGTCCTAGCTATTTGAAAAATCTCATTGTACAGTACACAAGTATAAGAAGCTTTTCACTAGGTCCCTTATTTTTGTAAAGAGCCACAATGAGGGCATTGCAAAAATTGTCAGGCATCTCCTCTGTGGACCAAATATCTTCCAAGATATCTTGGAATGCCTGTAAGACGTTTGCGTCTAGTGCTTTGTAAATCTCAGCAGGAATGCCATCCTATCCTGTTGCTTTATTTGAGTTCATCTGTGAGATCACTTTCTTGAACTCATCAGTAGAGGGAGGCAGGTCTAGGGCATCCAAGACTGGCAGCTGAGGAATCTGCTGCAAGACATCATGATCAGCTGTGGATGGCCTATTGAGTAGGTTGGAAAAGTGTTCAGCCCAATGATTTTTCAGTCCTTCCTGGTCTTTGATCAGGCTTGACCCATCAGATGACAGCAGGGGGGAGCATCCTGATTTGGAAGGACCATAAACTGACTTTATTGTGCTGAAGAACTCTCTGGTGGCATGCCTGTCTGCATAGCATTCCACCTGCTCAATCTTTCTCTGCCACTGTTCATCCTGCATTTCTCACAGTTTCATCTGTACTTTGGACTGCAGGTCCTAGCTATTTGAAATGCCTCATTATACAGTACACAAGTATAAGAAATCTTTCACTGGGTTCTGATGTAATATACTCCCCTCTGCAGGCAAGATAGGTATACCATGAACAGCACAGCTGCCCTTGTGAAGAAGTAGAGTCCAGTAATTCATTTGCATCTTTTTCTTTTGTAACTTTTACAGAAGAACAATCTGGCAGTTCTTTGCAGTAATATCAAGAACATTTGTTGGACAGTAGAAAGGATATTCAAAAGCAGTAGCTAAATTTCTGCTATAACAATGTAGACCTAAACTATGTAGAAGGCTAAATTTTGTTCCAGTTTGATTACTGTATTTATTTATATATGTTTTACTCTTTTGTTTCTGTTTCCATTTTTGATCTCCTGTACTTCTTCCTTATGAAAATGCTTATGGTTTGTAATAAACTCATTATGTGAGAAAACATTTTCTGTCCCTCATTCTTCCCCATTTTCCCAAGCAGGAAACCCATCTCTAAGTATACTTAAATGCACAGTGAGATAATCCTGCTTTGATCTGCCTTTTCCTTTTAATATATAGACAGTAAGTGGCATATAAATGACTAAATAAATAAATAAACAAACTCCCAAAGCACTTAGCAGCAGGCAAGCTCGGTTAACAGCGTAGGGCAGTGTTGTCCAAACTTGGCCACTTTAAGATGAGTGGACTTCAACTCCCAGAATTCCCCAGCCAGCATGGACAACACTGGTGTAGGGTGTGCATTTATTGCTGCTGAAAAGATTCCACATGGAACCACTCTCGCTGTCTGGGACGTTATGTAAAGCCTTTATGACCTCTCTTGTGGTGCTGACACAAAATGCACCGTGAAATATGAGAAACAAAGTTAGCTGCAACTCCTGAAGGATAATATATTCCCTCTGCTATAGGAAATGTTCTCAGCTATAAATTAAACTTCACTATCACTGAACAGCACCTCTTAGTGATCTGGCAGTCCTGAATATGAATCACATTAGGATCTTTGAAGTTATATCAATATCCTTTAATAATAGACATCACTCACATATCAGCTGCTTCTCCTCTGGTGCATGATGTGGCATGGCAAGGTACTAATTAATCCTGCTCTTTGTGTACTAATTAATCCTGGTGTTCATGGCCAATTACTTGTTATTAGTACTCAGTTTAAACTTCATTACAGTACATAACATAGGACATTGATTTAAAGCCACAATATTGGCACAAGGTAGGATGACTGCATGAGAAAACTCGCCTACAATGAGCTCCCCTATTCGATGTTTTTGTCCAATTTTGGCTATGAGGAATTCATATTCCAAACTCCCAGACCAATATGCATAATATATTGGCAGGCTACATTATAATAGGAAGTTTTTCTCTATTATTCTTGTCCAGTGTCTTTTAAAAATGAAAATATTTTTCTTACTTGTGCATAAATGGTACAGTATGTCTTGGAATTGCCTTCATTTATAGTACAATCCTGTATTTGACAGCTGAGAAGTCAGTTCCATTCTGTGAAACCCAGGTAATCAACAATACATCTTTTTTTTCTTTTAAATCTAAATTATCAATCCCTTTTAAGTATTCAACCACTCTACTAGATGTATCTAAAGAAATATGCAGGTGATTTTTGTCTGTAAGAAACCAAGTCAACAAGTCACAATTGTTTTCAGGACATAATCCTAAAAGTATCATAGAAATGAACTGACTATTCCAAGCTTAATCAAGCCCTTAAATTCTAACAAAGGTTTCTGTGTCATTTTGAAGGCACATTTATCCTGGTAGGAGCTGTTCTAAACTAAGGGATTGCTTTATCAGATTCATGCTTGATACTTTGAAACAGCAGCTGATAGTCCAGATCTGTAGATAACTCACTACAGAAAGATAGGGTCTCTCTTTGTATATCAGGCCCTCAGCTGAAACTGTGGGTGGTAGGCTGGAGGTCTCAAACCTCTTTCCAAGAAACTCTGATGCTTCATATCCTGGACCTCTCTCCTCCCTTGGGGTAGCAACTTGATAGTCTTGCTGACACTACATATCTTCCAGGGGAAGCATTACATGGCTTCCTCATCCTAAGGGCTTTGGTGCATGTGAGAGAAATAAGGCTGTCACAACTTGTGCTACCTTTCTGGCACTTAAAAGGGAAACAGAGCAGAGGGCAGGAATAAAATAATTTCATGTCCTAATCATGGAAGTCAGAGGCGTATGGCTAGGGAGTTCAATCCTCTTGGGTAATAGGTCAGTTTCACAAGACAAAAACAAAATTAAACTTTACTTTAAAAAAAACAACTTTAAAGCAGATGCTGTGTTCCAGGCAGACCACACAATGCTATTAACAAATGTTTTCTCCCACTGAGAAGGGAAATATTGCAATCTGATATTACAGACTCCCTGAAAAGTATAAATGAAAGTAATTTCTTCTTGCCCAGCCTGAACAATGGAAGACAAGGCTGAGGTATATATTCAATATGTAATTAGTACAAAAAAAAAAAAAATAGAACAGTATACTTACAGGACACAGAAAAAATAAATCAAGAATTTTATTTTACTTTATTTTGGTATTACTATGTCATAATTAGTTAGATTTTTTTTTAAATGATACTATTTTGTCATTGACTGCATTGTAGCCAAGTACTGTTCTTGCTATACTCTTCCTAACTATCAAAGCAACGCCATTCTTTCTTTGTTTTTCATGTCCATTGCGGTAATCAATATGATCTTCTGATTGAAAGGGTCCAATTCTAGTCTATTTCAATTTGTGGATCCTGAAGATGTCAATTCATTTCGCATCAACACAATTTAAAACAATATACAATGCTTTAACAAATCAATGCAGCAGTACTCATTTAAACTTTTCAAATTCTCCACATAATCCTCAGTCCTGTTGTAAATTCTGCTCCCCAAAGTAAAGATGGCCCTTCCCTGTTGTCATTTTGGAGGGAACTTCAATGAACTTCTTTCATCAGGCTTTTGGACCGTAGCTTATTGGAAGTTGCTACTATGATATCTTAGCTAGTTTTATTTTACTGTTTTATTATTGTATTGCAGTTTTATGTTCTGTTTGTTTTTATTTATTGTAAGCTGCCCAAAGTCATATGATTTGTTGTAAGCTGCCCAAAGTCATATGCGGAGAAATAGTGTAAGATAAACAAAACAAACACTGTTCTTTCACTTGTCTCAGCTTACATTGCGCCTTCATAATTACATTTATTATCTAAAATAGAATTGTGAAGTTCAAAACACTTGGAGGTCAAAGTGTTTAATACTGAGTCACACCGTGCCATGATGGTAGTTCTAAGAGAATTAATTAAACATATCCCCTCTGAAGCACAGCCATAATCAAGCTTGAATGGAAAGAGAATTTCTAGGAGGGGAGGTCTTGTGCTGCTATTAATATTGGTAAACATTTCAAAGAGTTACAAAATCTCTTCTTTGACTCCGATGTCCCTTCACAGGTTATAGAAAATATACTGCAGGTCTCTGGGTTTTGGTTTATGCATCTTCAAAAGGAAAGCTATATGAATGCAAATACTTAGGGTGCCAGAGCTTTAAGGTTCAAAAGGCTTAACTTTTTAGCAGATTACTTTCCTGGTTAACATAATGGAGAATCTGGAATTTATTTATTTATTTATTTACTTACTTACTTATGGCAATAGTCTAAGGCAGAATCACATGTGATGAGGCTGCTGTTAAAAATTTGTCTCTACTGCTACACACAACTTTTTTCTGTTACTGTAACATTATCATATTTAGTTTCTTACTGCTAATAGCAGCTAGTGTAGTGATGTGCAAATGCACAATGCGATAACAACACAAATTAGTTATTTCCATATGTTGTGGAAGAGAACTTAACTCATGCTATCAAAAATATGTATTAGTTATAAGTCACAGTTCTTGGAGATGAAGCCGTGATCTGAATTGCTTTCTCTCCAGTGACCACCACTGGCTGTTCACCACTGTGAAATCTCCTTAGAC
Organism: Python bivittatus; assembly: GCF_059951505.1. Lineage (NCBI taxonomy): Eukaryota > Metazoa > Chordata > Lepidosauria > Squamata > Pythonidae > Python > Python bivittatus. The sequence continues at coordinate 19,302,893 of NW_028277075.1, read as the reverse complement.
CTGCAACCCAGAATTACTTAATGAGAGATGCCAGGAATCATGTGCACTGCTGTTCAGCTATTACCATGAGTAAATACAGACAGCAATTTACTAACTAGTGATTTACTATCTTATGCATTGTCGCCAGGCATCCTTTCACACACACTATGCATTCACATCACTCAGAAACAATGGAGATGGATTTTTTGGTCAGGATTAAAACTACAGAGGCTTGAAAAGTTTAGTTTCTTTTTAAAAACTTGTAAAAAAAGTTTACAAGTTTCTTGAAAAAAGATATAAAACACATCTTCTTTATCCATTCATCAGTAGAGATACGTGGACAGTAGCAATCATATCCTTGCTTTTTTCAGAACAACATTGATATACCATATTTTTCCAACTATAAGACGATACTTTTTTCTAAAATCCTTACACTAAAATTTGAAGGGCGTCTTATGCAGGGAAGTAAGCCGAGGAGAGAACCGCGGGGTTGCAAAACTGCCCATACTTTGTCTCTGCAAACAGGCTTCCTCCTATTGCTAGCCTCCAATCATGAGTGAAATAGCTTGACTCTGCAAAGAGGCTTCCTCCAATCACAAGCCTCCAATCACGAGTGAAACTGCCCATACTGTCTCTGCAAACAGACTTCCTCCAATCACGAGCCTTATGTAACTGACACCAGCTGATGCTGAACAAACCAATTGGAGGGAGTCTGTTTGCAGAGACAAGCTATCGGCAGTTTCACTGGTGATTGAATGTAATCAGTTATGCAAAAAAGCATGGAAATAGAGCTGCAGAGAGACGGTTTGGACCTCCTCCCACCAAGTGTATCAGGTAATGTTACCTAATTACTAAATAAAAATGTGTTCTGCACTATCTTTAAAATACTGATTTCTTAATTTTGGGTTGGAAAAGTGGGGGTCGTCTTGTACATGGGGGCGTCTTATTGATGGAAAAATACAGTATATTTGAGAGCTTATTTTATGTGTGTGTGTGTGTCTTGCTGACAGAAAATATCCCACCAAAATACAACTGAATAGAGGTCAGCACATCCAAGCTCCTCTGTAGCAGGAAGTAACTTCTTGAAAAGCCCATTTTCTGTAGTACCCTGTCAATAAGCTCTCCTTAAAAATAGCAAAAGCATTTCTATAATATCTATATAGTTCAGATTTTAGGCTTTGAATGTTTGTGTGTGTGTGTGTGTGTGTGCGCTCAAGATGTATAAAAAGAGAACATTGTGGATGATGATGCAGGTTTCTCTGAGATGGTAGCTGACACCAGAAGAGCTCTGTGTGCACTTTCCACCTATTGTAAAGTTTGACTAATTAGCAAAAGGCCAAAATTACAGGTTTTAAGGAAAATATATTTTGCAGGCGGCAATAAATGGGAATCCTATTGAACAAGTGTATTGCTCTGCCCTCCAGCCCAGCAGGGTTACAGGTATTTTTGGATCTAGAAGCAATGATCCCATCAAAATGAGTACTTAAGGCTTTATTCCAAAGCTGTATGAGAGAATAACATAATAACATTCAGAAACACTAAAAATAGCATAATAACATTCAAAAACACTAAAAATAGCATAATAACATTAAAAAACACTAACAAATAAAAATAGGAAGAAAAGAAAAACTTTATGCCCCTTCTGCCAGTCAACAATATGATGGTGAGTAGAAACCTTTAAAGATGGCAGTCTGGGTCTGCATCAAAGTCCCATCTCATGGGGTGTCTGACCAGCTTAAATAGACTCCAAACTATAATTAATCACACCTGTTTCCAATGGCTTCATCTCACTTGATTTTACCAAGGAGAAGGAGGAGAAATTTATCTTACCTTGTTCTTGGAATGCTTCACCTACTCATGCCAAAGATGACAACCTCCCACAGCTAAGGAGCATTTGTGTATGCAAGTTGGTGATGAGACCATCCCAAGGTTAAGGAGTATTGAAGATGAGAACAAGCATTCTACACAAGCATTCTATACCAAGGACAGGACAACAGATTATAAACCTTTAGCAACTAAAATAAATGCCTAATTCAGTATTAAATACTCAATCATTATATGAGAATATAAAGTTCTATACAGGTAGTTCACATTTGACCACAATTGGGACCGGCAACTCCGGTGTTGGGATAATTGACAAGAGGGGAATTAACATTCATTTTTAAATTCATTGGAGAGGAAGGGATTACAAGAAAGCAGGTGCACAGTGGGGAATACACATTGAAAGCAATGTGGTGGTGCTGGCAGCCCTGAGCATGCTATGCAAACAGCCTGGTGTATTTTCCATTGTGTGCTTGCTTACTCCCTTGTAATCCTTCCCTCTACAATCTCTCTGCTCTATTGGGGGGGGGGGGGGAGAGAAAAAACAAGTCAGACACAGGAGAGATTACCTACAGAAACTGCTTGGTTTTTTTCTCTCTGTCTCCCCCCCCCCCCCCAGTGGACAGATTGGAGAGGAAAGGATTACAATAGAGTAAACAGGCACACAATGGGGAATACATTAGGCTGTTTGTGTAGTGTGCTCATGGCTGCCAGTGCCAGCACATTGCTTTCAATGTGCATTCCCCACTGTGTGCCTGCTTCCTCTATTGTAATCTCTTCCTCTCTAATTTCTATACAAGGGGAGAAAAAAAGAACACAGGTCAGGCACAGGACAACACGTACTGACTATAATGGCGATCATGTGACTGAAGGACAGCACTGTCGTAACTTTGAATGGTCGCTGAACAAGTCAGTCGGGTAAGTGAGGAGTACCTGTACTCCTAAGATAAAAAGGGGTCCATACCACTATCTCCTTGCCAATCTTCCATGGTGCCCCTAAAACCACACATTTTAAATATCTGGGGCTGGTATTCCAAACTCTGATATCCAAGAAGACATGCACCAAACTCTTCATACTTGGTGCTCAGAGAAGTGTTATCACTATGTTTAGATTCTTTTGCACCAGAGATGGGCACCATGTTCCTGATGTCTTAAAAAGTCTTTGGACAAGGGTCTTAACCCAACTGTTTACTTGAAATGCAAATGTGTTCCTATAAGGAACATTCATTCATTCATTCATTCATTCATTCATTCATTCATTCATTCATTCATTCATTCATAAAAATACCCCCCCCCAAAAATCCTCAAACACATCACCCCGATGGCAATCCACACCCACCATTCCCTGAAAAATAGACTCACTAAACATTCCAGCCCAAATCCTGGGGGAAAAAACAAGTTTTTAATGCTTAGAAAAGGCGATCAGAGTCAGGGCCATACAAATCTCAGGGGATATGATATTTCACAGGGCAGGAGCATGCATATGAAACTACATTTAAAAAGAAGCAATGCTTATTTTGGTGAAATCCAGGGTTTGTTTTATTTTTTTCAAGCTATAGCCAAACCTCATTCTTGCACCAGTAGATTTGGCCCCATTAAGCCTGGAAGGGGGTTGTTGAGAAGTAGTATCAGTTCTATGGCTTTTCTCCAATGCATTATCACTGTTTAATAACACTGAAAGAACTATTACAAATTTAATTGCAACATGGATTTATGAACAGGTACAAGTTTGACCCTCAGCTATTTGTTCTAGAAAGTTTCACAACTGCCTGTACACCTTTATAGTATTGCAGCACTGAAACAATTCCAGGCTTTTATGTGGCCCTGTAAAACATCTTTCCTTCAGCACTATTGATGGACAGATAATCAAAACATCTCAGTTGTCCAATATCTCTGCCTTTGTGAGATGTGAGATATAGAAGCAGTGAGTCATGTCCTCCTACACTGTCCCTTTTATAGAGATATCTGTGCAGTTTTAATTACACCATTGTTACAATATTGGCCAGGCAAGGAATTTGAGTTTTTGAATTTTAGCTTTGCTGCACATTTCCAGCACTGTAGATATGTTTTGAGCCATTACTTGCTCTCCATTTTATCTTTTGGTAAATGTAACTTAATGTGTCTTTAAGTTACAGTTACCAGCATAGAAACCTGTGTATTTTTAGAGTTTTAAAGATATACGCAGAATAACTTCCTTTCGTAATGATGAGAAAGTTGATTGCATTTCTGTAGGCCAACCTGTACATTTCTATCCATCTATCTAGCCAATAAATAGTACATCATGCTATTTTCTTTGGGCAAGCAACTTTATGCAGAGATAAAAAAGAGGAAGAAATAGGAAGCCAAAGAAATTAAAAACATGAAATAAGAAAAAGAAGAGGAAATTTAAGGAAATCTAATTTATACCAACACTTTCTCCAAGCAGCTGCTTTACATTCTATTCATTCTATTGAGAGAACAATTTACTTTCTAATATTTTTAATACAGGACTTGTACTTTTTCTTTCTGCAATTCTATTTTTTCTCTCCTTTCATTCACTTCTTTCCATTTCTTCCATGTCCATTTCCCCCCAAGATGCACTTTTGACCCTCACAAAAAGTGGTCTATCCCATATTTGGAACCTCTAATTACCCTTATATCCTTCAAGAATTATTTCAGTCATTCAGACAGACAGACTCTTCTGCTGTTGAACGCTAGATAAAGATCATCCATCAGGTTAACCAAGGCAACCTGGACCACATAACCCTCCCTGAAGCAGGTTTGGAATGGAACAAGATAATCTGTTTCTTCCAGGACCAGCTGCAGCTGTGAAGCCACCACTCTCTCAAAGTTTAGAGACTGACCCATAATTGTCCAACTCTGAGGCATCCAAAACAGACTTCTTTGGTCTAATAATGTCCTTCTTTAAACATTTATGATATGAAGCCATAAGAGCCACTTTGGTGTAGTGGTTAAGACATCAGGCTAGAAACTGGGAGACTGTGCTCTAGTCCCACCTTAGGCACAAAGCCAACTGGGTGACCTTGGGCCATTCTCTCTCAACCCTAGGGCAATGGCAAGCCAATTCTGAAGTCTTGCCAAGAAAACTGGGGGGACTTGTCCAGGAAGTCACCAGCAGTCAAGACTTACTCAAAGGGACCCCTCCCCCCAAAAAAACCTAGCTAGAGATTACAAGGCAAGTTGGGCAAGGATCAAAAAGCCAAATGGTAGAATATATCACCCCAAGCAGACTGTGTATGACAAATCAAAAGCAATCCAGGAGAAAAGTCATATGCACAACTTTGGGGGAGGATAAGGACTACCTGTGGACTTTGAGTGGTATGCTGGGGGCTGCACTTTCAAAAGGAGGTAGGACTGAGAAAATGAAATGATAACAGTGAAGTTGAAAACAGTTTTTGATTTAAATTAAAAACAAAATCAATTAAGTACAATTATTAGGATTACTACCCAGTTTGTTAATCATTTTTTGTGACTGCCAGATGAAAATTCAATGGTTCTGATGGCTTTCAGGGGCTATGTGTTACCTTGGGACCTCAGGCTCTGTACCTTAGGTGTAAGTAGTGGCCATCCTGATGCATTATCACTTCACATATGCTAACAACACAATTCAAATAGGATGTCTGCAAAGACTCTGTCATTGGGTTTTTTTACTGCTTTATTGAGCCATGAAGAAATTCACAATTGTTTGTGTCTTGGGTTTTTTATGGTTTTTTTAAAAAAAAGTCTTCATGTTCAGGGCTGATCTTGAGGCACCAAAATTAGCAACAGTTGCATGCACACACATCCATTTTAAAGAAAATGCCTTTTCAGAGAGTTCTTATGTAGAACAGAATGTTCTACAAATCTCAAAGGAATCAAAACAAAACAAAAAAAACCCCCCAAAAAACCTACAGTTAGCAAGTAAAACACTCAGAATGATGCTTTTTGGTTAGTCTTAATTAGAAGCCAGAAAAGATAAAGAATAATTATAATATAATAACAAAGCTATTAATGAATAATCCTACCCTATACTTTCATTATCATTGTACCATTGTCCAGGAATGTTTAGTTAATGGCAATTAAATGCATTTATTTGATGTTTCTGAATTTTGCTTAGACCATTTACAATATGCTGCCAAAAATTACTGATAGTATGCAACATTACTTATTCTCAAGAACAGTTCTTTAGTCAGCATATCAGAACTGAGTAAGGGAAATTAGAAGAATGAGTTCTTCACAAGTAAACTTTTTTTTTTTTCATTTAACACAAAGTATAATTATAGACGGAAGTTCCAATCCAACAAGGGATTTCAATTATTCTTCCATAGAACAAAAATCAACATGTATCAAAATGTTTGTCACGATCAACTTCTTTCCATTCTCAGATCTATAGAACTGATGGAAGACTTTACATGCAAATTGGCACAGGTTCAACCCCCATGTTTCTTGGTGTGATCAATGTTATTGACTTATTTTAAGGCAATTTCTTACATTCCTCTGTCTTTACTAAAGAGCTGTATCAGCAGTAGGGAATATATGTTGCTCAGGGTTGAATGTCAGATTCTTGGCGTTCACTGGACTTGATTGTTTTCTTGTGATGTTTTTGTTGTATTGCATTGACGTTACCTAGCTTGATAGTAAAAAATCTACAAGAAAATAACTAAGTTCAACACCAAAAACCCAACAATGGGCTGGTTGTTCAAAAAGTAAAGTTTGCATGGACAACAGATCCAAGTGTTTTCTTTTAAATTTTCTTAGAATAAGAATCAGGTACACAGAGGCTGCTGTCCTATTACATCTCTCTCTGTGCCTACAATATATTAGTAAGGGAAATGCCTGATTTTGGAAGCAATGTGCTTTACTTTCAGCTGCCTGGCATTTCTGCATCTGGACTCCATGTATTCTTAAAGGCATCTTAGGATGATGGTGTAAGAATGGTGGTCAGCACTTTCTTTTGACCTGCTTCTCACTGCTGCTCATCAGGGAGAAGGAAGGAAATGGTAAGATCTGCCTGATATGGGAAGAGTTGAGGTAGACTTGATAGGTAGATAGACTAGGGCAATGTGGGGAGAATGGAGAAGCTGAGAAATTGTGCCTGAAATAAGAACTTGGGTCAATAGGATGAGTGAAAAAAGGCAGAGGTACCAGAAAGACTGGTCTCATGCAGAGTGGGCTGAAGCTACTCAAAGAGGAAAAGAAATGGGAAGAAAAGGCTGATTGAAGATGGGTGATGGTGGTGGGATTTGTACTGCAATATATCTTAAGGACTGAAGATTGGGACAAATTGTTACATTGTTTATGCAATTATTTCACAATATTTGTAGCCTGCCCCATTCCTAGTGAGCATTTCTAATGTTCTTTGAATTTACATGATGCTTAATGTAATTGGCATCAATGAATTTGAGTGGATTCTCTTGACCCCATATGTCTGAACTTTAAAGCGCTAGCTTTATTCATCATGAAGGGCATGATCTGAATTACTGTATTATGTACATCTGTACTGTTTCTGTTTCCCAGATACGTCTCAGGCTTATATTTAGGTTGGATGAAAATTAGAAAAAGGAAAAGGTGTACAATTAAAAGGAGAAAGAAGCAAATCAATCTTTATTACAACAATCTACTTGCAAGTATGTCTTTTCAGATTTAGCTTTTCTGTTTCCCTTTAAGTAGTAAAAAAAGAGTTTAATTAGCATCTGATGAGTCATTCATATCTTAGAACTAAAGCTGGATGTTCACTGACACTCGCTAATAGAACTTCACAGTATATTTTCTTTCAAGTGCATAGATGGCTAGCAATGATTGAAATAGGTCTTTCAGCATTCCCATCAGAACTGGGAGTAAGAGAAACTCATTTTCATTAGTACATACAACTTACTAATTGTCCATCCTTTTCCAGTTCTCTTCTTTCTTTGATCCTACAGTGACCTGGGATAGTCTGTAATTTTTCAGTGCATTCAAAAGTTGCATATTCAACAATATATACCTAGAAAACACACACACACACACAAAACATGAATAGGTGTGAGAGATACCTTGAAAAAAGTTGCATACAAAAAAATCAGCTTTTAGAGAAAGATATTGTATATGCAAAATCATATGCTATGAAATATTTCTCCCTAAACTTCTCGGGCCAGTGGGCATATTTGGAATTTTGAAAGCATGCTATTGACACTCTGACAAAATGCGGATGGCAGACAAGACAATTAATGGAGTCCAAACTGGTGAGGTGCTTCCCTGTAGCTCCTCTAGCTTTCAGAGATGCTTTTCAGTATTTTAGCATTTGGGCAGATAGGCACATTTTCAGACAAAATCTTGGATGGCACCAGCCCACCATTTTGTTTTCTAAGGAAGGTTCCCAAACCACTGTAGGTTCCAAAAACATTATGGCAAATGCAGAAGATGCTTGAGGCTGCCAGTTTGCTCTGCAGCCTATTGGTTTCTTTTATTTTTAAACTTAACTGAGGGAAGCCAAGCACCCACTAAAGGAAAGGTCACTAGGCACGTTAGTGGCTACAGTTGTCCTATTTGGAATGTAGATTGTAGAAGACTATGTATACAAATGAATGCATTTTTTTAAAAAAAGAGAAAAGTGGCCAGAACAATGGAGAGGGTACTGTGAGCAGTAGGTCCACAGTCTCTGGAAGACACAGATTTCCTATTCTTACTTTAGATCTTTTCCCTAGCCCTTACACATTATCCATAACAGCATTAAAAAAAACAAACAACTACTACTACTTTATTCCCAAGTCCTCTATTAAAAGTACATTTCAACAGTTTAATGATTCCAGATCTAGATCCTAGAATAGAGCTTTAAGTTACCAAAAATGAAACAAATGAAATCTTAATCCATGTGGGAAATACTGTTTTAATCTGTGTAACAATGCACTCCTACCCAAATCTACTGATGTAATGGGATGTGAGAATAACCTTGAGAAACAGGAGGAGGTGGTGCAGGTCTGATAAGAGAAATCTGAGTCCAAAGTGGATAAAGGATAAGGATAAAGATAAATGGAACATAAAGGCAGGGGATGGAGGAAGCACTTTCAGAGTTGCAAGATTCTGTTACTGTAACCTTACAATAAAGGTAATATTAATATTCCTGGTGCTGGTTTCCTGGTCTGGACTATCTTGAACGGCTGACATCTTAGCACTAAGACATTCATAAAATAACAAACTTGGTAGACCAAAGAAATTCCAGTCTGTTTCATGTCCCAATGCTAGTTAACATCTAAAATCGTAACTTCCATTAGAAAGCAGCTGAGGATTTATCTAGGACTTTAATTCATTTTGCAGTATACTAGTGCTTCCTTTAAAAAGAAAGGAAGGGGCAAGGGGGTGAATGGACAAAATGACTCTTGGATAAAAGTTGATGTTGCCAAAAGAGTGATGAAATTTCTACTTCATTAATTATGTGTCACTATGGGAGGATATAAAGTCTAATGTAGTCTAATTATTATGTAATGGATCAAACAATGTAGCTATACAGTGGTACCTCGGGTCATGAACGCTTCTGTTCACGAACAATTCGGTTCACGTACAGCACCGTTCGCAAAATTTTGCTTCCATTCGCGAACTCCGCATCGGGTGACGAACAGGATCTGCGGCCATTTTCCCTGCTGTGACACGTGGTTGTGGCTTCCTGTAGGGAGGGGGACTCTCCTGCCAAACAATAACTGCCTCCCCACCCGCCTTCCTGTCCTCCACGCCAGAAGTCGCCTCGAGCAAGGTTAGTGTTCTCTCTCTTCGTACGGTACTGTACTGTACTTTGTTTCATATTTTTGTGGTTTAAAAAAAATGCATATGGTTCAGAATGGATTAACCATATTTACACTTAACTTTATGGGAAAATTTGATTCAGGTCACGACCAAAATCGGTTGGCGACCAAATTCGTAGGGGTCAGAATGGATTAACTGTATTTACATTGAACATTATGGGGAAATTTGATTCGGGTTGCGACCAATTTGGGTCGCGACCAGAGTCGCGGAACGAATTAAGTTCATGACCCGAGGTACCACTATATTTTTCACTGGCTTTCCCAATGGAAACATTACTCAAGTTGATGCAGTTATATTACTCTGGAAGCATAAATGACTGTAACCTGCACTGTTATAAGTCAAAGGAATATCCTTCACCACAACCAATATAAAATGATGTGTGTTTATGTATGTATGAGATAGAGATAGAGAAGTGGAACTTTATTATTAAAAATGCCATTATGCACTTTATTATGTACTTCTATATACTCCTGTTTTCCAGGAAGGGCTCACTCTACTCTGCTAACATGTAGCATTGGCCCATAGCTGCAGACATTGGAAGAGGAAGTAATAGTAGCACTGAAAAGTTTCATGTAATCATCCAAGTAATAAATGGCCAATGGAAGAGATCAACTAGGGTTCTGTGAACAAAGTGAATTTCATATGAAATATAGATCATTAGGAAAGGGATCAAAAATGAAACTGTCAATATTGTAATGCATGTATTATAAGCTACTCTGGAAAAACTTGATTTTGAAAGGTAGCATACCATGATTAAAGCAAAATAAATTTATGCAAGTTTTTGGTGCAATGGAATTTGGAATACAATATATTAGGGCTGTGTGATGCTTCAAATTAACACTTTATTCATCAAAGTTTGAAAAAAACCAGCCTCTAGATTCTGCTTCATGAAACAACAGTGGCCCTCTCTTTTCTTTTCTTTTCTTTTCTTTTTTAATATTTTTTTATTTTTACAACAAACACAAAACATACATGAACAAACAAAAACATAAAAAGGCATAAAAAAAGCATCTTCCATTTTATACCGTGTGTCAACCAGTTACCAACTCGTTGGTGCCCCTTTCATAATCTTAAATTCTCATATCATCTATTCAAAATATACTTGTATACTTATCAATTAACAATTATTAATCATTCATAGCTAATCTATAGAATCATTTATTACAAGAAATTTTAACTTTCAATAGGATTAGTAATACATTTTCATCTATCGATTATATGTGTATATATATAATAATTAATATCAAATTTCTATTATAAAATTTCCTAATCCATTACATTACTATATTTTCTCAGTGTCATATAAAATTACTTAGCTTCTTACTCTAATTTCAAATCTCAATTTAACTCATCTCTGCACATTCCATAATTTTCAATAACTTCCTCCTGCATAAGTACTTTTTAATTTTTCCAATTCTTAAAAGTTACAGTTCTAACCAGTATCAGTTACAATATCAGTTACAGTTCTAACCGGGTTACAGTTCTAACCAGATTCTTCACTACATGTTTCAACAAAAATGTCTCTAGTTTAAAATCTATATGTTACTATATTCAACCATGTATAAATTTTAGTCTAATCTCTTGAAACATTTACAATCAAATACAATTTTTAACTATATATCTCGGATTTATACTTTATTCCAGCGCTTGCTGGATTTTGAGTTCACCCTTTTCATTCAATATCCCAAAATATCTAGCTGTTTATTCCTTTTTCTATATTATTGGATAAAAGAAAGCAATAATAAATGTCCTTTCAAACATTCTGCTTTTTGAAGCTTCTGTCAGTTCCATCATTGTTGTATTCCCCTCGTTTTTTCTTTAAACATCTGAAGTAGTTTCTTTCAGTATTGTTTTACTTCTTCTTTTTGTGCATTCTCTTAGTACGATTTTCCATTATAATCTTGTATAATCTTTTTCTCACCCTCAGTGCCAAGAACAAGTCTGTCCCTCTTCATTTATCAGTTGGTTAACCCTTTTAATTCTCAGTTTATAGGCCTCACAATAATTCTGTTTAATGTTTCTGATTTCTTGTACTATTTCTTCCTTTTCCATTGATCCCGTTTTATGTTTAATTAAGTCCATTTTAGCTTTAATATCTTTTTTTCTTTTTTTTTTGTGGGAATTTCTGCAGCTCTTCTTCCAGTTTTTTATAGTCATCCTCAATAGTTTAAAGATCTTTTTCTGCATTGTGTTTCTCGTATAATTTATTATCTTGATAAACCTTTATTGAGTCAAAGGATTCTTTATCTTTGTTCTTGCCAAAAATAAGAAGAAGAAAAAAAAAGCAAGAGGAGAAAAAAAAAAAAGAAGAGGAGGGAAAAGACTAAGTCTCTTTAAAAAAAATCCAACTGAGGGGGGAATGGAGAGCAAAGCAGAGCTTCTAGCAGAAAGAAGAGCTACTGCCACTAATCAGGGCTCTTGTGACTAGCTCAAACTTTCCATCTTGATATTTTCAAAATCGCTTTCAACTCCACTTTCTTGTTTATAGTTACGGATGGCACCTGTATAAACATGCACATCCCACTATCTTTTTAGAAAGCACAGGGTCTTTGAGCATGCGTCACAATAGAAGAAAAAAAGCACTATGTCGAGCCTCTAGATGGCAGTGCAACTTTCTTTCATTTACTTTCTCTTAACTCCACTGTCCCCATTTCAAAATCAAAAAGTATAAATTTCTTATAACAATAAAGAAATCTTAGTCAAAAGAAAGGCTTAAGATAAAGAGTTATTGAGTATTAAAAAGAAAAAGCCAATCCAGTTAAAAATATATTTTTTTAAGAGAAAAACATCTTGCCAATTCCACTAAAAAGGGAAAGTTGAAAAGAAAAAAAATTTTCCCCCCTTTTTTTATAAGGCTCAATCTCGCCGCTTAATCCACTTTTCTTCACTTTTAAAAATCTCTTTAAGTTACTTAAGGTGTTCTCTAAGAATAGTTGAATAGTAAAAGTCCATCTCACCCAGTTGACACCCCTCTCTTCCTTCTTCCTTTGGAGCTGTCCCGGCTTTCGCAGCCATTTTGGCTGGCTCTCCTCCGCCGGCTTCAAGAGCTTCTCCCGGGATCAATCTGGGACTTGCGGCATCCCTGAGATCCGCGGGACGCGCCCTTTGCGATCGCCATCTCTACGGGACGGCTTAGGTCCATTGGGACCGTCCGGGGGAGGAGATATCGGCTGCGATCCTGGGAGCCCAGGATCACCCGCCGTATCGCCGCGACGCCAGCTCCGCCCTCCAGTGGCCCCCTCTTTTCTGAGACCCAAGCAATGCAACATGGTTGCTTTGCTTTGGTCTGCTTCAGAGCCTTTCTCAGCTTTGTCCTGCAAAGGTCATATCATGGGTTAAGGCTGAGAGAACCCTTCTCTGGAAGTGATGGTAAGGGTTAACCTAGGCCAGAACACTCCAACACAGGCTCTAGGGCCTCCCTCAGTCTTGGATGGGGGAAGGGCAAGAGCAGCCAGAAACATCTCTGTGGTGATAAGCAGAGGGAGATGGGCGATTGTGACAATGAAGGTGAACTCACTGTCTTGTACTGATTCTGCCCTCTGGCTTAACCTCAATGCTCAGTCATTGGATTCTCAGTGGTCCTGGGCTCAGGTTGTTGCTGCTCAATGACAGGTCAGCCTCTAGTCAGGCATTCCTTATCCATTATCTTATCATGGGTGAAATGACCAATTTGGTTAGTATTACCCAAACCCAGATGAGTACAAGAGGGGGGGTTCCCTCTCAGAAATGTGCTTACTTGGGTTTGAATGTGGCACCAAAAGTGACCCCAGGGCACGGGACTGGCTATGGTTATGCTGTAAGGGAGTCCCTTGTGGCTTTCAGAGGTACTTCTCTGCAGATAATTGGATATAATATCCTGTTTGTTACGCTGGACCTTAGGGAACAGATTGGATTGCTGTTAGTGTACTGGCCTCCCTCCTATATAGTAGCTTGCTTGCCTAAGCTGTTGGGTCAGGTAATAGATTTTTCTGGACTTATGTACTGGGAGAGTTCAACCTGCCTTCCTTGAACATATAGCATGAAGTGGCTCAGGAGCTTATGGCTACCATGGTTATTATGAACCTGACCCAAATTATTGAGGGCCTGCCAGTATGTGTCTGGGGGTGGGGGTTGGGAGTCACAAGTTGGATCTTTTTTTTTTTGTCTCAGGGCATAGCAATATGATTTGGAGTTGGGGATGTATTTATTTGTCCCTTGTCATGGACATAACACTCTTTGGTTGCTTTGGGGCTCTCCACACTGGCTCCCACTGCAGGGAGGTAGTACCTATTTGATTGGTTTGCTCGAGATGCCTGATGGACACTACTGAGTTGCAAAGGGACCTTGGGAAGTTCCTGAGGATTTGGTGCACAGTTTGACTGAGGCCTTAGACTGCTCTTGGGATGAGAGGATGACTGTAGCCTTAGATCAGATTGTATCTGTGTGGCCTTTCTCTGCCTGTGGATGCCAGTTGGTCCCCTGATTCTTAGAGATGAAACAGCAGAAGAGACACTTAGGGGACCACTAGAGGAAGACAAAGAGTGAGTCTGACAGAACATGGGTAAAATCCTTTATAAGGAATAGCCAGAAAATCATCTGAAGAGTTGCTGTGGAGATTTTTGAAGTATCTGTCAGATAAAATTGCTCAAATTCACTCTGAGATAGACTCAACTGTACAAGTCCTGTTAATTTGGCTGAGGCATGATCTGGTGTGATGACCTGGGAAGATTTAAAGCCTGTTGATCCCAAGGAAGTGGACAAAGTCTTCAGAGCTGTGAGTGCAATCACCTGTTTATTAGATCCATATCTCTTCTGGTTGGTCAAGGCCTCTCAGGAGGTGATGTGTGGCTTGGTCCAGGCAGTAGTGAATTTATACCTGAGTGTAGGGTGGTTCCATCTGCATTTAAGGAAGCAGCAGTCTATCCCATCCTCAAGAAACCATCCATGGAATAATTTCCAATCCATTTCCACCCTTCCTTTTGGGGGAAGGTGCTAGAGAAGAAGGTTGGACAGCAGCTTCAGAGGGCTCTGGAGGAGACATATTATCTAGATCTCTTTTAATTCTGGACAGAGTACAGAGATGATTGATAGCACTTGTGGATTACCTGTAATGGGACTGGGACCTTGATTTCAACACTATCTATCATAGTATCCTTCTGAACTGGTTCAGGGAGTTAGGAGTGGGAAGCAGGGTATTGTGGTGGTTGTCCTTCTTCTTTCAGGGCCAGGGCCAGTCTATGTTCATGGAGGGGAAGATATTGCTTTGTGGGGTATCTCAGGGCTTGATTCTCTCCATGATTCTGTTTAACATCTATATATAGCCACTGGTTGAGATTATCCTTTGGCATGGAGTTAGGTATCATCAAAACATTGAGATAACTAATTATACAATTCAGCCCCTAGTTGCTCAAGTGATCCTGTCAAGATTTTGATTCAGTATCTGGAGGCTATAGGGATCTTGATGGGGAGGGACAGACTCAGGATCACTCCTAACAAGACTGAGTGGCTGTAGATTTTGAGGCTTCCCGGATCTGAGATTTTTTTATTTGTAGTTCTGAATGGGATTGCATTACTCCAGAGAGACCCAATGCGTGCGTCTTGAAGGGACTTTGCACAAATCCGTCTTATGCATCAGTTGTGCCCATTACTAGATCAGGAGGCCCTACTAATGGTCATTCATGCCTTGGTCACCTGTCATCTGGATTACTGCAATATGCCCTACAGTTGGTCCAGGATGCAGTGACACAGGTAATTATGGGCTATCCCATGTAATAACAATATTTTGAGAGCTGCACTGGTTGTCGGCAGACTTCCAGTACAATTCAAGCTACTGGTTATCACCTTTAAATTCCTTTCTCACACAGAGTTTGGTTATTTGCAGTATCACCTCTATTTGATTACAGGTAGTCCTCATTCAGCGATCACTTGTTCAGTGATTGTTCGAAGTTATGATGGCACTGAACAGGAGACTTACAATTGATCCTTGAAGTTGCAGCCATTGCAGCATCCCCACAGTTATGTGATCGCAATTCAGGCACTTGGCAACCAGCTTGCAATTACAATATCGCAGATACTGTGATCATGTGATTACCATTTGCGACCTTCCCTGCCAGCTTCCAAGAAGTAAAGTCAATGGGCAAGCAGGTAGGAGGTCGCAAATGGTGATCACGTGATGTCCTGTCTAACGACTGTGAAGGATTCGCCTAATGACAGCAACTGGGACTGCTGGAACTGCTGTCATAATTTGGCACAGTCACATGACATCATGCTTTATAACCGTGTCACTTAGCAATGGAGTCCCTGATCTCAGCTACCATAATTAACTGAGGACTATCTGTGTCTCTGTCCATATGATATGATATGATATGATATGATATGATATGATATGATATGATATGATATGATATGATATGATATAGGGTTGGCTTGCTCCAGGTCCCATCTCTTAAACAATGTAATCTTATGGGACCTAGGAGACATGCCTTTTTTGACTGCACCCACCCTATGGAATAGCATTACCCCCAAGATCTGAATGCCTTGACCCTGCCTTCTCTAAGTATTTGAAGACCTCTTTTTCCCCCTAGACATTGGATGTGGAGGATTTGTGAACCTGTCTGGATTGATGTTAATAAGCATAATAAAGTGCTCATTATTCAGTTCAGGCTGAATTATGACATACACTTATAAAAATAAGCAATGATTTGCTCAAGGTAGAGTGGAAAATTAAATAATTATTGTTTATGCATTCTGTCTCCTGAACAATACTGACCTTTTCATATTTCTGAAAAATATGAACTTAACAAGCTTTTTGATTCCAGAAGAACAGTTTTAATACATTGCACCAGGAGATATTTGGAAAAGAAAGAGAAAGAAGTTCTTGGCCTTCAGGCTCAAACTGCTCAATTTAAGCAATGTAATATAGTTCAGTTTTTGAAAAAGCGTGTACAGATTCCAGATCTATTAAACAACATTTTTAAAAAATATTATGCTAATCTGTTTAATTCTTCATCAATAGATGGACTTCTATCTAAACAGGAAGTGAGATTTCCACACTGAATATAGATACCAGAGCACTAATCTGACTTCATTCTTTCACTTTAAATAATCATCATCATAATTAGATTTATGATACCAGAGTCTTTCCAGTAGATTGGCATAAAAAGTAGATTGAGCTTTTAATCTTCTATTTTACCAGAGATATATGGTGAAGATATTTTAAATACATTCATGCATTTTAGTTTGAATGAATTATTTATGAATAAGTTGTTATTAACACGGACAAAGATTCTAGCATTCCTCCTAATTATATTTTCTTAATAAAGGTGGGTATTAGGATTTTAACAGCTATTTGGCCCATTAACTATAGTTTGTTCTTCTGATTATTATGTATTTACTCAGGCTAGATTCATACTGAAAACCTCAATAGAATTACAGGGAATGCTAAGCTTAAAATTCTTCTATATGTAGGGAATATCATATGTATTATAGATAGAGCAGACCTTTATATTCTTAATCACATTTAATTAATAAATAACTCTGGTATCCTGTCTAGTTTACTTAACATGGTAAATCAGACTTGATGCCGCTGGATCATAGCAATATTTTTAGATGTGTAGGGTTTTAGAGTCGATTCTGACTTCTTCATTTATCTTGATATATACACTTGCTTCTCAACTGGTAAATTTAAACTTATCTCCTGTTTTGATGTAAATGAAAGATCCAGATAGATGATTTAGAATTCCTTTGAGTATTTGGGTGAATACAAATTTAACTCCAGAGATTATTTACATTTTGAGAGGCTTTTCTAAAATTCCATCACATTATTTTTAAGCAAATTTAGATGAAATACATTGTTTGGCAAAGGCATCCTGCAAGACTTTCTTTGCAGGAATAACCATCCCTGTTGTAAAAGGTGGGTTTAAGTTTCCACACTTTCCTTTTACTTTTAGGTATTTATCCTGGCTATCATTGCTGCTTGGAATAACAACAACAACAACAACAACAACAACAACAATAATAATAATAATAATAATAATAATATAAAAACTTTGAAATCCATCTCCTCTTTAGGCTCAGCTTGAGAGTTATTATTTGACCCTACTGGAATCATGGCAGGAACTGGGATTCCAGTTTATATATCTACATGTAATAAATAAAGGGATCACTTTATATATCTACATGTAATATTGCAAAATATGCATAGACAATATTGAGTTGTACATTTTTACCTATTTCAGTCCAATTATAGGATAATCACATTTTAAAATGAATTCAATCTTATCTGTTAAACTGGACCTCTCGTAACATCATCACTTTGGATCAATTCAATTCTAAGTGGCTGTTTCTAAACTTCTGCAGAATTTAAGAAACATTTATTTACTTCTTGGCACTTTATTCAAGCATTTTTAATTCTGTCTATTCTTGTTCTTAATGTTACTACAATATTATAGTGATTCCAGTTTTTGGCAGCATTAACTATGGCTCCTACCTAACAATATTTTTACAGGAAGTTAATAGAAATAGATGAAATTGATATTAGTTATTAATGCAACCTCTGGAATAATTAACTTAAATTAACTTAATTTTTAACTTAATAATTAACTTAAATTTGGTTAACCAGTAGAAATAAAATTTACTTCCTGTGAACTAAAAAATGAGATTAGTGCAACAAAAAGTGCTTGGTTTCCTTCAGGATTGTGTTTGCAAGGGATTTGATAAGGGTTGTTTGCAATCATCATGCTGCTGGATATAAAATTTAGAAGTTGGAACCTTAAATCAGATAGTTTGAACTTGTCTTAATGTTATTACATTTGGGCTGAAATCAACAGGATTGTTAACAAGATAATTCCTGATTGGTTGATTGTGGTATGCAAGCAAATGTTCTTGGGAATATCCCTGGTAATTAGACTCTATCAGGACATCAATTACTGTTAAATTTTTCAAGCATGGGTGCTGGCTAAAAAAAAATTACACAAAACTGGAAGGAGTTATGTATACTTCATTTACAACACTGAATTGTTGACATGTGCTATTTGTCAACTTATTAGTTTTTCTTTTTCTTTTTTTAACAAAATGGAAAGGAAGAAGACTTTCAAACAGCATGATTAAATTTGTTGAAGTTGTTCCATTCATGTCATAATTGTCCAGGATATTTTCCCTCCTTTATTACCTCTTTCATCATTCTCATATGTAATAATCTTGAGGTTATAATAATACTGTTGCCTACATCTATATTTTTCTTCTGTTAATTTGTTTAATATAATAAATAAAACTAAAACAAAACAAACAAAAAACAAGGAAAGGTATAGATGAGGCACCTGAAACAGCAGAGAAGATCAGCAGAGTTGGAGAATAAACTGAAGTTGGTGAAGGATGCTAAAAACATAGAAACATAGTGAAGAATACTAATAATAGGATTTAATTCTCCAGGCCTAGATAAACTGTACCGTAGGGTACTGAAGAGAAAAAAATGTGTACAGTATATTATTTTTGAGAAACCTGAGAGAATTTGATCCTAAGGAGGGCAAATATTGCCCCTATAATCAAAAAGAGAATAAATAAATAAATGAGCAGCTGGGGGTACTTTAGGCCAGTCATACCTGATACCTAAGAAGATTCTAGAGGAGATCATCAAAAGTTTCAGTAAGCATCTTGAAAACATAGTGGCAGTTATAGCACTCAACATAGATTTCTCAAGAACAAGTCTTGTTAGACTAATCATATCACATTTTTCAAATCCATGATCTTACAATAGGCAGTGGGAATATATAATAGTTGATTTTAGCAAATCTTTTATAAGGTATTCTATGATTTCTGATTAGTAAGCTGGTTAAATATTGGTTAAATGGCACAACAATTACAAGGATACATAGCTGACTTGAAAAACATATCCAAAGAATGTTCATAGTTCATCATCAAACTGGAATAAGATTATCAAATGGATGTCATAAGATGCACTCTTGGGGTTTCCATTCTTCAACATTTTCATTAATGAATTAGATGTTGATAGAATGTAGGGGATACCTGACTTGGTAATAGGATCTGTAAAAAAATATTGGCATTGTCACAATGCCAGTCACAAGCTAAATATGAGTTAGTAATGTTGTCCTGTTTCAGGTTTCAAACTCACACACACACATAGTTGTTAGGTGAGAGTGGCAATTTACTTAAGACTGAATAGTTAACAGCAGAAAGGAATGTAAATCAAAACAGAGTCTCTGGGAAAGAAAGCTTGCCTGGGTAGTTTCGCTTTCAACATGAATGCGCAGAAGAGAAGTCAAAATCCAGTCCGAAGTTCAGAGAGCCAAGTCAGATTTGTCAACCAGTCAAAAGGTCAGAATTTCAGGGTTTACGCAAGCAGGATTCACAGGAATGAGATGCAGAACAGGAGATCAGATGGTTGTTTCCTTTTTTAAAAAAATATAATTTTTATTAAGAATTTTGATTATAATAATAAAATTTAATACAAACTAAATTAAAGCAAGAATAGAAGAAAGAGTAAAAAGTATAAGAAAAAAGAGAAGGAAGAAAAAGGAAAGTAAGAATATAATAAATAAAGAGAAAAAAATATATAAAGGAGTGACCTCCAACTTTCATCACAAATATAAACAAATCTAGTGACTCTTCACCCTCTCTAAGGCTGCACACATTTATCTCTTCATCCCATATCCCATCTCTTATCTATAAACAAATCCATAAACATCATCTTTTCAGTCCTGGTGTCAGCAGAAAGTCCATAAAGGGTTACCAGAAGTCACAACATACCTTGATTTAACCTTGATCAAATCAACCAACTTTATATTCCTTCCTTTTACTTCTAACAGTCTTAATCTTTAGTTCATTCAAATATTGTTGTAGGGTTTGATTTCTCTTCATTTTTTTTTTATCTCATCACATAGAGTTCTTCAAGCCTTTAATAAGCTCTTTTGCAAATCTAGTAGGAAAAAAGTATCCAGTCACTCTCTTGGTTTGTTATTTGTATTTCCCTTTTAAATTAAATTAAACCTCAGCCAGCTTTTTTTTTTGGTAGATCCAATGAAACATCCTTTTCAAAGTCATTCTCTTAGTCCTTAGTCTGTCAGTTGTAAATCCACTTTCAATACCGTCTCTATCTTGTCAGATAAAATTTGTTCTACATCTCTCATTTCTTCAATAACATCTTTTGGACATAATCTATCCACAGAAGCAGACATCATTACTAACACTGTTGATATAGTTGCTACTATTTGCTAATTCCATTCTTCAAAAGTCTCCTTCAGTATTTTCATTGCATTTCCTTGCAACATTTTACAGGCTTGTAAATCTTTCCCCTACCTAAAAATTTAGTCCCCTCTAGTGTCCAGTTTTTGAAGAAATTGTTTATCTATGTTATGTCTTATAGAAAATAAAATAGGATCTATTTCTCACAAGAAGCTGTTTGTATTTTTTAAATTAATTCCAAAATCTTATTGTAAAAGTTTCAATATTCCAATTTCATCTAGATTCTTAGTCCATTTATAACTTTCTAAGATCAATCTTATTTATCTTTTTACTGTTTATTTCATATTCTTTAAATTCTTAAGCTTAATGACTAAAATTTTCTTTCATCCAAGATTGAAGGCAGACTCACCCAGCATTTTCAAACTTGTCAGTTCAAAGGTCTCTAATAGCTTAGAAGTAGTGAATGAGCAATTTTCAAAAGTGATTAGAAAGTGAGGCTTGCGAACTTAGTGTCCTTTAAAAGTCTCTGCTGCAGTCACAAGCAAGGTGGCTTATCCGGTTGTCTTCCTGTGCTCAAACCTGTGGGAAACTGCTGTCCTGTGGTCTCCTCTCAAGGAGCAGCCATCTGGAGTACATGTGAGTGATCTCCTGTCCCATAAACAACTGGCTTAGATAGCTTCTACCAGCTCTGTGATCCTAAGATCACATCTTGAACCAAAGAGCTCCCTATATCAGGGACATTCTGCTAGAGAGCTCTATTGTGTAAAGTAGAAGTGAAAACAGAGCTTCTAATTTGTATTAATCTAGTTATTTTTAAGACTCACAATGCATTTTTAACCAATGAGAGACTCCAACATTGAAAAATAAATAATTACAGCCCTGTGCATATGAAGCATCACAGCAGTGTAATTATGTTTTCTTCTTTTGATTTATTTCTAACTAGTTTTTTCTTTAATTTTTTCATTTGAATCTCATTGTAAGTTTGCTGTGCTTGAATGTTTAGGACTGCTGTAACATTAACAAATATAATACTGTGAAAGATGCAATGGTGAGTTAGATTAACAGTAATTCCTCAAGAGAAAATCTCTCTTTCTCTTTTCTCCCTCTCGTTCTCCTTCTGTGTTTGTAGGACTGAGGAGCAGGGCAATTTAAAATTAACTAGATTCAGACTGCAGAACCTGTCACAACTCTATTCATTTCAGACTGAGCTATTCATAAATGTGTCAGATTATATAAAAATATAACAGATCATATCTCAGCTTCAGTGAAATGAACATAAATCCTGATAGCAGTCCAAAACTGGCTTAAACTAGTTCTTATACCTTTTTCTCTCCTCACTTGTATCCTTTTCCTGCATACCTGCAGATACTAAACTCTGTTACCATATTGTCTGTTTTGACTTTGGTAATGAACTAGTTTGAAAAAGAATTTCTAAGTAGAAATTCCAAAAAGAGAAGAACTGAAAAGGATCTGTACTGTGTTATGACAACAGCTGTCTTTCTAAGTCTGCCAAAGGCCTTGATTCAAACAAGAGAGACTGTATTTAGGCCCTGAATGACATTATCACAACTTTGTATGAATTTTGTATAGGAATGAGACACCAAGCTATCAGGTTTGACCGAATCTTCTTTAATACAACTTTTATTAATTGCTATCCAGTAACAGAAACTGAAAAAGGTGAAATGCATTTTAGCATTCTGTTAGTATTGCTTATTCTGTTCTTATAGCACATACCCTGCTTAACCTAGTCCTGTTTAGGATAATCCCTGCCAATGTCTGTCAAAATTCAGATGACCTTGTCTTCCTTCTGAGAATGCAGAATTACAATATAAAGTAATGTTAATGGAGGTAGAGAGGATTATCTGGGCACCCATATGCTGTATGCACTGGATATCTTGCTTGATCATGGGTGGGCTATGCCACAATCTTGGAACCAACCCTCATTGCCTAGTTCTAGGAATTTGTCCAGTTCTGGAAATCAGCACTTAATTCAGCTGCTGCTGCTGCTGCTGCTGCTGCTGCTGCTGCTGCTGCTGCTCTTCCTCCTCCTCCTCCTGCCTTTGAGTCAGTTTTTGACTCCTGACTACTGCCTGGATAAGTCCCTGCAGTTTCCTTGGCAAGATTTTGGAAGTGGTTTGCCATTGGCTGCCTCCTAGGGTTGAGAGAGAGTGACTGGCCCAAGGTCACCCAGCTGGCTTCGTGCTTAAGGCAGGATTAGAACTCACAGTCTCCCAGTTTCTAGACCATACTGGCTGTCTCTAGAGAGGTCTCACATAACATGTCTGGTATTTTGATTCTTGCTATATAATTTTGTCATCCTTAGAATTTATGCAGCAGATTCTCTTTGCCCAAGGTCTTCATTTTCCATTATCATCACACTCTCTGTAAAAAGTGTGTGTGAACATTTCCTTACCTCTGTAAAGTATGTGAAAAAATCAAATGCTAGATCCCAGAAAGTATAAAATGAACTGGATGAAAGATCACAGCATCAAAAGGCAAACAAGCCTATGTAAATCTTATTGGCTATACCTGATTGTTAATCATGAAGACATTTGATGTCTAAATTGTCTCAGACTATGTGTGGACAGACAAGACAATATTGTTCATTAAATACCAATTTACTAAGGTTTAGCACATTTGTTATGGTTCTTTTCTACCTCTGTTTCCAGGATCTATTGCTGCTTCACATATCCCCTCCCAGTCATTTTCAGTTCCACTATAATACTCCAAGCTATGAGACACTATATAGTGAATGTTTGGTGATAAAATACCACATTGCTAATTGAACTGGGTATTTGACAGTGTCAGTGGAGACAAACAAAGCTCTACAGATGTTCTCAACTGAATGAGGAGGAGGAGAAAGGAATGCTGCTCCTGCAAGTTCCTGTCTCAAACTCCTCTTCCCTCAGCTCCATTGCTTTTAGCTCTTTTCTGGACTCTTTCCCTGTTCTTCTCTTCCTTTCAGCTCTGTTCCTCTTTTCTTAGTTTATTCTGCTCTCCTTCCTCAGCTCTTCTCTGTTGCCACCACTCTTCTTTCTTTCTCCACCACAATTTCCTCTTCAATCAGATCCTTTTTAAAAGGATGACATGCCAAAAAAGAAAGGTCAGGGCTCTTAAAAGGCAATAGGAGAGGGAGGAATTGCAAACATTGTCTTTGCTGTGCATCCTTTCTCTCACAATGCAATTAGAGTAATGAGATTTTTTGATACATTAGATAAAGTGTATAAAAGGTTCTGTGTGCAGATGTTATGCTAGTATTTATAGATATTTTAATTGATGGGTTTAAAGCTTTCAGTAAGTATAACATAAGTGATCTTGGTTTGAACAGATGACTTTGAGGTGACTTTGTTGTCAAAACTAGATTTATCTGGACAATATTAATGGTGTCCAGAGATAATAACATCTTGTGCTAAGGATGCTTACAGATATATTTCAGATGATCACACTGAATTTAAATATGAATGCAGTCTTGAATATTGACAACAAACTTAGATTTATAAAAATTGCTATTGGGGGATTAGAAAATACTCAATTCAATGTTCAAGATTATAGGGAAATACAAAATAAGAAACTGAAATATTTGGTATGTGGACTCCATTATAGACTGACCCTTTGGAAAGTAATAGGCAGGCAATGCAATACATTTTTTTCCGAACCTTCCATCACGTAGCAACAATGCTGATCTTGGTTGGCCTCCAAACTGACACAATCTTGGTCAGATGCTTAGATACTTAAAAATTTACTTTCTTGGTAGTTCCTCAGTGAATGTTGCTCAGGAGGGGCACCAGCAAAAAAAAATATTTCTGGAGATGATTAAAAATCTCTAAGTATTTGTTGAGACCAATAATCTTCAGGTACAATGCTCTTGAGTTATGAAGATTCAGTTTTAACAAGCTGAACTGACTTAGTTTTTGATTAAGGTGGAATATGTTATGAATATTAAATGTGGAATCCCCAAAGGGCATATTATTTTCCTTTTCTTCATGCTCTGAATTTGGATGTAAATTTACATACCTAATCAAGGTGGCATAATATAGCTGATGCTGATCTGTTGTTGAAAAGACTAATGCTAATGTTTAGAGAGAGAAATCATCTCTAGAGCCAATTAAACAAACAATTTGGCAAATAAGTCCATGCATTTTTCAATATTTTTAAATTGCGCCAATGGTCCTAATGATTAAATATTAACAAAAATTATATTGGAGCTTGGGTCTGCTTTTTAAATTTAACACATAATAAATGAAGCCTTTTGGTCTTCTATTCTTAATTGTTGGAATATGAAACTTATAATTTTTTTCACATGCTATGCCACACTAAACATCAAATATTTAATACCTCCTTTTATATCTGAAACGTTTAATCAGCTACCCTTTAAATGGTTAGATCCCATATTTATTTTTCACCATAGGAAGAATATTATTTATTTATATGCACATTTCAGATTGCTTGCTTTTGAAATAATGGCCAAACTTGTGCCAACTTTTCAGGAATCAACATGTTTATGATATCACTGGAAGATCTTTATGAGCTATTGGTGAACTTTGGGTAAAAAGAAGCATTCTTAAGCAACAGGAATGGATAGGTAAGTTTTGGCCTTCCTACTAGCAGTGATTGCTGAATTATTGCACATAGGCTGAGATTCCTCTGTGTGATGGTAGTTGGTAGTTGGTAGGTGGTAACTACATGTGATGGTAGTGATATTATGTTCGAAGGAGATCCCACATATACAAAATTCTATCAAGCAGTTCTATCACTCTATCAGATAGGGGAACTTAATTTTCCCCAAATCACCAAAAGGTAATTGGATTGTCCACTTGGAACTCATCCATAACCTATAGATACAAATAATACTACACAACCTAAAGAAGTTGGCTCTGAAAGACATCAGGAACATTCCATTTCTACATCTCAGAAAAGGAAGACAGAAACATTTGGTAGGTCATACTAAACTAATACATTCCAAAGTAGTTGTTTTTGCCTATTGGGAAAAGATATAAAGAACCTGTACTGGAAACTTTCTGGCATGAGCAAGAATATGAATCAGATTCTCTGATTCATGTAATTGTCTTATGAGTTCATGAACCAAAGCTAGCATTTAGGTCACCTTTTGTGTTGAATTGGTTCAGAGGCTGACATCATCAGGTATTTGCACAGGACAATGCCTCCTCTCCCACCTCCTTCTCAAGTCCAGAGCTAAATTCCTCTACAATGGGCTGGATTGGAGTGAATACAAGGTTGTGCTATCTAGAAACTGTTGGTGGCCCATACCCAAGAACGGGGGCAACCTGACAGTATGAACAAGCATCCCTCTCTATGTCTTCCTCCCTCCTTCCCTCCCTCAGACTACACATGCCTCCAAATTTTGGTTGTTTCTTTTCAGCTGAGAGACTCTATAACAATATGTATATTTGGGGAAGCTATATGCAAAAATATGTACTTTAGAGAAAGATGGATACAAACTGGAGTGTGGAAATCTTTTGAAAGAGATGGTTCTCAACCTGTGGGAATCTCTATTTAAATCATTAAAGTAGCCAAGTGTTTCCAGGGTTGTTTAACTGTATCATATGTTGCACGCATAGCCACCTCACGTTAGTTTCTCCCAACTTGAAAAAAAGAAATGGCTACATTAATGATTCAAAGAGGGATTGCTTCTTATGTACCCTCTTTCTTATCCCATGCTGCAAAACATCTCTTTTGAAGAATTTCCATAGCTATAATAAATATGGTAGGGAATATATATATATGCATACAAAAATCAGTGAAGTCAATGACTTTTCTGATTTTTTTTTAAATGCAAAAGAATGAAGAAAGTTAATCAAATGGATTTATGACTGACACATGCAAAATTGATTGTGATATGATATAGATATGTGCCCAATTAATTGACGAATAGAAACATAAAACCAGTTTAGTAAAAAAGTAAAAAAAAAAAGTTACTTTTGAGTGGGTAAGCGCCACTCCTAATTAGTAATATATTGACTAAACAAAATGAAACCATATGCATTGTATCTAATCCCAGTTCCAATTCAGATCAACCTTATGGTAAAGCTTTATATGAATTCCAGTCTAATCCTACTGAACATTTGATTGCTTTTCTTTTCTTTTTTCTTTTTTAGCTGGAGTATTGCAACTTTCAAGCCTCTTACTAAATGTCTTTCTCAGTGGTTTTATTGTGTTATAAGTCAGTCTCAGTCTCATTAGATTGCTTAATGTTTGGTTCCATATGCCTGCCATTTGCAGTCCTATGAGTTGGAAGAAAGAGTCTATTTCCTTCCTGGTTTGGATGTAATGGAGTTGAGGTAGATTTCTTTGGATGTAAAGCTTCTTTTATTGTGCTGTTTATTCAATTACTCCCTCAACCCCCTTTGAAGCTTTCACAGGTTAGAATTTCATGACCTTGGAAATGCCAAATGACAAAGATTCAAATCCAAGGCTGGTGTGGGTCTTCCGGGCTGTGTGGCTGTGTTCTTGAAGTTTTGTTTCCTGACGTTTCGCCAGGACCTGTGACCGGCATCTTCAGAGTGCAGGAGCACAGACAGGAGCAGTTCTCTCTGTGCCCAGGGTGATGTGACCCTTTTGTGGGTATTTATAGAGATCTGAGGGGGGGAAGGGGGGATTGGGGGTGTGTGGGGGGGGTTGAGTTACTGAGTGGCTGCTTGTTTTGGTGTCAGCATCTGTGTGTCAGTATCTTCCTGGGGATTAGGCAGGGTTTTTTCTTCTATTGAATTGTTAACAAGGGGCTGCTGGGGGTGATTAGCAAGTTCATTGTGTGAACTGTTCACATGTCCTGGTGGCTGAGCTGAGTTAGTTGACCTTTTGCAGGCTGTATTTTTCAGGATTGGTAGCCAGGTTTTGTTGATTTTTAGACTCTCCTCTTTTTTATTGAAGCTGTGCTGGTGTTTGTGAATCTCAATGGCTTCCCGGTATAGCCTGGTATAGTGGCTGTTGGTGTGGTCCAGTATCTCTGTGTTTTCAAATAGGATTTTGTGTCCAGTGTGCTTGAGAGCATGTTCAGCTACTGCAGATTTTTCTGGTTGCTGTAGTCTGCAGTGCCTTTCGTGTTCTTTTATCCTGGTATGGATGCTGCGTTTTGTGGTCCCAATGTATACTTACCCGCAACTGCATGGTATGCGGTATACTCCTGCGGCGGTGAGGGGATCCCTTTTGTCTTTTGCTGATTTTAGCACCTCTTGTACTTTTCTGGTGGGTCTGAAGATTGTTTGGAAATTGTGCTTTTCCATCAGTTTTCCCATGCGGTCTGTGACCCCTTTGATATAGGGCAGAAATACTTGTTGGTGGGTGGCTGTTTTTCTTCTTCAGTCGTATGTTGCTTTCTTGGTTTGATGGCTCTTTTTATTTCATTTTTGGAGTAGCCATTTGCTTGTAGGACCCAATTAAGGTGGTTGAGTTCAGAGTTTAGGAATTGGGTTTCACAGATCCGATTGGCACAGTCCATGAGGGTTTTGATAATGCCTCTTTTCTGACGTGGGTGGTGGTTGGAGTTTTTGTGTAGGTACCGGTCTGTGTGGGTGGGTTTTCTGTAGACTTTGTGTCCTCTCAAGCACACTGGACACAAAATCCTATTTGAAAACACAGAGATACTGGACAACACCAACAGCCACTATACCAGGCTATATCGGGAAGCCATTGAGATTCACAAACACCAGCACAGTTTCAATAAAAAAGAGGAGAGTCTAAAAATCAACAAAACCTGGCTACCAATCCTGAAAAATACAGCCTGCAAAAGGTCAACTAACTCAGCTCAGCCACCAGGACATGTGAACAGTTCACACAATGAACTTGCTAATCACCCCCAGCAGCCCCTCGTTAACAATTCAATAGAAGAAAAAACCCTGCCTAATCCCCAGGAAGATACTGACACACAGATGCTGACACCAAAACAAGCAGCCACTCAGTAACTCAACCCCCCACACACACCCCCAATCCCCCTTCCCCCCTCAGATCTCTATAAATACCCACAAAAGGGTCACATCACCCTGGGCACAGAGAGAACTGCTCCTGTCTGTGCTCCTGCACTTTGAAGATGCCGGTCACAGGTCCTGGCGAAACGTTAGGAAACAAAACTTCAAGAACACAGCCACACAGCCCGGAAGACCCACACCAGCCATCGTATGCCAGCCGTGAAAGCCTTCGACAATACATTCATATCCAAGGTCAGAGGGCTGCCTTCAACCACAGAGGGAAAATCCAAAGAGTCCTATGGTGTATTGCATAATGTCCCAGTTTCCGTATACTGTAATTTCACTCTGAATGTGCAAGTTGTTTCAATTTGTTCTGTTGCACAGAAAAAGTCTGGATTGGTAAAATGGCATTGCTGGCATATAATGATGTCTAATTTAAGATTGGTTTCCAGACTCTTGGGATTGATGAGCACAACTGAAAGTCTGAGAGTGTGTTGCAGTAACTCTCAGCGTACTTTTGTCTTTCTTTTTCCAAGTAGGTGGGCCTATTAATAAACAAAGAATCAGTCTTTAGTCTCTAGTCATTTTTATTTTGTAAGAATATCTCCAAGATGTGGTGCCTAGAAGACTCTTTAAATAAAGATGATGCTTGAGGTGGCAATTGGCTTTGAATTATGCTAGCTTGTCTTTTGTTTTTTGGAATTTATATAATCTACCAAAAAAAAAAAAAAGCTGGCAAGAAAGGTTATACTAGGAACATTGATAACCCAGACACCAGGTGGAAAACCCAGGATATAAAATGGTAAGTAGGTGAATGAGCCAACTATGTTATGGATTATGTTAGTAGATCTCATGTTATGTTAGTTAATAAGTACACCATTATTTGGTAACATATAGTGTCCTGCCAAACAGTGGAGAAAATGTTGCTATTTTCCCATTTCTACAGATTGTTAGGTCAAGCACAATTATATTGTTTTTATATACCGTGAAAAATTATCACCTGGTAAATGTCCACCTGTATTTGTATATTAATTTGACTCGTTGAATAGTCCATTATTTTTGGTTTACTATGCATAAACCTACATTCCAAATCTATTTTGGCTGGAAGAACACCAAAGCCTTTTTTTTAAAAACTCCCTGAAGTTAACGATTGAGAAAATGGTGGAAATGAAATGTTTCATAGGAAACCTTTTCAACAATAAAAAAAAAAAGAACCGCCTAGATTTATTTCTGGACGTGGCAAACATTTCAATTGCTATGTGGTATCCATGGTTTGATTTGCTTACTTTTGGTCTAGTATCATGTGTGAAATACCTGTTATATCTTAAGGTTCTTCATGAAGATTATATTCAATTTCTTCAACAGATCATGGTTTACAAGTCTCAGTTTGATCTTATGTAGCACGTGCATATTTTTATCAAATAGTTTCATAATAATAAGGAATGTCTTTCGAGACAGAAGCAAGGCACAGAGTATGAGTTCTCTAACATCATTATAACTATATAACAAAAATCTGATTGTAGTATGAATTGTTAGCTAGTTTAATAGAATGGAGCAAAAGGAGATCTGAACTGAAACCACTAAATCTATGAAAACTGCCCTGCCATCTAGTGGCCGAAGAATGCTTCTTTATATGTGATTGTCAAGGAAGAATTCCTAACAACCTTAGACTCTGTGTGTGTGCGTGTATTTTAAAGTAAATAAGATTGGAATGAAATATATATATATATATTCCTGATGTGGAGAGTTACCCTATGTATGATGGCTTATAGATGACATAGCATGAGGAAAGGCACAGAAATACAAAGGAGGACAAAAAGCAAAGCCACCTGTTGACCTTGGAGAGAAAGGAGATAGATCACAGAAACCCCTCCTTTCTCTTTCCTTTGGTGTGAAGGGAGGCAGTATATGAGCACAATGAACGCCACTATTTATGGTACATCGTGTAAGTATCTGTAATTGGGGCGGGTTAAAGTCCCATTAGTAGAAAAGAATGTAGAGCTGCTGGGATAACCATAGTAAGGTCATCTTACAATGTTATCAGATGTTACATTCCAACTGTAAAGGTCACAGTATGATTTACATTGCTTTATTATTCCTATGTAACATCTCTTGGTGGTGGGAATGTATATAACCCATATCCTTGCTTGGTTTGGGGCTGTTTTGCATTCTTTTGGCTGGGAGCCCAGTGATCACTATAGTTGTACATGCCAATAAAAGATATTTGTTGCATCTGTCTCCAAATGTTTGATTCCTTATTGAAGTAGGTGTTTTCCCTCACAACACAGATTACATTTTTTTTAAAAAAATTGTCCATTGGTGAACTGTTCATAGGTCTTGGTTAGATTTAGGGTAAACAGATTGTAAGGCTCAGGTTAATAGTCTTCTTAAAACTGGCATGGCTTTGGGGTGAAGATATGGGGGAAAAGTGAGGACATTCTCATTGCTTCTGATATAAGTTCTACTTTCTGTACCTTGGAAGGTTCAAAGTGTAGAAAGATTGACAGGAGCATTTCTTTAGTGGTTTTCTTTTCAAGAAAAATTCCATCTCAGAGAAAGAAGAGGGTTTTCTTTTTTTCAGTTCTCTCTCTTATGCAGCTCAATAATCAAATGTAGAGCTGCTGATGGCTGGAGAATAAAAATAATTAAGAATCAGTTTCATAACAAACCCTTAACTTTAGCATGGCCAAAAAAAAAAAAAAAAATCACTGTCCTGCTTGTTTAAGCCAGTCTTGGACATTATTTAACACTCCTCCCCTCCCAAAAATGCAGGTGGGGCTGAAGGAAATTCAGGCTATAGGTGATAAGAATCTCCCCTCTGGAACTGGGATATTCTCTGTTCCATTACGTGTGTGTGTGTGGGGGGGGGGGGGGGAGAGCTGAACTGAGGCCATGGGAGAGCTTTGGATTTTATAAATTCAAAGCCTACCTCAATACAGCTGTAGCATGTCCACTTCTTAATGTTACCCTCAATGTAGCCCCAGTCAATAGTTGCCAGTAGTTTCATGGGTGAATCTCTTCTTGAATCTCCCTTACTGTGGCCAGAGAATCCTCTGAGAAGCTCTACTAACCACACTAGGATTGCAACCTATCAGCTTGCACCCACAATTTGTCTATGTTGGTCCAGTGGATTATATATCAAAATAACTAAGATATTTAAATAACCCATTTTAAACTGTCCCAGTGCGAGATTGTTAGCAAAGGCTAGGAGCATGAGATGTATTTTTCCCCACTTTACTTACCCATTAAATATTAATATAATCTCTGGGAGCACTAAGTAGCTATTTGTAAAACATTTTTAATTTTAATGTCAAATGAAACAAAGCATTTTGTGTTCATTTTAATGAACATCATAAATCTGTGGAAGGAATCTAATACTTATATCTTCCAGTTCCAGAAGAGATATCTAGAGCTACAAATACTTAATCACAGTCTCTACAGATACAACAGTTGTTCTGAACTGGCCTAGAATCAGTCTCTTATATCACCCACCTGTCAGCAACTTAGTCTCCAGAGAGACATTAAAGGAAGTTCTACGTATAGACCCAACTGTTTGAGTTTATTAGCCTTTACTTAAGCATATTGTCAATAAAAGAATCTAATTTATAGCTATAACATTTTCTAATGAGTCTTTTTATTTTGTAAGTGGGTTTAAATCGTTTTTTTCACTGAGGCATGGCAAATCAGCCCAAACAACTCAAAATATAAATAAGTTTACACATATATGGAATTATTAAAATGTTTTTTAATGTAGAAAAATAGTGACTATCTGGCATTTTAGACAATACTAGTTTCTTAATTTAAGGGATGATAATTTTATATGTAGGCAGAATGTAAAGTGACAACAGTTTGGCTTAATGCAGTGTTTTTCAAACTTGGCAACTTTAAGATGTGTGGATTTTAATTCCCAGAATTCCCCAGTCAGCTGCCTTTGTATTGATTGCACAGGGGACTTACTATTCTATATATATTAAAATATATCAATCTGTTTTCAAGATAAAGGCTGTCCCTGTGATAAACTGTAAGGCCTCAGCCCTCATCCTTCACTATCATAGCAACATTGCTAAAATGGCTCATCCATTGTAAGCAATCTCGGGAGTGATGTATACAAGAATTCACTCTACAGAGCAAAAGAGCCTCCATATTCCTGTTCTACATTCGTAGAGATTGTAGGACTGCTTATTGACCACTTCACTTAACGACCAAGTTGCCAGTCCCAATTGTGGTTGCTAAACGAGGAGCACCTGTAAAGGAGTCAAGATATAAGTTAAATGTTAGGAAAGCTAAAACTCCTGTCATCACATGATAACTGTAATATATAGAAAGAGAAAGTAGGATTTGTTTTCCTTTAGAATTTATCTTTCCCAAAAAAACTCAACAGGATTTTTAACTATCTATTTACATCAATTTTTATCTGAGAAATTAAAAATGGCATATTTACATCTATAAATGAAGAAAATGTTCTTGAAATACTTAAATACAGAATTTAAATGAATAAAAAACCAATTTTTGCACAGATAAATACATATGTGCATACACAACACTTATATATCAGCAAAGCATATCATCAGCATTATGTATTGAAATATGTATATATAGCAGGTTATATTCCACTCCAGCCATTATTATATCCAAAATGTCTTCCATCTGTCCAATAAGGCAATATGGTTCCATAATCAAATTAAAAATAAAAGGAGATAAAGGATATAAGAACTGGTGTTAATTAAGTCATTTTGATTGGTTAGATTATAACTCTGATCGTCATAACCCTAGCAAAAGAAGTAAAGTACTATATATCAATCCAATTATAAAGGAGGAATTCCATAATTATATAAAACCTTTTTTCAAAAATTTCCCCTGCACCATTTCGAGGACCTCTTGAACATCTGACAAGACCATCACTGCTGATTTCAATATTTTTAATGTACATCCAGGTACTAATCTAACATATCAGATGCTTGATGGCCTTTTATAAAACCAGATTGTACAACCGAAGATCATTATCATCTATAACCTACATGCCAAGGTTGCTGTCAATATTTTTGCATCAACATTTAAGAAGAGATTGTGGCATAGATTACACAGGCAGTGTAATCTTTGCCCTTCAAAATCCCAGTTATTTAAGTATCGCTGAACAATGCTGGAAAACTTTATTTAAAAAGGCATCTTTATAGACCTCCAGTAAAATTGAGGAAAGAACTCAGTATACGTCTTATATCATTAAATGGGATAACTATCTGCACTAGGAACCTCTTCTGTTTTGTAGTTTAAGGCAATTTGATCGTATGCAGTCTCAGGAAAAGGTATATTATATAAATATATTACTTCTTTCCATCTTGGTTTGGATTCATTTTGTATCAAGTAACTGAGAAAAAAATGAAAATATTGATTTATTGAGTCAGAATCCTTATATACTTTATCTCCAGCATGCCTAATTGTGGAAATACTGTTATATATTGTAATTCATTCAGCTAAGAGGTTTACCCCATCTTTCATCTCATTCCCATGCTTTATTAAATTCAATCCAAATTCGGTTTTAAATGCACGAAGGGAAAAGTTCCTATTTAACACTCATAAAACTTGATATAATTTTGGTGTGGGTTGCCTTATAGTACATAAATGTCTAAAAGTTCCTTAAAATTTTCCTCCCAAATTTATTTTTTAAGTTTTTTTTCTTTTTCTATGAAGCATAAGCAATAACAGAATCATGCATCCATGCCTTAGAAGCATCCCAAACAGCCATTAAATTCACAGAATGTCTGTGTATGAGGAAAAAATTCTTCAGTTCTTTTTGCGTTTGCTTTATTAAAAACGCTTCCTTTAATAATGATATATTTAAGTAGGGTGTAGAAAAAAAGGGGATGATTCTTTTTTGATGTTACTGGGGTATGATCACATACAGTGATATACTTATCAACCAATTCAACTAAGGATCAAAATATTAGAAAAAATCTAACTCAGAATAACTTTGATATGGCACTGAAAGAAAAGTATATTGTTGCCAATAAATAAATAATTAAGAGTTATCGTATATCCACCAAATTAAACTCCAATATATAAACTGGTCATACCTTTCAGCACAAAAATTAGATTTAAATGAAGGAGTTCTAATAACAGATCTAAAACTGATGTTATTAGAGCTAAAACTTGATTGAAATGCTCTGTCCTAATTAAGGTGTCTACAGCTAAAGTAAGAAGATGTGCAAAATATTTATGTAATAATCTGGAGCATCTTTAGTAGGATCATAATAATTGATAAACCCTTCATGGATCACTGCCTTGTCGTGGCGAAGGGGCTTGCGTAACTCAGTGAAGCCATGAGCTATACCGTGCAGGGCCACCCAAGACGGACAGGTCATGACAGAGAGTTCTGACAAAATGTGGTCCACTGGAGAAGGAAATGGCAACCCACTCCAGTATCCTTGCCAAGAAAACCCCATGGACAATGTTAAAAGGCTAAAAGATATGACGCCGGAAGATGAGCCCCTCAGGTCGGAAGTGTCCAATATGCTACTGGGGAAGAGCGGAGGGCAATTCCAAGTAGCTCCAGAAAGAGTGAAGCGGCTGGGCCAAAGCCGAAAGGACGTTCAGCTGTGGATGTATCTGGAAGCGAAAAGAAGGTCTGATGCTGTAAAGAACAACATTGTATAGGTACCTGGAAAGTAAGATCTATGAACCAAGGCAAGCTGGATGTGGTCAAACATGAGATGACAAGATTGAACATCGACATCTTGGGAATCAGCGAACTGAAATGGACGGGGATGGGTGAATTTAATTCGGGTGACCACTATATCTACTACTGTGGGCAAGAAACCCTTAGAAGAAATGGAGTTGCACTTATAGTCAATAAGAGAGTGGGAAAGGCAGTAATGGGGTACAACCTCAAAAACGACAGAATGATCTCAGTGCGTATCCAAGGCAAACCATTCAATATCACAGTCATCCAAGTCTATGCCCCAACCACTGATGCTGAAGAAGCTGAAGTTGACCGCTTCTATGAAGACCTACAACACCTTCTAGAACTAGCACCAAAAAAAGATGTCCTTTTCATCATAGGGGATTGGAATGCTAAAGTAGGAAGTCAAGGAGTAATCGGAATAACAGGCAAGTTTGGCCTTGGAGTACAAAATGAAGCAGGGCAAAGGCTAATAGAGTTCTGTCAAGAGAACAAGCTAGTCATAGCAAACACTCTTTTCCAACAACACAAGAGATGACTCTACACATGGACATCACCAGATGGTCAATACCGAAACCAGATTGATTATATACTTTGCAGCCAAAGATGGAGAAGCTCTATACAGACAGCAAAAACAAGACCAGGAGCTGACTGTGGCTCAGATCATGAGCTTCTTACTGCAAAATTTAGGCTTAAATTGAAGAATGTAGGGAAAACCACTAGACCACTCAGGTATGACTTAGATCATATTCCTTGTGAGTACACAGTGAAGGTGATGAATAGATTTAGAGGATTAGATTTGGTAGACAGAGTGCCTGAAGAACTATGGACGGAGGTCCGTAACATTGTACAGGAGGCAGCAACTAAAACCATCCCAAAGAAAAAGAAATGCAAGAAAGCAAAATGGCTGCCTGATGAGGCTTTACAAATAGCTGTGGAAAGAAGGAATGCAAAAAGCAAGGGTGAGAGGGAAAGATATAAGCAACTGAATGCAGATTTCCAGAGAATAGCAAGGAGAGATAAGAAGGCCTTCTTAAATGAACAATGCAAAGAAATCGAGGAAAACAATAGAATGGGGAAGACTAGAGATCTCTTAAAGAAAATTGGAGATATGAAAGGAACATTTAGTGCAAAGATGGGCATGATAAAGGACAAAAAAGGCAGGGACCTAACAGAAGCAGAAGAGATTAAGAAGAGGTGGCAAGAATACACAGAAGAACTATACAAGAAAGATCTTAATGTCCCTGATGTCCACGCTGGTGTGGTCACTGACCTTGAGCCAGACATCCTAGAGAGTGAAGTCAAGTGGGCCTTAGGAAGCATTGCTAACAACAAAGCTAGTGGAGATGACAGTATTCCAGCTGAGTTATTTAAAATACTAAAAGACAATGGTGTTAAAGTGCTGCACTCAATATGCCAGCAAGTTTGGAAAACGCAACAGTGGCCACGGGATTGGAAAAGGTCAGTTTACGTTCCAATTCCAAAGAAGGGCAATGCCAAAGAATGCTCAAACTATCGCACAATTGCACTCATTTCACATGCTAGCAAGGTTATGCTCAAAATCCTACAAGCTAGGCTTCAGCAATACATGAATCGAGAACTACCGGATGTACAAGCTGGGTTTCGAAGAGGCAGAGGAACTAGAGATCAAATCGCCAACATTCGCTGGATCATGGAGAAAGCACGAGAGTTCCAGAAAAATATCTACTTCTGCTTCATTGACTATGCAAAAGCCTTTGATTGTGTGGATCACAACAAACTGTGGCAAATTCTTAAAGAGATGGGAGTACCAGACCACCTTACCTGTCTCCTGAGAAATCTGTATGCGGGCCAAGAAGCAACAGTTAGAACCAGTCATGGAACAACCGATTGGTTCAAAATAGGGAAAGGTGTACGACAAGGCTGTATACTGTCACCCTACTTATTTAACCTATATGTAGAGTACATCATGAGAAATGCCAGGCTGGAAGAATCACAGGGAGAATCATCAACAACCTCAGATATGCAGACGATACCACCCTAATGGCAGAAAGTGAAGAAGAACTAAAGAGCCTCTTGATGAGGGTGAAGGAGGAGAGTGCAAAAGCTGGCTTGAAACTCAACATTAAAAAAACTAAGATCATGGCATCTGGACCCAACAATTCCTGGCAAATAGAAGGGGTAGAAATGGAAGCAGTAACAGACTTCATTTATTTGGGCTCCAAGATCACCGCAGACGGAGACTGCAGCCATGAAATTAAAAGACGCTTGCTCCTTGGGAGGAAAGCTATGGCAAGCCTAGATAGCATATTAAAAAACAGAGACGTCACCTTTCCGACAAAGATCCGCATAGTCAAAGCTATGGTTTTTCCAGTAGTAATGTATGGCTGTGAGAGCTGGACCATAAAGAAGGCTGAGCACCAAAGAATTGATGCCTTTGAACTATGGTGCTGGAGAAGACTCTTGAGAGTCCCCTGGACTGCTAGGAGGTCAAACCAGTCAATCTTAAAGGAAATCAACCCTGATTGCTCATTGGAAGGATTGATAATGAAGCTCAAGCTCAGATACTTTGGTCACCTAATGCGAAGAGAGATCTCTTTGGAGAAGACCCTGATGCTGGGAAAGATTGAAGGCAAAAGGAGAAGAGGACGGCAGAGGATGAGATGGTTAGATAGCATCACTGAAGCAATGAGCATGAAACTGAGCAAACTCAGGGAGGCAGTGAAGGACAGGAAGGCCTGGCGCAATATGGTTCATGGGGTCACGAAGAGTCGGACACGACTTAATGACTAAACAACAACAAAATAATTGATAAATGCAATAAATTTATTGAAACAATTAATTGCCAATATTCTAAAAACATCCTTCTGGATCATTTATTTCCTGTTCTACCAAAGGTTTTGAGTTGTTCATCAAAGTCTCTACATCTGGCAGATTTTTATTTTCCGATAATAAACACTTCACCAACCCATCCACTGGATAAAAGGTCTTTCTCTTGCAGAAGACTATGAGTTTCTTTGAAAAGAAAGAAAGGGGGAGCTAAAAGAAAGACAGTAAACAATTTAATGGATAGATGAATACATGAATGAGTGAGCGAGTGAGTGAATCTATGATGAAATGCTAATGCATGGGCTCCAAGACAGCATTCATACTAGGGGGCAGGAAACAAGTCCATTGACCACCTGGACTCCTCTCTTTATAAATATTTAGCCTATAATGCTAGCCTTTGGTACTTTCCCCCCCCCCCCCCCAACTTGTTAATCTTCCATTGTTTCTGTGCATTTCTCCATTGAAATTTATTTTTAAAAAAATGCTTTCAGGACTATATCCATTCCTGCTGAAATGTGGATTGAAAATCAAGAGTGCAGAGATCTGAACTACCAGCTACCAAGGGAGATTAAAGTGGGGCAATATCAGGACAAACAAGTCCATCTGGGTTTTGAGTTAGAAAGTAAATACATTTCTGAAAGCATGAAAGCATGTTTAAAGTCTGATGGTTAGATGTTTTTTACAGACATACTGAATTATATTGTCTGTATTATCATCAATTATATTGGATTATATTGTTTTATTTTGTATTGTTATTGTTTTAACTGATTTGTGCACATTTCTGAGATCAGAGCAGTTACTACAGAGTTTAGAATTACATTAGCTAGATAGGTAAACAAATTAAAGAAATAATTTTTGAATGCATCTATTTTGCCCAGTATAAAGAAAAAGTATGCTGCTCCTTTAAAAAAAAAAATGAGGAATGTATTCTAGGACATTTAAATACACACACACACACACAATATATATATATATGGGAAATTATAAAAAAACATTTTAAATATTTGTTTCCCTCTGGTTTACACTCAAACTACCCAATACCTTAAGCACAATTGTTAAAAAGTTTTTATTATTCTTTATTTCTTGATGCTATGCAAACACACTGAGAGATCTTTGCACTGAAGCCAAATTCTTTGTATGTCTGATCATACTTGGCCAATAAAGTATTCTATTCTATTCTATTCTATTCTATTCTATTCTATTCTATTCTATTCTATTCTATTCTATTCTATTCTATTCTATTCTATTCTATTCTATTCTATTCCATTCCATTCCATTCCATTCCATTCCATTCCATTCCATTCCATTCTACTGGCTATTCCTATTCTGATAGGTCAGCCATATGAGACCCACAAATCCAGGTCATTACTGTTTATCATCTGTCTATCTACGCATCCATCCATCCAATTCATTCACACAGACACACATGCACACATGTGACTTGATTATCTGGCTGAAATGCAATGTTGAAGGGCCAATGTTGATGAGTCTATGTGGGAAGCAGTTTATTAGAAACAGACAACCAGTTTCACAGTGGAACGTAAACACTGGCAGAAAGTGCCCTGGTGAGAACGAGGAATGACTTCAACTTTTATTGCCACTAACAACATTCCTTGAGTGCTGCAAATTCCTGAGCCAGAGAGACTACTCTGGCATTGGTCCGGCGCTGTTCACCTTTCATAAGCCTAATTTCTCTGCGCGTTGCCCGTAGTTCTCGCATGATGCCATCTTCTGTCAAGAAGAAATATAGAGGTCATTTGGTTGGCTGGGAAGTGGTAGTAAAAAGAGCCTGGTAGAATAGAGCAACATCTCATTTCATATCTCTATTCATACCCTATTTATGGATGCACGAAATAAAGTATGGAGGCTGGCGGTTGAAGGTGCAGTCCCCTTTAACCTACTGTGTGCTTTCTGCCAGTTAGTGGTGTATATGGGACCTGTATAAAAAGTTACAGATGCAGTGTGAATTCAGAGGTACTCCATCAGCTGCAATGCAACTGTGAGATGTGGCCGACTGTGAATGTCTCTGCAATGCACTTGCTCCCTTTAATTCTCTCCTGGCACTACCTTTATTGGATTGGAAAAGAGGGCATAAAGGATGATTCCCCTTGAGACTCTCTTCTCCAGTACCATTGCAATAAAGATAAAGCCCTCTCCAGGCTCTTTGGAGTACAATTTTGCTTACTAGAAGGATACATGAGGAGTGCCACCGTGAATGCCTGGTTTCCCAATACAACTTTCATCAAGAATGTGGGGGAATGGATGAAGTTAAACATCTCCTCCAGTGATCTTCTCTAAATTGGATTAGGTAATTCTCCAATGCAATTATCAACAGGGAAACAGTCCTATTTGCCCTTGTGGAGGGTGAAGTGGCTTTAAATTCATCAGTTTTCACTGATTTCCTTGGGCTGATATTGCCCTTCCTGCCCATCTCTTCCATGTGTGTTGTGAATGGATGCATCTAAAACTGTACATGTGCAATGTGTGTATATGTCATGAGCCCCACTACCAGCACTGCTCATTTGTGAGGCCCTCAAAGGAGTTTTGCAGGGCTCAGTGTGGCCTATTTAGCCCTGATAATTCGCCCACCCATTTTCTAGAGCTTTTCCAGCAATCTATAATATTTCTTTGCTCAAAACCTCCACAGAGCAGCAGTAGAGGTGGAGGAGATTTTGTGTTACATCTGATCCAAACATGTAATACTCACGCTGTTCAGTGATCCTCCCAAGGAGACCAGCAATGTACTGACAAGTTGCAAGAGTTGAATCTTGAGTGGGTGCTGAAATGTGTATTGCTGGTTCTCCTCTTGCAGAATATTGAACCCTCTCTCCGTTTGGATTTTCACCTATGGGTCCCTGGGGCAGCAAAGGAGAATCCATGGCTAGGTGTTCTGTCTCTGGTCTCTGGCTTCGAGAAGACTGAATAGTCTGGCTTACTTCTGATAAAGTCGTGCATTCATTGCAGATGCTATGGGGCTGTCGAACCAGCTTTCTACTGCTACCACTTTCTTCCATTTGTTGAATCGAGAACCCTCAACCATGCATTGTCTCTTTAAGTAAGCAAAAATGTTAACTGCAGTGGATATCTTATTGTGTTGGATATCACAGCATTGGATTACAATTGCATTGATTATATTAACAAGAAATGTACAAAATTTTATTCTAGTAATGATGGCTTCATTGCTATCATCTTCTGTTTGCAGTCCACTGTGTGAATTCCATTTATGGGACACATGAGACACCTTGCTATCTATAATGGAGGAATGTTGAGCAAATTCTTCATTCTATTATCTTTACCATTTTGTATCAGTTTCTTATATTATTCTTTGTGCAGCAGTTAGTTAACCATGACAATCTGTACTAGTTTTTGTTGGGCTTGATTCACACCATATTTAGTCTCCAGTGTGCATATTGTCTATGAAACTCAACTCCTTGTACACCTTTTTCTTAATTATTGTTTAGTTTCCCTTTATCTTTAATTTCTTTTTGGTCTGTGGTTATTCAGGTAATAAATACATTTGTTTGAGCAGTAGAACATAATTATTTTATTCAACTTAAAGAGCTTAAGAAAACTGCATGATCTGATCTTAATGTTTCTCCTGCTTACACCTTAAGAGAAAAATGAATGTAACTCTTCAAGGTTCTAAAAAACAATCTCCACATTGAGTGTACATGGTGATATAGTCTGACCTTACAGTTTATTTGTGATAGGATTACCATATCTGGGCTGCAGACATTTGGGTGACTATTAGAAGGCAGCAAAGAGTTAGTTTTCTGTATCTTTTTACTAACATCTAATGATCATTTGCATTATGCAGTCCCAAAATGGTAGGCTTAATATAATGTGCTGCTTGGCTCATAATATTACCTTAGATGTGATATTCACATGTTGCAATGATTAACAGAATTTCTTCTTTCCTCCACCTTCAGCAATAGAGTGTTGATGTTACATAGAGGAAGAGACATGCTGATGTATCAAGACAGTCTGTCAGAACCAGATGCTTTGTGACATCAGCAGTATCTTCACCAATGAATGCCTCAGCTTCTCCCATTTGATTTCCATATTTGGATCTTTTTTTTTTAAATCACTCTTCACGCAGGAAGGTTCATATTAATTTATTACATATAATTGTTCTTTAGTTCAAAGACTCCCAGAACAGATTATACAGTTTAAAAAGAATCTGATTATATAAACTGTAAAATGCAGAATTAACTTAAAGGCAGAATAGAAACAAAACAGATCTAAAGGGTAATTTTAAGAGATATCAATGCAATAACTGTTTAAGGTATATAAATTTATACTTCTAATAAAAGACAAAGAAATAGAAACACTTGCAAAGGGTTTTGGATAAAGAGTCTTATACATTTATAATAGATATATTTTTATTTTTATTTCCACATTATCTTTCCAATCACTTTAGTTCAAGTAATCCTTATATTTCACAACAATTTAAAAAATCTAAAATAATTATGATCTGGGTGTCTAACAAACATATATACTTCTGTTAATCTTTCAGTTTGAAAAGATAAACAGATATTAAGGAAGGAATTGGTTTTGGAAAACTGATTAGGAGATTCCTGGATGTGACACAACATTCTTTCCACTTCAGCAGGGAAAGAGATGTTCAGACTAGGAACCTTCTGGCTGTGGTCTTCCTGGGAAAAGACAGAAAGTGAAGTCACCATGGCTCTCCTGTTGAATCAGTTTTGCCAGCTGACAATAGACTGGAACATGAGTTTGTGGTGACAGTCAAGGATTCCCAAGCTATTAGGTTCTCTATTTGCATTAACAAGCCCTAAATGCTGTCAATGTCTTCACCAATATAAAAACTGGCTTAATGAATATTCTCCCATGGAGTTATGAAAGGAACAAGGAAGGATCAAAGGGTAGCAGAGTTCTGGCTGGATCAGTAGCTTTACTAAGGATCTACTTCATCCCAGGACATATGATTGCTATGCTTTGCTTTAAACATTACAAGGTCAGCTTTTAGCTCACTGATGGACAACTTATGGTCCATAAGCTAAAGTGGTCCCCTTGGATCTTTGGTAACAGTCACATCCTTGTCTGCTTCCCACTTGCTTGGCAGCCTCCCCAGCCCCCTAACTCTAACCCCCTGCTGCAAATGAATACTTTGAGAGTGTATATCCATTCATGTGAATGAGCAAGTATGTTGTGTTTGTATGTATTTCTACCTATCTCAATATGTATGTGTACACATACTGTATGCCTGTGGATATTTTCTGTCTGTAAGAGTGTGTTCATACATATGCGTGTATGTGTGCACTAATGGTAACCAAACCACCACAGCACATCATCATGGGCAGCCAAATAACATGACTGTATCTGGGTTAACTGCCAGGAAAACTGGCCGATTTAAAGAAACATTCTATTCCTAAAATGGTAGGTTTTGCACATTCCTGGGCAGAACTACTCAGCACCTATTTTGGCTCAGTTTTTCTTGAGAAGAGGATGTGTGCTTCATCTAACAACTGTGAACAGCTGGTTGAAGAATCAGAATTCCAGACTGAGCTGGATAAAAATATTATTAGGAACAACCTCTTAATCTTGAATGAGTTCAAAACCCCAGGGTCAGATGGATTGCTTGTAAATGTACTGAAGGAACTTAACTAGCCAAAATTCTTTTTGTTATCTTTAGAAATCCTAGAGAATAGGTTAAATACAGATGATTTAAGGGCAGTATATATTGCTCTTTTCTTCAAAAAGAGATTTGATTTCAATATCTGGAAGATTTTAGGCCACTAATTGACTTGTAAGCAC
The DNA here is from genome assembly GCF_059951505.1 of Python bivittatus. Lineage (NCBI taxonomy): Eukaryota > Metazoa > Chordata > Lepidosauria > Squamata > Pythonidae > Python > Python bivittatus. The sequence continues at coordinate 19,258,976 of NW_028277075.1, read as the reverse complement.
ATTCATTGACACACACATACACATACATAGAAAGTTTTTATTTGACTATAATCTATGGGGTGGCATAAATGTCATGGGTGACATATAAAAATTGTACATAAAAATGTCAGTAGAAGCATTATTTTCAAATAAAGGGAAATAATCATTCCATTATATTCTGCATTGGTCCAACCTCATGTCAAGTATTATGTCTAGAACTAGGCATTATATTTTAAGAAAGATTCAAAGGTGCAGGGAAGGGCCATGAGAACAATCAAAGGGCTGGAAACTAAGCCTCAATAGGTAAAGCTGAGAGGTCAGGGTACATGCAGCTTTGAGAAAAGAGGACTGAGAGAGAGATAATACTTTTGTGGAGATCATGCAGAAGAGAGGCAAGATTTGTTTCTATCATTCCAGAGTGGGAGATACAGAATAATGGATTTAAACATGACTTAACCTGAACATTAAGAAAAATTAGTTGTAAGGATGCTTCAATTGTGGAACCAGTTACCGAAGTAGGTGCTAGGTTCCCATTCATATAGTGTGTTCAAACAGAAGGTGGGCAACCATCTGTTTAGGATGCTTTAATCTGCATTCCTGCTTAAGTGGCCCCTTGCAGCTTTATGATGCTATGGATTTCCTTGCACAGTTTTTATACAGAAAAATTATCCATAGGTATGCAACTGTCATATCACAAGCACACTGTGCAAGAGAAACAATTGGCCATGCAGATTGAAATTAGCCCCCTTCCCTGACCATATCACATAAATTGCCGCCTTTACTACTCTTGAAAAAATATTCTTAATGCATAACAGGAATGTGATATAAATAGTTTCACAGTGGTCGCCTATCAGACAGTATACTATACATCAAAACCTCTGTGCAGGGAAAGGCATCATTATCAGTATAATTTTCTTTGCTTTAGGTTCATGAAGATGAATGTATACTCACTATAGGTGAGTGTGTTATAGCAGATAGGATCAGCTCTGCACCTGATCCTATGTAAGATTTAATTCACACTGATTTAATTATCCACAAAGCCTTTAATCTTGTTGCATTCTATCCAATAAAAGGAAGACCTAGAACACCTTGGTGGAGTTTACTATCTTGTGAAAAGAAAATATTCGCTATCTGTGGCAAGTTTGCAATATTTTATTATACAGAGACTGAGCAGATTGATAGCAATGAGCAAAGATACAGATAGCACAGTTTGCCTGAAGCATGCCTCCGCTTCAGGACAGGAAAAGCTAAATTAAGAGATCAGCATGGCCCATATTCCATGACAGCATTTTTACAATAGTTTAACACTTAGGAACATATATGACATGTCACATCAAGTTAATATAAACCTGAAAAAAAATGAAATATGTAATTGTATGCAGATACTGAAAAGTACAGTTGATCGAATCAAAAGTTGTCTAGGTTATCAGATAAAAGTGAGACCTAGTGTAGTCCACAAGTAGATCTGTCACTGAAAGTATACTTCCATTCTGGAGTTTGTGTGAAAATATAACCTTACATGATGAGTTTCATCAGATTATAATTAAATCATCATATTCTGATGAACAGTGAATGGTCTGAAACAAATGCAAATGTAAGTCAGTATGAAATCAAACAATGGTGAGGTGGTATTACAGATTCTTCATGGAGGCAATTTACAAGACACTTGAATTAAAGTAATTTTATTTAACCCAAATAGACTGAAAATCCATGGCAGCTTCTTTGCTGTTCATCTTCAAATCCAGGTTCACAATTCTGTCCAGAACTCTGTTCTAGAATATTAAGTGGAATTATCAAGTCCTTGACTAGGATTAATGAGCATAATGTGGAACGTAGCCTGGGAAAAAGATTACCATCACTATTCATTAGATTTCACTGTTATGAATTTGAGTTGGATTTGATTATATCTCAGTAGTAAAAGGTCTGTCACTATTAAAATACAAAATAAACATGATGACAGAAATGTGTTACAAGTTCAGCAAAAGCCAACAGAGACCAGGAGAGAAATGAGTATATGGCATAAAAATAGATTTAATAGCTGTGTAAAAGAAACATAGAATAACTCTCATTTATTCAGATTGTAGGTGATATTATTCAAATTCGTTTTGTATTACAATCTTATGCCCCATTTATGAAAATGTACTGGCAATAGACTGTAACACCATCTAGTAAACAACATAAACATAAGACTATAAAATCAATGAATTACAAAATGTAGAAAAGGAAATAAAATCTATTTTAAAAAGTAATATAGTTGCTTGGAAATAAGGACCACAGTTTCCAATGGAGTTTACTTCCAGGTAGGTGTAAAACAGAGGATTGCACTGTAAGTAGGCTCAACAATTTGCAAGCTAGTAAAATTGGTGAGTATAAAATTAACTCATTTCAAAATGAAGTATTTATATGCACAATATACTACCTAATGTATAACAATCCAACCCTCTGTCTTTAGTCATTCCAAGTAAACATGAATTATTCTGAAGTCTTATCAGTGTGTAGATGCAGATGGACTGCAATGTATAGTTCTTTCCAAATATAATAAACCAAAGATATGTTCAAATCCTACAACTCAAATTTCACCAGCTCAGGGCCCTTCAAATGTGCACAATCTGCCATTCATAAAATGTATAGCCAGCATGTGTTCTGATAATTATAGGAGTGGTAACCCTAATATAGTTGGAGGGCATTAGATTGAAGAAGAGTGTCTAACTTATTTTTCAGTGTATTACTTGCAAATATAAATTGCAATATTGCGACTCTTCAGTAGAAGCATTTGGACTGTCCTTTACATAGGCCACATAGAGTAAGTTACCTTTCAGCAAGCAACAGTTATATGTGGCATCAACCCCTTCGGAATAAGTTATTGTCAACTTAAATTTCTGGTCTTTAGTTACTTTGCTGTAAGTTTTAATAGTGAAAAGCTGCCATTGACTTCCAGGGACTGGTACCTTGATAGTTATAGGATAGAGATGAACATTTATTATGAAGAGAAATGAAGGAAGTAAGACGTTTAAGCCTTCAGAAAAACAGCTGAGTGGGGATAAGATGGTATTCTCCAAATATCTGGAAAGATATCACAAAGAAGGTCAATACCTGTTCTCTGTCCTTCCGGAGTGAAGGACGCAGAATAATGGATTTCAGTTACAAGGAGAAAATGTTAGAAAAAATCTTTCTAACAGTGAGATCGGTGTGACAGTAGTGCACTCCCCTTAATTAGATGTGTTGAAGTAGCAGCTAGACAGCCATCTGCCTGGGATGTTTTAATTTGTTTTCCTTTGCTGAGCTGGGGTTAGACTTGATAGCTGAAATAGCTCCTTTCAACTCAGTGATTTTATAATATAGTAACTACCCCTGAATGGCAACTTTTTCAGGTAAAGATATTAGGACTGAACAAATGGACAGGCCTTGACTTTTTCCAGAGGTTTGTAAGTTGTATATTGAAAAAGTGATGTAAAAAAGTGTTAGAGAGCCTTTGCAGATAGTGGTTTAATGCAGTTGAGATTTTTAATTATATCTATATTTTGTTCTTTATCAAAGTGAAGATCTTTACATACATTCATAATTATTAGTAACTAAATGCTTTTCATTTTTGTTCATTTCAACCTGGAAAGCAAAACAGAGATTTTATCTCTGTATTTTCTCTGTTTCTTTGATTATATCACCTTCTTTTGAGCATTTCCAGCAATATATCTTTATTTGGCACTGTCTCATTATGAGGAACAGGCTTCTATAGCTCTACAAGGACACAGTATGAAAAAAGCTGGACTTCTCTGGAGACACTCATATAGCATTAGTTCCATTTCCGGGAAGCTGACATTAGCATAAGAGTTGACATTGCAGAGCACTCTAACAGCAAAAATAATGTGAAGAAGTAATGCTACAGAATTTTCCCAGATTTCTCTTATTATGTTAGCCTGAAAAGATTGGAAGGAATTATACTGGGGATCAGCTTCTAATAATATAGTAAGGTAAGTATCCACATTTGGAAACTAGTTATCTATATAAGCTGCCTTGTAGTTGAGCATTTGCACAACACAACTGATAAAGTCACTCAAATATGCCAGAATCTTGACTCTTCATAGGTGGGGGCAACATCTTGTATGGTTTTCTGGGTGTCATTCTAGCCTGTAAACTCTGATGAAACAGATAGGAAACTCTCTAATGTGAGTCCCATGATTTAGATTAGTTTTATCCTTTCCATTCTTGGTTTAGCCCAGGCATAGTATTGAAATGACATTGGTTATTCATATGGATTACCTCTATTGGGACCTGGATGGGGGAGTGCACCTCTTCTAGTCCTAATTGACCTCTCAGTGGTGTTTAGTACCACTGATCATGTTATCCTTCAGGACTGTCTATGAAGGTTGGAGATTGGAGGCATTATTTTAGAGTGGTTTTGCTCCTTTTTAAATATATGATTCCAGACAATATTGAGGGAGTTGGGGAAGTGAAATCAGCTCTGTGGGAAGTCTTCTGTGAAATGCTGAAGAATCAGTTTCATCTTCTCTATTTTTCAAAATCTACATGAGCCTCTGGGAGAGGTTATCCATTGATTTGGTGTCATTATTAATTGACTGATAATACCAAATTATACACCATCTTCATTGGCTGGGCCACAGATGCTGTAGAAGTCTTGAATCAGTGCTTGGGGAGGTAGTGGGGCCTCAAACTGGCTGAAGCTGAATCCCAACAAGACAGAGTTGTTTGTTTAAAGATCACCAGGCCCACTGCATAATTCAGTTATAACTCCGGATGGAACAACACTCCCTTCAGAAACCAGGTATGAGTCTCAAGATTTGGTGGTATACAAATGTGATAACTAAATGAATACTTCTGCACTTGATCATGTATGTGGAAAAATGGGACTGGAGGTAAGAAGAAAATATGATCTTCCTTGCCATTTAGTAGATTAAAGACAATTAGTTTTCTAGACAGTTGTAAACATTTCATGTATAGTTGCCTATCATTCAGTCCCTCTCTGTGGGTGAGACAAGTGTAAGTACATAAAGGGATCAATATTTTTGAAGGTATTTTGACAATTCCTTGGAAGAATCACAGTGGGAGGGAGAAACACACAGTAGCTTGTTTCTGTGTAACTTATTTTGGCAGATCTCACCAAGACATATCGTCTGAGATCCAGATCCAGTTCTGTGAAATGTGGTGACATGAGAAGGGGAGACGTCAAATATCTGGGTTGGCCACACTTCCCAGTCTGAGCAACTACTTTCTGTTGTAGTGGGAACAGCAACACTGATGAACAATTATCAAGTGATTCTGTTCCATGAAACCTTGCTATTTTTAAATCCCCTCTCTTAATGAGAAAACATGAACACTTAGCATGTAGATCATTATTTCACTCTCCCCAAACCCCCCAGGAAGAAGTTGCTTAAAGGTAAAGAGCTAGGTAAAATATACCTGTCATCTGAAATGCAGCAGGCGGAAAAGGAAGGAACAAAAATGATAAGCAGCAAGTATAGGAATGTAAATACTGTGATAAAATTTTGGATAGTTATGGGTAGTATCTAATGAGCCATATCAGGAAAAAGGAATTCATTAGTACTGCAGTGTTGAATAAGCACAGCAGGAAGAAGATACCAAAGAAATCCTTAAAACTGTAAGGTTGTCATAATTAATGCAGAATGACGAATGGTGATAACTGGAGAGCTTTGAGTGGATAGTTTCATTCCCCTTAATTTAATGCAGCCTAAACTTTATAGACAAGGTGTTGCATTCCTGATCATGAATAGTTAATGAAGATTTACTACTTCAATTAAAAAAAATGCTTCTGAAACATTTTGATCAGCAAATGAGATGCTTCTTTAACAAGAGCTTGCCTTTTGCCTTTTAATAAGGCTCAGCTTTTAAAATATGGGGGAGGGGAGCATTGTCTGGCCCATGGATTGCATTAGGTTTTCTAGATACATTTTTACAGCCCTCTGGCCTACCAAGGTTGTGCTACCAAAATTGACAGCAAATTGCCAATTTTGGGCGATGCCATTTTTTTCAGGGTTTTTTTTTAAAAAAAAACCATACATTTCAAGTATCACACATTTTATTTTGCTTAAAACACACACACACTCACCCCATTATTGCTATTGTATGTTTTCCCATTTAAGACAAAAACAAAAAAGCCCAATCCTTTGAAAAATGAAATTAAATGTCCCCATTGTCCTCTCTGGAGACATCTCTTGCCAGATCTCGAGTGGCCCTCAGTCATTAAAAAGACCATATTTTAAAAAGGTAAAGCTTTCTGGTACAAACACGTTTGCCTATTCCAATATGATTTACAATGGGATTAATTCTGTTGTAGCTCTCCAGATTTGTGATTATACGTGTTTGAAGGATGTTTAACATAAAGATGACCCCACACTGAAACACTTTCAACCACAAAAAACATGTGCTCACAACACTCTTCATTATCTGTCATGATAACAGATATACAAGGTTTGCGATAACCTTTAAATAGATTTACTGTAGTACAGATTTCGGGGCTTAGAGCTTCTTTCATCAGAGCAACAAAGCATTCTATACACACGCACACGCACGTGCACACACACACATAGAGAGAGGGAGGGAGGGAGATACCCAGATAAACATACATATCTCCTTCACTGGCTTTTTTTCCCCCCACTGTGGACAATCAGGTGTATTTTTTAAGCACATAAGTAGGACATGGAAATAACAGTGTTCCCCACTAACTGGGATTCAGAGAATTGTTATTCTGGTTCTGAAGGGGATGTAGAACTGCCATAAACTGTTGCTAGTGATACCCACCATTACTTTGTCTAGGTCTTCTTTAAAGCCATCTAAGGTGGTGGCCATCAACATATGCTGTTGTAATTAATTTTCTAGTTGAATTATGTGCTATATTAAGTTTCTTTCATAGTTCACTATTGTTGTTGTTGTTGTAGTTTATTCCTGCCATTCAGATACTTTAGGTGATCTCAGATTATAGTAGTATGAGGGAGGAAGAGAGGGAGAGAGAGACAGAGACAGAGAACCTTGTCAAGTTTCTCAAAACCATATATAATTCTTTTAACTGATATGGCCCCATTCAGTCTCCATCTCCCCCAAATTTAAAAGTCCCAATTTTTGTAACTTTTTTTTTTCATAGGGAAGCTATTGTGGGCCCTTCCCCATTTTGATCACAGGCTCAAATCAACTCTTCTACACAGAGAACAGTTACTATGTATATGCTCAAGAATTAAGAGTTGTTTACAATATTGTAAAGTTCAGATGCATACAAGCTAGGCTCAGAGACCTTTATCAGCAGACAGGTGATGAGAAAAACAAGAAGAGTCATAAAATTGTGGTGATCTAAAAATTCAATCAATCAATGTTTAGGCAATTAATGTGGTTAAACCTCTCCTCTCCCCCCTCCTCCTCCTCCTCCACCACCACCACCTTCTCCTTTCCATCTTCTTAACTTCTTTCATTTCTTCTTTCATCTTTACAAGTCTTTCATCCATTCTTTTTTCAAAAGCTATCAATTTAGTAGCAAATAATTCAGTTAACTTACTGCCCAGTTCCTCAAACATTTTCTGAGGCAAATCTGGTGTAATCCCTCTCTCTGCAGGTTGCTCTAGTGATCCTCTCCTATATTCTGCTACTTTTGCCACTTTTCTAGTGGTTGCCATTTTAATATTATAATCCAAAAATGAAAGTATTGCAAGCAAGGGAAAGAGAAAAGGCAAGTTTCCTTTTTTTACATTTATTTTGTCTTTCTGTGCCCTTAATACTTTTGTCTCAAGGGGAACTCCATAGTTACAGTCAGCATCACAGTCTGGCTCATATTAACTTTATCTATTGTTTTGTGATATCCATCAATTGTCTGCACTCTTTAATAGTAAACAAAAAACATTTCCATGAAGGTCTGGCTCATTTATCTATCTTAATTCCAATTTGTTCAAAAGCACTTTCACCAAAAATTAATCTTTCAAAATAACTATTCCCTTTATCTGTTTTATACTTTCTTACATCCACTCCTTGCTAAGCTTTTTGCCAAAAGTTTTTTAAATCTTTAAAACCTTTTTTTCCTTTGTAATCCAGAAAGAATGTTAACTCATCAAGTGGAATTTTCTTATCCTGCTGCTCAGAAAATCTTTCTTTAGCTGTAAATTAAGTACATGTAAAAGTGTTTAAGAAATTAGGCTTTGGCGAACCATGTGTCCATATAGGCTGCATTGAAATCCCTCAACTTCCAGCCTCTCAACTGCAGTCTACTCATGAGCAGCAGCTGTCCGGAGTACAAGCGGCTAATCACACAATTTCTCCTTTATCCAGAAAGACTATGCTAGCCAGAATTCACCATCTGGGTGCTGATCTCTGCTATAACACTGTCCCTGCTCTTTCAGGGACATCTAGTTCACCATGAATACTCACTGAAATCCAGAAATATTCCTTCTTGACAATTCTGTCAACAGGTCCAGCTACCAATTTTGTCCCATCCCTCTTATGGCTAGCTTCACAAGCTGAATTCTATCTTTCATCCTTTAAAAAATTAATTTATAGACAGAAACTTCTTTTTCTACTCATTTCTCTTTTCTATACATATATGAACACCAATCCCCATGTCCATGCCAAATATTTTTCTTGTTTCTCATTGTAGCTATTTATTTATAATTTTATAAGGGCTTCAAGAAGCCACAAAGATGTCTGTTCATGTCTTTGGTTCCCTTAATCTCAAGTATGACTCAAAAGTTCATATTGGTATTCAGTGCAAAGAATCTGAAATATATAGATATGAACTCTGTTAAGCTTTTAATAGATGTGTTGGAAGAATGACAAGCAGTGCAAAATGTGGGAGGCGAGTGGTAACAGAAGGGTATACATGAGAACAGACATGATAGAAATATCAATTCATGCTGCAGCTATCAGAAATACATTTGATAGCTGCAGTTAGTCCTGGATAACCTAATTATCCTTCCATGCTACTTCTAGTAATGAATGATCTGTCCTTGTCATCTTATAGAATATGATAATCATTAAAAAAGTAAAGCCAAACTCGACAAGAAGTTTGCATGCTAGTGTCACTTAAAGAAAATTTATGGACTCACTGCCAAGTGCATGATGCAATAAGAGGTAACAATAGTCTGTGATATCACAAGGTCATTTCAGTTGTGATACAGAAGCACTAACAGATGGCAGCAGACTTACAGCTCATCTCTATGACAGTAGTCACTTGGTCAAGATATCAATTTTTCCAGGTGTTCCTTAAAACACATGAACTGTTTGTTTCCTTGTTCTGCAGTTATACATTACAATGCTCACATATCACTTAGACATATGGTTTTCATCAGATGCATAGGTTAGCTATTTTTCTTTTTCTTTTTCTTTTGGCTTTCCTACAATATCTATGCATGCTCAAAATGCTGAATGGTATTATTTCCCACATCCTGGTTATTTCCTTAAAATATAGTCTAATTAAGCAAACATTTAATAATATTGTGGAATACTGATTCTGTGCTCAATGAGTTGAGGAGGTCAACAGGTTAAAAAAAAAAAAGTCAGCTATAATCATTGGATCTTTCCACAGGAACTGTCAGCCCTCCCAGCTAAAACAGACAGGAAACACAACTAGATGAGCTAATTCTACTTTACTGTAAGGCTACATTAACGGAATCTTGCAAATCTGAAATAAAAATCTCCCACCCTCCCTATTTACCACCTGAGTAGTTAGGGTGGGTCCTTCCTAAGTTTCTTTCTCTGGCCTTTACTCTGTAGCAGACTTCTTTCCGTTTTGTCTGATTGTTTCCTAGGTGGGATCTCTCCACCCCCCACCCCCCGGACACCCTCACACTCCATCACAGGAACATATACCAACACTGGGGTGGTTACAGTATTTATAAACACCCATTGTGTAATATGCCACTTTCTTATTAGTTCATTTATTTTGCACACAAAAAGGCACTTTGTTCCCTACAACATTTTTTTTTATGTTGCTTGGTCATTTCCCCATCCTAGAATACCCTGACATGCATACTTATTTATTACCTTTGTTTCCTTGTACATGATCTGTCCATTTAGAGCAGGGTTCTCCAAAGGAGTCAACATTGAACCCCAAGGGTTGATGGGACTCTCCACTGCTGTTGTTGCTGCTGCTGCTGTTATTCATAATACTATTAGTTAAAGTCATATTTATTAAATTATTTTCATATAATAATGTTTGGGGGTCGATGAACAATCTGAAACTTCATGAAGGGGTGGATGAGCTGAAGAGTTTGGGAACCCCTGATTTAGAGATAATATAGAATGGCCTTTATTTGTCCCTACAATATTATTCTCTTTATTGAAAGTTCCAGAATCAATTAATAACACCAATAGACAGTGTGTATATGTGTGTGATTGTGTGTGAAAAATAATTTAAAAGGCTCCTCTGCAGTTGTGAGCAAGATGGCTGATCCTGTCATCTCCTGGCACTCAAACCCATGAAAACCTGCTCTCCTGTGGTCTCTTCATGAGAAGCAGCTGTCCAGAGCACATGTTGGTGATCTCCCATCTACTCCTTATCTGGAGAGGTTTCAAGGAACTGGTTTACATTCCTTGGTCTTTGGTGTGGTTGTTGGCTTGTCTTTCACAGAGCCATCTTCAGTTTGCCATACCTCTCCCAGAAGTCACTATTCAGGCTTTTCCAAGTCCATTTCAGATTGTACTTTTCTTGAAACTGTATTTCTTGAAATACAAATTCATGATGAAACAATGTTCTTTTTATGAAAATTCTATTAGTCTTGATCCACATTCATCTCTGTTGACATATCTGAAAGATTGTGTCATTTCTCTCCTATTTTCAGGTTAGCTGGCCTTTCATAAGGCCTTGAAAACTTGGTTTTGTGTCTGACCCTGGTGCCCTGGATATGGGACAAAGCCTGTCTCCTGGTTGCATTAATGGTGGATTTTTATGATTCCCAGCTGCTGTATGTTTTTATTTTTTGTATTTATCTGTTTTATTGTAAGTTACCCAGAGTCATCTATGTGAGATAGGTGGTCATATGAATTGATTAAACAAACAAACAAACAAACAATTTTTTTTTTTTTGCATTCATACTACCTATAATTATTTTGATGTGGTGATTCTTCTGGCTCAATGAATATGTAAGTAGTTCATCGGATTCTTGAATTGTTTCCTTGCTGTGACTTTCGCTGGTGCATACAACTCTATCAGTTGAAAGATATAGTGTTAAGACAGTTTAACAGTTAGGTAGCCTACCTGGTCTGAAGGGTTGCTGAATTTGAAGATGCTTTCCTTTAGTGTTTGCTGTTGTTGTTATTGATAATGAATCCAATACCAATTAATCTACCACAATCTGCTCTTTGATAATATAACTCGTGGTGATCTTTACATCTAATTCAACATGGTCCCAATTACATCCCACTTGATTTGTTCCAACTCATGCACTCATTCTTCCAATTTTGATTTGTCTCAGCATTTAGCATTCCTATATGTAAAGTTGAAGGGAATCTGATCAAGCCTGATGATTCAATCTGACCTTCCCCCTGCCACAGCAAGTAACTATCTGGCCTCCAAGAAGTGAAGGCTATATTTTGGAGTTATGAATCACTCAAAGACATGAACCATAATCTAACTCATTGGCCCAATGCAGGTTGGTAAATTTATATTAGTATTCCAGGACTTATTATTCCCCACAATAATATGTGGTTTATTCTAAACTACTCGGGTGGCCATAACAGCATTAAGCTGCTCTCTGGTATGTGTGATTCCTCCATATGCCACTTGGGGGATGTGCCACTCAGTTCTGGTGAACCACCTGCTGGGCTCATAGACATTTGCTCTGCTAAATATGGAGGCCAATGAAAGAACTGGAGCTTTCCAAACAGGATTACTGCACCATGTTTTTCCATATATGGAGAACTCCTCCTCTTTCTCCACCCACAGAGAGGGAGATATACTATAACCTATTACTATAAGATTGCAGCCAAACTTACTGGACTGTGGTGGTAACAGTTTGCCTTTGAAGTTTTCTCTGCCCCACTTTTTTTTGGGGGGGGATGAACTTACTGAAACCACCTCCTAATGGACAACAGTCATAAATATTTTTATGCAAAGTAATATGCAATATTAGGAGAGTCAGTTTGGTGTAGTGGTTAAGGCATCAGGCTAGAAACTGGGAGACCAGGAGTTCTAGTCCTGCCTTAGGCACAAAATCAGCCAGTCATTCTCTCTCAGCCCTAAGAAGGAGCCAATGGCAAGCCACTTCTGAAATCTTGCCAAGAAAACTGCAGGGACTAGTCCAGACAGACACTTGGAATCAACACTGACTTGAAGGCACCAAAAATAAAAATATGCAGTCATTGTCATCATCATCATCATCATCATCATCATCATCATCATCATCCATTACAACAAGCAGCAGAAGACCTAATCACTAGCTTTAATTGAACCTGACTTGACAGGCTATTCTTTCCCTGTTTGTCCTTGCTTTTGTTTCTTTCCCATTCTACTCCACTCTTGTTTCTTCTGTGTTTATTTTTGGATTGTGAGCCCAGTTGAAGAGAGACACATCCTCTTATTCTTTGTAATATAGCACATAGCAATGACAATCGTCATAATATAACAAGTGTTTTCTTTTTCATTATCATTAACCATAGTCCTAATAAAATATTATTTGCAACAATGGTAAAAGTTCTTTTCATTGGCTGAGTATGGACTGAATTCAACAAACTGCTGTTACTAGCAGAACAGAGGACTTTTTAATAGTGTTTAAATTGGATTCAGCATCCGTATTTCTGCCCTTTTAGTACTGAATTAAAAAAGGGAAAAGGAAAACGCACGAGGCACAGCTGAGGTTATTTTTAGAATGGTATAGGGCTCATTTTAAGTGATAATACGCTAAAGTACCACAGAGTGTCACATACTGAATAATAATTACAAACAACTTCATGAAACTTTAACACAGAAACTGCTGCATTATTTAGAACATTAATGTGGTTTTGGGAAAAAGTAATTACTAGTTATCTATTGCCAAAGACATCGTTTGCTATCTAACTCCAGGGGTACTATCTGAGCAAGAATCAAGGCACCAAATATCTGCAGCAGGGCTAAAATCAACGCCTTTCTGTGTTTTGCTGGATAATGAAGTTAATCAAATCTTTCAAAAACATAACCCCCCACAAAAAAAAAAAAAAAAAAAACACCCTAAGGAAAAGATACTGGGACTACTAAAACAGTTGCTTTCACACTATTTCTTATGCTTGGATGGAGAAAAAATCACAAGGATGAAGGGATGGGACAACAACATACCATTTTTTTTCTCACACTGCATGAATCTTTCCTTGCCAACCAGAATGGCAGACATTACTGGATCTGCCTTATTATATGGAGTGCTGTACCAGCTATGTGTGAAAATTGTGGACAGTAATTCAGATTTATTTTCTAACTGTTGTCTTAGTGCAGCTGGGTTTTAAGCAGAGGTGGGAAACCAGCAACTCATGGGCTAGACCAAGTGGTCAGAAGTCTCTTCTTTCTAGACTTTCCCCACACCTCATCCCTTCCCTGCTTCCCTGTTGTTTTCAGCCAATCAGTTGAGCAGAAGGGGGTGGGAGGAGAGAGTCTCCCCACCCCAGCTACCTCTCAGTTCACAGATGAGGAACAACTCCTCGGCAGGGAAAAGAAAGTGTGGCTGTAGAATTCTGCCACTCAGATGAAAATTTCATTCCCCCGTGAATCTTCCACATTGATTAGCCGGATCATCTGAGCAGTAAGAAGCAGGGAACATTGCTTCAAAGGGATTTCAATGCCCCTCTGATTTTCAGTGCAGCAGTTTCCTGCTGATCAGCTGAACATACTGGGGGAATTTACAGTAATGTATAGTGGCTCATGGCAGAAGAGGAAGTTTTACATCTTGCAGGCAATGAATGGGTATTAACGGAGATGGATGTAGATCAGATTGTATGAGCACAGTACACTGTATATGTGCAGATAGAAGGATATGTGTGGATAAGAGAATGAAAGAGAGGGGAAACATATGATTGAGGGAAAGATCAAGAGAATAAGATGGGGATGGGGGAGGAAACTTCCACCAGCTTCTTCTTGACCTATGCAGGTAGTCCTATGCAGGTACAGGTAGTCCTCATTTATTGGGACTAGCAACTCCATTGCTAATCAATGTGGTTGTTAAGTGAGACATCATGTGACTGTGATGGACCTGTCCCCTCACTTCTGCTGTGGTGGTTAAGGGAGCCATCATGTGACTGTGACTTGTGATTTTACTGCTGGCTTCTTCATTGACTGCTTGTCAGAAACTGACTGAGAAATGCACAAATAGTGATCACATGACTACAGGATGCTGCAATGGTCATAAACACCCACCGATTGCAAAGTGCCTGAATCTCAATCATGTGACCAAAGGGATGCTGCAATGGTTGTAAATATGAGGACTGGTCATAAAGTTACTTTTTCAGCACTAATGTAACTTCAAACAGTTGCTAAACAGGGCAGTTGTTAAGCGAGGACTATCAGTATGCGGCCCCCAACATTTTCTTTAGCATAGCAATAAGCAACCTGATGCCCATGAATATCTCTACTGGCCCACATTACAATCTCTGCCCCCATCTGATGTTGTTTTTTAAAGTTACTTTTAATTTATAATTAAAACAACATACCACTGTTTTCTCTGGAAGTATGTCTCACTGCCCAAGTCTGTATAGTTTACAATTGTCTGTATTATCATCTGTGTAGGAGAAATTTCTCCAAAGTGTTGTTTAATAATGGGAATCAGACCCACTTTTTCATTGATGCACAAATTGTTTATTTATTGAGGGGTGGGATGTAACTCCATTATTAAATAGATTTTTGGCTAATTACAATATGCATATAATCAGTACATCAGACTAATTGATTGGTTATAGCAGCATATTCAGTTTGAGATAAGGATGGTGATGTGGGTGGTACTGCAAAACAATAGCTAACTGATTTAAACAAAGGCTGTCTTCTCTGACAAAACTTACTGTCAATATGTTACTTTCTCTAGATGTTATCTTCTAGCAGCCTTTCAACATTCAACACTCTTTGTGTCTAAAGGTTTTATGGATGAGCTAACAGTTTTTTTTCTCCCACTGGGGAAGTGTATTTGGGGAGGGGAGTGATTTACTTGACACATCTAATGTGATTTTTTTTTACAACAGCTGATAGCAACTCCCCAGGTTTTCAAGTAACAGACAGAAGTTCTTTCTGAGTCCAGCACGGAGGAGCCAAGGATTGTACATGAGGTCTTTTCATCAAAAAACAAAAACTGATTCCCTCTATTGATCTTTGTCTAGTCCTCCAAAAAGCTCTTCTTCCATAAATCTTTGTAAAGTAATCTGAATGGACTCCTCCAGAATGTTATTAAGCATGTAGAGAGAAGCAGTCCAATAGATTTATGCAGAAGGATGAATGTATCCCCAGTCAGAAAATGTGCCTTGAGAAATATCACTTCAACATGGAGCCGTTACACCTACTGCCAGGCTGATCAAGGCTGCTTTGAATTTATAAGTTTTAATGGACAATTGATGCCATTAAAAATATGGTTAATTATCTTTTATAGGATAAGCTTCCTGGACATATACACACACCTGTGTGGCAGTGTATATAAACTATTTCTGACTTCTTTTCTTTCACACTCTGTGGAAGAATAGCCATGAAGACATACTTATTGGACCAAATTGATCTTCTATTCTAATGCAGAGGTTCTTGTATGTTTCCTACATAAATAGGAAGAAACATCATGTCAGAATTTGTCCTCTCACAAAAGTATATTGATATGCTAATGAGGCTGAAGCAAAAGTACTTTGGCTTAAAAGACAGAGGGCTGGGAAAAGTAATATCCTAGCATTTTTCAGATCTGTAAAGGCACATCAGAAAGGAAAAATGATAAGAATCTATTGTTCACATCTTCCACTGAGGATAGGGCAAGAAGCAAAAGGATAAGCCACAGGAAACCTGATATAATAGGGAAACACTCCTACCTGGAAGGTGATCAGAAATTGCCTGAACAGGCAATGGTGGCCAGAAGACAGCATTTTAATTTGAACAGCCAGTTAAATATAGAGTTGGATATAATTGGAAAGCAACTAAATTTGGTATGCACGTTTATTCATAGGCAAACCCATTTTCTTACAGATAAATGTTGCATCAGGTTGCAGCCAATAAAAATGATTTGTGAAGTGGAAGGCTTCATTTTGATCATGAGCTATAGTATCCTGTGGTGAGGGATTATCTCTCAGGCTGAGCAACCCATTGGCAGTGTGGGAATAATAATGCTGATCTATTTTAGAAAGCCTACATTCAGTCATTGTTGAGGTAACACACATATAAGTGATTGAATATTTTTAGTGATATGTACCCATTCACTCAGGTCATAACTATTATATTGGGTGTTGGGTAACTTCAATATACACATTTGGGGGGGCTGTTTTAGGCAAGGTTTGGGGTTCATGGCCTCCACAATGACCATGGGCCTCTTTCAAGTAAACTTTGGATGACCACATGTAGTCTTTGAATATCTCTTTTGTTGTGGACCAGATGTGTAGTGATATGAAGAGCATTTCAATCTCCCTTTGTCATGGTCAGATTCCTTAATTCTCAGATAAGACCATTGGGAATCTCAGTAGGATGAATGGGCTGATTAGGATGGCACCCCCAGACATCTTATGGATCCCAGTGGTTTCTGGAGGGTATTTAGGGGTTCTCCCAGAAATCTTGTGGGCAGGTATGCTGAGTGCCTGGTTAGCCACTGGCAACAGGTGATGATATGTCATCTGGCAGGGCCCAGGAAGAGAACCTTTTCTGTCATTGCCCCCGCCCTTTGGAACATCATCCTGCCAGAGATTGGCCCCAACCCTACTGGCCTTTTACAAGGCCTTAGAGATATGGTTTTGTCACCAGACTTGGGGGTCCGGATGTATGTCAGAGCCCATGCAATGGTTATGTTGATTTGTTGTTGCTGGTTCTGTTTTGTTTTTTTTTCGTTTAACTTCGGCTGCTGATTATGTGTGTGCTGTTTTTATAGTTATGTGTTTTGTGATGTTTTTAACAGTTGTTAGCTGCCCAGAGCCATGCATTTGAAAAGGGCAGCCATATAAATTGAATGAATGAATATGCCAGTGATACCCAAATGCATATTGTTATACAGGAAAGGCTGTTAACGTCTTCTCCCAGTACCTGGAGGCTGTAAGGAACTGGATGGAATGAAAGAGGCTGTGATTGAATGCAAGCAAGATGGAGTTCCTGTTTGTTCATTAGGATATCTGCCACCTCTTGATGGGGTCACACTACTTCTGAAAAAGTAGGCCCATGACTTGGATGCCTCCCTGGACTCACAGATACTGCTTGATAGGCAGGTGGAGGCTGTGGTCAGGGTAGGCCTTTGCCCAGCTGTGCCTGATATGCTAGTTGCAATTTTATTTGGAACATGAAGACCTTGCAGTGGTAACTCATGCCCTCTTCATCACCCACTTGGGCTACTGCAATGTGATGTACACGCGGCTGCCTTTAAATGCTATTAGAAGCTTCAGTTGGTCCAGGAAATGACAGCCCAGAGGTTAGATGGTGCATGCCAGAATAAGCACATAACACACATGTTCCAGGTCCTGCATTGCCTCCTGATTTGCTTAAAACTTAAGTGCTAGTTTTAAACTTTACGGTCCTATATGGCTTGACAATGAGGTACTTGCAGGACTGCCGGCTCCAACTAGTCTTGATCTACCTTAAGACAAAAGTCCCAGGAGTACTTTGCTTGTAGGAATAGAACCTCGCTGGCACTGTTTGTTGTTTAGGTGTGCCTGCAACAGCCTCCCACCAGGAATTTGATCTGTCCTTACACTATTTAAACCATTAAAAACAAGACTTTTTTTCAGAAAGTCTTTGAGAAATGAGCTCAGGCCATCAACTGTAGCACATTAGGACTAATTTATTGTGTCATTTTGTTTTATTTGTTTTTACCATGGGATTTTCTTACTTTGTACTGATAGATGTTGTAAACTGGGATCTCTTTGATTATAGTGGGGATAAATCCAACAAACACATAAAATAAATAAGTAAATTATACTTAGAGAATTTAAACAGCATACTTTACTGAAATGGTTTTATGTAATATTGATTATTGAATAATAAAATTTTCTATGAATAGAGTTATCAGTGAGAAGGCAGTTGGTAGCAAGAAATATTGTAGTAATAAATGTTTATAAAAAATAACATGGCCCCAAGAAACTCTAAGCTGAACTTTGCTAATACGCATTAAAGGTATTAAGAAAGTAAGGATGGACTGTTCTGGAAGGTGGTTTATGTCTCCCCTCCTTTTATCAAGAAGATGCTATTCCAGGTTAGGTGGGTGGAAAAGCCTAGATTGGCAGTTTGAAAATAGACAGAGATAAGAACTGGAGCCTTTAGTGTCTGTGAGTGTGTTCTAGTAGTCTAGAAGTCTGAAATCAGAGTATTGGAGACTGGAAATCTGTTAAATGTTGAAAGTCATAACCACTACTGCTCCATTATAAGCCAATCTGAATATTTTTAATTGACTCAAATATTGCAAAATGGCTATAGTTCCCTGGTGACATAATTCCAAAGAAAACTAGTCTAGATCATTCCTGGAAATTCTCATGTTCTAGACAGTTTGGATTCTTAGAACAAACCACTATTTGGATTTCTGTTTCCTATGATCAAAAACTTTTATTTGCATTATTTCATTCATATAAGAATCAGACGATCAGTATAAGGGTTGCTATTAGTACTGAATCCCTTTGGAAGATTAAGAACAGAATGGCTTCATATTACAATTTATAATCTAGAAGTATTTAAACTGCTAGACATTTTTGGTCCTGTTGTTAACATTCCATGTATAATGATGTTATTCCACTGCATTGTGAAATATTGGACTGCATTATTCCTCATTTAAAAGAAAACTTTGTTGCATAAATAAGTGCTAAGCATTGGTTTAGGCAAGTAATAAATAAATTTATGTAAGTATAAATAAAGTTCAATATGTCCATGAGATATAGTTAAACCTCTATTGTCTTATCTTAGCCCTGGTAGTGAGTAAATGAATACTTTAAATATTGTCAATGAAATGCAGTTAATAATTAATTATGTATTTCAATATTTATCATTTGAGCAGAAAGTTACCAGTGTATGCAACACAATATTATTGCAGCTTTTCACATAAAGGGATTTTAGAGAAGAGATTTACATTCTTAAATGTACATTATTCTTGCTGTATTAAAAAGGAAGAAACTTGATTTATATACCTGCAGAAATGCTTAATCTGGACCAGATTATCCAGCTTCAAAACCTATTTAACTTTAGACTTATTAACAACTTTGAGGTAGATCAGTATATTCTGCCTTATGGTCTTCAAGCTAAAATAGAAATACAGTATTTGTTTATTAAATGTATATGGCCACCCATCTCAAAATACATGACTCTGGGCAGCTAACAATACTTAAAAACAAAATAAAAACAATATAAAATTATAAATAACAAAAATAGCAACTGGGAAAGAACTAACCTATCACAACAATGAATATAACTATAGAATTGAAACATGGCTGAAAATAAATGTTTTTTCTCAAACTTAAGGCGTTTCTGATCTTTAGGATCAGGGGTATCTGCAGGAAGAGTTAAAAAAAGTCAAGATGGTAGGTACAACAGCATGATCAAAGCCTTGCTCCTTTGTTACATGTGTTGTATATGCAGTGCACAAAAAAAGGATGAGGTTTTGATTATACAGTGATGGCCACCATCTTGACTTTTTTGATCCTAACCCATGAAGATCCAGAATGGCAGAAAGAAAGAAAGACATATTAGCACATCTTCCAATTTAATGCCCTTGAGATGTGTTAGGACTAATGCAGTCTCAAAATTTGACTTTTCACAAAATTTCCTTTCCTCACAGAGGAAGAAGGTGTTGTTGTTGTTGTTGTTGTTGTTATTTTACCTCATTCTCTAGTTACCATGTATTTTGATGGGGTTGCTGCATTTACAGATGGTTCTCATTAACTTCAGTCTTTTCATCCACAGTTTTGCATATTCGTGGTGGGGGGTGGGATGGTGGGATCCCCTGTTTTAGGAACCAGAGGGCATTGAGGGGGTACAGGAGCCTCAGGAGGTCTGGGGGCACAGGGGAACTGTATAGTGGTGATGAGTATGGGAAGATATGGTGAGAGATTGGGGGTGGGCCGCTCACGACCCCATTCTCTGGTCAGCACAACTTCACAGCAGAACTGTGATTTAATCACAGATGAGAGGGTTGACCTGGCTTGTATTACCAAGACCTGACTGGGTTTGGGGGTGGAGGTGGGGGAAGTGTTCCTCTGTCAGAAATGTGCCCCCTAGATTTTGGGTGTGGCATCAGCTAAGACTCCATGGCAGGGACAGGGATGTGGCGATTGTCACCTGAGAGCCTCTTATGGCTTTCACTGGTGCTGCTCCACAAGTTGCCAGATGTGAGACCATGTTCCTGAAGTTGGGTTCTAGGGATCAGTTGGGATTGTTGCTATTGTACCTGCCTCCCTGCTGCATAGCAACCTCCCTGCTGAGCTCCTTGACTCTAGAATTTCCCAGGTTTATTGTCCTGGGGGACTTCAATCTACCTTCCTTGGGGGTGGGGTCTGAGGTATCTCAGGAATTCATAGGTTCTAGAGGTAGCTGGAGGTTATTCCTGATTATCTGCTGCACAGTTTGACTAAGGCCTTGGCCATTGCTTGGAATGAGAGGGTGGCTGAGGCTTTGGATCAGATTGTACCATGCGACCTCTCCTCTCTCGTAGATCTGTCACTCTCTGGGGTTTACAGAACAGCTTAGGGAGATGAAACAGGAGGAGAAACACCTAGAGTGCTGCGAGACATCAACAAGGAATGAACTTGATCAAACACAGGCGAGAGCCACTATTAAGGCCTACCTTGTGGCAGTAAAGCAGTGAAGCAACATGTCAGAATCCTTGAAATCAACTGAGTATCACAGTTTCTTACACAACAGTACTTCTCTGCTCTTATTGCATCTGTGAATAGCCATACAGCAGCCTTGTTTAAGGTGACATGAGCCCTTCTGGGAAAGGAGTACTCGGAGGTTTACCTACAAGGCCAGGCAAAGGAATTTGCAGAGCATCGATTGGACAAAATCACTTGAATTCATTCCAAGTTGACACTAGTTTTGATGCAGGTCTGATGCAGATGCCCGGAGCACAGTCTTGCCCTGTTACCTGGGAATGGTTTGATCCTGTTGGGCCTGAGGCAGTGGATAGGGTCCTTATGACTGTGAACTTAGCCCCTAGGATGGTGCACATTACACCTCTATTCTGCAAGCTGCATTGGCTGTCAGTTTATTTCCAGGTGCAATTCAAGGTGCTGGTTTTGACCTTTAAAGCCCTACATGGCCTGGGACCAAGTTATTTGAGGGACTGCCTCTTTCAGATTACTGGTTGAGCAGGAGGCATATGCTGTGGGGCCCGTCTACCAAGGAGTTCCATCTGATGGGACCCAGACAGTGTGCCTTTTCTGCTGTGGCCCCCACCCTCTGTAACAACATTCCCATGAGGTGAGGTTGGCCCCCATCCCTGTTTGCCTTCTGGATGGCCCTTAAAACCTGGTTTTTACATTAACCTTGGGATCCCAAGGTGAGGGTGCAAGATGGTTATGTGATGTCAAATGACTGTTGTTCTTCTGCTTTTTTGGTTTTTTTTTTAATGCTTTTTATTTATGTTTGTCTGTTTTATGGTTTTAATTGTTAGTAAGTTGCATACTGCCCAAAGTCATGTTTTGTGAAATGAGTGGCTATATACATCTATTGAATAAATAAATAAAACAGAAACAGACTACAATATACATAATAAAGTATTTCATGCATCTTCAATTTTGGCCTTGCTTTTTGTTATTTTATGTATGTGCAGAATGGCAGATGGGCTTTTGAGTATTTTCAAAAAAAATTTTAATCTGAACTTTTTAAATCTGCATTTTCATTATCCATGATTGGGAGGTAGGAATGGAAACCCCACAGATGAGGACCATCTATACTTTATTTTTGTGGCATGGTGGGGAATGCTATTGTTCTGGCTATTTTCTGAGTTCTTAAACAATCAGCATCTTCTCTGGTTTTCCATGGGGAGAGAAAGTTTCCCAAGAAGAATTTACTTACCATGAGTTCCTTTGGGATCTCAGTGAAATATAGGGAATGAGTGAAGCTGAAGATTCCTGGAGAAATCACACTATAATGAAGATAAGCACAGACATCCCACATTCCACCATGAAATGTTTGCTGTTTTCCTTTGGAAAAAAGAAATGGAAGGAAATTGGTTTCCTATAACACCAAACCAGAATGGTGTGTATGTATGTATGCATGTATGTCTGTATGTGTGTGTATAATTAAATTTTGGCATAGCACTACTGTAACTCTCAGAATGGCTATACTAGCTGAAAATTTTTGAGTGGTAAACCCAACATACTTAGAAAGCATCAGGTTGGATAAAAGTTTCATGCTGGTTGATAAGCAACCAATTATTTAATGTTTATACAGTATGTATCCAGTTAGATCATTAAGTGCTACTGAGCTGAGCTGAACTCCTAGTGACTGCATGGGCACAGACTTACCATCTCAACCCGTCCTCTTTTATTTTCCACATCCATCTTTTTTTCTAATTCATCATCTGTTCACATCACCCACTTAAAATATGTGACTTCCTGCTCTCTGATCATCGCCACAAGGGAGCAGTCAGTCTTGATTATAGCTATGCAGCTGCCCTCTGAAGCTGCTTTGTGATCCCAAGAAAATACAGCTTCAGCAGAAAGAGCTGTGTGTGGCTCTTTCCTTTTGAATCAGAGATTCTGCACAGGCTAGTCTTTATTTAGCCTAGAATTTATTACCTCCTTTTGCCATCTGTGGCCGTCGTTGTAACCATCTCCAGATCTATAATTCAAAGGCATCTACTGCCTTTCTCTTGCACTTTCTCAGTGTCCAACTGTCACAGTGATACATTACCACTAGGGGAAAAAAGAACACTCTAATTCTATCTTTGTTGTCATAGAAATATCCTTATCCTTCATGATCTTATCTAAATTTGCCACCCCTTCATCTCTAGGATTAATTTCCTCTTTACTTATCCAGCATCTTGTCCATCTTTATTTATTCTTGAACCAAGAAAATCCATCACCTTCAGTTCATCATAAACTATAAGTTCATTAAGCCTGTTATCTTAATATTTAAAATTAACCTGCACTTTTTGCTTTCCATTCTTATTTTACTAAGAGTTCTTCTATATCTTCTTTATTTTCTACAAGCAAAGTGTTGTTATCTGCATATGTCAAACTGTTAATGTTTTGGCCTCCTTTTTTTAAATCTAGCTGTCATCTCTTACAATACAGTAATTTTAATAATATATGTGCTATGTAAGTTGAACAGATATGGGTCAAGAAGCAAATAAAGTTAAAAGAGATACAAAAAACACAGAGAGATTTTGATGGAAATAGAAAGTCACTCTGAAAGTAGGAGGGCTAACAAGGAGCTTCCAGCATAGCAAATGTAATTAAGAATAAAGGTGAATAAATGATATGGGATGACACTGAAGTGGGAGAATACTGGAAGAAATATTTTAGAGATTTGCATGGGAATGACAGTGATATGCGAATGGATGGAATTGAAACAATGCTATAAATGTTAGCTTGCAAGAAATGATTGATGAACAGAAAGTATGCTGTGAGAATGTTGAAAAATGGTAAAGCTTCAGGTGTAGATGACTGAAGAAATGTTAAAATATGAATCTGCTTTGCTAATGCCTGTGTGTGAAAACTGCATCTAAGCCTAATGATTGGAAGAATGCCATGATTGTTCCCTTATACAAAAGGGAAAGGTAACAAGAGTGAATGTAAAACCTACAGGAGGAGCCAGTTAAGGATTAGGGTTAGGGTTTAAGCAGTTTTCTGACTGAAAAAGTGTGAGAGGTGACAATGAGCAAGATTTTAGAAGCAGTACATAGTGAGGCTTTAGGCTGGGCAGCAGATGTGAAGATCAGATTTTTGCTCTTCACCATGTCATTGAGAAATATAAAAGAATAGAAAAAAGCATTGTTGCATGTTTGTTGATCTAGTAAAAGCATATGATAAAGTGAATAGGCTTCAGCTTTGAAATCTTTGAGCAAATGGAGGTTGTTTGCTGAATATAACAAAAGTGAAATACAATGAAAGTAAAGCACGCATGAGAATAAATTGAATACTTAAAAGTTTCAATATAGATCAGGGAGTAAGACAATGTTATGTGATGTTCCTGTATTTGCTTCATGTATTTCTGGATCAGTGTGTAAGGAAAGCTTATGGTGATGTTACAAGCATATTGGTCAGGAATGTGGATGTATGCTTTATGTGTAGATAATATTGTGCTATTGGCTGAAATCCTGAATGATTTGCAGCAAATGTTTGATAGATTGTATGATACAGTAAGAAGTAGAGATCTGAAAATACTATGGCATTTCTGCTTGATAAAAGAGAGTGATACATAAACGATGAAAAATTAAAGCAATCATGCGATTTTTGTGTATGTAGGTAAAATGTTTACTAACAGTGGAAAATCTTAAGATGAAAATGCAGATAAAATGTAGTAAGTAGTGTGAGAGGAAAATTTTAGTAGCCTTTTGTATGTTTTAATGTTAGTTTTGATTGCATTTAATAAAGCCAAGTTAGCTGAAATGTGACCTGTAGGGTAATACCAGGAAATAAGTAAACTTGCAAGACTAAGCAGACTTGTTGATGGGAACAAACGTGACAGGGACGAATAGAACAGGAAAGTATGGTAAAATTAGCACCAAGGAAGTTATGGTTCAGTTGCTAAACCTAGGAGTCATGTCTGTGGTTTGTGGTTTTTGAGGATAAAAAGGATTGCAACAAGGGGGTCGGGACCCCCTTGGTCAAGCTATCTACCTGACAGCTCGGTCAAGTTGGTCGGCATTGCAATGTGAATCTAAGTAGGTACCTTGTATGCTATTGGTTGAATTTTACTTGCTTATTGAACTAACATTTAATAAACTTTCTAGAACTTTGAAGTGACTTGTTTTATGGTGTGTCTGCTTCCCGTGTTTAACGTGGTTTTTTCCCTGACAGTTTTGGTGCATTGGCCGGGAAGGGACAAGCTGAACATTTGCTCTCAGCTGCTCCTTCCAGGTATTACCCACACTGTTGCTTCAAAGTTCTAAGGTAAGAAGGTACTCTTTTTCTGGGAAGTCCCACTGGGGATTTTTTGGTTTCTTTGGAATTTCTGATATGTACTTTCCTATGTAAGAAGTATTCTGGCTGTGGAATTGCTGCGCTCAAGAGCGAAACAGTCTAGGTATTTCTTTGGTTGGGAACTTGTCGAGTCAGCGTTGAGGAGCTCTGTAGAAGATGACTTGTGGTCAGGATCGCGCCCTGAGGTTTCTTTTAACTATCCTTTTAACTTTCCTTTCATTTCAATATTCAGATGAGGTTTCTTTTAACTTTCATTTCAGTGATCTATAACTATACTTTCATTGAAGACTATCCTTTTCATTACTTTAATTTCAATATTCTGATTGATGGGTGGTTTGGGTTTTGTTATGGGATTTCTCATCATTGGGTTACTCATTTATTTTTGTCCTTATTTGTTTTGACTTGTAGGTATTCAAAGTTGTTTGCTGTTTTATGTTTGTCTGTTATGCTGTTTGTCTTGCTGCTCTTTGGTATCTCACATTGGGGCATAGCCTTTCAGTTTTATTTTGCCCTTTCAGGGTTCCACTACCTTTCCCATACATAAGGGTCTCCCACCTTTCGCGTAGATAAGGGTCAGCAGGCTTGCCAAGATGTGGTGTCCCTTGCCATTGCTGGCTTGCACAGTGAGACCGGCCCTTTTCCGTAGATAAGGATTGTCTTGTTGACAAGGGCTAGTTTCCACTAAAACCGGGGTTGCACAACAACAAGGAAAGATAAAAGAAAGGTGTGTGTGTGTTAGTTCCCTTTTATATCCCCTCTGTGGACCAGGGTTGAGCGAGAAACCAATTGCAGCCGTACCCAGCTCCCTGCAAGACCAGTGGTCAATGACCAGGGGTATCTGGAATGCAAGGGCAGTTGATGGAACTCTCATGCCTCCACAGATTCAGTGAAAGAGAGTGTGTTTGAAAATTTATGAATGTGGAGCCTGTCCCTCTTTTGGATGTGTTGGTTTGTGATTGCTAGTGTTGATGTGATTGCTGTCACTGTGTGATTGCTGGTGAGTGAGAGGGCTTAAAGAGAAAGAAACAAAACACTGAAGGATTTAAACATTCCCTTTTTAAAGGTTGTGTATGTTTGAGACACATCTATGGTGCGAAGCGAGTGCGGGGTCCCGATCTGTGGTTGTTGGGAGAAGTGATTGAGAAAAAGGGAATTGAAAGATAATAAAGTAACTACAAGCGTCTGTGCCTGGCTATGAAATTTTGTAGCCTGTTTGTCTGTGCTATGGTAATTATGCTTGGCTTCGCTGACCTTTTGAATTAGGCTGATTTTATTTTGGCACCTTGTGATTACTATTGTGGGTCATGGGAAATGCAAAGTCTAAGTTGGAGGATGCTCCAGACAAGGAGTCTTCGCCTTCCTTTGCGCGTGTACCTTCCCCCCCCCCCATTGACCTTTGCATGGTTATTCAGGAGGTACAAAAGAACCTGCAAGCCGCAGATAGCTTGCTCATAAGCCCTCAGTTATTTCCTAAAGCTGAAGTAGACAAAGTTAGTCAGACTCTGGGTCTTGAACGGGGTTTGATTTCATCACCTGTTTCTACCCAGCAACTTTCTCCTAACGTGGTATCTATTCTTTCTGATTTACAAACTTGGGATCAAGCAACTCTCTGTACTTGTAGTGCTGTTCCCTTTTCTTCTACCCCAAAGGGGACAGATTTGGTTTTCCTTCCCCATATAAAGCAGACTCTTGACTTCTCTGAACAACCTATAGGGCAGTTTTCCCATAAGACTATGCCTGGATCCTCAGAGAATGTTAATGGCCAGCTAGTTCCTAAAGTGATTTATGTTCATGTTCTGTGGTCTCAGACTGAAATTCGCAACATAACCAGCTTGTTTCCTAATATCTGAAATGAACCAGCAAAATTTAAGGAAGTAGTGGAAACTATCATTGAGGCTTGTAATACTAATTGGGCTGACCTTAACCAATTTATGTGCGCAATTGGTCCCAAGGGGGCTTGGACTGTTTGAAGGAAAAATTTGTTCCTTACATTGTTCTAATATTCTGACTGCATGTATTCTTGGTCCAATTTTTCTGGCACACCTACTCTTTTTAATTTTGTATATTTAGCCTGGGTAATTGACATAAATAATTCAATCTTTTCCACAATCTGCAACTGAAGTGACTTGGCTGACAGAAATGTACTTCTCCATCTTCTCTAGCATAGTATGCAGTCATTTTTATTCTGATGTTGTACATCCAGAAATATCCCTGAGAGGAGTTTGCTTTTATACAGTTTGAAGCAGATATTGCCAATAAACAATTCTGTATGAAAAACTATAGTAACCTACATACCTCCTGCATTACTGTGCTTACTCAATACAAATGTTTGTGTAATCCCAGGTTCTTTGTTTCTTCATATTTTGCATTCCAAACACCCACTAAGAGTGCTATATCCTTTCCTGAATTTTGCCTTCAATTCTTCAGTGTCTTCTATTGTTGCATTTCTAATATATAAATACACTTGCTTATCACTGATGTTTAATGGAGATCAACTAATTTAAGACAGGGAAATCCATTGCTAGTGTGCTATATTTTTAAAAGTCAATGAATGTTGTGTGTGGGCGTGTAACATTTGTTGTCTTGGAAATGTGAAATAAAGATTAATGATATTACCTAAGGTACAAAAATAATTCACTTTAATTTCCAGGTTTCACACAAACTGTCTCTGTCTCTGTCTCTGTCTCTGTCTCTGTCTCTGTCTCTGTCTCTGTCTCTGTCTCTGTCTCTGTCTCTGTCTCTGTCTCTGTCTCTGTCTGTCTGTCTCTCTACCTCTACCTTGATCTTGATCTCAATCTCGATCTATAAAACTCAGTTGCTATTTTATGGCCAGCTGAATACAGTATACTCCTAATTGTGCTTATTATATCAGCAAGGTCCATAAATCAATGCATGCTGTTGTAATCATTACACCAATAGATACATTGAATGCTCACCTTTTTTTAAAAAAAAATTCTCTTCAATAGGTGTAAATGCCACAAACTGAAAATAGAGTGCTACAGGTGTAAGAGACTTGGCTATGCAGCTGTTATGCACATCTAAAATAAAAAGACAATGCAGTTACTTACAGCTGTAGATGTATATTGAAAATTAGGCTCTTTGTTATCTCTTTTCCTCTCTCCCCAATAATGGCTGACCTATTAATCTCATCAGTAAAAAAGAAGAGATGGGAATACTTTCAACTTTGAAAGATGTTTCAAAATCAGTTCTACAGCTCTGAAAAATCTCCCACTTTAAGCATCATTAGACTGGACCACACACAACTCAGTAATGGTTGAACCTTGTCTACTTACCTGAGGGCCTTGCCTCCCCAATGTTGTCAAATAGCTCTAACTCTTAGTGGGTGAGTTCCCTTCTAAGCAAATTACAGACATATAGTCTTTCTCCACAAGAACTGCTAAAAAGGGGCTATGATCAGGCAACATCATTAAACAATGTATTATGTATGTGGAGTGCCAAACTGATGTAGGCATAACTCATAACGTACACATAAGGTACCTTCTTTACCCTGGCCAAGTGTGGTGCCCTTCCTTCAACATTGCTAAAGGGGAGATATAAAAAAAATATATCTCTTATCCAGAATGACTGTGTGGATAAAGAAGTAGACACAACTGAGTTTGTGCTACTTGCTTCTTGATATTATAGCCATATACAAAGTATCTACAGTATATCAACCACTGCTAGTGGACTTTCCAGGTCATCCCAGGCATTTCTATGCAACTTTCCGATAATCTGATAAGAGCTCTGCCATAACATATAATGTGGCGAAAATTTGTGTGGTGACATAAAAGATCAGAAGATGTTGATTCCTCCAAAATGTTACCAGGAACTGTATTTGTTTTTTCCCCTCCCTTTTTTCCTAAGCATCTTTGTGATCACTTTTTTGGAATAGTTCATTGCTATTTACATGTATGCTTTCTGTTTTCAGCCAGGGGTTTTGAGACTCACTTCTTTACTGCAGTAATATTTTTCTGTTTTACGCATTGTCTAGTATATTTTATTCATTGTACCTCTGTTTAGGATTAGTTTGCCTATTATATATTCTTACCGTTTTGGCTTTTTATGATTTTCATTTTTAGTACCTACTGTGGCAGGTTTGACTAGGTCCTAACTGGTTTTTTACACTTTCCCCCGCTTCATGATCTGATTTTTTAACTTTTTATATCGTATTGTTCTATGCTGGTCTTTAGCCATAATAAAGTGTAAGTTTCAAGTTTCATAACTAACAGATTGCAGTATCAGAGAATTGTTACAAAGCAGTCATGTAAGAATCAGTCACTAAGCTATAAAAGCAAATACTTTCAGCAGTTGACTTGGAGTTGTTACACACAGTGGATTTCCTTTTACTATGCATTTCTTCAGTCACAATAAAGAAAGATTTTATAGTTTCCTGTAGAGACTGAAAGTGCAAAATAAATTCTTTTAAATATATTGTGTCATGAAACTCTATTTGTCATCTGAGCGAACAGGATATTAACTTTGCATCATGAAAGATAAGAGAGATCAAAATATATAGGCTTCACAAATTTGTCTGGGAAAATGCTTCTATATTTTTCTTTTTCTTTTGTGCCTTTGAGTCAGTGTTGACTCCTGGTGACTGCCTCAATGAGTACATGCAGTTTTCTTGGCAAGATTTTGGAAGTGGTTTGCCATTGCTTTCTTCCTAGGGCTGAGAGAGAGTGACTGGGCCAAAATCAATCAGTTGGCTTCATGTCCAAGGCAGGACTAGAACTCACAGTCTCCTGGTTTCTAGCCCAGTGTCTTTAACCACTATAGCAAACTGGCTCTCATATATGTTATCTTTCAAATTCTTCAGTGTTCTGAATCAGGCACATATTTTCCCTTCCCCACCCACCCCTCCTGCCATGCACACATAAAATCTAATACTTGGAGAGGTGGTAGAAGTAGGATATGTCAGTAACATAGCATATCACTGAGTTTCTAATAATAGGCAAACTCATTTTGCAGAAATTTGGAGGTGGCTCAATATTTAAAAACTCTTTTTCTTATTTGTTTTAAATGATTTCCCCAATGTTTTTCTTCAAAGCTTTTAGTGTAGTGATACACGGTGAAGTCTGCATGCACATTAATTTGCTACCCCCTGGGAACTGCATTCATTTATTAGATTTCTACTTCAAGGGCCTTGGGACTTGGTCTTCAAAGTTATCCTTGCAGTGACCTAGTGATAGGATCAGCTGAGAGAATGACTAGCCCAAAATTATCAGACAGTTTGGTAGGCTGATTGGAATTAAAGCTCCCTGATTTTCTTATTTCTACTTCAACAGTTTAAGATGGAATTATGAAATCTTACTTTTAGTTTTACAACCTATGGACTTTAATTTGTGCAGCAGCTGAAAATGAGGTGAGTATAGTCATTTCTTCTATCAGACAGAACAGGCTCTCTTAACAATTTCTCAAAGGCATTGGAGGAAGACTTAGTATTTGAACTTGATAAGTCATCCTGGAACATTTTATGCTATGAAATTCCATTCACAGTGGCTTCAGCAAGAATAGAATGTAAAATTAATTCATAGAAGGTACATCATCCCCTTAATTTATCAAAGCCTTCCTAGACTGTGTTGGACCAGTTGTAATCAGCTTGGTACATACAATTATCCCTCATGGCTACAAACATTTAGTTCATTTAGCTTTTGATTGAAAGTTTGAGGAATTAGAAAAATTGCACAAATCTGTGTAATTAGAGTAGCCATTTTCCCCAAGGTTTATTAAATGGTGAAAAATGATTTGTTGTTAGTAGGTACCCGATTGTCCAGCTTTGGGGTAGACCAGAGAGAAAACACAATCAGATGAGCTAATTATACTTTATTGTAATGTTACATGAACAGAAACTTGCAAGTCTGAAAGTACATCTCCCCCCCACCCCATCTCCTTTACAGCTCAAGAAACTAGGGAGGGTTTCTTCTGAGCCTCTTGCCCTACCCACGTTCCTGCTCCGGGCTAAGCTGCCTTTTATCTAACCATTCCCTTGGCTGCGTCTCTTTGCCCTGTCTCCCAAGGTCATTCCCACATACTATTACACAGACTTACCACAGCAAAGATTAGAAAATAAAATATATTTTTTTGGCCCAACTGTATTTAAAAATGTAAGAAATTACATTTACCAAAAAATTAACACAATAGCAAATGCCTTGAAGAATATTTTAGTGAAAGGACATTTTTCTTATTTTTGTCCACCATTTTTTACTTTTATTAACAAAACAATTAATGTTAAATTATTTATGGAAATCTATTTTTGGATTGAAATATTGAATATGGCTGCTTAACATTTTATAATTTATAATCCTCTCATTTATAATTTATAATCCTCTCATAATTACAAATGCATTCATATATATTTCTCGTTACACATTGTTCTTTTGCAGCATTAATTCTTATTTAGATCATTCTTTATTGTATCTTTCTTAAAAATTTGCCCTCTGGTATTTTTCAATGTTTGGTTAATTACTATTTAATAATAATAATAATAATAATAATAATAATAATAATAATAATAATAATAAACCAGCCAATTGAGCAGGCTGTGCAACAGGTACCTATTTCAGTAAATGACTTCCTCTAAATAGGGCAGCAGTTTGACTGGTTATGGTCCAGTGCAAAGATTAGCTGGCCATTGCTATGATTCCTAAGTTATTTGACATGTGGGCCTGAGATAGACAATTGCTGCAATGATTTAAACATACAAATGAAACAACTTTGCTAGGAATGAGTTTGGGCTCATCTAAAAAGGTGAAGCCAAAACCTTTACACAAAAACATTAATAAAAATAGTGGATATTCATTTAGAAGCTAAATATATGCTCACATACAGATAAGGGGGAATTTTTGAATCATTTAGCAGGGCAAAATGTTCTGATCTACCTAATGAGAGTTTACAGGAAAAAAAGTCTGAATATCTTTCTTAAACAAGTTTACAGGCATGCTGAAAACCATTTTTCAGCCAACAGAGAGAACCAGCAGACACCTATGCAAATCAGAGGAAATTAAAAATATTGTTTATCTGTAGAGAAGCAGCAAGCAATCTAATTAAATGTTGTTTTTGGAATCCAATTATGTTTTTTGCATAGATGTATGAATGAAGGGATGAAAGACTGGAAAATAAACAGGAAGTTTTGTTTATGGGTGATATTGAGCAGATGCGAGAGGAAGGGTGCAGACAGGTTCATCAATTCATTGAAATTTGTCATAGGGATGCGAAAGTATTTAGGTTTTCTTCAAGCTTGGAGAGATGTAGAATTAATGGTACTGTTAGTAGCAAGTGTCAGAGAGAAATAAACATTTAAAATCGTGACTGCTGCACATACTGATTAGTAAAAGAGTAACATATTTGTTGAGAACAATTTTTATCATGAATCAGCAATAATCTTTCTTTGACTCCTGCGTTAGCTGAATTCTGTCTACAAAGGACTCCATCTTCAGTCTCTGATGAGATGTGGCCTATTGTTAAATGATGTATCAGAAAAATTGGGGAAGTGAGAATTGGAAGTGATCTGGACAGAAACATTGACGTAGTAATCAACAGAGGGAAATATGAAGGGAAAGTGCAAAAGTGTAAATGCCACCAGGGAAATTACATATGTTAAAATAAAAGTTGAAATAAAACAGATTAAAGGGGGGGGGGAACCTGTGTCAGCAGGAAGGCATTTGACATAGCAGGCAACATCTGCCCAATGACTGGGAAAAGAAGGAAACATCTGTCTGCCAATCAAAAAGAAAAGAAAAGAAAAAACCATATCACAATTGCTAGGCAAAAACAGCAAGAACCAAAAGAATGTAACAACTGTGTCAGAGGAAGGTATTAGTCATAGGACCCAGTGTCTGCCCACCAATCAGAAGAAGGAAGAATAGCTGAAGGTTGCTATGAAAGAGAACAGGAACAGGGAAGGAAAACAACTTGTTCTGAAAAGAAGATTCACACACAAAAAAGTGTAAAATTTGCAAGGATCATTTATTGCTTAGCAAGAAATTCTAAAGCTTCCTTAGGGGTTGTAAAATGCTTGCTCTGGCCTGAAACTGAAAGGCAAAAAACTGCAAGGAACAAAAAGAAAAACTTAATAAATTTCTCTGTGGCCAAAGTGCATGCTGGATCAACCTGATTTCTTAAAGAAACCACAGGAGATGGTATATCTGGAAAAAATCTGTCCCTAATCTGGTCCTTCAGGTCTTCCAACGTTGCATCCATTGTCACTGTAACTGAATCCATCACCCTTGCTGCTGGTCATCCTCATCCTCTCTTTCCTTCCACCTTTCCCAGCATTACAGCTTTTTCCAGAGAGCTGGGTCTTTGCATAATGTATTCAAAGTAGGATAATTTGAGCCTCAAGTGAGAACTCTGGGTTGATTTGTTTGATGATCCATCGGTTTGTTTTCTTGGCTGTCCACTATATTCTCAGGAGTCTTCTCCAACACCAAAATTCAAAGGCATCAATACTCTTCCTATCCTGGTTCTTTAAAGTCCAACTTTGGCTTCCATAGAGTGTCACAGAGAATACCATGGCTTGCATGATTCTGATCTTTGTAGGTATAGACACATCATGGCATTTGAATATCTTTTCCAAGGACTTCATGGTTGCTCTACCAAGTGCCAGTGTATTTTTTAACTGCTTGCTCCTTTATGGTTGATTCTAAAAGGCAGAAGCTATCCACCACTTTGATATTGTCATTGTCAATTCTAAGGCTGGTTGTTGTACCAGTTGTCATTAGTTTGGTCTTCTTTATATTTAATTATAGCCCCATTTTTTTCACCATGCTCTTTGACTTTTAGTACCAGGGCTTGCAGATCCTTTGCGTTTTCGGCTATCAAGGTAGTGTCATCAGCATTGTGCAGGTAATTGATGTCTCTTCCTCCAGTTTTAAAGCCATGCTCATCTTCTTCTAATTCAGCTTCCCTTAATATATATTCCACACATAGGTTGAATAAATAAGGGGAGAGTATACAGCCTTGTGCCACTTCTTTGCCAACCTGGAGCCATGTTCTGTCCATACTGTGGCTTCCTGATCTGTATATAAGTTTCTCATGAGGACAATGAGATGTTCTGGAATTCCCATTTCTCTGAGCAGTTTTCACAGCTTCACCTGATCAACACAATCCAAGGCCTTTCTATAATCAATGAAGCACATACTAACTTCTTTTTGGTATTCTTTGGCTTTTTCAATTATCCAGCATGCATCGGCAATAATGTCTCATGTTCCTCTGCCTTTTCTAAAACCATCTTGAACATCTGGCATCTCTCTTTCCATGGAGGGCTCTCATCTGCGTTGGATGATCCTATGCATTATTTTGCTAGCGTGTGAAATTAAAGATATCGTATGATAGTTTGCAGACTCTGCTAAGTCTCCTTTTTTTGGTATTGGGATGTAGATTGACCTCTTCTAAGGAGAATTACATGCCCAATTTATATGGAAATCGTTAGTTAATAAAGACATTTACTGCCGCTATAATGTTTCTAATTGGAACAGGCTAATGACTAGATGTAGTCATGAGCTTTGGATTATTTCCCATAATATTTCAATTATGTTAATCAATTCCAGTATCCTACATTTTGATATAACTTCTACTTTTAAGAGGGCAGGGTTTATGCAAGTGCAGTCTACAGTCTTAAGATGCATTTTAGAGTAAGATACACTTAATAACAAATAAAGCTCACCATAAAATATGCAGGAAGAATGTATCTAGAAAGCACAGCAAAAGTACACCTATGGCAATTTGGAATAAGATGTTCCTTTAAGGGTGGCGAATACGATGCCTTTGCAAGACAGAGAAGTGTACCGAACATAACTCTGCTCAAGGATTACAAATCATCATTTAACATGGCCAGAGGTGCGTAATGAGTGTGCAGTTCTTCACACTTGGGGTTCCCTCTCTATCACTCTCTGTCAGTTGATGCAGCAGAGAGTCAACTCTACTTACGAGTGTTCTCTGCACAATTCACAATATTCATGTCCCAAGTTTCCAAAGCATCTAAACACTGACTACCTTTCTTGGTAGGCTTTCCTGCAATAAATTATAAATAACAATAGCTTGGAGCTAATGTATGCTTTCTGGAGAAGCAATGGGGCAGTGAAGTAGTATCATACAGTTGGAAAGAAACATTTAGGCCATCAAGTCCAACCTTCTCAGTCTAGGAACCCATATTAAAGCATTCCTGACAGATATATCCCCTCTTGGACATACATACAGGTAGTCCTCGCTTAATGACCATTTGTTCAGCAACTGTTTAAAGTTATGACAGTGCTGAACAAATGGTACTTATGCCTGGTCCTTGAAGTTATGGCTGTTGCAGTGCCCCTGGAATAATGTCATCAAAATTCAGGTGCTTGGCAGCCTGCCCACATTTATGACTGCATGGTGCATTTTAACTTCCCCCCCACCCGCCTGTCTGTCCTTTTGGCCATCCTGCGCTCCACTGCCCCTGCTGCCCTGTGCTCCGCCACCCCTGCCATCCCTGCCACCCTGCACTTCCCCATTCCTGCTGCCCAGCTGCTCTGTGCTCCGCTGCCCCTGCCACTCCTGCCACCCTTTGCTCTACCTCCCCTCCTGCCTCTGCTGCCCCCAGCTGACCTCTTCCTGATGCTGATGAGGTGTGCCTGGCCTGCCTCTTCACAAGGCAGATGTTGGCCATGTGAGGCCTTCTTTCCGAAGTCATGTGCAGCCTTCTTTCTGAACTTGCGTCGGGCTTCCTAAGGCCTCATAAGGCCTTCTGAAGCCTTGTGAAAGAAGGTCTTGCACGGGCATGAAGGTCTTGCATGGCCAGGCCAGGCACACCTTGTCAGAAACAGGAGGAAGAAGACAGCCAATGTCAGTTGGGGGTGGCAGGGACAGCGGAACGCAAGGCAGCTTGTGTGCCCTCCCTTCCCCAGCAGCAGCCACTTACCCCCTGCCAACCTGCATGCAAGCTGCCCAGGACTCACAACTTTCTGCTGGCTTCCCCATTGACTTTGCTTGTTGGAAACCAGCAGGAAGTCGCAAGGAGGTCTTTGCTTAACGACCTGTGATTCTAGCTTAATGACAGCAACAGGGACCTCATCACTTAGCAATTGAAATTCCAGTCCCAATTACTGCCATTAACCAAGGACTATCTGTACCCACTAAAGGAAGCCCATCATTACTCTGGATGATTGGTTCCATTATCAAACTGCTCTGTTAAGAAAGTTGTTTTAAAAAAACTTCCAATTGAAATATGCCTTCCTGTAATTTAATGCCTGGGCTCAAATTATCCTACTTCAGACACATTATACAAAGACCTAGCTCTCTGGAAAAGGCTGTAATGCTGGGAAAGGTGGAAGGAAAGAAAAGAAGAGGATGATCAGCAGCAAGGGGGATAGACTCAATTATAGTGGTAATGGGTGCACCGTTGGCTGACCTTGAAAGACCAGCCCAGGGACAGATTGTCATGGAGAAAATCTATCTATGTGGTCGCTAGGAGTTGAAAATGATTTGATGGCACATAATCAATCAATCAATCAATCATCAATCAATCAATTTAATGCCATTATTCCATGTTTTGTGTTCTGGTTCTGGTTCTAGAGAACTTGGTCTTGAGTTTCTTTTACCTTCATTTTTTGGGTAGCTCTCTTGCTTATTCTGTTGAGTAGGGTCCTGGCTTTACACGTAATGATCCTGGCTGACAGCACCCTGTATTGGTGGGACTGAAATCCTCTAAATCTCCTTTTTCACAGATGCAATGGGAATGCTGAGAAGAGAAAGATTCAAAAATTGCCAGCTCCCTCCATAGTGCACAGACTCCACATGTGTGATTTTTTTAATCCAGTCCAATAAAGAACATATTCCTCTTGCTAAACATCATTAGATCCTGGGAAAGCATGGAAGAAAAGGAAAAAACAAACAAACACCCTTCTGATTATTATTCATATGAAGAAAGAATCCATTAGCATATGTTATTATACAAGAAAATAATTGTCATAGTATGTTCTGAGCAATCAGAAAGTTATTTTGGGAACTTTGGGCTCTAAGGAAAGTTTGACTCATTTCCCCTTTTCAGGTTAATTACCTACAATCTCCTGAATAATGTAGGTATTATAAATAGATGAATATAAATAGGCAATTTATATACACAGATTTGACCACAAAGGGAAAAATACATGTTGTAAGGCATCACTTTGTTTTACCTTTCTTTGGAACAGCAAAAGTTCAAAGGATTAATTGTTCCTCTTGCTAATGTAAAGAAGAAGGTGAAGGAGAAGAAGAGGCCATGAGCAGTTCACGAGCACCCAGTGCTTATAACAGTGTTGAAACTACCATTTTGTAGATTTGATCAATGCCTTGGTAAGAGATCTCTCTGATCTCTTACAATGAAAAAAAAAAAAAAAAGAAGGATTAAAATGCTGTGGGTTGAGGAAGCGGAGGTCACATTTTTGAAATGGTTCCCTATAATCAAATTTCTGCAAATAGCCAGCTTTTTGTGTTGGAGAGAAGCCTTTGTACATGGGTATGAATGTTCCAGTTAGCAGGAATCTAACCTGAGCGATGAATAATGAAAGAGGTTATATAACTATAAGAGAAAGAAGATTTATTTAAGGAAATACATGAAAGGGATAGACCAATGTGCACCTAGGTGATTGCATCCTACTAGAAGGATGATCAGAGAGCAAGACCTGGGATTTGCAATCTCGCAGGCAAAGATATATACATATCAAAAAAGAGGGGACACAAAGGAAATCCTTAACTTTGTAGTCAATAGAGTGTGAGGTACTGAAATTGTCAGGGCCGTTGTCAGCATCATAAAAAAACCCAAGATGGCGTCCATGACTATGTGATTGAAGGCCCACCCTTTTTTTTTTTTTAATGTTCATGCTTACGTTTTTATGTTGCTCATACAACCAACATAAAAAGAAGGCATGGGTTTGATTGCATGGACATGGCTCCATCTTGATTTGATTGACACCCTTGCTGATGTCCCTGACCACTGAACATGTACTTCCAATTTATTTACTAGGTTTATATACCACTGAGGCTTACATATCTTATTCAGGTTAAAAAGATTCAACATCATAATAAAAATGAAAACTAGCATTAAACCAATAAAAAGGCACCACCACCCCCGCCCCCAACCAATTAACGTTCCCCTAGAAGGGGAACCATCTCATCTTTCAAGTGCCTTGCTATTTTTCTTTTGATGTGCTAGTTTTCTATCCATATTAAAAAAAAAAAGTACTTCTATGTTTACGTTCTACCACTTTGCTGGGATATACAAATAGACCTATCATTAAACACAGATATAATTAAACAGTTATGGTTGTAATTAAATTAAAATAAATATCTAATTGTTATTATTTCTTGAGTGTTAAATTGAGTTCTACATTATATATGTAGAAGATGTTTTCCCACTTTTCCTAAGAGGGTGATTTCAGTCAGTGTGCCTGGAAGAAGAATCTTCATGGCCGTGGCTGCTTTGATGTGGGATGCCATGGTGCTTGGCTGTGTTCCCCATGCTGTTCATTAGATTTCTAGGCTGCTTCAATCATATGATTATCAGCAGTTTACAGGTATAACAATGTAATAAAATACAAAATGAAGAGCCAGTTTGGTATAGTGATTAAAGGCACTGGGCTAGAAACCAGAGACTGTGAATTCCAGAAGACTATGAGTTCTAGTCCTGCCTTAGGCATGGGCCTCTCTCTCTCTGGAAGAAAAAGACAATGGCAAACCATTTCTGAAGATGTTGCCAAGAAAACTGCAGGGACTTGTCCTTGTAGTCACCAGGAGTCATGATTGCCACAGTGGCACAAAAAATAAAACAAAACAAAGCACATAACACACAGTTCTATGGTGTTCTTCTAACTAGCCTAAAAAGCCCTCTGGAACAGCTCCATTTCAACATGCTTCCAGAAGGCTGGCATGGTGAATGTGTAATAATCATGAAAATAACAACAACAACAATCAATGAAGAAGAAAAATGAATTCTCTGCCATCACTTCTTGGCCCTGGTAGTACTGAGGCATGTAATCAGAAGAAAAGAGATCTCCTGGTCTTCTTTTGAGGAAACAAAAGCATCAATTGATGATTTAAAAATCTATGTAATTAAAAATAAGACAAAGGAAAAAGGAAAACTTAATTTTAGCTTTTAGTCAAATGCTGAGAACAATCTACATGTGGATGGAATAAGGCTTTCAGTGCTGATAATATCACAAACAGCATCTCAAATATCAGTCTGCTATCTAATGCTATAAGAAAACTGGACACTCACCCATGTCTAAGATGTCACAAAAATATTATTAGATTTGATAAATTACCAAAGACAATAAACTTCTGACACAAAAAGCAGAAACACATCTCTAAAAACAATTAGGATATTGAAATGTCAACTATCAGAGTCTCTAAAGCAGACGAGTATGTCTTCAGTAATGTCAATGCATATCCTGGCCTAGAACTTTTATTTTGGTCAAAGAGAAAGGATTTTCCTAGTAAACTCATCCAGCTAGCTTTTTCTGGCCAAATCCCTGATTCCCATCATATGTAACCTCCAATCCAAGTTTTAGGAGCAATTCACTTTAGCTCCTGTTGACTTTCCAGAGATTTCTAGGTTACAATTCAGCACCTTCTCTCACCTCCAGCCCCAGAAAAACTTTATAACAGTGTTTCTCAACCTTATCAACTTTAAGATGGGTGGGCTTCAACTCCCAGAATTCCTCAGCCAGCCATACTGGCTGGGGAATTCTGGGAGTTGAAGTCCACCCATCTTAAAGTTACATGGTTGAGAAACACTGCTTTATGAGCTAGATCTAATGAGCACCTAGTTTGCCATATTGCAACTTGATTGGTACACTATAGCCTCCCACATACTAGGTTTTATGCTCCGCTACACCCATCTAATGCTCTGACCTTTCTTTTTGATTCTTGCTTTTTATATATAGTTTTAATTTTTCACTTTCATCTTTTACATCTTCTAGCTTTTATAATTCTTTCTAGATTTTCATTTTCATTCTTGATATATATAGTTAGATTCTTTACGTTTCTTTTTAATGACTGGACTCCACCCCCTTATGCTGATTTACTGTATGACCATAATAATTAAGATTTGATTTGCGTTAGCTATGCTCTTACTATGGGTCTCAGGCAGATGCCACTCAATTTACCTAGAGTTACTGCCCTTCACTTGAACATTGTTTTCTCTGCCTCTCCTGGAAACTGGAGAAACAAAACCACGTGTCTGTTTCCAGACACATGGAAAAAAAGAGGGAGAAGAAAGAAAAATTGCTGGAAGGCATAAGCAAGATGGAGACCAGAAGACTCTTCTGCTCAAGTTTCTGTCTCCCTCTCCTTTAAGGCTTGGATTTGAAAATGTCTGGGGATCCTTCCCTCTCCTCCCCATACTTTTGCTTGCCTGTTGCAAGTATGGAAGGTTTGACTCATCAGCTGAAAGGATGAAGGAATCTCTTTTTTTCAGTTCCTCTGGACAATCTGTTCCCTGCCACTTTTTCCCTTTTGCAAGGTTAGGATCCTAAACAGTTCACTTTTGGTCCTTTCCAGCCCCCAAGGGAAGAGTTTAGGTTCATTCTTCATAATCATAAAACCCATCCTTGAATTTTATGTCATTATAAACTCTCCTGCGCCTTTGTTCAA
Organism: Python bivittatus; assembly: GCF_059951505.1. Lineage (NCBI taxonomy): Eukaryota > Metazoa > Chordata > Lepidosauria > Squamata > Pythonidae > Python > Python bivittatus. Next base: position 19,218,200 of record NW_028277075.1, on the reverse strand, counting down.
GTGTCTGGAATATGAGCCTTGGAATATCGGAGGCTTTTTGCCTCCTCACAATGCAATGAATGTCTGACTGAATGTGGGGGAGGGAAGGGCTTGCTGTGCCTCACTTGAGAGAACTGGGGTTTGCCTATTCACTACATACCATAATTAATGGCCACTGATATTGCAAATCCATGAACTCCTTCTTCCCTACTGAAAACACTCAGGGTGAGAGATTATCAGCTGTACTAGAAAGTTGGATCTGTCTGCCCAGTTCTGAAGGCTTCCAGTTGCAGAGATCAATTGCAACTGCTGCCATCTGCTGTTTGGAATCTAAATTACAACACACCCAATTTGTGTCTGCTACAGATAGTCCCATTTTCCATTTTTGAGGATTGGGTCTCTTCTTGAATTCACTATTAATAAGACCAAATAAAGTAATCCAAAGGGACTTCCCCTGGCATAGCTACATGATGAAATAAGATGGAGAATAAGGTGTACCATTGTGTTTTCATATGCAGGGGGCAGCATCTAAGTGACCTTGGCTATCTCAGAAACTAACAGGGTTGGCCTAGATAGGGAACTGCTTGGGCACATTTGGCCTGTTGACTAGGAGGTTGAAAACCATCCCAAAACACAGTAAAGAGAAACCAGTAAAATGATGCACAGATACACTAGGAGTTTAGTGCGATTTCAGGGCATTCTTTCCTTTTAGAAATCTCTCATAATGCAGTGATGAAATTTGTCCAGATCATGGTTGTATATTATGCAGGCATCTAATCTAGGGTCCTAGCTTGCCTAGGTGGCTTGTACCAAAACTTCATATAAAATATGATTATCCTGACATGGGTGCTGGCCCACGAGTTACATTTGTGTACCTTTGTTTGCATAAAAATTAGTGGAAATGCTACCCTCACCTCTGCAAATGTGCAAAACTGCACCAGAATGTACATACGGATCTTTCTCTCCCCTTCTCCTCCACACCCCATTTTTTGCTGAAGATGAAAAGCAGGGTTGCTGTTTGGGCTGTTGTCACTTGTGGCTGTTTTAGCCTAACAGAAATTAAACATAGCTGCTAATAAAAATGACAGAGGGCATCTCCCTGTTCTGTAACCCCCCCAGGACTTTCTGGAGAGTGATCTACAATCTAGAGGTTGTTGTCTCTGGGCATTTTCATTCAAATACTCTGTGGGAAGCATTTTAAAACTGCCCATAAACCTTCCCAATAGATAAGATCAGTGGGGGATGAACACTTTCTAACTGGAGAAGAAAGGTTTCAGGGAAGTGTGATATTATAACAGAAGACCAGACAGTGCGATGCTCAGTCCATATGAAGAGCTTTTTTATCCCACTCGCTAATTCGATTGTCTGATTTGTCACTGGAAACATTTAAGGAACCGAGAAGTGAGTAATTTTCTTTAAAGGTGAAATCACTTATGTGCAGACTCCTGGGAAGGCAGATATATTTTTATCATGATTGCAGTCTCAGGAGCTACTCAGTTAGCTTTCTTAATCAAAATGTTCCAGGTTGCTTTGGCTATGTTTTATAATTCCAGGTACTGTGCAATCTTGCTATTTCTGGAACTCTGATAAATACTTGAGTAAATGTCCTTAATGGGCTTTGCTTGAACTTATCTTTTGTAAATTTTTGGATACATAATCAGAGCATGGTCAAGGAAAGGAGAAAGGAAACACATCTCCATTTATTGCAGTACATATTTTAGAAAGCCAGAAGGTTATTTGGGAAAAACTGCAGTTACTAGGCAAACTAAATTGTGCTTACAGCTTTGCAGTTAAACACAAGGATTTTTAAAGAAGCAAATTCTGTCTGTGGCTACCAGTTCTCAAAATGCTAATATGTGTATATTGGCACGTGGATCAGAGATAGAGGTAACCAGTTAGTCCAATCACCAAAACATAATTCCTTGAGCACATATGAAATAAATAGGTTTCTATAGTTACTCTTCATTAATTCCATCTTGATACAAGTTTGAGAAGTCTTTTACTTATTGTTTCCTCCCACAACCATTGAGATCTTCAACACTTAGTAGGTGCCTGAGGAGATTATTACATTTGGCATCCTTTTGCTTCTAGCTTAGAGCAATAGACAAATTAGAAAAGATGCTAGAGTGATGCCTACAAAACCTATCATGAATGCCAGAGATTTATTTTCAGTGAAAACATATATAGGGTTGCCCTATATGGTTGTGCCTGGTCTAATGAACTTTTCAGAGACCTTTCTTCTAACTAGCTTCCCAGGGAACTACTGAATATTAGATTTCCCTTTCTTCCTTCATTACAGGAGAACATGTTGTATGTTAATTTGCTTTAAAGGTTAATCCTTCCTTTTAATCTGAAAAAAAAAAAAAAAGCCTGCAGATTGTTAAGGATAGGAACTGAAAATAAATTGCTTTTAAAAATGCAACAAAAATAAATTGCTTTTACAATGTTGGTCCCATGACAGTGTTGGCACACCAGCCCTCAGTGTAAGGCCCTGAGAAAGCAAATGGGCATTATTAGCTGGAATTCAGGTTCATTCAAGGGATCTTGTGATAGTAACTCCATTAAAAAGAACAATCACCAATGTTGCTTGTCCTCATTATCATCATCTGCATACAATATAACCTCTGTGGAATAATTGATGATAATAAAAAATTATTACATGAATAAATGAATGGATATTTATTATTTATTTTTTTTGCCAGGCAATTTGTTTTTAACCAGGCACATTGACCATTATTTATTGTACATGCAGTATCTTCTTCATTTTAATATTCTAATTTCTACTAAGACTTGGAACTGACTGTTGTTAGAATTTCAAGATGACATAAAGTCTTTAAAGCGCTACTGAGAAACCTCAACATTCTAAGTGTGTACACATGTCACTTTAAAAAATGCTTATTTACGTCTTTTCTGACCTTTATCTTGCTTTCCTCTAGACATCAAACTCTGGCAAACAGTACTCTGTATGTACAGAAGAACCTTCTAATCAATACCTACCTTCTAACATCCTTCAATAAAATTAGCACTGTAGTATCTTGCTTCTGCAGATTGTTATAGCCTGTTTTCAGGTTTGTGTAAGTTCCACACTACTTTGGTGGTTTATATTCAGCCAAGGATACATTTACAGTGTAAAGCACTTTTCCCAATGCGAGGTCCTTCCAAACTTTAGAACTGTGGGTCCCACTGGTGAGCTGTTGCAGATGATGGGAAAGCAAACTGGGAAAGATCTAGAAGGCAGGTTGCAGAAGGCTTAAATAGATCTCTGAAACAAAGGATCAGTGGATGCTTATATTTAGAGGGTTTTGATAGATACGTGTGTGTGTGGCAAGATTTCGGAAGTGGTCTGCCATTGCCTGCTTCCTAGGTCAGAGAGAATGATTGGCCCAAGGTCACCCAGTTGACCTTGGGCCTAAGGTGAGACTAGAGCTCACAATTTTCTGGTTTCTAGCTTGATGCCTTAATTGCTATACCAAACTGGCTCTCATTTAAAAAATACTACTTTTTAAAAGAAATATATGGAACTTCTATCCAAAAAGATCTCAAGCTGACCATTTTTATCATGTTATTGTGATCAAAGGATCATCTCCTAAATCTATTCAAAGACAAACAGCATTTTCATAAACTGCATGCTTTTCAAGCACTACCCATGCCACCCCCCACCACTGATCACGTCACACTCCAGTTCATTTGACTAAGAACAGCCTAGGACTTGCAAATTGTGCTCAGTTCAGTTCAAATGGGCTGCATTAGTGCTCCTGTGAGATCAGATCAATTTAGAAAATCAATCTGATTTAGAGATCTGACTCAATTTGAACTGAAATTCCAAGCTGACCTAATTTGATCTGGATCTTTTGTTTTGTAGACCACCCAGAGTTGTTTCAACAGGATGGGCAGTGACAAACTTGATATATAAAGAAATATATTAAAAAGAAATCTTTAAACTGCATGTGTGTTTGCACTGAAAGCAACTCAACAGGTCCAAATCAATTTGGAGCGCTGACTATTTACACAGGTCTACAGGTGGGCATTCTCTCCTCATGTGGGAGGTGGACTGACTTTTTGTGTCAGATCTGGGCTTATCCAAACTACACTAAATTCACCCCCCCCCTTTTTTTTAAGTAAAATGTGCTATGCATTTAATGGTTTCCTCTTGATTTCTGCCTGTCATGGGGACAAGAGTCAAGCCTCTCCGTAACTTTGAGGCTTGGATGTGGAAGAGCAGGCTGTTGAAGGGCAATTTCAGGCACTTGTGCTGCTTCCCCCTCCCCTCCATCTGAACCTTCTCCCCAGCATCAGCAAGGCAGCGTTGATTAAAAAAGCTGCAACCTTGAAACAGGTCGGGATGGAGACCAGGAGAGATATGCATGTTTTGGAAGCTTTGAAGCAGTAACAGACAGAAAACACCCAAATGAAAGGAGGTGTTTTTCTTCACAGAGACTGAAGGGTCCAGAGGAAAAAAAGGCAAGCACAATGTTGGGAAGGCGGAAATGTTTTACATGCTGCCCATAGAAGAAGAAGAAGAAGAAGAAGAAGAAGAAGAAGAAGAAGAAGAAGAAGAAGAAGAAGAAGAAGAAGAAGAAGAAGAAGAAGAAGAAGAAGAAGAAAGAAGTCAGAGAGAGAGAGAGAGAGAGAGAGAGAGAGAGAGAGAGAGAGGATTTAAAGAGACACCAGGGTCTGAAAGAGTAAAAAACACTGCTCTATACTAGTAATAGTATACTAGTAATAGTAGTAGTAGAATAGTAATAGTATAACAAAGCATAGAAATAATAGTATAGAGTCTAGTAATCGTAGTGGTAGAGTATAATATAGAGAACATTGTATAGTATCAATAGAAATTGAGTATAGTGTAAGATAATAGACAGAGAAAGAACTTGTGCATATATGTTTCTATGTTTCACTTTGATACCTTGCATATGTTTTTCAAAATAAAACATATTCCCAACCCTTATGGGGAGATATAAAAATCCAGTTATCTAGGGTCCAGTGCTTTTTGTGGATATTTTGAGTCTGGGTCAATCTAATTGGGTATAGTTTAAAAAGAAACCAAGACAAAAGGAAATAGCTTTAAAAAAAAATAAATCGGGAAGAGTTTAAATACTGCTAAAGAAAGGGTTTTAGCCCCCTCTTGTGGAGAAATGCCTTTATTCCACCACCATCTCTGCAAATAAAAAACACTCAAATCTGGAATTTAAATCTGTCAGGAAATAATGCCTAATTCTTTCTCCTAAAGAATCTCAGTGACAGAGATCAGGGTTTTTCAACCTCTTCAGGATACTTTCCATCTTTATACCTCAGTGTGCCATGACTAAGAACTAACGGGAAGATTTTGGCATTCATTCCCCATTTCCCAGATTATTGGATCTCTTAAGACTGCTGTGTTGATTAAACAAGTCAGGGGAGCTAGAGATGGATTGAAACAGATTTTCAAAATTTTCTGTGAAATTGGGGGCAGGGGTTATTCCGAAATTATCCAGAGCAAAGGCAAAAACAGTACTCTGCCTTACTGCGTAGTGTTAGTATCGAAAGAGCCCAGTGGAATGAATTCCCCTGGATATAAGTAAAGCATGGACAGGAAAGGGAGAATGGAGATCACTGGAGGGATGATTTTCCCACGAAAGACACCCACCTCTTGGCTACTTTTAACTAAGGACAAGAACACCATTTTTCATATGAGAATTAATCCCAAACTTCTTTTTCCTTTGAAAGAATTTCCAAATGAATTCTTTTTTCTCAGATTGAATTAAAACTGGTTGAATGAATGAATGAATGAATGAATGAATGAATGAATGAATGAATATATATTCTTTGCAAAGCACTACAGAAAACCATAGACTCTGCTTTGAGCAACTTATAAGGAGGTTACAAGGACAATGAAAATATAATTACTGGTTCCAAATTTGGGGAAGCCTTTGGAAAAGACATCAGTGGATTTTTCTTTTCCTCATCTAATCAGCTTTTCCTCCCAGGGAAGAGGAGGGGAATAAAGTTGAGCAGAGGCTGGACCATCTGTACTCCTTGGAACAACCAAGTAAAAATCTTTTTCCTACATTGACTCATGAATAAATGCAATCTACTTGGAAGGATGAGCTTTGGAAAGAGTATTTATATTCAAATGGATACATTTCGTATACAGCACTGCTAATTGAATTAAATGGCACCACATTTTAATTACTAAAATGCTTTTTTTCCGTCTGACTCTAACGTCCATATAATCTGATTCATATCTGCTACTGTTCAATTATTACTCGGTCGTTGGTCCTGCGTCAGCCAGTGGGCTCAGCAGAGTTGAGGCAAAGGTAGTTTTATTTACTTATTCAAAACATTTGTATAGCTGCCCATCTTAAAACCAAACTCTGCTTTAAGCTGAGTGGGCAGGCACCTCTCCTAGACAATCAACATGCATCCAATTTGGGCAGCAGCTATAGTTACCGAACGATCTAAGAGTCTGCCAGCCGGTTCCAGTCCTGCAGGCACTAGAACAGACAAAGGACAAATCGATTCAGAGTCTGAGAAGTTACTCGCGTGGTTCAAGGTGACTGCCAGCCATAGCAGCACCCACAAAGCACTGGCACCACTTTCCATCTTCACAGATGGCAGGCACGTTGCTGAACTCCGAATGCAGGGATTGTCAGGTTCAACAGCATCTGTCAACTAGACGTTTGTTCACAGGGAGAATTTTTTAAAAAGTAATCTCTCGCTTCTGTATTTCTCAGCCTTTTAATTGATTGCAATGGGTGAGAGTCATTTCTTCCCTTTAATACCTCAGTTGAGGGAGCTGCACCAGCTGCCAGTTTGTTTCTGGATACAATTCAAGGTGCTGGTTATAAAACTCTCTATGGTTTCAGGCCTGGGTGTTTTCTGTTTCAGATAGAATCTGTCCCTCTGGTAGCATCGAGCAGTGAGGGCAAGTTGAGAGTCCCCATATTTCAAGAGATAACACAGGCAGAGGTTCTGAAATAATTATTTGGTATGATGGCTCTCCTCTTTTGGAACTGCTTGTCCTCCTAAGGTGAGAATAGCCCCATAGCAGTCTTGAGGAAGGCTGTTAAAATGCTGCTTTTCTACTGAGCCTCTGAGGACTGAAGGATGATGCTATAATGGTGTTTTCCTAGACAGCAACCCTCAAAACCTGATATATGGGGTTCTCCAGGGTTCGGTACTCTCTCCTCTCCTATTTAACATCTACATGGAGCCGCTGGGTGAGGTCATCGGTCACCAAGCTATGTATCTCTGCCCTGGTGAAGTAAGCAATGCTACCAATGTCTTGTCTTGGTGTCTGGAGGCCGTAGGGGTTTGGATGGGGAACAACAGGCTTCTGCTCAACCCTGGCAAGACTGAGTGGCTTTGGGTTTTGGGGCCACCTGGATCTGGGAATTAACCATCTTTGGTTCTGGATGGGATTGCACTTCCCCAGATAGAGCCACTGCACAATTTGGGGGTCCTTCTCAAAGGCTCTCCTTAACCATGGCTCCTGCTCATAGGGCAGGTGGCAGTTATGGTTAGGAGAGCCTTTGCACAGCTTTGAGTCATGCACCAGATGCACCCATTGCCCATTCCTGAATCAGGATGCTGTATGCTCAGTCACTCATGCCCTGGTCACCTCCTGTATGGATTACTATAAGGCCCTCTACAAGGGGCTGCCCTTGAAGAGTATTGAGAAGCTTTAGTTGGTGCAAAATGCAGTGGTGTGGGCAGTTAGGTAAGCACTGAGCTGATTGGTTACCAGTTTGCTTCTGGGTTAAATTCAAGGTGCTGGTGATAAGCTATAAAGCCCTGTATGGCATGGGGCTGAATTATTTGAGGGACCACCTCTCTCCAGTGGCATCTACCTCTCCCATCAGATAAGGCAGAAGAGGCTTGTGGTGGGTTCTGTCCACTAGAGAGTGTCATCTGGAGGGACCAAGGAGGAGCACCTTTTCTGCTGCTGTACCTGCCTTATGGAACATCATTCCCCACTGAGGTCAGGCTGGCCCTGACCTTCATGGCCTTCTGGAAGGGCTTGAAGACCTGGCTTTGCCATCTGGCCTGGGGATCAGAGAGTCTCATGGAGCCCATAAAATGGCAGTATGTTCTTGAACATCTGGACTCTTCCAGTGTCTGCATTGTATGGTTTTTAATTGTTTTAACCTTTTGAATTGTTTAAATGTTTTGAATTGTTTATATGCCTGGTTTTTTTGTTTTTGGTATTGTTTATGTTTATGTATGCCGTCCAGGGTCACGAATGTGAGATAAATTGAATATAAAAATTGAATAAATAGATAAATAAATACCTAAAATATTGCAGTGTGCACCCTATACAGAGCACTGGGACAGCAAGTGATGAGGCCAGTACCTTTATTACTGGACACCCAAGTTGTGGTGGATACCAGAGACAGTGTTCATGGAATTGCACTTGGTAGCAGAAATTTGTTGGTTTGTGTGTAGCAGCAATAGGGCAACAAGAACTGGCTTTGTGCTGCCCATTTGAACCTGGCACTGACCCTGAACATATTTACTGTTATTTTAAGAGCTCATTTTAAGAAATAATGCTGTTCTGTTTCAGCTGTTTCCTCTGTACGAGGTCAAAATGTAAAGACAATTGTATAACCTCCCTCTAGTGGACAAATGCTTGCTTTTCAAGCATTGCATATATTTGATGCAATTCAGTACTGTAACTGTGGCTTTGGTGCAGGTCTTTGGGGGTTTTCTGCCTTCTCAATCAAGCAATGATGGTCACATGCAAAACAGAACGTCATGTTTCATTTTATTAAAATAATTTTCACATTATACATCAACAAAATATGTTTCCAACAGCTGAGTAAATATCTATTAATTCACCATACACGCTAACTCTACACAATCTTTCTTTCTCCTCTGTTGGGGAAATCAGAATAAAGATATTCCCAGAGACCATTACATTTTTTTTTATTATTATATATTTTTATTAGTTTTTACCAAATAATATAGATAACTATGTTTACATAAATCCAAGATACACACAGACCATTACAATGTTATTGCAATAGCGTACCCTGAGATTTCAGATTAGAACATGCTTATTACTGGAATGTTATTCAGGGGCATGTATGAAAGTGAGGCATTAGATTAAAAAAAACAACAACAACCTTGGTTTTCATTTCAAGATCCTATGTGAAATGAGAGTTGATAAGTGAAATTGCTTATTTTGTTTTTAAAAATTCATGCAAGGATGGAAAGTTAGACAATGAAAATAAAAGTACATGGACATAAATAAATAAGAGCTGAGTAAACTGAAGTGGCTGTCAAAACTGTGTAAGGTCTACAAGCATTGTGGACTTGCAAGACATAAAGTGGTATTCAAATTAGGAAGGAAAGCGGGTTACGCTTGTATAGAAAAGGACGGTCCAAACCAACATTTTGTTGCAGATGTAATGAGGATAATGCTTCTTTAAAACATAGGTTTCTAAATGTCCTATATTTACGAAGTTTTGGGAGAATGTAGTGGATTATATAACTATGATTGTGTGACAAAAGCTAACATTTTCAGAGGATAATATTTTCTTAAACTATATATCAAGTACATGGAATTTGACAACCAGACAACATAAATGGATTCTCGGTGTCCTTGCTATGGCTAAAAGACTGATATTAAAGCATTGGAAAGATAAATGTATGGCCACATTTACTCAATGGATTGAAGACCTGATTGCGGTTGCCACTTATGAGTGGATTGCCTATAGTCATAGACTTTGTATGGACAAGTATAATGAAATATGGGACTTATTTATACAAAATACAGTAGGTTAAAAAAAAAGATAGTCATATAAGTGTATTAGAAATATATATGTACTTGAATAATATTTGTATTAGATAAGTATATATAGAATTGTAACTGTTTACTGTTATAATGACATATCATACTATGTTTTTTCTTTGTCGTATTTCTTTTACTTTTTTGTTAAAGCACTTTTTATGTGGTTCTTTTCTTCTCTTTGTCAATGTATGTATTTCCATCATAATTATCTTTGTATTTTGTTCCTTTTCTTTTTCTTTTTTCTTTATTATTATTTTAGAAGAAATAAAAAAAATTAGGAAGGAAAGTGAGCAAGCCAGGGAGCAGAACTTTTCCTTCCGAAAGTCTCAGCTTCAATCTTTGTCATGTCCGATTAAAAAAATAAAAATAAATAATGCAATAAATAATGGGAAAACCCTCTGGTTGAGAATTTCGAGAACCTCTGCCAAACAGAGAAGATAAAACTAGATTAAATGGCAAAAAGTCATCTTCCTGTTTCCATGATGCCATGCAGCTCTATAAGGTTACTTCTCTTTCCCCATTGGCTTACAAGCTAGATCAACAATGGAGCCATTGACTGAGGTATTCTGCACATATCCTCCCCATAATGTGATTTCTCTTTTCTACTCCATTGTCTTGAAACCAAGTTTTATAGACTCATTTGACAATGATGTCTATAAAAATGGTATCACAGATATTATGGTCCCTTGAAATTGCAGTATCTAATGGCTATGGGGGAAATTTGTGCAGGAAGTGGGAACACAGGCATGCTGGGTGAGGAGTTTGGATCATATCACCAACTATCAAGCTGTAGGATCTTAAGCTTTCTACTATGAATGATATACCTTACCATAGAGTAGAAGTTCAAGTTAAGTTTCTCTTCTTTTTCGCAATGTCAAGATAGCTGATCATCTTGCTGTTGTTTTGCTTGACTGTTGACTTGATTTTGGTTAGCAATTATACATGACCAATTCCAACTGCATTTTCCTTATCATGTTACCTCACATCCCCTAATCCCAATTTTGACCATTCTTAAATAGATTTTATTTTAATGCGTGTGACTCTCTAGTTTCTGAGTACTGTGATGTTTCACTTTCTGCCTGGCAGTAGCTTTGTGGCATGTTTAGGTATTGTGTGCCACATGCCTAGTGTTCTGCATATAGAGAACATAAGAACCACTATTCAATGCACATTAAGTATTACAAACCATATTTCATTTATCATAGTTCCCTAGCCACTGCATTTGTAATTTTGAAATTTCATATGTTAGGAGTTAGGAGCATTTCTCTAATGTGTGCATGCAAATAGCTAGTGATGGATAAATCTGTCAACATTGGCTTTACTCCATTTTTCATTCTTTACTCATTCCTCAACTGCCACTTAATTTTATCTCAGGATCAACCATCAACAGTGAAGGAACAAGCAGTCAAGAAATATGCCACAGACTAGCATTTGGTAGAGCAGTCATGAAGGCCTTGGAAAAGATATCCAGATATCATGATGTGTTTATACCTACAAAGATCAGAATCATGCAAGCTATGGTATTCCCTGCAATATTGTATGGAATTAAAAGTTGGAATTTGAAGAAGCAGGATAGGTAGAGTATTGATGCTTTTGAACTTTGGTGTTGGAGAAGACTCCTGAGAATATTGTGGACAGCCAAGAAAACAAACAAATGGATCATCAAACAACTTGACCCACTCACTCAAGGCCCCAATGACCAGGCTCAAATTATACTACTTTGGACACAATATGCAAAGGCCTAGCTCTCTGGAGAAGGCTCTAATGCTGGGAAAAGTGGAAAGAAAGACAAGAAGAGGATGACCAACAATAATCAGTTACAATGACAGTGGGTACACCATTGGAAGATATGAAAGATGAAGTTAGGGACAGATCATCATGGAGAAAATCTATTTATATGATCTCTAAGAATTGACAGTGACTTAATGGCACATAAGCAATCAACCCATCCATCAATCAAAAGTCCACATGTAATCTTGTATGCATTTTTTGGACATTCCAAATACATACATTTTTGTACAAATGTTTGTAGGCACTATTTTCAAACTGGGAAATTCATGGGGGTATTGCAGTATCACTGTGTTTTGGCTTGTGCATTAGCTTTAGAAATGTTGATTAGGTAAACAAATTATCTCCTATGTTTACAAATTGCCCTTTGCCCATTTAAAATTAATCAATCCAAATCCAGTTCTCAAGTGCACACAGAAGCCTCTGTTTCATTGATCTTCATGCAGCACTTTTCCTCCAGGAGAACATCATCTGGCTACATCAGATAATCTTATAAATTGCGTCATGTGCCTCCTTTTCCTTTCCCTGTCTCTATACTGATAACTTATGTTATTTATGTCACACAGAGTTGAGAGATGCAATAGGTTAAATGGTTGAAAATGTCACTGTTTCTGAAAATCGGTGTCTGATCTTTATTCCGCATTCCCCAACTTGCTTTTTTTCATTCCTCGGGGCAAATGCTCCTCAAGCTTATCAGTGGTCAGCCTTTATTTCACTCTGTCCAATAACCTGAAGCATCCATTTCACCAGAATAGTCTTAGAAATTTACAGCTGAGTCTTTTGATAATGTTTTCCTTTGGAGTTAGAAAAAACTAAGCTTCTTTTTTGAACTTTCTTTTTTTAAAAAATAATTTTATTGTATTATGCTAAACTAATCTACAAAATAAAAATGCAGATATACTATGTGTATATGTGCATATGATATAGATAGATAGATAGATAGATAGATAGATAGATAGATAGATAGATAGGATCAATGCAGCCTGAGAACTGGTTAGGGCTAGCAATTATTTAAAAAGGGAGAAAGGGGGACCAGTAATTATACTATAAAAAAGTCCAAAAATTTTAGCCACATTGCTCAAAAGTCTTCCTCCTTATTCCTTTATCAGGAAAGGGGGGGGACCAGTAATTATACTATAAAAAAGTCCAAAAATTTTAGCCACATTGCTCAAAAGTCTTCCTCCTTATTCCTTTATCAAAAAGAAAAAAAAAAGCTATTTCAAATATTGACAAACAATATATATCAACAATCATGGTTGCAAATCAAGTGTAGACTTCTCTTTCCAGTATTGTGTAACAATTGTTTTGCTAACCCCATGCCCAGAAACCTATTATTTTGATAATCCCAAATGTTGAAGATATAGCCAGTATCTTAAAGTATAGCAGTTGGTCGAGAGTTGAGCGAACCATGCTGATGTGATCCCAAAATGCAACAATAGGACAAGACCCAGCTGTGTAGGTTAATGTTCCAACTCATGAGTTATATCTTCTACAGTAGAGTGATTGTAGCCAACTAGGGGTTGTCCAAGGACAGGATGTGTGTGTTCAAAAAAGTCAAGGTGGGAGTATAATTGCATGATTGAAGCCTTGTAGAATGTTCTCTGATTCATCCAGTATACATGACGCATGTTTTTTTTTTCATTATAATCCCACTCCTAGTGAAGTTACCAGTTATGCCTCCTACAATTTCGGCAGAACACAAAGAGAAAGTTCACCCCGGGCTGAAAATGTTCTCCCATCAAAGTGTACAAAGAAGTTTTTTAGATTATATTCTATAACGGAGTTTCTCAACCTTGGCAATTTTAAGATGTGTGGACTTCAGCTCCTGGAATTCCCCAGCCAGCATGCTGGTTTGGAAATTCTGGGAGCTGAAGTCCACAAATCTTAAAGTTGCCAGGGTTGAGAAACACTGTTCTATATGGATGATAGACTTTTTTTTAAAGGAGAAAAAAAAACACATGCTACTGGAAATTTCACATTTTTTCCTAACATACACATTTTAAAGACATGAATGCATTACACTATTTTTAAAAAGCAGAATTTGCCATTTAATTATGTGTGTATGTATGTGTGTGTGTGTGTGTGTGTGTGTGTATGTGTATATATATATGTATGTATGTATAGGCTCAGGAAGTGGGATTTGGGTAACTTTTCTTTAAAATACAAGCTAAACAATTTAAATCTCCATCCCTACCGTAAATAGAAGCAAATGATCTCCTTTAACCATGAGATAAATGAAACAATAAATAAATACAGTTTAGATGTACTTTATTTTGATCAAGAATTAAAGTACCTACAATACCTATTCCTTCTTGGAAAATTGGGACATGTTCCTGGAGATAAAGAATACTAGATAAACAAAGCAAATCATTATAATAGTGCGCTCTCTCTCTCTTTCTCTCTCTCATCTCTCATCTATTACCTTTGAACAATTATCCAAAGTCCTAATAAAAATTGCAATTGTTATGAATTATCTACATGACAGGAATGTTCAGGAGCTGCAATAAAATCTTCACACATACATACAATTTGTATGGTGTTTACTGGTACTGCATTTTGGAGAGCTACCCATGTGATTATGTATTATGAATTCACTGCTTTTCATAGTTATTAGACAGGGCCAAATTAATGCAATTTTGCAGAGCTTCTGTCTTCTGGCTTATTGCCAGTAATCTTCCCACTTCTTCCAAAGAATAAACAAATAAACAAACTATGAATGAAACCAAACCAGTCTAAGTTTCTTGGCCATTTTTCTCTTTCTTTCTTGTAAAGGGCGGCGGGGGGGGGGGATATTTTTGGCAGCCATTCTTGAATGATAAATAAAGGCAATCACAAGAATAAAGGAGACAGCAAAAGAGAACCCTCATTTTATATGCAAGGGAGAAAATAACACAGCATGTTTTGGAACTTGGTAATTACAAGGTCTTCGGATGATGCTTTCCTCTTTATACCTGCAGGTTTCCCATTAGGATGCTTTCCTTTTCTTTATTATGCTTTTTCAAGGACATCCAGCTTCATAGCTGCAAATCATTTGTCCAAACTGATCTTTTGCAAACTTTGCTACTGCTGGGTCACTAGGTTTTTCCCCCACTTCCACTGTCATTGGATAACGCTAATGCCAGTTTGCATTTGTACACTGAACTTCAAGTGTTCAAAAGTGCTTCATATATATTACCTCTATAATTTGGATCTCAGCTGGTCTGGTATTTATCTCGGTTCTTATGGGATGCTGCTGACCATTGACTGATCTTGCTGGGAAGGGGGAATTTTTATTTATTTACCAGATTTGTATCCTGCCTGTTAGCTTTATGTGTTCATAATCATTCATCCTTTATGTTATAATTGTATTGGTCTGAGTAGCAGTACAGTACCAGATTGGTGGATATGACTGATTGATTGATTATGTGCCATCAAGTTGTTTTTGCCACCTAGCGGCCACATATATAGATTTTCTCCAAGATGATTTATCCCAATGTGTGCTTTCATGTCTCCCTGAAAGTAAAACAAGAAGAGATAGGGTCTCTGAATGAGTGTTGAAGAAATGTGAACTGAATACCAAAATGAGTAACCAGTATGAAATATGTATACTGTATTGGGGTTGTTTAATAATATAGAGAAAACCAAGGAGAATCGACTTCCAGAATAAATATATGAAGAATGAATGGGTTGAGAGGATGTGGAAGACTGAGAAAGTTGTGCTAGATGGAGTCGATGAGTTCCTCAAAAGAGAAGGGCAAGAACTATAAAGAATGTAAGGAAAGATTTGAAATGGTATGTGGACATAGTGGAAACAGGGATCATTTCCACAGAAAAAAATTATAGAGAGGTATAGTGAATGGTATTGGTATAAACTAGATTAAGTTGTATTTTTTTTTTCTTACCTCATGCCTTTATTTTTGTTCTTTACTATTTCCTATTCCATCTCTACACTTTGTATGGCTAGGCACGCTAGAAAGGATAGCATGATGGGCAAATACGTTGATCTTATTTGTCACATTGAATAATATATTCTATAAAATGTGACTCAGGAAACAGTTTTTAAAAATGCTTACATTAATCCTTGAAGGCAGATTACTACTTATCATATTTCTACAGAAAATAATTAATGTTGCAAATAACATACGTACATCTGCAGAGATCTCTGGCTCCATGTCCACTGGGCGCTTTTAAAAGCAGAACGTCTCTGGGTTGCCTTGAAAGCTAAAAAATGGGCATCATTTGGGAGCCAAGACAATTAGAACTGTCTCCAGCTGTGAATATTTGGGCGAGAATAGACACTGTTGGTAAAACAGATTCCTTTGGGACACTCCATATCTGCCCCAGAGGAGTGGAGATTCTTTGGAGTAAATCTACAGTGTGGACCCTGGGGGATGCAGGGAAGCTGAAAGAACAGGAAGTGAAAGTCAGATCACATGTTGTTGGATGGAACTTGGTGTCAAAAATATATCTTTAGGAGAGCTCAAGATTATTCTTAACGATACAGTGGATAGGAAAACTGTGTCTCAAGCTACTTAGGAGAAAAAGAAGATATGCAATGCTGTATATCTGTACAACATATACCATTTTTTTAGAGCAGTTACAATTTAGTATAATAAACCTGTGTATCATATATTATAAGAATGTCAGGATATTGTAAACATTCAAGAGATACTAGCAGCTTTTCACCTTTCTTAATCCTAATGTTTCCTTCATCAGTTTCCTTGCTTATTGATTACACACACTCACATTACCAGTTTCCTTGTTTATTGATCATATACATACAAACACATTTCTTCCATATGGTTATTGCTTTTGTAATAATGACTGTTTTGTACCAAGACTGTTGCTCTATAGGAAAGCCTATTGAATTAGGGTGATAAATAGTAAAAAATTGGAACATGGGACAGTTACAGTTCTGCTTCTGTCATGTCTCCCTGATAGAAGAAAATGGGGAATTGGAGGACCAGGACCAGGACCAGGACCAGGACCAGGACCAGGACCAGGACCAGGACCAGGACCAGGACCAGGACCAGGACCAGGATGACCCTGCCTGCATTCTTACACCTCCACGAAAGCAGACTAGGTAGCATTGTGATGAGGCACTTTCTCTTATAAAGAACAGTTGATTTATTTATTTTTAATCTATTGAGCAGAGTGCAGCAATACTCCTGTTGTGCAGAGTGTAGCAACCACTTCCAGGAAAGTGTGCCCAGGAAAAATACACATCAGCATGAAAGATTTACAAAATGCAATGTCCATATTTTGTTCCCCAAAGAAATCCAGCCAGAAAATATATACTAACTGGTGTTTATTGATAAAAAATGCAAAACTCCATAAAATACAAGTTGCATACAAAATATAGGAAAAAACACATCTTCTCATGTATTTTAGCATCCAAGACTTATCTGCTACACAAGCTTAACAAAGTCTCTAGCCAAAAACTCTCAGAGAAGAGGTACACTACCTGGTTATTAGTTACAACTACATAACCCATAAAAACTAACTACATGGTGGCTAAAACTATACTGAGACTCTACTGAGAGGCTTGGCATATAATCCTCCCATTATATTGCCACTCCTTGAATAACTAGCATACACACGCCAATAGGTGGCAGTAAATAGCAGTATACGTGCTGACACACAAGTCATACGATCTCTCTAGACACAACATTTCTGTGGAGATAACAAGATGAATTTCTTCCCATGAGAAAATCCTAACATAATCATCCTCATTTCTTTTCTTTTATTTAAAGACAATCATTTTTCAGATATACTACTTTTTTCAATCTTTCTCCCTCATTCATTTATCCTTATGCACATCACTCACCACTTATTCACTTCTATTTTATCTGTGTAAATAATAGTAAATAATATACCATGATGCCTCTCTGTGATTTCTTCCTGTCTTTTGTCCTTCTAAGTAGTGTTCCCTTACCTCCCCCCCCCCTCCATTTTTGATACTACTAATAGTGTATATGTTTGGCTTTTCTTTACATTTTGGGCAATGCTACCAGAAAGCAAAACAGTTATCAATATTTTAATATATTATGAAGGAAAAACTCTACATCAATTTCTATGAAGTTGCCAGTCTTCATCCCTTAGAATCTAGTAGCTACTGACCCTCAAGGCTATTGGGGCTATTAGGTGTTTATGTTTCTCACATGCTTGACCATGACAGACGGTAGCTTTATTTTTCCTGAATAAACACCCGAAATGGGAAAAGGTCAGGATAATCTACCCTTGACATCAAAGCTGGGATGTTCAGACTACTTTTAGAATGGAGAAATTGGGTGCCATGGGGATTGCACACTCTTTGCACAGTCCTATTAGAAAATCTGCATTGCTTGCCTAGGAAAATTTGCAAAGAACAAGTCAGTTCTTTAAGAACAATTTCACATATTATGTGCCAAAATAGATACCCAGCACCACACACCCACACCTTTCTGAATAGGTCACCAGTTCAGGAAATTTCAGCCACACTTTGGCTCTTCTCTCTATATGATGCATATATTTTTAAATGGTTTTCATCTACACAGTTTCAAGGTCTGACTTTTTTTTCTTCATTTGGCAAAATGAAGGTTCTTCCACTATCTCAGCCAACACAACAGTTCCATTTTCTTAGAAAGGGTCCTCTTCACAACAAGTTCTGATAACTATGGCCTATCTTCTTTTAAGGTGAAAAGACGATCAGTTCTTTTTTCTTTATATTTTTTCTTTCCTTCCTCTTTCCAGACTCTTAGCCCCCACCTGTTTATAAGTTAAAAAGAAAATGAAAGTAACCCCACATTTTTCCCCTGACCTTTGTTCATGTTTACTTAATCCCCAACACTCACAATCATTTTTAAGGGTACTGATTAATTGCACTGGAATGAAATGAAAGTTGCCGGCCAGAAATGGTCGACCCTTCAGCAGTTCGAGCCCAGCTCCGTGCAGCAGAGTGAGCTCCTGCTTCCTCCCCAGCTCCTGTCAACCCAGCAGCTCGAAAACTTACGTGAGTAGATAAATGGGCACTCTCACCCCGGTGGGAGGGAAAATGCTGGCGGCGCCTTGCAAAGGAGATTGCCGGTAATGTGGAAGCTGCACACGCCCGAAAAAGGCGCGAAGCAACGGAAACCCCGCCTCCTGCGCTCACCAGCTGGGCTCTGCTCTAGAAAGGAGGCACTGGCAAACCACTTCCAAAACACCTTGCCTTGAAAACTGCAGGGACTCGTCCAGGCAGTCCCCGCAGCATTGGTAACGACTGAGTGTGGATAAAAAAATAAAAAAACAAAAACAAACCATCACTGAAAACAAAAATCCTAACGTGAACGTGGACATTAGAAAAAAATATTACAATCTAAATCTATACTGACCAGTAGAGAGGTAGCAATCTATCAAATAGTGTGCTCTGTATGGGATGCTAGATCTTTGGGATCCACCTCCTTTGACTCAACAGTTGCACTGCAAACCAAATCCCATCTGTACTAACAATTTCTTTGCTTTTTACCAGGATCTCAGGGGCCTCATTTAATCAAACATCATTCTCAGATTTTGGTCCTCCAGTGGATATTTGGTTAAATTAATCTTATATTATTTGTTTAATAGATTAGAGTGACCCTGTCCATTACTTGTGTCCTCCTTGTCATTTACCCTGTTCCTGAGCTTTGATGGAAACTGAAAATAGAACAAAGCAAAATAAAAGTCTATCTGGTTTAGAAACTATATCAAATAATTCCTAATTCACTGTTCTAGCCTTTAAAAACTAAACAAGAAGAGGGGTAGGAGAAAGGGGAAAATAAAGCTTTGGTTATTATGTTTTTCTCCAGAACATTTACCTCTTTAGTTCTAGTTAGCAAACTGATCTGCTATTGCTAAATAACTTTGTGCAGGAACAAGAAAAGAATCATTCTGTTTCACAGTCCTTCCTTACCAATGTTTGTGCTCCATATTTCTGCTGATCCGATTGTTTTGAAAAGACTGCAGATACCTATTTCATTTCTCAGACCTAATGAAAAGCCTACTACTTGCCATAAATAGTTTAAGGCTATGAACATTCCCTTTCCAGTATATTGGAGATAATGCATGGTCCTTCTTGCAATTACTTGACAGTAATTAAATTTGTGGGTTTTGCTGACTTGGACCAAGTTCCCTCCACCTCCTGAGGTTTATTACATCAGCTGAATGCTTCAATTCAATTGCCATCTTTTGCTAAATGCTATCTGCTTTTAATCCTGGCAAGGATCTTTTATAAACCCTTTTGTTCAATAGATAAGCAGTCTGCAATGACAGTCTCCATGAACATTTGTGTAACTTCAGTGCTATAGTGATATATCAGAGGGCAAAAATGTTCTAGCCTACACAGTATTGCTTTGCCTCTTGTGTAGGTCCATGAGCCTGCTGTTCAGTGACCCTGATCAAACAGGTATGAATTTCTTTGGGTTTAACACTAAAGTGTTACATTATTAGAACAACACAAGCAGTTTAGGATGTATTAAATATATTAAATTAATTGGGCTGGGCATATTTAATAATAAGAGGCAGCAGAAGGCCTGATAATACAGAACATAATTATATTCTCCTAGCTTTTATTAGTTGTTTGGGTTCTTTTGCCACTATTATACTGATTTCTTTATTAACATTGTTATACTGCTGTTTTCTTATTCATTCATTCATTATTCCTCTAGGTTGTTGATTATCCCATTGTACTGCCTGCACAGATTTTCCCTTATGTTCTTTGTACTGTCCTTTAGCCTAAAACAGCTTCTATTCTATCTGTACTGAACACTGCAAATCAATAAACTAATGCATTTCATTTAGAATCTTGAACCTTTGTCCCAATCCCTGTGGTGTAATTTCAAACACTGATTAACATGGATTCCATATTTTCAAAATTGCTTATCTTAGAAATGGAGGAGTTGTATGTATATTTGAGAGATTCAGGTAGAGCTGTGGGTTTCAAACTAACTAACACTGATACATATTAATAGTCAGGAGAACCTCTTCAGCCCCATTTAGAGGAGGCAATCTTTATAGGCTTTTATACAGGACACCATGAATTGAATTACTATTTTGAGAGGCTGTTTTTTAAATCACAAATTAATGCAGAAAATGAAATGGAATGGAATAATAAATAAAAACAAGCAAAAGTAATCTCTCCAGAAAAAAAAACACATTAATCTACAGTATATCTGCAACTACCTCAGCAGGCAGTAGCATCTGGTTGCCATTTTCTGGACACAGAAACTAAGCAGGGTCAAACCTGATTAATATTTGGATTGGTGAGTTTCAGGAAGTACCAAGGCTGTAGGCTGGACTGGAGGTCTAAAAATATTCCAGGGAAAGGCAGTGGCAAACTGTTTCTGTACTGGGCTAAGAATATTGCACAGATGTGTCCTTGAAGTCCCCAAGAGTCAAGTTTCATTCTAAATACTTTACGGCAGCAACAATAACCTGCAGCTTGTGGCAATTAGTTTTACAACAGAGGGCCAACCAGTATGACCTCTGCCTGTAGTCCTCCTTATCATTTACATAAAAATAATTCTTCTTGAAAACATAATACTTGGGGTGGGGGTGGGGAGGAATGGAACACATTAATAAAATCTATGCTCCATTTTAAAATATCTCTAGTTTTAATTTCTTCAGAAGAAGGGGGTTCGGGGCAAAGAGGAGGAACAAAATGATTGCTATATCAGAAGAATTAATTCTGAATGATTTAGTACTCTGTTTTAAGTGTGATAATTTGCTATTCCTTTTAATTCTATATGAAGCTTACCCATGCATGTGATGGTGCTTGGTAGATTATTGATATGCTGATACACTGCCACCTTGTATGTGTATAGATACTGCTTCATTAAGCATGGAAGCTCTTATTGATTCAATGTATTTTTTAATCATCTCTCAACTCTGTGGCCATATTCCCATCAAACATTTAGCCAGCTGGATCAGAAACTCAACAAACTCTGCTTTGTCACCTTTTGGGGAATAAAGCCTTCATCCATTTTTACCAGGAAGTGCTTAGTATCCCAACAGCCTTAGCACTAGGAAAATATTGGCAAAGCATTTTTGCATTTTTAGATCCTTCCCAACAGCTTGGCTATGACGTCATTCAGGTATTAGGGGAGATTTGCTTTTTCATCTGATTTTTACTTTCAAGTTCTTGGAGGACTAGGTAGTCCAAATGGAGTAATTGATTGGGATTTAGTATTTCTACAACACAGCTAATTTAAGTAAACTCTAAGCAAGACTTAATCTGTTTTATGCTATACCTGACCCTGGGAGTTAGTGGAATGGGTCAAATGACTCTGTAGTCTCACAGCAGGATAAAGCCCTTCTTCACTGACCCAGTTAAGCATGTTTTGGGAAGTGTTTCTATGATATACATTATAATCATTTTAAATGATGAAATACAATCTTTCTTTTTAAAAATGAAAAGTCTTAGAACTTTCTTAGAATAATTGATGTCTTTATCAGTCAAAACAACAAACAGAAAAGACATGCCTGCAGTTTAGAAAAGAGGACAATTGTAAATGTGATCTGAAACTACTCATGCAAGTTAATGGAAAGTATAAACATGAGTATTGTGATAGTCACCGTGTTGCATATCAGGAAATGGACACTGCTGCTGTTTCTAAATAAATCTTGAATAATAATAATTAATTGTGGAAATGATTTTTATGGCCTAAGTTGAAGTCAAAGATAAACCACAGCTTAAGCCATTACACTGCAACTTGGATATTTAGATATGCAGTCTGAAGATGTGAATGGTTATGAGAAAACAAGTGTCAGTGGTGAGCATCCCAGTTTCTCTCTCTCTCTCTGTCTATAGACCAGGAGCCATATTTAGGTAATACAAATCCAATTTCCAAACAGAAATAAATTGGAGATCCTAGCTGAAAGGATTAGGAGGGACCAGAAGACAAGTCTCAAGAAACAAGGAGGAGAATCTATTGGAACTGTCGACTTACAAAGCAACATAAGAGGGGCAAGGCAACCTAAGAAATTCAATGAATTAATGAATTGTCAGGATCCTTAGTTAATAATCAATGGTCTCAGGATATATTCTGCAGTGTTATACCCAGAGCTACAGAATTAGTTTACATCACTACAAAAAGATTTGCCTTTGTTCTTCTCCTCTTGCTTATCCTTTGTATATACTATATCGGCTGCAGAGGTTTGCTTAACTCTCCAGGAAAAAAAAAATGTGGTACAGTGGCAAGTTCTGTTCCATTAATACAGAAATAGCAATGTATATGACCTTTTGTTATATATTCCTCCGTCTTCCCTCCTCCCCCCTTTTTCATTCCATTGTGAAGATCATTGAATCAATATATAACGTAGGAGTTTAGATCAGTCTGTATCTACTCCATGTGAATGTTACATGCATTCACTTATTATTGTTGTTGTTGTTCAGTCGTTAAGTCGTGTCCGACTCTTCGTGACCCCATGAACCATATTGCGCCAGGCTTTCCTGTCCTTCACTGCCTCCCTGAGTTTGCTCAGTTTCATGCTCATTGCTTCAGTGTGCTATCTAACCATCTCATCCTCTGCCGTCCTCTTCTTTTGTCTTCAATCTTTCCCAGCATCAGGGAAAAGAGTCCTCTCTTGGCATTAGGTGACCAAAGTATCTGAGCTTGAGCTTCATTATCAATCCTTCCAATGAGCAATCAGGGTTGATTTTCTTTAAGATTGACTGGTTTGACCTCCTAGCAGTCCAGGGGACTCTTAAGAGTCTTCTCCAGCACCACAGTTCAAAGGCATGAATTCTTTGGTGCTCAGACTTCTTTATGGTTCAGCTCTCACAGCCATACATTACTACTGGAAAAACCATAGCTTTGACTATGCGGATCTTTGTCGGCAAGGTGACGTCTCTGCTTTTTAATATGCTGTCTAGGCTTGCCATAGCTTTCCTCCCAAGGAGCAAGCGTCTTTTAATTTCATGGCTGCAGTCTCCATCTGCGGTGATCTTGGAGCCCAAATAAATGAAGTCTGTTACTGCTTCCATTTCTACCCCTTCTATTTGCCAGGAATTGATGGGTCCAGATGCCATGATCTTAGTTTTTTTAATGTTGAGTTTCAAGCCAGCTTTTGCACTCTCCTCTTTCACCCTCATCAAGAGGCTCTTTAGTTCTTCTTCACTTTCTGCCATTAGGATGGTATCATCTGCATGTCTGAGGTTATTGATGTTTCTCCCTGCAATCTTAATTCTGGCTTGTGATTCTTCCAGCCTGGCAGAATCTGAAGCAAAAGTAGATGTTTTTGAGCCACAGTCAGCTCTTGTTTTTGCTGTCTGTATAGAGCTTCTCCATCTTGGCTGCAGAGTATATAATCAATCTGGTTTCGGTATTGACCATCTGGTGATGTTCATGTGTAGAGTCGTCTCTTGTGTTGTTGGAAAAGAGTATTTGCTATGACTAGCTTGTTCTCTTGACAGAACTCTATTAGCCTTTGCCTTGCTTCATTTTGTACTCCAAGGCCAAATTTGCCTGTTATTCCGATTACTCCTTGACTTCTTACTTTAGCATTCCAATCCCCTATGATGAAAAGGACATCTTTTTTTTGGTGCTAGTTCTAGAAGGTGTTGTAGGTCTTTATAGAACCGGTCAACTTCAGCTTCTTCGGCATCAGTGGTTGGGGCATAGATTTGGATTACTGTGATGTTGAATGGTTTGCCTTGGATATGCACTGAGATCATTCTGTTGTTTTTGAGGTTGTACCCCATTACTGCCTTTCCCACTCTCTTATTGACTATGAGTGCAACTCCATTTCTTCTAACTCACAGTAGTAGATATAATGGTCACCTGAATTAAATTCACCCATTCCCCTCCATTTCAATTCGCTTATTATTGACTTACATCTAATTTTGGAGAATATAAAAAACAAACCCTCTGATAACCTACCATTACAGTAATGTCCAATCATTATTTTGGATGTTTTCCCCCAAATATATGTTTCTATAAATCTTGGATGAATATTCCTCAAACACATTTTTCTGTGTATGGATATCCCTTGATACATGCTTTTCCTAATACAGCAATGTTTAAAATGCCACTTTTCCAAATGTCTATTTATTTTTCCAAATGTCTATTAGTTCACACTCTGATGGAGTCCATGGTGGTAAATCTTGGCATATTAATGTAAAAGAAATCCGCTGAAGGAAAATGTTGTCGTGGGGAAGAGGATTGTTGGTTCCAGTGATTGAGAGAACTGCCCCCAGACCAAAATAACTCTTCTGATCCTCTATCATTTGTAACCCAATCTTTCTTTGGAGAAAAAGAGAAGCCTTGGCTTGGGGTGGAAAAAAGTCTTCTTGGGAAAAAAATAATTCTCATACTTTATTTCATTAAAAACTCTAGCTTGCTTGCAAATATAATTCAGTTGTGCTGGAAATCAGTCTTTTGCTTTTCCTTCATGCCAGATTATAGAAGAACAAAGCTCCATTTTTCCCACTCTCATTCCCAGTTCAAGTACTGAATTAAACAGTACTGCCTCTGGAGTGATCTGGGGCAAATTGAGATATTCCCTCAAGCACCTCTTAGTTTTATTTAGTCTCTGAATCTGAAGGTATTGTTACATATGCTGCTTAAATCATGAGAGAGAACATCAGAGTTATTTCTCTATATATCATTTCCTTGCATCTAAGAAAAGGAACAAAAGACAGCCCTGAGGTGTATTAAGACAGTCCTCATTCCCCACACCTTCTGTACAATTCAGCTGGAGATGATGTATGAAAACTCCCCCCACTTTTTTTCAACAACATAATACAGTGGAAGAGCTAACAATGCTTCATTCTGATTTCTATGTGCTTTGACCCAGAATATTAACCATGATACTAGACAATTGTCATTACTGAGGATTCCACTTTTTCCAATAACTCCTGGAAAAAAAAAATCACACTTCAAAAAACCTGTTTTGGCAAGTGAAAATTATAGCTCACAATCAATATGTGAAGAGCCAAGATCTTTAGTTCTGCACACGGAAAGATATTGTCATAAAAGTATCCCCAACGAGCGCTTAATTAGCAGATGTAGCTAAAAGGTCAGGTGGAAAGTTGCATGCTGCTTCAGCATTTTGGGAACAAAACATTAAGATATACTGATAATGAGGTACAAGTAGCTGAGCAGAGCTATGATGTTCTTGGAAATGTCTGGCACATACTTTCTTCTTCTCAGACCCACTAAATAAAAGGCCAAAAAAAAAAAAAAAGATAAACCAAAAATGGAAAAGATGGAGGTACAATTTAATAGCAAGTTATAACAACAGAAAGGCTACAGACAATAAATTTAGATTTTGCTTAGGTGAATATAATTTTATATTAGCTATGTGAAAGCCCATATACATCCATATTATTTCACTCATCTCTAATTTCTGAGGAACGTTTCCAAAAGTGGTCTAAATAAATGCAGTTGCTGGTTATATGAAGTTTGTATTCCTGCCCCACCCCACAAGTGAAATACCATTTTAGGGCCATGTAGCACTTTGGATTTCAAGGCAAAATGATGCTTTGAAAGATGTGGTGGCACACACAGGTAGCATCTTCCTGAAACTCCCTGAAGCAGCTGTGTCTTCTCCAAGGATCACACAGTAGCCCTCCACAGCTGCACTGGGATCCCAGGGAAAATATGAAGAACTGCACAGAGAAGCTATACAAGCACATGTTGACAGCATCATTCTGCCTTTGAATCCGAAGCCCTACTAATTTTCTATGCAGTTTATGTGATTTGCCCTTTTCTCCCAATTATCTTTCATATATGCTTTTTAATGTCACTTTGCATATGTTACAGTGCAAATCTCCCAAGCATATTCTGATTTTTATGCAACTTTTAATTTTGAATTATTTATTTATTTTTTAGCTGAGAAGAGTTGACAGAGGATTCCATTCACTGCTGTCACTTCTGGAGTGGCAGAAGCTACTGCTTTGGAGACTGTAATATTTCAAATTAAAAAAAAAAAATCCACCCATAAGAGTAAAATATGACCATGTTTCATGTTTTCTTCTGCATTTAAAAGCAAGTAATTTCAATAATTACACACCAGCACTTAAAGAAAAAAAGTACTATCTTAAAATAAGTGTGGTCAGAAATATTGATTAAAAATGGTATGTTCCGGGTTGTCCACTAAGGCGCACAGATTATAGTGTAATCTACACATGCACACACATGAAAATGCCAAACTCTTTGATATGTGGAAGGACAGTTAAAGTTCTATGTACAACAAGAAGTAAGTAATCTAAGGTATTGCTAGTCTGGAATGAAGGAAGTAGCAAGCAAAGTCATTAATATAATACTATTTTCCCTTATGGTAACCAGGAACCCCGTTTACCATCTTCATATCAGGATATGCAGACAGTGTTACCAGATTTATTCCCAAAGAAGAATAGTATCAGAGATTTGCTAAGATATCTTCACATGCTATTCTATACCCAAACCAAAAGTGTGAATAGGATGTGGCACTGCGGAACTATAGTGAATGCCCCACAATTTATTCTATTGCATTATTGTGAAATGTAGCAATGGGTTCTTTCTGTTCCCAATAATTTAGAAAGTCTTTAGAGAGGAGCAATGATTTATTCTTATCATCCAACATTCTGGAATTAGGGAGGAGGGGCATTCTCCATTTAAGTGGGAAGGGTATGCATACATTCCATTTTGAACCTTTATCCTTAGGGGAATATATTCCCATGTAGAATTCAACATGAGAGTAGCTCCTCCTCACCCACCCCATGTCGCATGGGGATACCAAGAACCAAAGCTGCCATAGATGCAACACAATTGTCTGAAATGTGATTGTCTACTATCAGAGTTGCAACTTATCTGATAGAGTGAATATGCAAAGGCTCTCTGCTGCAGACAGTAGCAATGCAATTGTAGAGACTGACTCTTCAGTGATGTTGTAAGTATAACTTAAATAGAAGAGGGGCTGTTACCACTCCTCATGTGCTGAACTATATATATGAATATACCATCTGAACAGAGTTAAAGAGAAGGGCCATAATTAGAATGTATCACTTGAATGAGATACATTCTATAAAATTTGGTTATGTTTAAAATTGCTCTGTGTGTGGGTTCCACCACAGAAAGCTGGTGGAAAATGAGCTGGGAGGAGTACATTACTTCTCTTAGTGTGCATATTGGATCTTCCTATACTGTGGCTCAAGGTAGAATTTCCATTGCGAACCCTCATAAAGGTCACAGAACCACATATAGTATGTTTGTACTCAGTATCAACATTCATTTGGTACTGTCTATTAAGTCTAAACAACATCGCAATTATTATGCTTTCCAACTCAATTAAATGTTGGAAAGCAATTATATAAAGAGGTTGTCTATCTACCAAGAGATGTGCTCCAAAAACTGAACAGAATAGCACCACCTTTGGTATTGGGGAGAAGCAAGTAAAAGAGCGATTGAGTTTGAAAATGGGCCAGATCTGATGGGGGCTATGAAGAAAAAAAATCCAGAAAAATTTCTCCAGTGCATTCTTTTGGAGGAGGCTGATGGGTATTTTCTCAGAATGTTGTCAACTACTCCATTCTAAGCCCCCTCACTCCCAGTCACCTGTCTCACAGCAAAGCTACTATTAAGTGATAGAAAATATGGCTTCTGAAATTCTTCCCTATCTTGCATTATAATAAAACAGGTCTTATATTTAGGGCTTTTTTTTACAGTGCAACCTTATGCTGATTGATTCCTGAATGTAAACTGGCTGGAAATTAAGCTGGTTTAAGAAACCCCTTTCCAGATTTCAACTTGCTTTGCTTTGGCCATGGTGATCGGTATTTATCATGCACTTATCATGGCCTTTGGTTTGTGGATTCTCCTGCTTCTTTATCTCCCTTCTTTAGCCAATGGGAATGTAGGCATTTGCCTATAAAGAAGTCCCATAGACAGCACCTCTTGTGCTGGCCAAATCACTACTTTGGATGTGTAGAATGAAAATATGGATGTAGGTTGCCTTCCTGGTGAGCTGGGGGCATATAGAGGAACACGCTTTACATGACTGCTCTTGAGAAATGGTTTGTAGCCTGTACTTGTTCTGGACAAGCTAGTTATGCAGGTCAGTTCTTAGATTTGTTCAACTCTCATCTTCTTTACTCCCAGTGCTAGTCTCATGTCTCTTATGGCTAGAAAAAGACCTCTTCTTTTAATTTCCTATTTTTTCCTGTGTTCTTTTCTTTTAAATCTCTGTGCAAAACCCGCTTCTCCCATGAAACTTTCCTAGAGCAGAGATTCATTTTTTTCTCACAACCCTGATGCAAAATAATTCTTCTTTGCTCCTTTCTAGCTAACTCTTTATTGACTTCTAGCTCTTTCTCTTCACCTTTGTCCTGCCTTACTTGATATCTGAATCTTCTAAGCAGGTCAAGAAAACATTCTTCCCACTCCACTAAGCCACTGCATTATAACTTTAGATTGGAAAACAAAGATTCTCTCAGTTGTTTATGAAGAGAATTGAATTTTTTCCCATAGTACTTTTGCGAGGAATAGAGTAACATTTAAAATTTTGTGCCTTGTCAAATGAGTGCATTTGTTTATGATTATTTACACAACTGCACCAAAGTGTTTTCAATCTGTCTTATGTGGCTTGCCTGCATTTTGGTTAGAGTTCTCTAATAGCTGCTTTTCAGCATTTGATTTTTAGATTGCTAAGGGAAAAGAAAACTCTTCAACATAGCAAAAGATTGGGCCTTGACAGGCTGAAGATAACTGCTTAGTGGATGAGCTTCTTATGTACCACATTTCCAGGGACATTCTGTGGGAAGGAGAATACAATATTTGGCTTAATGTCTCAGTTCTCATTGTTGCTCACTGCCTTAGATAATTAAAATTAGTCTCCAGTCCTAGTCCTTCCTAAAAATATGGAACATGTCAAGGACATGGTTTCTAGATGAAAGGAGTACCAATAAAACTAGCAAACAGCTTACCCAACAATCCGTTTTCAGAATGACTGTATTAAGCTGATGTCTTCCCCCCACCCCCGCCATTCAGAAAATTCCCAGTGGGCAGTTAATACCATTTTGATTCTATGGTCATATCACAGCTCTGTGCTTTTATAAGTCATTTTAACACAAATTGTCTGAATATTTAGATGACATTCATAAAGAAGCTTACAGTTCAAAGAATAAGGAAGCTGATTTCAGCTTTAAAATAAATACAAAAATCTCTTATCTTTTCATATTACAGTGGTCATTTGCCATACTCCCTGAAGAGTGACCTCTGCAAAAACAAGGAAAACCTGGGGTGGGGGGGGTGAGCAAAGGAAAACTTAAGGTAACAAAACCGTGAGATGTAAGGGATAATTAAAAGACAGTTGTGGGACTTCTGAGCATTTAAAATGATAAATTTTCATCTAAATTGCAGAAATTTCCAGTAGGAATGTCTCATTATTGGAAAAGGACTTGGGGTCTTTGGGGTCACTCAGCTATGCTCTTTTGTCTTTGTACAAAAGCTTTTATATAATATTTCTGAACTCAAGGTGCGAGAGATTTTGTTAATGGTCCTTGACTTTTTCTATCATATTCAGAACTATTTAACTTTATAATCTTGAAATTCCAGGAGTTTCTTTCTTCTTCTTCTTTAAATGAATGAGGAATATATGAGATTCTTAAGTGAATTATTTTAATACAAATTTTGTTGAGTATAGTTTTAACATATACCCAAATATCCAGTTTGGTATTGCGTCTTACAGTGTTAAATACATTTGAGTTCTGACAATTATAAAATGCTACTCATACTATATAGAGGAAGGAAGGAAGGAAGGAAGGAAGGAAGGAAGGAAGGAAGGAAGGAAGGAAGGAAGGAAGGAAGGAAGGATCATTAAACAATTCCAAATACTACTTCTACTCTAAGAGTGACTGTAATCCATGGCAGACATATTTTCATTGCAGTAGGTCCCAATTCAGATCTTGAAGCCCATAAAAATTGTTCCTGGTCAATGTCAATATAGTCAGTAATGTTTACTTAGAAAGAGCTGTCATGCATCATCTTCAAATTGAAAAGGCATATGACAGAGGAAGCGTTAGACGTACCAATGAGAAGGAAGCACTGATTCTAAAAGGCCTAGTACTGTGCATATTCTAAACCTTCACTTTCTTCCCAATGGGTTGAAACTGCAACTCTTTTAGTTCCGAGCCAGCAGTACATATCTGTAAGGTATCGAGTAGGAATAGGTTGTTTTAAATCACATTAATTATCATAGTGAGGACAGTTTTATGCTGATCAAAATGACTGATGTTGAGTTTTCATCTTTAGCTGCAGATATGCTATTATTGTATTGTAAACATGTTAAAGGAAATTGGGACATATCTGATTATAAAAAACCTAGGAGCACTAGTAACCCAAACTGGTTGAAAAAAGTTTAGCTTTGCAGATAACCCACAGTGTTAGAAAAGTGATTCTTAAATATCTCTCGAGAAATATCTGAATGGATGCCTTTGTGTTCTACCTTTATTCTCTTCCTCTAAAACATGCTAGTGCACAGAACAATGTCTAAGCTTGAAAACAAAAGACCAGCTACAGTTTCTTTAAAAACAACACTCTGAAAAAAAAAACGTATAAATAAATGATATATTATTAAATAACATAAGCTCCCCGTAACTCAATTCCTAGGAAATTAACCCCTGGGTGAAATGTTTGTGCCTCTGGAGTTTTCATTGTCTGAAGAACTAGAGTGAAAAAAACATAACAGTCTTCCTGTACTTAGTATATTCCTTGTCCTTTGGCATTCTTAGAAACCATTTCTAAAATTTAAAATAAACCTTTTCTAGGCACTATTTCCAAATTTCATCACTTCACATTGACCTACTTCACATTTTGTGCTTAATAATAGGCGATTCCTTTCATTTTTGCCTTGGTATATTATATGAATTCTTCTGTAGAATGAATAAGAAGTTTCTGTAGCAACTGAATTTTGAAAAACAGACTAGTTTAGAATTGAAATCTTTATTCTGGTCATAGATCAGCATAAGATAACATAAAATCAGAAAAATTATAGTCATTCCAATAATGCTAAACTTATGAGATATAAAATAGAAGGCATCTAAAACAGCAATAGGAAAAGAAGTGGGACAGGGATGCATATTGTTCCCATATTTGTGTAACTTATACAGCAAACATATTATAAAAATGATAGGGTTGAAGGAAATGCTGAAATCAAAATTGAAGGGCAGTTCATTAACAATCTGAGATAGTATGCAGGTAATATTACTATTAGCTAACAATAAAGAAGAATTAAAGGGAACTTATTATGAAAGTGAAAATCAAAAGTGAAATATCCAAGTTAATGTGAAATAGTAAGTTGATAAAGGTAATATCAGCCTGCATGCTTAGTGATGTAGAGCCAATGCTAAAGATATTATGGTGGTAGAAAGTTTTGTTTCCTGGGGCTTAAGAATAAAGTTGGAAGTGTGTTAGAGAATTGAAGAGGAGATTAATTCTAAGAGAGAAGGCAATAACAATCTTAGACAAGATCATGAAGGATATTTTAGCAACAACAAGTTCAGTACAGTTCAAGCAGTGGTAGTGTATAGCTAGGAAAACTGAGTAATAAGAGTGAGAAAAAGGATAGATGATCTTGAATTATGGATTTGGAGACTGTTATTAAGAGTACCATGGACAGGAAGATGAACTAATCAGTCAGTTGTGGACCAAATCAGGATTGACTGCTCCCTTGAAGCAATCATCAGCAAGCAGAAAGTCACATACTTTGAGCACATAATGGTTTAGGGAAAAAAAATTATGCTTGGCAAGATTAAGGGTAGTAGGGACAGACAATGGATAAATTGGATATATGAGATTAAGGATGTTACTGAAATGTCCTTGGAAGAGCTATAAATTGTTGCTGTAGACATACTGTATTGAAATGGCAAATGTTTGTCCATTTCTTAGGTGTCAGGAGTCAAGTC
The DNA here is from genome assembly GCF_059951505.1 of Python bivittatus. NCBI lineage: Eukaryota > Metazoa > Chordata > Lepidosauria > Squamata > Pythonidae > Python > Python bivittatus. The sequence goes on along the minus strand of NW_028277075.1, from coordinate 19,185,804 downwards.
AGATTTAATGGTGCCTAACTAACCAATGTTGGGTGGATTCAACTATTGTGGTTGGTAAGCTATATTTATAACATGTCACATGAAGCTAGTCATGGGTAATTTTTCAATAAACCATAGCTAAATATGAAATGTCAACTCCATCTCAGAATTCAGTTGAGGTGGCCTAATGTGGAATAGTTTCTAATTTGAGTCCTAATTTGAGTTACAGTATTAGAATTACACAGCATAATCTTGAAGAATCCATTGCTCCAAGCTGGATTTATTAGGAGTATCTGTTTTAATCTAGTGGAGGTGCTGAACCTCCCTGGCCATGGTGTTCAAGAATCAAACTAGTTCTTCTGTTCCCAAGAAATTGTACAGGCAGGCCCCAGGTTAAGAACATCTGACTTAAGGACAACCCCTAAATATGAACGGGCTGCCTATTACTAAAAATGGCAGACAGTGTTGTCCTTCCTCGAGCTGATGAACTACTGAAGCCATGCAATGCTTTCAGGAGCCGCCGAACCTGCACATTTTTAATATACAGCCTGTTTTCAGCAGTTTTCAGCAGTTCCTGAAAGCACTGCATGGTTTCAGCAGTTTGGTGGCTCAAGGAAGGACAACACCGTCCACCATTTTTAGTAATAGGCAATTTGTTTATAAGTCTGAGTTCCAACTTACATATGAATTTGAGTTAAAGACAGAGTTAGAAACGGAACTTGTTCTTAACCTGGGGACTGCCTGTACTACCCAACCTCTTTCTGGTCATAATAATTGTTTGCTGCTTTAGAGCAATGTATCAATGGTACTTGGAGCATGATGGATAGCAACAGAGATTTTGTCATGAAACCAGACTTTCCATATTGAGTTTTAGGGTGCATCTGGTCATTTCCTACATATACCTATTTGCTGCAATCTCTATCGGTCCCAGGAGATTGCTACTCAATGCCCCATCACACAACCTGAATAGTCTGTCCAATACCAGCTTACCAGACTGTATAGACAGCTAGAGGAAAAGGTACAGGTAGATTAACATCAGATAATGATAAGAGCACATTACCTCCTGAAAAAAACCTCCCCAGATCTACTCTCTGGCTTCATTAATGTGTGCATTCAATCATCAATAGCAGTCCCACAGCAATACAACATTCACTATCTTCCTCCCTCACTTTGTGATGCCACATTCATCCCTTGGTTCCTTCATAACTAAAAGCCATTGGTCAATTTGAGATGAAATAGGAATCTTCCCTCAGGATTTAAAAGGCACATATTGTTTCCCAAAGAAAGGAAGGGAAAGATCCAATATTTTCTTTTCGTAATAAAAGTAGCAGCTCAACAAGAGGCCACAGAGAGGTGCTATAAACCTACTGTCAGGCTTTGAAGCTGCGGCTGCAGAGACCAGATGGAGCTTCTCTGAACGCTTCTCGAATCGGGATTCCTGCTGACTTTTGTACTCTTCCTTTTATTTTCCTAATATCTCTCCTAGCACTCATCATACCACAGCAGGAGTCCAGCAGTCTGAGCTTAAAATAATGAGATTGGCAACTGACAGTAACAAGTCAAGGGAGATTTACTTTACACAATGCTTTCAGACAGAAAATTTAAATAACCATCATCTCTCTTTTTCCTCTCCCTTTTGAAAGTAAATAACACGTTTGTTTGAATAAATGAGTGTTTGCAGGACTCAATTTTTAAAATCAGTTTCAGAGGACCCAACCATGCAAACAGGTATGTAGATATGAATTCCTACATTAACACTTTATTTCTTGGCTACATCACTCACCCGGTGGTTTAAAAAACATTGATAATGTCATTTACCCTTGCAGGATTTGAAGCAAAATATGAATGATTATAAGAAACAAAGGCTATGAATGGTACCCATCCTTAACTTCTCTATGAATTTTCATCATGTAAAATCACATTGATATTCTTAGCCAACGTGTCCTTTCCTGGGATGTGGCAGAATGGCTTTGCACTTAGCCTGTGTGGACTGAAAGAAAGGAGATGATGGCCATAAAGACTCACATGCAGTCAGATGAGAAGGGGAAGCACTCTTCTGTTCAAAAGTAGTGATCTACCTCTCTCCTCCTCCTCTTCTTGGCCTTCAGTCTAAGAGACAATGGCTGTGTTTGCACAAGCCACAAACTAGTCAACCACACTTGAGCTTAGCATGTTATCCAAACCCAGCCCCATTAGCAGATTCATGGGAGATCCAGGGCCAACAGAAGGAAAATCTGTTTCCACACAACTACATTGGTAAATTGCAGAATTCCCTGCCAATAGCTGTAGTAATGTCAATCTTAAAGGAAATCAACCCTGACTGCTCATTGGAAGGATTGATAATGAAGCTCAGATACTTTGGTCACCTAATGCGAAGAGAGGACTCTTTGGAAAAGACCCTGATGCTGGGAAAGATTGAAGGCAAAAGGAGAAGAGGACAGCAGAGGATGAGATGGTTAGATAGCATCACTGAAGCAATGAGCATGAAACTGAGCAAACTCAGGGAGGCAGTGAAGGACAGGAAGGCCTGGCGCAATATGGTTCATGGGGTCACGAAGAGTCGGACACGACTTAACGACTAAACAACAACAACAGCTGTAGTAATGGCTGCCAATCTGGTTTTAAATCAGACAGGTTTATAAGGATTTGGCTATCAATGGCTAAAATGTTATGGCTATTCTTGTAAATCATGGCAGTATGTCTTAAATATTTATTGCTGGGAGGCAACATTGTAAGGGGGGTATAGTTTTCCAAGTCAGGTTTGTAAGTTTCCCATAAGCATCCAGATAACCACCATATGATACAGAATACTGGCTAGATGGGCCAATGGCTTGATCCAGCATGGGATTTTCTTAGGTTCTTATGATTAATTTATTGATAAATATATTGTGTGCATCCAGAAAAATGGGTTGAGTAAACTGGCTCAAGTAAACTGGCTCAGGTAACCATATATGAGGATGTCATGCATTACAGCTAAACTGGGCTCACCTGTTTGCCATGGTCATGAGAGTCATGTAGGATCTTCTTTCTTCTTATTTACCTTAGTGGCTGACATTGTGCTGTGCTTCCTGAGTTTCCTCCAACTACAGGCAGTCCTTGACTTACAACCATTTGTTTAGCAACCATTCAAAATTACAGTGGTGCTGAAAAAAATGACTTACAACTGATCCTCGCAATTACAACTGTTGCAGCATCCCCACAGTCACATAATCAAAATTAGGGCGCTTGGCAACCAGCATGTATTTACGACAGTTGCAGCTTTCTGGGATCATGTGATCACCATTTGCAACCTTCCCAGCTGGCTTCCAACAAGCAAAATCAATGGGGAACTGCATGCTTCACTTAGTGACTGCTGCAAAAAATGTCATAAAATCAGGTGTGGTCATATAATGCCTCACTTAATGACTGCACTGCTCTAATGATGAATTTTTTGATCCCTGTTGTGGTCGAAAGTCAACAAGTATCTGTATTAACACTGACTGGGAGCAGAGATGATCCTAAAGGCAGTACTGGGCAAGCTGAATAGGATTTTTTTGTTTTGGAAACAAAACATAGAGCAAAATCTAGTGAATGTTCAAGGTGAAGAGACTCTTGGATTTTTGAAGTCTCAAAGCTAACACTGACAGTGAAGGGACTTCTGGCTCTTCTTACAGAGACTATAAAAGTAATATAAAGCAGCCATGTCCCAGGGATTAGCTCACTGAGCAAGCAAGGAGGGTGAGCAAACAAGAGTTTGTCAGGAAAGTTTAAAGGGGACTCCCTAATAATTTTTCCCTTAAGAGTTTGTAATTGACTAACTAGAAAACCTGAAGTTTTTATTTCTCTGTTTAATTCAAACTTTGGCTTGTGGGTAGGAGTCTGCAGATGTAACTTGCAAGGCTTGTGATATGCTTGTTTTGCTGCCTGAAAACAATTTAGGATATATTTATAGTAAATGATATTTGTAGCAGTCCTTAAACAAAGACTCAAAGAACTGGAGCAGCAAATAGATACACTTCAGCTGGTAAGAAAGAACAAAAGTTTATCAATTCAAATAAAGAAAGATCTATTACAAAAACTGACAGTAGACACAACTCTCTGTAGGGAAAACAGTCAGACAGAGCAGCAAGCCTAACAGTTGGGAGTAATAACTAGGAGCAAGAGACATAGAAGATATTTTACATCCTTGGAACTGAAAAACAGTTTTCAGACCCTGTTAAAACCAGCTCTGAATGCTCGGAGAAGAAAAAGAAACGCTGCTGAATTAGAAAGGACAATGGATTCCTACAGGGCAAAAAGGATGCAACTGAGTGCTATAAGAAGACAAAGAGAAGAGTCATGATTGTCCATAACTCTCTACTACAAGGAACTGAAGAAAATGTATGCTCACCAGACTTATTGATTCATAAAGTGAAGGGTAAGGAGCAGGGAAGTGACATAACAACTTCCAAGATTTACAGTACCGGGTCCATTGACAATTATCCCTTCACTGCTGACACATGTGAGGGTAAACAATACTGCAAAGAAATCTGCAACAATATCAATACAGACTTGAAAATCTTGGAAGAAAGCTCAAGAAGCTGCGAGTGCAGATAGGATTCTCATCCATCTTTCTAGTCCATGGAAGAGAACCAAAAACGGAAAGAAGAATGCTGCAAATCAATGACTGCCTACACAAATGGTGTCAACAGGATAAATCTAGTTTCTGGGGTCATAGTTTGTATTATCTATAAGATGAACTACTGGCATCAAATGGGGTACACCTCATAAAGAATAATAAAAATGTTTTGGGCAAAGTGCAGCAAGCTTGATTAGGAGGGCTTTAAACTGAATCTGGGGGTGGACAGAAATGAAAACCCTGAATAGGGACTTCAGATATAAGACTTGTGGAAGATTTGCTGAAATGGAGCTGTTTAAGCTACTCTTTGATAAATCGAGAAAAAAAAAAGGCTTATAAATTTCATGCCCTTCACAGTGTATACACCAGTGTTCAGAGTACCAGGAGTATTCATAGAATACATTGGTATTTTCCTTTGTGTATCCAAGTAAGCTGTTGCATCTGAGTGTGGGTATGTCTGTGTGATGTTTATGTGTATGCACATACTTTCTCACCAGGAACTAATGAGGGTGAATTCATATGTGTTGACTCTGCATACAGTATGTGGGAGTGCAAGGGTCTACTCTGGGTGAGTGTATATGTTTTGCGTCTGTGTCTGTTTCTGATCTCCCCTTATGTTGTATCTCTCTCTGTTTCAGTATATGGGTATGCTGGGAAGTACAGAGTGGACTGTATATACTACTTTCTGGGTCACATGACCAGGAGGAAAGGGGGCTTAAAATGATGGGAGTTGAGCTGCTATAGGAATGAATTGAAGTTTCTCTGTCTCTTTTTTTTCTCTGCAGCCCCCGACTGTTTTCAAACTTGATATTTCTTTTCCTGGTTTCCCCCACTAAATCAATGTGATCTTGTTCTGTTCCATTTCTGGAGAGAGATTCTAGTGATAGAGGGACAGATAGACAAGTCCTGGCATGCTTTCAATAATTCTTTCCCAATTCCATTGGGTTGGAAAGAATAAAAAGGGGCACATATAGAAAATGAGAAAAGGCCACATCAGAAAAGAAGAGAACCAGACAAGGAGATTGGAAGCATACACTGGTGTCAGAAAAATGAATGCTCAAAATGAGCTTAGGTTAGTGAAAGATTACAAAAATAGTAAGGGGAAGGAAAGAAAGAGGAAGCCATCAAATATGTTGACAATAAAAAGAATCAGTACACTGGCTACTCTGTACAGACAGTAAAATACTAAAGGCAGAGCTACTCAGTCCCTACTTTGGCTTAGTCTTCTCCAATTAAAAGAACTAAAAGCAAACCAGGATATTATAAAGAACAAGATGAAGGGACAGGACTGAAGTTTAAGATTGATAGAAACATTGTCAGAGAATTATCTCTTTATTTTGAATGAGTTAAATCTCTAGGAGCAGATTCATTGCATCTGAGGATACTGAAGAATCTGGCTGACGGTCTAGCTGAAATCTTATCTATTATCTCTGAGAAATCTAGAAGTGATGAAATGCCAGAGGATTGGGGGAAAATGGAAAAAAGGGTGATCCTAGGGATTACTTTCAAAAATGGAAAAAGGACAATCCTAGGAATTACACACCAATCAGTCAGACACTGATACTTCAGAAGATTCTAGGGTGAAGCAGAAAGAGGTCAGTCTGTAAGCACCTTGAAAACAAAATAATAATTACCAGCAATCAGCCCGGATTTTTTAAGGTCAGTCCAGAAAGATTTGTTCAAATCTATTTTTTAAAAAAATTGGGTATCTTCCTTAATAGGTTGAGGAAGTGCTGTGCAGATAATAACCCCTAACTTTAGCAAAGCATTTCACAACAGTACTCCATGATATACTGATTATCAAAATAGTTAAAGGTTGTCTGGGTGGCATTATAATTAAATGGATACCTGGGGGCTTGAAAATCATACTCAAAGAGTGTTTATCTGTGGTTACTCATCAAATTAGAGAGAAGAATCAAGTGTGCTCCCACAGGGCTGTTCCCTGGGTCTTCTACTTCTCAATATTTTCATTAATGATTTGGATCAAGAGGTGGAAGGAATGCTTATCAAAGTTGCAAATAACACAAACTGGGTGAGGTAGCTAATACCCTAGAGAACAGAAATGAAATTCAAAAATATTTTAGAGAAGTGTGCTGATAGTAACAGAATGAATTTTAATGGAGACAAGTGCAAAGTTCTTAGCTCAGGAAACAAGAAGGAAATACAACCATATAGGATAACAGAAATCTAGCTTGGTAATTATATTTTACCCTTTTGATATTGTCCATGGGGTTTTCTTGGTAAGGATACTGGAGTCGGTTGCCATTTCCTTCTCCAGTGGACCACATTTTGTCAGAACTTTCTGCCATGACTTGTCCATCTTGATACTGAAGCTTGATACTGAATACTCGATACTTGCTTTCAATACCTGAAATTTCAAAGAAAATGAATACTTGAAACGAATACTTGAAATGAAATTTCAAGGAAAATGAATACTTGAAACGAATACTTGAAATGAAATTTCAAGGAAAATGAATACTTGAAATGAATACTTAATACTGAAGCTAAAGCTCAGATACTTTGGCCACCTAATGCGAAGAGAGAACTCTTTGGAAAAGACCCTGATGTTGGGAAAGATTGAAGGCAAAAAGAGAAGGGGACGACAGAGGATGAGATGGTTAGATTGCATCACCGAAGCGATGAACATGAAATTGAACAAAATCCGGGAGGCAGTGAAGGACAGGAAGGCCTGGCGCAATATGGTTCATGGGGTCACAAAGAGTCGGACACGAGTTAACGACTGAACAACAACAAATGGTATTTTGTAAAAGATTTTGGAACAATAATTGATTGCACACTGAACGTGAGTCAACAATATGATGTAGCTGCAAAAATAGTAAATACAGTTTTAGGCTGCCTCAGCAGAACTATAATTTCTAAATCATGGGAAGAAACTGTTTCAGCTTTTTTGGCTTTGGTCAGACCCTACTTCAAGTAATGTGTAATTCTAGCCACTACGTTTCAAGAAAGATTTAGAAAAATAGGAAAAGATCTAGATAAGGCCAAGAGATTTAGCTCTGATCAAAGAATTAAGTCCAATGAAGACACATAGAAGTAGATGAGTCTGTTTAGCTTTATCCTTTGACAGAAGAATGTGGTAACTCTCCCCAAATATTTGAAAGTATGTTACCTTTTGGAACAGTAAAGTTTTTTGTTCTGGAGTCTTTTGTTCTGGAGTACAGGACAAAGATAATGATGCTGGGATCTTGGTTACCTTCTTGCAGATGTTTCATTACCTATATAAGTAATATCATCAGTACTTTTGACACAAGGGAGTAGGGTTGCTGACTTTTTATGTGTCGACCTTACTCCCTTTTGTTAACATCACTGAGAATGTTACCTAGATTGGCAACGAAAAATCTACAAGAAGAAAATCATGCTCAGCAAGCACAAGATCCCAGCATCTCAACACTGAGCTACACTTAGTCTCCTCTAGCACTATAGAATAATTAAGTTACAGAAAGGCAGATTCTTGTTGAATGTTAAAAGAAATTTCCTAACAGCAAGAGCACTTTGACAGTGAAAAAAATTACTCAAAGAGGTGGTGGGCTCTGCTTCACTGGATGTGTTGAATCAGTGGTTAGACAGCCATCTGTCTGAGATACTTTAATTTAGATTTCTTCACTGAGCAAGGGGGATGGACTCAGTGGCCTAAACTGTCCCTTCCAACTCTATTACTTATTCCAACTTGTCCAGGCCAAGCCATGGAGCCTGAGACAGACATGAGTGCCCTAACATATTTTGCTTCTTCATGCAAAAGACAGAATGCTTACTCTGTTACAAGTATATATCTCCCCCACCTCCATGCAAATAAGAAGAGCTGTGGAGCTCATAAGATATGGATGGGGAATTGTCACTGCTATCCTTTTCCAACATCTGCTGGAGGCAGTTAACTCACCATGTCTAATGGTAGGACTGCTCTGGAGATTATAGTAATGAAATCCAAGGTCACCCAGCAGGTCAGGATGAAAATTCATGGACAGGGGAAAGATTAGCCTGAAACCTTGATTAACAACAACAACAACAACAACAACAACAACAACACATACAAAAACCTCAGGGAACAAAGTCCCTCCATCTCATTATCATAGAATACCAGCACTGGAGGGAGGGGAGTTTCTTTATTAAATTATACTCATTACAGTAGACTTTTAGAAAGTTCAATAAATATTATTGCATTTTTTAGATGTACAAAATTCCAGAGTCCCATCAGGGAGCATGGATGCTTAGGTGCCACTTGGTTTGTTTCATTGCATTTGTGAACCAGCTGCTAATACTGTACATAGCTTTGTGCTGAAGATAGGACAGATTGCCCAGATGTTAGCACAGTGGTATCCTCTACAGAGAATGGAGATTGGTCCCATTCTTTCTGTGCTGCCACTTAAGGTCAAACAAGTTGGAATTCTGTGAACTGTTTTCACATCCCTGGATGCATATATATTTTTCCTAATGAGACAAATACTAGCTTCCCAGAGTGTTTCACATTGCTTAACTAATGCTTCTGTGTGAAAGAGAGAGAGAGATCTCTTTTTCCCCCAGCACAGTGCTCCAAACTGAGTTCACCCTATCCCCTAGTCTTAAAAGAAGGATATCCAATCAGATCCCCACTATCATACTTTGTTTGGCTTTTATTGTTATTTTATACATTATGTATAACGTATGAGTGCATATAGTATTTTTGTAATATAGCTACTCCATGGCAGAATGACAGGACAGTTTCTTTACCATGGTGGTACATCATCTGCATTTGCCATTTCCAATGGTAAAACAGGGTTGTGTGCTAGCCCCAGTCTTGTTCTTCGCTTGCATGTTGTCATGTGCTGTCTAGGGTCTGAAGGAGGGAGTGTACATCAGGTACAGATTGGATGGGTCTCTCTTTGACCTTCACCACTTGAACACACAGATGAAGTGCCTCCATATAGTCATCCAAGAAACCCTCTTTGCTGATGACTGTGCTCCTGGTGCACAAAGTCAATGATCTACAGTTGATGCTGAACAAATTCGCAGACACTGTTATGCTGTTCAGCCTAACTATCAGCCTGAACAAGACTGAAGTACTTTACCAGCCCGTGCCAAATACCAACCCCATAGATCCAAAAATCACTGTTGATGACACCCAGCTGACCAATGTAAACAGCTTCAAATACTCAAGAAGCATCATCTCGAGTGATCGGTCTTTGGACAAAAAAATTGACTCCAGGATCAGCAACGCCAGTCAGGCACTGGAGCAGCTATGTACTATAGTGCTCAATCAACACAACATCCATATCTCTACAAAGCTGAAAGTCTACAGAGCTGTAGTTATCCTTTCTCTCCTATATGGATGTAAGTCCTGGACTCTGTACCAAAGGCACATCAAACAACTGGAGAAATTTCACATGGGCACTCACTGCTCCATCCTCGGCATTCTTTGAAAAGCCTATGTCTCCAACCTGGAGGTCTTGGATTGTGCAGAGTCCACCAGCATTTAATCTCTGATTATCAGAGCTCAGATGCAGTGGATGGGACACATCATCAGAATGGATGACCAAAGTATGCCTCACCAGTTGCTCTATGGTGTACTGAAGTCTGGGAAGAGACCTCGAGGTTGACCACACAAACGCTTCAAAGATGCTGTGAAAGAAACCCTACATCACTGTGACATCCAGCCAAGGGAACTAGAAGCTGCAGCTGTGGACAGAACCTGCTGGTGAGCCCTGTGCTATGAAGCCTCCACTGGCTTTGAAGACAGGCACTGCCGAAAACTGATAGAAAACCGTGAGTGGCGTCACAGAAGAACACCTGCAATTACTACAACAATGGATTTCCAGTGCCCCTATTGTGTTAGACTTTGCATTTCCAGACTGGGACTGCAGAGCCACCTCCATGTCCACAGATGAACTGCACAACAGCTTCAAACCTGAAGGACTACCATATTGAATATTATGTATGTAGATTTTTTTTTCAGATATTTTTCAGATAGATCAACTTTAAAAATATTATCTCCAGTGACAACGTGAAGCATTTTCTTTCACTTAGTGGTACTGGAGAACTTCCATCTGCTAGCCAATTATGCGTAATGTGTGCAACAGTTTTTGTTGCAATATTCTGACAACAGTTTGCTTACCAGATATACAGACTTGAATTGATATATACGGTCCTTCCCTGTCCATAATGTGTTTAACATGGCTTACATGTGTCCAGGCCTGATTCCCTTTTTCCCTGTCTCTTTGAATGCTGGGTGTGTGATACTGTAGCAGCTCATCAGATCTTATATGTCCCTGAACTTCAGGGGTATCTTTGGGTGGCCCTATGTTTTTTTTGCCAATATTTTATAATATTGGCATATCACAAAGGTGTGAAATCCTGGCTATGCCAGAAGGCCTGGGGGCTGGATGGGGGTTCCCATCAGTGGAAGTGGCTTGTGGGATAATTGACCTTGCCCACCCCCCTGTCATCTTGAACATTTTTTAGTATTTATGTATAGGGTTGTTTTTATAGTCTGATTTTAATTGATTAATTAATTTTAATTATTTATAAGGTATCATTTTTTAATGGTTCTTGGGTCTTTGGTTTTAACTGTGAACCACCCAGAGTCACCCATTGGGGGAGATGGGCGGCATACAAATTTAATAAATAAATAAATAAATAAATAAATAAATAAATAAATAAATAAGAAAGACTTTATGGCAAGAACTCACCATCTTAAACACTGAACTTCTGATTTCTTGAAGGAAGATGTGAATATCTATTAATAAAATATATGTATATTAGTTATGCAAATCATACACTTTTTTTTTTTCAGAAACAAGCCTCATTGAGTTCAATGAGCCCTACTCCCAAGTTAATGGATATGGAATTACTGCCCAAGAAACATTAGTCTTATACAGATTATAAAATTAAGCAGTTCTACTGGATTACAGACACAGACATAAAGAAGAATAGGAAAAGGGATAGATTGATTATTGGTAAGAAAAGATGTTGCTGTGTGAAGCAAATAGAGGTAGTGATAAAATAAATGATTTTTAGAAGAAGGAAGAGGCCAGTACTACAGAAGCAAAGATTTATTTTCTTCCAGGCATAGGGAGTAAGAGATGATGGATTAATTTTGTTTTTTTCCTGTTTTGCAGTTTAGGTGGTCTTAAGCTTTATTACATCCTTTTCCCCAGCCACTTTTTTTTTTTTTTACCTATCTCTGGCTGGTTGGTGTAGCTTCTAATAAAATGAACAGAGTAGATTGAGCAAGGCTGCAGTCCACCAACCCCAGGTTTAGAGGAAGCAACTCATTCCATGCCTGATAAGTCTGTGACAACTGCAAAATGGACCACAGAGAAGAGAACCATTCTCTGTCACCAAAGCGTTCATGCTTTTAAGACTCCTTCTACAGCAATGCATTTTGCAGGGCTTTTAGTATTCCACAATCCTAGTCAAATTTGGCTAGCCTTACATTAACCTCATCATATCTATTACTTATGCTATGCTTCACCTATAGATGTTCACTATCATTTATTTACTTGATGTTGCCATGATATTAGCTAATTGAAAGAAGAGTACTAGGCTGATATGAGAAGTTATAGTTTGTCTAAGATTGCAGTAGAGAGATGACTCATCAGCATTCAGCACCAGTACTGTAGCACAAAGAAAGAGACGGGGGGGGGGGAAGGAGGGGGAAGAAAAAAAAAATACCCTCAGAATTACAAGAGAAGATAAAAGAACACCAGAAAGCATTTTTTTAAAAAGCAACAACAGCAGCACCCATCTCATTCTGGACTTGGACTCTCTTCTTAATGGATCATCCAGCCACACTAAAACTAGCAGGTGATGCATTCGACAAATAGATCAGAAATGTCATGTTGAAAATAGCACATCTCTACAATAGAAGGTTTTAGAGACAGTCGATAACTGAGCTGCTAGAGGAGATGTGTTGCAGGAGGAGAATGTGTTAGATATAATATAGCAGCAATTACAATAAAAAAGATGGAAAAATGTTCTGCCTTGCTAGACTGCTTATTACTCCCATCACTCCACCCACCCCAAAATATACCTTGTTAAGTCTGAGAGCTGGACATGGTCACATTCATTGTTATTTCCCCCGTTTCCTGGCTGATGTGAGTTGCTCTCAGTTGCTTTCAAGATCTCTGTGACTTTAAGCAGAGATTAATGAGCAACAGTAAGGAGCTTCATCGAACCATTTGTTGGAGATGGGGGGGAAAAAAGCAACAAAGCTCACTGAGAGGACACAGTGCTATTGATCGGGTTGGTCCTTTTCATGAATGGTTATTCTCTTCCTCTTGCTCTTTGTTTCCCCATACAATGAGTGCAGCATGCTAAAAATGCAAAGCAAGTTCCCCAGCTTGACTAGAATAGATGGAAAATGAAGGGAAATTTATAGTCTTGCAGTGCTGCGCAGATCTCAAATACTGCTATAAAATGTTACCCCTGTCTTTTGCCTTCCTTGATTTAGGAAAGGAACAGAGCTGTGTTCTTCTTTCGTGTGCAAAAAGACAGGTGTCAAACAGGGTAAGTAGCTTTATGGCAAATTGCATAGCAGCCATCTGGACGTTCCCCCTAAACAGACTTTTTGCAGCATTTCCCATTGTAAGTGGGACCTGGGTCCATTTCAACTGGGGAAAATATTCTTCATGTCCTGTGCAGTGTACCTTCTTTTGTGTAATCTCTGGTGAACTGAATTTAAGTACCACTGGCATTTTGTGTCCCATGCTCATTCATCATAACATGAACATTTATAGGCTTTGTTTTGGAAAACAGTGCCAACTGGTTTTTCCTGGATTGGGCACTGGATGGGAATGAGGATACATAGGTCAGTCGAAAGTCAGCCTCTCAGAGTCCAAACACCATTCCAAGCAAACACAGCTTTAGACATGAATGTACGCAATTTTAAATGCAGGATGGATGGATGGAATCTTTCCCAGGTACAGAGTGTACTGTATGTAATTTTTGAGCTGATGTGACAAACACTTATGCACCATGAGCATTATTACCACAACTGCTGAAACACTGTACTAGCAGATTACACCATGGTGGATTTCTTTTACATCCCTACTGGGAATGCTATGTACGTGTTTCACTATCAGCTATCATTATTAATCTGATCTTTCTCCTTCCTGCTGATCTCTTGTAAAGAATTTATCTCCCCCCCCCTTGTCTCATTGCACTTTGAGGAACGGTAGGTCTCTAAAGTTGCCATCAGAACGGACAACTCTGAAGCTTCCTTGACCTTTAGGTTAACATTTACTTTTCTATCCTGATACCCAAGGGAATGTTTTTCCTAGTTTCTTCTTTATGCATGGACAGATCTAGACAAGAGGATCATCTGCAACCCAGAGCACTCTGGATCAAAACAGTTTTGATTATTTAAAGCTTTAAAATCATTGCAATAAGCCTCTATGAATGTTACCACATCTATTGTTAAACTTTGCTTCTCCTCAAAAGAAAAACCTTGATAATTCCATCTCTGTCATGCTCTTTTAAAATGTATTTTCTTTATGGCCTGTTTTTCTATTAAAGTAAGCAGTCAAAAAAATTCTTGCTTCCAGTTCCCCTTCCTGGAAGGCTCTTACCTGACAAAATCCATGACCCCTGGTGATTTTAGTTCATCTTGTGGTAAAAATAATTCCAGAGATGTTAAGGTATAAACAGTGCCATAATGACGATTTAGGCCAAATGTAGGTGAGATTCCAGATTAAAATTCCTAGTCAGTTCTAAGTCCTGGGATACCAAACAGGTTATGACTGAATGGCTAATGAAATAATAAGGTCACTAAGTGGCACTGTTAAGCTAGAAATGCATACAGAAAAGGAGGGAAAGGACCGTAACCTTCTGTTTTTACCAATTTCTGTTATTGTACCTTTTGTGTAAGTCTTCGAGTTTTGCCTTTCTGCAAAGTTTATTAAGCTTGCCAACATTAGCTTATACCAAGTAAAACATTATGTGAAGTCTACAAACAGAATCTGTGAGCTTACTCGTAACATTAATTGCATTCAGGCACAAGTTGGACCATAGCAACCTTCACTGGCTCCTCCTTTGGAACTTTCTACCAAAAGACTACTTTTTGTAGTCTTAGATTCTGAGTTAGATTCATTCATTCATTCATTCATTCATTCATTCATTCATTCATTCATTCTACTGCCTTTCTTCCAGAAGCAAAAGGCAGCATGTATGCCACCTCCATTCTTAAAATCATTATTGTACTCTGTAATTATTTACTGAGGAGAATATATTAAGCTCAGTTGAAGGACAGTGTGATACAAAAGAAATAAATAAAGCTCACAGGGAAAATTGTTTACTATAACACATGCTAACATTTATAATCCAGTTTTTTTAAAGTCCCAGATAATAGGTAACCTGTTAACTGAACTAGAATAAACGTTTCCCAGATTTTTATAAATTACTTGTTTTTCCACAGTTCTGTTCTTGTCTTCCCTTTTAGAAAAATAAGTACAAATGTCCTTCTACTATTTGCTCTTTGTAAAGATAGATTTGGACATCACAATGTTTCTCTATATTGATAGCGAAAATTGCTATTGTCCAAAATTCATGGACAAAACTGACCACATATGGTTAAAAGGAAAAAAAAAAAGCTTTTATCACCTGCACAATTTCTGCAGCTGCTGTTATTAACTTACACAGTTGCCATGGAGATAAAATGCTGCTGCATTATTTCTTTATTTAAAGCATTTTACCATGTTCTTCAGCAAAACAGGCTCTTGGAGTAGCTTGTAGGTAGGAATAATATTGTTCTAATTGTCATATGTCGCCCTTCAAACAAAAGATGCTCCAAAGTGGCCTACAAGATATTTTCACCACTCCTATCCAGCAAAATTGCCTCAGCAGATGGTAGTACCTGACTAACTTTGCTTTCACTGGGAAGCTTAGCAGGATCAGGCCTGGATCTTGGATGAGAAGCTGCTGGGAAATACCAGCGCTGTAGGCTAGAATGGGAAATTTAAAAAATCCCAGAAATGGGCAATGAAGAACAGCTTCTACACTTTGGCCAATAATAATGCAAAGAGCAAAAGAAACCCCAGCTGACAAAGTCTCCCAGCAGAGTGGCAAATTGTCGGTACTTTTCAAGAAATTGTAGAGACTCAGACCTGCAAGTTAAACATTCACGCAATGGAGAAGTAAGTGTCAATTTCTCACTTTTACCAAACAAAAATTGATCTGAACTACCCTGAACTGAGATAGTTGCTTACCAAATCTACATAATTTAGGGACTGATTCCCAATTGAAGGAATCCTGCAAAGACTTACCTGTACAGCTTTTGTTGACATACTCTGGCTGACATAGCAACAGTGTGACTGTGCTTATCCTAAATGTAAGTTTTAACCATAAAGAACCAAAGCAAACCTATCTAATCTTAAAGCCTGCTTATCAAACCAACAGTGTAAGCTTGACTCCTAAGTGTGTTAAAATTTTACAGTACAGTCTGTCTCTGGCTCCAGTTTCAGGCTGCAAAATCTAGCCTCAGGCTTTAGCCTGACAAAACTCAGCCTAAAAAGTTACTTAAGCGAAATAAAATGCTGCAGTACTGTACAGCTTTAGAGAACAGTAGGGACTCAACCCACATTCTTCCTAAGATTAACTTATCATCATCCTATCAACGATCTGAGAATGCCCCTAATTACCACTCAGAATTAATAAAAAATCCATAGTCAGGAAATGTAACTAACCTCCATTTTCCCATAAACCCTCAGACATTTTGTTTTAAAATTCAGTCTTCCCCATCCAGTTGTGTAAAGCTAGGTAGTCAACAAAGCTAGCTAGAGGTGATTTGGAGCACAAGGGAAATGTAACAGCCCCAGTGGCAGAACATCAATATGTTCCCTAAATTGCAGAGAAGTGGATTCCCAAGTACAGTGTCTATGCAAGTCTGGCAGCTGGACAAGGAGGCCAGGGTATTTGGGCTTCCCATACCTATGGAATTGGTCTTTATAAATAAACTTTAATAAATAACTATAGATATGGAGTTAGATAGCCAGCACAGGTATCAAGCACTGTGTACTGTATCAAGCATTGCACCATTGTTTAGCAGAAGTCATGGCTCTCAGAAAGTAAATTTGTTCCCTTAAGGTCAGGACAGCTAAACTAGAGAAGCTGGGAGACACAAAGATGCTTATGAAAAATATCTTTGGGGATTAACTCACCCAACTATGTCTGATGTCTTAGCAATCACAGACAATGAAGCTCTCAAGAAGTCACTCCAAGGAGGAAACAAAGGTCTTTTAGAAGGGACCCAGTTCTTGGAGAATTTTCTACATTAAAGATATGCCTCAAGGTGAAGAGGTTTCTGAGCAGTGGTGGATTCAGTTATTACAGACACAGATAAAGGATGTGCCAACCACATGGACTTTGTCTAAAAGATGAAAGTTTGTGGATACCACAAATCATCTAGACAGTGTGATAAGTAGTGTTGGGACAGTAGCTGTGGTGTCCAGTGATATTAGTAAAACAAGGACTAGTTGGGTGGTCCTGGAAGCCAAATTTACATTGTTGGATAGCATGCTGATATATAGGATTGCAAGCTGGTTTTCTCAGAAATGCTACCTATCCCACACATTGGGCCAATTGGACAATCTTGCAAGTCTGATTGTGCTGTGCCTCCTCCCCTTCTTATACCCATGTGAATTAGGGAGGTGTATGTCTGAACCACTTATGCATACTTTCCACATGTTTTTCTTCTTGTCGCTTTGGTCTCAGTCAAGGTAATCTTCCTTAACTTCTGCATCACCTCCCCTATCAGTCTCAGTCCCCCTTCCATATGTCCAAAAACTCTGAATCAGGGTCATGGGAAAAGGGCTTTCACAGAGCATATATTGGGCTTATTCCCTTCCCTAAAAACTGTGGTGTACAAATTATCCCATCTCTAGTCCCTAGGGATTGTTTATTGCTATTCCCTGAATCCTGCTTTAATGTTATTTCCCCACTGAATGCTAATTCCCCAGTTATTGCCACTTTCCCCTTAATTGTCATTTCCCATTGACTGTTACTTCCCCCACTGAGTGCTTTGTGAATGCTGTTCTTGTTTTCACTGCTATTCTATCCAGACTATTTATTGTTTTAAAGGCTATTTCCTCACTGGATTCTATTTTCCTCATTGCTGTTTCCCATCAATATTCTTTCATCCTCAATAAAATCCAGACTGCTTTCTCTGAGGCATATGTGGCCACTATTTCATAGGGCTATATTTGCTCTGGAATTTATAGTTTTTAAATATTCTTTAGTTAAAAGATCTCACATGTATACCTGTTCCCTCCTAAACAGTCTGTGTTGAACAACAGTGCCTCTATTATTCATAAAAGCAGACATTCCCACCTCCAGATGTCTGCAAGTTCTTGAAAAAAGATACAGCTGCTTTATGGAGTCTGCTCATTAAAGTAGAGACTCTTGAAGTAGCTATGTCTTTTTTTTCCCCCAGGTTCATGCAGAAGTCTGAAAAGAATGAATGCTTTAATGGATAGCAGAGAGGTGTTGTGCATGCACTGGTGTGATGGCCAAATAATTTTTAAGTGTGCTCAACCCTAACATGCCTCTCTCTAATATAAATCCCTCTCCAAACTTGCAACAAATAAAAAAGCTATGATTAAGACAACAGTGTGCAAGGATCACTTAGATCTGAGCATGGATGTATTTATTTATTTATTATTTATTTATTAAATTTGTATGCTGTTCATTTCACCCAGTGGGTGACTCTGGACAGCTCACAATGAAAGGAAAAACCACAAACAGTTAAAAAATAAATACCCCCATTAATCAATTAATTAAAAAGTCAAACTACAAAAACAAGCCCTATACATAAAAACTAAAAAACATTCAGGATGACGGGGGAGTAAAATCAATTGTCCCACAGGCCACTTCCACTGGTGTGAGGCCTCATGCGGCCCCCAGGCCATCTGGCATAGCCAGGATTTCATGCTCTTCCTGAAGGACGTGAGAGTGGGGGCAAACTGCACCACGGGTGGTAGGTTGTTCCACAGAGCAGGGGCCATGGCAGAAAAGGCCCTCTTCCTAGACCCACCAGTTGAAATTCCTTGACTGGTGGGGTCTGCAACATGGCCCTTCTGCTGGACTGAGTGGGGTGGGCTGATATAACAGAGGCTAGAGGGCTCCTCAGATAACCTGGTCCTGTGCCATGAAGGGCTTTAAAGGTGATAACCAACACCTTGAATTGGACCTGGAAGCAAACTGACAACCAATGCAGCTCATGTAACAGTGGTGTTATATGGGCCCCCAGGGGCATTCAGAACTGTCCATGCCGGTGCATTCTGTGCCAGCTGTAGCTTCCGGATATTCTTCAAGGGTAGCCCCATGTAGAGCACATTGCAGCCATCCAACCGGGAGGTGACCAGGGCATGAGTGACCATGCGAAAGGGTTCCCGGTTGAGGAAGGGGCGTAACTGATGCACAACATTAAGTTGCGCAAAGGCCCTCCTAGCCACGACTGCCACCTGCTCTTTGAGCAGGAGTTGTGAGTCCAGGAGGCCCCCTAGATTACGCACCAGGTCTGTGTGGGGTAGTGCGACCCCATCAAGAACCAAAGATGGTAAACTCCCAGATCTTGAGGCTCCCCATATCCACAACCACTCTGTCTTACCAGGGTTTAGTTGAAGCCTGTTGTCCCCCACCCAGGCGCTGCAACAGGGTAGCCATAGCATCACTTAGGTCACCCAGGATGGAGATATATAATTGAATATCATCAGCATACTGATGATACCTCATCCCATGGTGCCGGATGATCTTACCCAACCGTCTCATGTAGATGTTAAATAGGAGTGGTGAGAGCACCAAACCCTGAGGCACCCCACAAAGTAGAGGCCGTGGGTTGGACCTCTTGCTCCCTATCCACACCGATTGGGTTCGGCCTTGGAGAAAGGAGCTAAACCAGCACAACACTCTGCTGCCCAGCCCCAACTCCTGCAGCTGACCCAATACCATGGTTGATGGTATTGAAAGGTGCTGAGAGGTCAAGAAGAGCAAGGATGAATGTACTATCCCCATCCTGCTCTCGCCAGAGATCATCCAAAAGTGCGACCAATGCTGTTTCTGTCCCATAACCAGGCCTGAAACCTGACTGATAGGAGTCCAGATAATCTGTTTCCTCCAGGATCCTCTGAAGCTGCTGTGCGACTACCTTTTCCACCACGTTTCCTAAAAAGGGAAGGTGGGAAACTGGATGAAAATTGTCCAGAAGGGTGGGATCTAGCAATGATTTCTTGAGGAGGGGGTGGACCAAAGCTTCCTTAAAAGGCTTTGGAAACACCCCCTCCTGCAAAGATGAATTGACCACTACCAGTACCCCCCCTAAAGTCACCTCCTTGGTTGCTTTGACCAACCAATAGGGACAGGGGTCTAAAATACAGGTAGCCATGCTAACAGACCAAGGACCCTGTCCAATTCCTCAGGGCCATCAGGATCAAACCATTCCCAGATAAATGGGTAAGACTGCTCCCTTGGCATCTCCACTGGACCTGCCTCACACTTAGCCTCCAACTGAGAATGGATCTGAGCAATTTTATCCATCAGGTGTTCAGCAAATTCCTCTGCACGGCCCTATAGATAGTCCTCCGAGCCCTCCCTACCCAGGAGGGACTGAGTGACCCTGAATAGGGCTGCTGGGCAACACTCTGAGGATGCAATAAGAGCGGAGAAATAATGACGTTTCGCCGCCCTTACTGCCATGAGGTAGGCCTTAATAGTGGCTCTAACCCGTGTTCAGTCGGACTCATCTTTAGTTTCCTGCCAGTGGCGCTCAAGACGTCTCTTGGCCCTGTTCAGCTGCCTTAACTCCTCCGTAAACCATGGGGAGAGCCGGGAGTGATGGGCCAAGGGAAGCCGCACAGGCGCGATCCTGTCCAAGGCCCCAGCCATGGACAGGGCCTCCGCTGAACCATGCAGCAAAGCCTCAGGAACAAACCCCAGCTCCCTTTGGAACCCTTGTGGGTCCATCAGTCGCTGGAGGCAAACCATTCGAATAGGTCCTGCCTCCTTGCAGAAGGGGGCAGCATAGGAGAATCTCAAAGCCTGACCATGACAGAGGGGATAATATCAAATCCCCCACCAGATCACGCTGCCACTGCTCTGACAAGAAAACCATGTCTGGAATGTGACCACTGTCCCGAGTCGGGCCATGGATGACCTGGGATAAGCCCATGGCCACCATGGTAGCCATGAACTCCCGAGCTGCCTCCGAGGCCAGCCTCAGGTATAGCAGATTAAAGTCCCCCAAGATCATAAGCCTGGGGAACTCCACTGCCTTAGATGGCCTCCAGCAGCTCAGGCAGGGAGGTTGCTATGCAGCAGGGAGGCTGGTACAGAAGCAACACTCCCAACTGATCCCATGTGTACAACCTCAGGAACAGGGTCTCACATCCAGCAACTTGTACAGCAGAGCTCCTGAAGGCCAGCAGAAATTCCCGGATGACCACTGCCACACACCCTTCCCTGCCCTGGGGTCTCAGCTGGTGCCAAACCCAGCTGGACACAATTCCAAAAGGGCAACACCCCCTTCTGGTGTCAGCCAGGTCTTGGTAATGCATGCCAGGTCAGCCTGCTCCTCCCCAATAAGTTTGTGAATAGGGGGAGCCTTATTATTGACTGACCTGGCATTCATCACCAGCAGCCGAAAGCCTGGGCCTCTGAAGGCCTGCTGACCAGGGTCTGGGCTTGAGCCCAGAGGGCCGGAACACACCACCAGTATAACACATCGGGGGCGTCTTCCCCTGGAATGGCCTGCCCCCTGGCTTCCATCATAACGTCCCATGCCCGTCACCACCTGAATACCTGTCCTGAATCACCCAGGGTGATTCGCCATCCACCCTCTGGGCCTCCAACCTAAGGGGTCTGCCATACCACAAACCATACAGGGCAAGAGGGGAATATGGGGGGGAGTGGGCCCCTGTGGCACTTCAGCTATCAGCTATCAGTGCCAACAGGGGCTTAGTCACCCCAACACTCCCCCTTCCCTAACACGCTCCCTCTCTCAACTGGCCTCTCTCACTAGCTGGCAAGAAGAGGGCCACATCCACTCCTACCCTTTTCCCACCTCACACATGGGCAGAGGGTAGCATATTCATCCAACATCCACACACCCCTCACCAACATACCCCAAAACCACTTCAGTCCCCCCGACTGTTTCTCTGGGGGTAAGGGAAGCCCCCTTGCCATGTTAGGGGCTAAAGCCCAAAACCCCCAAGGTCCTAATGTCTCTATGGGTTTTGAGCATTGTGAGCTCTCGGGCTCTGGCCTCCACTCCACCGTCGCAGTCAGGTCCACCTCAGCCTCGCCCCTGCTACTGTCATTGCTGCCGTGCTGCTGCTGAAACTAACAGTGTTGGGCTGTTAGTATATGTGTCAGCCCTCCCAGGTGAACCAGACAGTAAACATGACTAGATGAGCTAATTCTACTTTATTGTAAGACTACATTTCTCTTTTATCTGATTGTTCCTAGGCAGCATCTCTTCTCCCCATCTTCCAAGGTCACCCTCATATTCTATCACATCACGCAGCCCTGAATCCAATACTCCTCCTTCCTCTTTCCTTATCATAGCATTTTTATTGATCAAGAACTCAAAATATAGTGCCCCTCCACCTTTTGGGCACATAGTGGCAGAATTGTGTGGAGTTTTTAAATCAGAGAAGGGGTGGTTTACATATTGCTGTTCCACTATGAATGAGCAAAACCCTTTAC
Source organism: Python bivittatus (assembly GCF_059951505.1). Classification (NCBI taxonomy): domain Eukaryota; kingdom Metazoa; phylum Chordata; class Lepidosauria; order Squamata; family Pythonidae; genus Python; species Python bivittatus. The sequence continues at coordinate 19,163,543 of NW_028277075.1, read as the reverse complement.
CACATTCCTCTATTGGTTCACAAAAAATCAGAACCCAGCCCCCCCCTTTTTTTAAAAAAAGGTAAATGTCTCCTTCAAGTCAAGTGAAGATGACTATAGGCTCACCATCATCTTTTAACAGAATGTTTTTTGTTGACTTCCCTATATTTCTAGTGTCCTGGGATTTTCTGATAACTTCCCTGCTCATACTATTTAGCTTTTTAAAGATCAGCCAAGGTGACCTGGGTGCTGCTGCCTTCTATAAAAGGGCTGTAAATTAGGTCCCAGGCATACCTAACAGTGAAAGGGACTCCAGAGCTGGGAAGTCCTTTGTAAAAAGCCTCCTTCTTGGGTAACATAATTTGGCACCTTTGAAGTTAAACTTCTGGTTAGATAAGGAACATACTGAAATAAATGCTTTTCCAGATTCTGTGTTCTTAGTCTTGAACAACTTTATAAGTTAGTATTAGCACTCTGGGTTTAACTGGGTGGTCTGTAAATAGTCCTGCTTGAGGTTTACAATCTAAAAGATATAGTACAAATGGAAAAGGAATTGGAAGGAAATAAAACAAAGAAAGCAAGCTTGAACACTAATTCTTTGTTACAGTCCTAACTATCTGCATGGTTTTCTTTTGAGAATTAATTGTAAATTGTGAATGTCTTGAGGAATACAATTGCAATCTTTCTTTAGGGGAGCAAATTTGTATTAAATGGATGAAGTAGAAGCATGTTTAAAGAGAGTCATGATTCAGGCTTCCTGAGATTCTTTGTTACTGTGATGAATTTTGCAACGAACAATCTCATTTATTACCTGGATTATGTTTCCTTGGGTGCTGAAGATATGAAGGTGAAGACAACCCATACAATAGTGGGAATACAATGCTTTCCTCTACATGTCACTATAAGGAAGCCCCACCTACCACTACTGGGACTGACCATTCAATACATTTCCCTTACTTCATGAGAAGTTTCTCAGAAAGAGTTCTTCATTTATAAAAATGTATGTTGTAGATCTTTTTCTGATGAAATGTGAAATGGCCTTTTGGTAGCAGTGTGGCAATTGTGCTTAGCCTATGTGGCTCCATGTCACATGTCCCTTAACACCTATAGCCCATGATCCTTATAGTCCTACCACAGATAGCAGTAACCATGTCAACTAAAGTGATAATACCTTCATGGTGACATAATCACACAAATGTTGCAATTACATACTTGCCTCAGAACATCTCAGAACATCTGAGGCAAGTACTGTATATACATTGTGACATTTGCATGAGCATATCATCATTCCCAACCCTCACAGATGTCCATGAGGACACAGAAAAAAAATTCCAGTGATTATCATGCGGACCATGGTGGACCATGCTACTGCAGTAGCACACTCAGATTGTTAAAAAAAATGCATTTTTAAATGCCTCTTGATTATGTTTATTTTCCCAGAGTTCCTAACTGCAAGCAAGAGAAGAACTTGAAGAAAAAGGCATGTCTGAGCAGAATGAACTGTGATAAGGGGCTCTAGAAGCAGCCTTACATGAAATGGGAAGCAATAAGGCTAATGGAAATTGCTCAGGGGTAAAGGACTTGATTCAGCTGGACCTAACTCTATTGTGAAACTCTTAACAAATCGAGAATGCAGTAGCCTTTAAATCTGATTCATATGACCTTTGAAGTTCCTGGAAACTGCAGGTCTAGTGAGTCCAGGCAGACATCCACTCATGTCAGCATATGGTAAAGGCATAAGGAATACTGCTTCTGTGACCTAAATCAGCATTGAGTATACCTTTCAGTAGGAAGGCTCTGAGAATTTTTTTCTCAGTCTTTCTGATCTCAACATTTAACCACCCATCCTCAATTCCTCTCTGGCTTTTTGATGATCAGAATAATATGTTTCAGACCATGATGTCAGTGATCTATGAAACAGAACAATTTGTGTCCAGAAGGCATTTGATAAAAGTATTGATGTCTCACATATGGTATTTTAAAATAGTCATTAATAAGCTACGTTACTTTCAAACTTTGCAACAGTTTCCAAATAGCAAATTCCATCATAACTATAAGAGGAAATGTAAAGTTTGTAGGCTGTGACTGGCCTGCCAAGCCACCAATGGCATTCTAAAAAGTCCCATGATCCAAAGGAAGTCCTCAAAAGGTCCATAGAATTGCAGCTTGGATTACCTGAAGTGTTGAAGATTTTTCTTTTCTACTCTATCTGCTTAAAAGAAATTGGGAATATCTCAGTCTTGTTATATGAAAGTTATGTTTTGTCCTAGAAGCCTCCTAAACATAACCTATTGATACCAGCAGATTTAGATCTGAATGTATTTCATTTACCATAAAGTAATAATTACCTTGATTTAAAAGCTCCTAGAATTTATCTCAAGAACATAACGCACAGTAAAATGTGGAAATTTATTTCCACATTGTCTCAGTTGTACAGTATACCATATTTTCTCCTTAGATTTTTTTTAACATCACCTTTGTAGACATTACTAACTGAAGTGAGTAATTCAATTCATGGCAGCCAATGGGGAAAACTCCATACTGAAATCAGAAACCTACAGTCAGGGTGGGAAACAGCCGGGGAACAATTTTGAGAGCAAAATGGCTGGCATGGTAAAGATTAAGTAGTTGATTACTACAAACCTAGACCTCACTAACAATGTAATCCTGTTTAAGCCTACTAAGTTCTATTACATTCATATAAGTGGATATATTTCCATTTAAAACTACAACCTGTAGGAGCTGGTTTTCAAGTTGGAATTTCACTGCCTGACTTAGTACATAGCATCCAGTCTGCCCCTAAACTGAATTTGTATTTAAGGTCTGTACCAGTTCCGTCTATAGAGATCAACCTGTCAGCGGAGAAGAAAAATCTATGAGTAGAAAAGGCAGGTCTGCCCTCAGAAGCTCAGTAACAAAATAGGTACTGTTCATGTCATTTTGCCAGCAGTTCTCCCATAAACACAAAGCAGAACAGAGGATTCTGGGAACATATTTACAGCAGATTGGGAGATCCAGCCCAACATGGCTTGAGAAAAAGATTATGTCAATTTATTTCAACCCCTTTTGCAACCAATGGGAAGTGAAGTAGGAAGAAAGAAAAACATATGTAGTTTATTTATTGCTACCATTCTAATCTTTCATCCTATTTGTTACAAGTGCAGTGAGGTGTAGACTTAGTGACTCCACTTTTTCCATCTTTATCCATATAGGACTGAGCATTTTCCACTTTCCATTTTCATCTAGCTTGTCAGCCAAAATGCCTCCACAGTTGTTTAGAAATGTTTCATTGGAAGGAAAAGCAAGAATGAAAACTCAGGACCTAATTCAAGGTTTCATGGACAGGGTGCCCTCCAATTGTATGTATACCATCTCCCCAAATCTCCAGCCAACAAGGTCATTGCTAAGAATTCTGGGAGTTGAAGTCCACAACTGGAAGGCCTCCAGGGCACTTAGCTTCAGTGGAGGAATTCCAAGAAAGATCAGACCTTTGGAATTTCAGAGGGTTGGGATTATCTGTTTTTCTTTGGATTAAACATTTGTAACTCTGCAAGTTGCTAGGAACAATTGGTGAGGTTAGCAGTGTGGTAGATTGTCCTGAAATTAGGTTTGTGTGGGAGTGGTCAGGCACTTTTTGATAAAATTCCGTGGATATCCATTTTGTTGGAAGATGTTGTATAGGAATATCAAAAAGTGCCTGACCACTCAACCTACTACAACACAACCGACACAAGCTATGAAAAGGATCACACTGCCATACATCAGAAACGTCTCAGAAACCACCAACAGAATATTACAACCATATGGCATCTCTGGAGCACAGAAACCAACAAAATCACTCCAAAATACCCTAAGTAAACCAAAAGACCCAGTAGCCCAAGAAGAAAAAGCAAGAGTCATCTACAACATACAGTGTAAGGACTATAACAAACACTTTGCAGGACAGACAGGCAGAAGACTAGAAGAGTGCATCCACGAGCACCAACTAGCAGTCAGAAGACATGATGAAAATTCCTTAATCTCACAACACATGGACAGACTCAACCATAGTTTTAACTGGGAAACTGTCAGCATTTTAGACCAAGCTTAATCCAAATATGCAAGAGAATTCTTGGAAGCCTGGTATTCAGACAAGGCAGCAATTAACAGACACATAGAGATAAACAGCATATACTATTCAAAAGAGACAAAAGACTAGAAGATCACCTCACCAGCCATCAATCACCAGCAATCATCACCCAGATAAGCAAAGGTTACCACCAACAATCAAGCAGCAAACATATGCTAATCAAAGAACTAGCAGAGGAGCAAAACAAACCCCCCACCCTTACCAGCACTGGCAAGGCAGGCCACAGCACATAAATAGAGGGCAAACCCCATCCCATTCTAGCACTGAAGATGTTACCTAGCTGGGTATTGAAACTTTTGCAAGAAAAGAACCAAGCTCAGAGAACCCCAGGGACTCCACAGTTCAACCCTGAGCTACACATATTCACCTCTATTGATAAATGAATGAATGCTAGAGTTTACTAGGTATGTTGAATGACTCATGTAAAGAGAAAAAAGAAATACTGCTCATTATTATGTATGTCACTCTCCCTTTCCTTTGAAAGCCCAAGGGGGGACAGGGAGCACATGCGGATCTATCCCACTTTTGCAGCAATAACAATGGTGTAAATTGGGCTGAGAGAGATTAACTAAACCAAAGTAACCCAGTGGGGACTTGGACAGATTCTCCTTAACCAGGATATTTCACTGGCTCTACATGATATAGCAGAGAGCACAAAAGAATAGCGTAGCATAGCCAGATTAAGCCCTTCTTTGGCAATGTAAGAACTGTCACTGTCATATACAAACTGTTTGCTGAGTTGTGTGCAAAATGTAATATTCTAGCATTGTGCATAAGCATGTGGAGGGAGATGAATGCTCTGTCTAAATGCATTTGTCAGGAGCATAGTATATTTAACTCAGGATCTATTTGCATGCATAGTGACCATGCACAGACGGCAGTAGCTGAATTTGGTTCACATAAATGTGCTTTCAGCCAATATCACATTTCAGTCCAGCAAATGTACCAAGAGGGTCCTGCTTATGTAAGGAGATGGACACAAGAGAGATTGCACTGGGTAGGTTAGATGCAGGGACGACTGTGAGCTGTGTAAATAATTCAGACTGGAAAACCTAAATCTAAAAGCCATATAGGGAACCTCAATATAAAGTCATAACTTATACTATGACTCCTGCCAAGGTAATAAACCCTGGCAGTACATTCTGAGTTGTTTATGAGTGATTGATCAGCTTCAGGAGTGAATTATTTATAACATTATATTCACTTGGTGACCAAAAATCACCTGTGATTCTGACAAAATGAGAAAACTTTGTCAGTGTTTGCTCAGGAGAAAGAATATTGGTCTAACCAAATAAAATACAGTTTCCAGAAAAAAGGCGAACCCTGGATTTGAACACCGAAACAAATGCTTTAAAACATGCAGTCAGTGACCCTGTTAACATAAGAACAATCCTATGTATGTTTACTCAGAAATAAATGTATACAGATGGGGCAGGAGAGATTATATACTCTGAATTAATTTGAAATTCCTAAATTATTACATAAAAACATAAGAATCAGAATTTATTTAATTTCTATATTTTGCAATACAGTTTCTACTCAAATGTGTACTTCATAGAACATTGTATATAAAATGCAAATATTAAAGGAAATTGCATATAAAAATGTATATCATGAGAAATGCATACAGAAAGGAGTATCATTTTTCAAGTGGGAATATTTTTTTAATATAAATTCACACCAATCCCTTTTTCCAAAAGTCTGCATTAATAGCAAAGACTTTGAAATTAATTCCATTCCTGACTTAATGAAAATTATACACATGAGGCGAAATGTTTTGGGACAAACAGTGGTGTGTATGTGCGTAAGAGGGAATGCCATTACCTTGAACATCTGCTTTATTGCACAGAAACATTTGGCCAACTGCAGTTGAAAACATAATACTGTACAGATAAGTCTGATTTAATAGAGTTCTTATATTCTTAAATAGCTAAAAGCTGGCAGTGACTCTGGGCTGTTTTACTTGACTTTTGTGGAAATCTTAATAAATTAACTTTTTTAATTTGCTGAGCTCAGCTTTTCTCTCTCCTTTTGTTCCTCCTCCTCTGCTGTCAAATCAGCCTTCACCAAACTCCTTACTGTCCAGTTATGGGATTTCAACTCTTAATAATTCCCATCCACTTGAACTCTACTATATCTGGGAACACCATACCAGGGAAGGCTGCCTAAGATTGTGGCCCACTATATCTTTTTGGTACAATATACTTTATGAATATTTTTTCAGGATGTAATAAGTCACAGATCAAAGCCTGTATAGTACTGTGATAAGATGGGGACTTACCAGGGACAGCTTTGTTCAAATCCCCACTTATGTATGAAGTTCACAACTTTTTCTGTTGCCCTGAGATCCTTGGAAGGATAAGGTAATCAATATAAACAAAGAGTGTTGACTCAGTATAACGATAATTTACATTCATATCCTTGAAAATTAATCTTCATTCACAGAAAAGTGTACATAATGCTACACATACACACAGGAAGGTCTTTTTTTAAGATATTCACCTCTTTGGGTCAGTCATAGCTGACCATTACCTCTTCTGTATTTAGTGCATCACACTGAAACAGGGTGAATTAGAAAGAACTTAAATGTTTCTCATAGCGTGCAATACTTCCTATGCTGAGGATATGATATTCTTGTAACTGCTCTTCAGCATCATTTTACAAGATGTGATGCGTCTTCAGTAGTATAGAACTGAGCTATGTTTTTATAAAAAGTCACATGGTATAAAATTACTCCCCCTTTAAGGATTTCACCACTTAGAATCATATGACAATACATAAAATGGCTTTTGTCCATGTCAAAGGGGTCCTAAGAAGCCTGTATTACTTATTTATAGTAAGGTTTTCAAATTGGGTAAGATCTCACTGAGGGTCCATAAGTAATTTATGAGAAAGGGATTAAATTAAAAAAAATCTGGTCAGGCTTGTGCAGACAAAATGGGAGCATGTAAAAACTTACTCTGAGCTTGATTCCTTCTTTTGTCTATGCAAGCCTACAATGGACAGTTGCTATACTGCAGCATAGATTAAAATGTTGTTAATAACAGTGACATTTATACCTGGCACAGCTATAACCCCATTTTTAAATTCCAGGTGGTGTCACTTAAATCTATTTGTCATTTTTAGAAAGTTGTAGCATCTCAGAGTTTGAAAATCACTGTTATTTAAGATTACTTAACCAATCTCACAAATTATATTTATTTCCACATAGATCTTTTTGTTGGCTTAAATACATTGTAATAAAATGCACAATGAGATCTATGGACTAAAACTATGTCAAAATTATGATGCCCATTGTGCCAGTTGCTTAACATGGGTTTCAGAATGGATTATATCTCCTTATGGAACTATCACCTCAATGGAAGAGACAGATCTTCCACAGGGACTGCATAGACATTTTTGATTGATTTGCACAGAAATAAACAATTTTCAAGAAACTCCATAGTATTAAGCATCTTTTGGAATTTTTGGGATAAATATAGGGAAAATAAGCCCAGACTTTTCTCCTCTCACTTCCTTACCAAATATCTACTTTTATGATGAAGAAAGCACTAACAAATTTGCTCAGTGGAGAGATAATCTGTTTAGATTACAAGATTTTATTATTAACAGGATAACATTAAAATCTTTTGAGTCTCTTACTACAGAAGGCTCTTATACACTCCGTTGATTTCAATACTGTCACATATGCAGCACATCAACAAAAGAATTATAGAAACGTAGGGAGTATTGAAAAAATTGACTGAATTTGAAAATCTTATAACTCATAATAGTGAACATTTACTGGGCATAGTTTAGAATCTAATATGACTCAGACCCTGAACAAATCAAAGACTCTATGATTAAATGGATGCAAAATTTGAATACGATTACAGAGATGGAACAGTGGGAATTTCAATGGAAAAAGAATATTAAATTTCCTTCAAATATTATACCTACAGAGAAATGGTATAAGATGTTCTATTCCTGCTACATTATTCCAGTCATGATTGCTAAAATGAGTAACTCCTTTCTTGCAAAATATGGGAAATGCAGTGAATAGATTGGATCTTTCTTCCATATGTGGTGAAAATGTTGCAGACCTCAACAACATTGGGAACTAAGGAACAAATCTTGAGAGTTGTAATTCCATTTCAAACTGAGATATTTTTGTTAAACTTCACTAAACCACACATTTCTTCAAAATACCCTGAACTGGCATTATATATGACAACAGCTGTCAGGATTGTAAATGCTTTTTATTGGAAAAGATCTCTGATCTTCTCTATAGAAGAAGGATTATAATTAAACTGTGGGAATATGCCTCAATGTCTAGAACAACTTCATATCTAAAAAGTTAATTTGATACACAGTTCAATCTTATTTTCAAACCATTTCTGGACTACAGTTCTGTACATGAAATTGTGCCACATCCCAAATACGGATTCTAGAATTTATATTCTAATCTGCAATATAATCTACATATCATTTACACTATTTTTTTCCATGCATTCTTTATTATTTATAGCTTGTTCCTTTTCTCTTATCAGTTTCCGTTGTCCTAATCAAATATTTTTAAAGCTTAATAGAGACATGTCTTGACTAGAAATTTGGTATGAAATGTCTTATAGTACTCTAAGTTGTTAATGGTGAATTAGAATATATTAGCCATATGACATTTTATATCTGCTGGTTATTCAAGATGCGTTGATTAACCACCCATATTTCAGGGCCTTTCCTCCCTTCTTATTATACTTTCTATAACTGTTTAAATCTGTATCAGCATTATTTATATTCCTTTTTTCTTTGAAATTATAACAATGCATACAAAAGACTGTAAAACATTATGCCCAACATACAGTGACGTTATGGAGGATTTTATTACTTTGGTTCAGTAACATGATGCACCTGTAATAACTCTGAGGTAATGGTTCACTGACATAAAGGAATAGCATTTTGCCAGTTCTTTTCCCATCATGCCCTCTAATCCTTCTAAAACCTGGCTCTCATCTTCTTTTGGCTTTGTTACTAAAGGGCATGTGGTTGCTTTGCAATTCTCCCTGCTCAATGCCTCTCTAAAAAGACCTGGGGGAAATCCAGGAACACCTCAGGTTCTTAAACAGCTGAGAAGAGAGAAGTCACTATGTTGCCACATGCACTTCTCTCTCTTGGCATCAGGGAAAGATTGTCATAGTATTCAGTCACCTTCTGTGCTAGCAATTTTTCTTCCCCCAATACTGAATTTGGATGGTGCCTTTGACACTCAGTTCAGTTACTTAACAACATATTGACAGTCTTGCTGCCCAGCCGTGAGTTCAAAGAGAGGTGGGATCAATGACAGATGCTCTCTGCAAAGTCCGCCTTGAGCACCAGAAAGACAGCAGACAATTAGTCAAATGTCACTACAGCCCAAGGACTTTCCAGCTTTTGCATCTTCCAGCACCTTACAAAAGAGGATTAAATGAAAGACAAAGTGCCAGCATTATGCAAATGATGCTGAAATCTGCTCACCAGATGATCCCTTGCATTCTCTAAACCCTTGCCTCTCTTGAACATCAATAGCGAGTTTGTTTCTGGCACACTGTTTTGGTTTCTCAAGAGATAACATGGCACATTAATGCTTTCCCTTCTGCCAAAAAGAACCATCAAGTCTAACGCATGTGAATCCTTTATCTTGCAGCCTGGAATGTCACACAGAAATATGAAGTCATAAACAGAAGCTTGACTCAAGCAACTAACAAAGAATCAAAACATAAGGTTTTCCTTTTCATGCATATGGGATTAATTTAATATTGTGATAAATATGCATTGACTTCACATTCTCTCTTCTTCCCCATCCAAGATTTGATTATACGAGTTGTGTATAATTATAGGATTCTCTCTTCCCTGCCAGGTAACAACAGTGCTTTTCTACAGAGCTTACTAAAACAGAGAAAGCTTGTTCATATGAGGGGGAAAAAAAAAAGAGTATTTACCAGACAGGGGTCTGGATAACTATTCAGAAAAACCCAGCTGAACTCAGTGGGAATTGTTTTCAGGTAAATGTCTTTAGGGTTGCAGCTATCATATTATTAAGTAACTTTATACAGTTCATTGTATAAAATGCACACTCATGCAAATATGAATTCTAATGCAAAGCTATTGTTAATCAATGAAGTAGGCACAAACATATTGATTGAAGTTCCAGGAATAATTGGACTCATCTGTAAAATGCTGAATATTCATACAGTTATGTGAAAGAGCACAGAGTTGGAGGGTATCTATTGTTTAATTTAACCTAACTATCTGGTCACAATCCAATTGATCAAATAGGTGTAAGCAATGTAAATCTGTCTTGGGCTGTGCTTTCCTCGCTTGATTTGAACCATTCTGCCCCTAAAGTACCTTTCCTCCTACAGTGAAAGAGAGATTCTCAGATTCCACCCTGTTATACATTTTAAAATCTTTAAATATCTACTGCTAAAATAACCCATATTGTTTCATAGTTCCTTAAATCAACAAAGAATTCTTAGCACTTCGACAAGATAAACAGAAAAATCTGCAGCTTCAGAGAACAAATCAAGAGTACTTTTCTCCATGACCTTGTAGTTTAACGTGTTGAATCTATGGGGCATTTAACTATATATCTAAGAGATTACTGAAGAATGCTGGACAGTGGCAGTTGCCATGGCTGTCTTCCCCAGCTAAGCATTCCTCAGATACATTCTCATTGGAATTCTGGCCAATACGGCCTCATACTGTAGGTTTCCAAGGTAAGGCAAGCTCCAGACCATTATGACATCCATTATGCTCTGAAATTGCCATTAATTCCGTTTGCTTGAGAGGTCCTTTTGGGAATGAAAATGAAATTAAAGCAAGAACAGTCTTATTCCTTGGCACAATATACCAAAGCCAAACTAAAGAATAGCAGTGGAAGAGCAGTTGATTGCAAAGTGCATATGAACCAACAGCATGATGCGACGGCAAAGAAAGCAAATGCATTTTTAGGCTACATCGACAGAAGTATAATTTTCAGATTATACTGGAAATACACTAGACTGGAGGAAGCACAAACAGCATTTGTGGGCACAAAACTTCTATTATTGTAGTAAAGCTAACAGAGCCTATGGAAGAATTCTAGTGACTGCCTTGTTAAATTCTTGTACCTTCTTCTCCAGTAATAAGTAGGAGGGACAGCTTCTACCAGCTTCTTCTGGTAGTAGACTCGTTTCTGGCTTTTTGCCTCTGAGATTGTGGGAACTGGCTACCCCACAAGTACTAGCTCCACTCTATTTTGCTTTGGTCAGATCATGCTTTAAGTAGTATGTTCTGGGTACCACACTTTAAGAAGGACTCAGAGAAATTGGAACAGGTTTCAAAGAATGAAAGTTACTAAGCCTTGTAAAAAAAAAAGATTGAAGAGAGGAAGGCACATTCTGATTGAATATTAGAAAGAAACACTTCCTAAGAGTAATAGTTGTTTGACAGTGGAGCCAACTACCCAGAGAGGTGGTGGTCTTCACAAAGTAGAAGCAAAGCCTAGGAAGCTAATTTGAGATGCTTTTATTTGGATTTCTGACTGAGCAGGAGGTTAGACTGAATGGCTTAAATTACTTTTTCCATCTCTATAATTCTATGAAAAAGCAAGCTACTGTCCTTAAGTTCACAGTGTATGTGATGCAATTCGCATATACTCTTGCTCTCTTTCTTTCTCAGTTCTTTTTTGATACTTGTCATTTTATTCACAATATTTTTAGATGCCCTTCAATAGTAAAAACATATCTGGTTTATTTATCTTTCCTTTAACAAGCTTAACAATAATGTTGATTTAATTTTGGATGACTTAATATTCCTACCATCCAGTTTTTTTATGCGTTATTATAATATATGCATACATACTCTTTTGTTTGAACATGTTCATTTATGAACTTTTCTTTGTTTATTACTGCTATTTTTTCCTTAGTAAATTCATTAACTTTTTATTACTTGCATGTTTTTAATAAGGGATTGCGTTTTAGTGGAACTTTTTCTAGCGCTTGTGGAAAAATCTTAAAAGCATTATTATACAATTTGTGTTTTATTCTTTAAACAAAATTGGATAGTATAAATAATTAAATAAAATAATTGATTTTATCTGTACCATTTCACCTATTTGGGGAAATCATGCATTCTCTACTTTGTGGAATAAGATAAAGATTTTAATTTGCCTCAGGTCTGTAAATATATTTTATTTGTTTAATTTTTATTGCCTTCTAAAGTGAACTCAGATTCTAACTTTTTTCATTTGTGCTAACTTAACTTTTTCATTGTTCCCAATATATTTAAACATGTGGTAAATTGCATTGCTTTGGCAAATGGCACTACTCTCCTTTCAGAGTTTGTAGAATTTTCTAATAGACTTGTTCATAAGAGCAATAATTACAGAAACTGGAAATGTTAACTAATTTTACATTACAGAAATCACACAACTTTGGGACTAGTAAATATAAATTCAATTTCCAAACATACCTAAGAAATACTTCCATTGGATAATAAATATGATGACATTTGCTCATTTATTTTGGAATAAATCAATTGAAGAAAAGCTAGAAATATACTCCCAACTAACTATAGGCTTTTCTTTTATTTACGACGTGTCCTAGATTATATATGTATACTTAGGAGCAAGTCCCATTTCCAGGTATACATGTCTAAAGAATTATAGTCTTAATCTACTATTCACTTGATTAATAAACAAATGAATAAGAAGCCCTGAAAAGTAAAAGCAATGGGAATAACTCTACTGCTCAGGTGAGTTCAGTTCCTTGGGCTTTATGCAAACATAGAAATCTAGGTAAAAAAGCCAGGGCATACCATCTCCATCATTCAATATAAGTTTCCCATTTATTGATTACAACAAACAACACCAAGGACTTGGATTTCCTCTTTTGCCACTTCTTACATTGTGAAAGAACTCAAATTGTATACATTTATCCCACTAAACTAAACGGAGCTTGCTTGTGGTTAATATAAACAGGTTTCCTAATCTACAGGATACAGTGAACTGGGCTGATGTGAAAGTTGGAAGCTAAACCCATACAAACTTGGTTACTTGATCATTTCATTGAAAGCTAGGCCAAAATCCGCCTTGCAATTCTGAAAACCCTTTTTCTTCACTGCAAAAAAGACATTTTTTAAAAAAACTTTATTTTCAGTGTTTGAGAATTTATTTCTTTTATTTCTAAATGGGTGTTTTTAAGTGCTTGATTGTTGGAAGTGGGAGTATGTGCCAGTACTGGCATTCTTTTCAGTACTTTGAAACCTCTCTGATTGCTCATATTTCTCTATCTGGAAAGCCCAATAGCAGGAGTTCCCTTAAGATGTCTTCTTTGGGGATTTGCAGCATGGCAGGGGAAGTCAGGGAAGATAAAAATTGTTGGAGAAATGATTATACAATTTAAGATAGAACATTTGCATACTTCCCTTGGCCTTCTTATCACTTAATAATTCAAGAACATCACATGCTATCCAGTAGAATTTCAGTGACATATTCCTCTCCCTTGAAAGAAAAATGGAAAGCAATTCACTTTCAACCAGATGAATGAGAACTGGTAGAAAGATGCAGAAGAATTTTTCTGCATAATACTTGCTTCATTAATAGAAGGTTATTACTATCATATTCCGGGGGGGGGGGGCTTTTAATGGAGGAGGAATCTCTACTAAATCCCAAAGTGATCTTTATTACTATTTTTGGATTTACATATTGACTATAATTTTTAATGATGCAAGATTTCTAAAAGTGTTGAATAGCATCTTTTTTTTTTTTTTTAATCTATTTCTCTTACTCATTTTTATGTATGGAAGTTTATTTTTACTACTTCAGAAAATAATTTGCAGTCAGTACCTAAAATCTCATTACTGTCCAATTGTTCCCTCAAGATTTCTTTGTTTGCATATTGTAATTATGGATAGCATTAATTGTTTACCAAACTACTTTTTCTAATTATATTTATTTTCCTATATTTCAAATGTCTATTACGTATTTTCCATTTAGGGAGTATAATCTTATTTCACTGTAGCATCTCCATGGGTTCATTATTATTATTTTTTAGTGCTATAAAATGTATACATAACATTCATTGCAGGGGCTCACAACTGTATGAGGAGAAGTAAAACTTAATATGGGATATTAATAATAGGACAATAAAAGAATATTTTAATATTTTTATGATCAGTTTGTAATATACCTTGTAATGAGAAGAAGCATGCAATCTCCATTTTCTTTTGTTATGTAAAGAAATCTAGATAAAATAAGGCCAATTCACGAAGGAGAAGATTTCTGGCTAGGGAGAGTTGTTAATAGCAGCTAAAAGATTTCTGGTACAGCAGCAGAAAGATTCACTACTATTGCTGCTCCATCAGTGGTACTCTGGAAGGGCTAAAGCCAGATGTGAAATGACATAACTCTTCAGAATCCTAACCCCATCCCGTCGTTCCTCTGAAACATTCCTGAAAGGGACTCAGAATTATAGCAGTTCTGGAGCCTCCGCCTTTGATCCATGAGAAGAGAGAAAGAGGTGGGGAAAAGATTTTAAAGCAGAGGTAGGCAAACTTTTCTAGGCTAAGGAGCACATTTGATCTTGGTTGGTGTTCTCAAAGTAGGCAGTGCCAGAACGTTCCCAATTGCTATTCCTCTTACCATTAATTAATTTTCCAAATTTTACTGTTCTACTTATACATAAGTTTCACAACTAATAAAGTTTCAATCTTAATATTTATCAATCTTGTTAATATACCTAGTTCTTCTAACAGTCCCATTCTGTCTTTGATAGGATTCTACTTGCTTCTGTATGAGCACAATACAGAAGGTCAGAGGACAGGATGTTACTATGCCTTCAGAATCCAGAGTATTAATGTGTGGTGCTTGTCCATCAAATGTTTGTCCAGTCCTATGATAAAGGGGCAAGTAGTTTAGACATTGGCTCCATAGCACCACTTTTCTGGCTTCTTCACTCTTTGTTCCCTCTTATGTTCAACTGTCTCTTCACCCTACCCATTCCTTTGGAACTTTCCTCCTAATTCACTTTCTGTTCTTTCTACTGTATTTCTATTGAATAGCCCCAGTGAGATAAAGATTCTTTATTCCTGGGACCTATAGTTAATGCCAAGGTATTAATAGCACAAACTGAAATCCTCATCATAAATAGATAATGTGAGGTCTAAATTGTATTTTACATTAAGTATGTAGGCAGTAGCCACCCTACTGTTTTTATTTTATTCTAGAGAAAGCATGCAATGGTCTAATCCAGATGAGCATTTCTTATACTCCTATTTTTTCCCTTCAGACTATTGGTTTTGCAAAATTCACACCTTAAAAAACTCCAGTGGCATAAATGCAGAGTGGTTTTTTTTTTTTAAATATTGTCAGTATGAGAGTAAATTTGGCAAAACAAGTTGCCTGAATAAAAAGATTAACCTTCTTTCCTCCATACATGGATTTCTTGATCCAGTTTGGAGAATTCACTTTCAAGGATAATTAGTAAGGCAGTTGCGTGCTGTGTATATAATCTGTCATATTAGTTAGCTCTATGTATGTAACTACATAGAAGCGGGTATACTGGGACCTCGGAAAAGAATAAGGAGTTTTAAATATCCCCCAATGCCATCAATGAATTGGTAGGGATTGGATAAATTAGTTGTTTTGCTCAAGATCTGTCCCACCACCTTTGCAGTAACATTGTTCTGTCTAATTTTATATAAAATAGTGGATCTACTCTAGGAAAGCAAGCAAGATCAGATTATTAAAATGAAAGAAATATGAATTAATGTTGTTCCTTAAATGGCCTAAACAGGCTTTGGGTTACAAAAGTCCATCTGGATCACAAAAAGCTTCATCAAGAAGATACTATAATCTGTCCTGTATGGACCTCTGATCTGCATTAATCAGAAGCCCATGCAGGTAAAACATTGGGAGAGAGAGAATCCAGCTTCTCTGACTTATTATTGTTTTGTTAGCCTTGTCTGAAGTTTCTGCACACTAAATCACAGTGAGGGCTTATCGCCTTATGGTTTGAGATTGGATCTAGCTTAGTGAGCTATTTTTGAGTGCTATGTTCAATATTTTGACACAAATACAGAAGGGAATATTTATTTCTCAGGCAAGTTGCTGTATTTGCAATTGATTCTAAATGACATACACTCCAGCTGTAACTAAGGTTAAACAATGCAGTAGCAATACTTAATCATAATTAATCCTAATGTGCAAAGAAACACTCTCTAATGTGTGCCATCACAAACTGGGGGTGGATTTCCACTTCAGCCCCAAAAGTTTCCTGGAACAACCAGGCCTTAATGGCCATCACCAGTTCCACAAGTGTTACAGTTGTTCTAATTTAGGGGAAATGCTATTCCATTCAAGTAAGAGCTATAAGTCCCAAAGGACCCCCAGTTTACAAACCAGAACAAGATAACAGTACTCATCCTTGGGTTCAAATGGTCTCAAAATCCACAGCCACTCTGTGGGATTTGGGATTGGTCCCAAGTCTATTCTTCCCCATCAGGCTCCAACAGTCTTTAGGCATCAGGACATCATCTCATCTGCAACTTCCATACGGCCTGAAGTCAAGATGTACACCTGAGTACTACCTAATGGTTTGTTGATGCAAGATCTTCCCCAGTTTTTTTTTTTTTAATCTGCGCTCAGTCATTACCGACTCTGCAGTGACTGCTTGAACGAGTCCTTGCAGTTTTCAAGGCAATTGTTTCGGAAATGGTTTGCCAGAGCCTCCTTCCTAGAGCAGAGCCCAGCTGGCAAGCGCAGGAGGCGGGGTTTCTGTTGCTTCGCGCCCTTTTCAGGCGAGCACGGTTTTGCGCTTACCGGCAACTGCTCCCGTGTTCCCCAAATCACCCAGTTAGTGTTCCCCAAATTCACACCAACTGGGGAACTGTAACATTTCCCCAGTTAGTGTTCCCCAAATTCAAATCATGATGTATCTGCTCTGAGACAAAAGCCATGTGGCCAATCAGCATGAATTAGGCTCCTAATGATCTGGGACAAGCTCATGGTTGTCACAGTGGCCATGCTATAGGGGTCTAACTATGTGCTACATTGTGCCACATTGTTTGTTTGGATGTGTAGGAAGCAGGGTACTTATCGTTTCATAGAACAGGTATCAATGCGAGTAGACTGGCCTTCGGCTTTGTCTTGCAAATATAGCAACACTTTCTAGTTGCTTCTGCCTTCAGGGGTCACCTTCACCAATCTGAACAGTTGAGCCTAAAACCCTGAACTGGAAAACATATACCACTGCCAGGCTATATTCAGATACAGCTTTTTGTGGTCTTCAGTCAGCATCTATCAAAGGATAAATAGAAATGTGTACCTATTTCAAGAAGAGAGAATTCCTAAATATGGGTGAGAAGCTATTTGTGAAGAGTCCTACACTCTGTTAATAGAATAAGCATAGATGATAGAGAGGAAATTTTCTGCTCACGGGAATAAAACCCAGTATTTATGCTTTTGTGAAAAAGGGTAGTGATGGGTGAGAATATTTTATGCAAATACCATAGCACCATTAGTTATCTCCCTTGAAATCAGTAGATCAGAAAATCAGTTAAAAGGTGTGCCATAAGTTGGAGGTTAAATGACAAGGAATATAGCATCCTACAGTGAAAGCTTTCTCATGGATTCACTGTAAATGTGTCTTAATAAGCACTGAAAAGGAAACAAATGAAAGTATGGGCGTATGCTATTCTTACTGAAGAAATTACCAATATTGACTAGTTTACAAACTAATATTCTTCTTGTTTCTGATAATGAATAAAGGTGAGGAGAAAGAACACTGCTGCTGCCCATGGAGAGGGAGTATTGGGGTTTAATCCAAGCACCAGGAAGTATTGAATCCCCATAGAAGTCAATGGTAACTTTACTCTGGCAAGTACAGGAGGCCCAAGGTGTTGTTAACAAGGTAAAGCAGTTCATTGTTATGCCTTAACAGTAACCCTTTATCTAATAGGTCAACTGAACCCAGTGATGCTCCTCCCCTGGCAGGTCCTAGTATAGATAAAAAAACCCTATAGCTTCCTTATTTTGAGCTGGAGGGGGATGAATGCAATTGGAAGGCATGTTTTCTGCCTGGATTCACATTGGCTCAATAAGCAGTTTCTAAAATACTGGAAGATACTATGTATTAGCAAATAGATAATAATACGAAATGCAACTCAACTGTAAAAAAGCCATCAGAAATCAAATATCAGATATCACGTCCCAAATAATGTGAATTATCAAATGCCAAACTCCCATGCTTCTTGAATGTCACTCACTGTATAATGGATAGTGGCTATTTAATACACATTAAAATCTAACTTTGGAAAAGTAGATTTTAAGAATAATGGTGGGGAGGAATCTGTTTTTCATTTAATTGGTACAGTGATCTGAAGCTTTGTCTTGCAGAAGCTGACTGATAGTCCAGAACGAGGAAAAGATGTTGAAATGTAGATATGTATGATACAATTAATTTTTCTGAACCAAAATTAATAAGAGATGGTCATATTTTTGCAGTAATGATTTAACCCTACAGAGGAAATCTAATCAGCTGCAGTCTTGTTCTTCATTAAAGCCTTCTGGGCTTGTTCAGGATGCAAAGGCAACAAGATTTTCATTTAAATGGTATAATTTATTTCATTTATTTATTTCCTTTTTTTCTTCTTTTTTTAGCATGGTGCCATACAAAATTATAACTGAGGACAAAGCACGCAAAATAATTTTGGCTGATAATTCCCTTTAATTTGATAAATTCTTTATATTCTTTCTATTGAGCTACAATTCCCCCCTTCACTTCATTTGTTTAGCTTGTATTAGTTTTCCTAGCTATGCAGTTAATAGTTTATATAAGCTAACCTGTTTTTCATTCAACACACATGTTTTCCTATATACTGTCAAAATAATTAAATACTTTGTATAAATTTGGACACTTAAAATGACAAAAATGTTACCAATAAGAATAATGGAAGAAACAGAAAAGCAGTGGGAAAATTACAAGGATAATTCGAACAGATTCATCTGTAAGTAATGAGGATTTAATGAGGCTGATATTCAAAGAGTCTCTCATTTCTTAGTGTATAAAACATTCATTTTTCATATTAATTGTCTTCCTGTTAGAGGTCTTATAGCACTATGGAGAAAGGAAATATTACAAACTTTTTGTATAAACTATGCAGACAAGAGACTTTCATCTCAAGTTCTGTTTTCAAAAAGAAAAATCAATCTCTTATATGGCACAATAATGCCCACAAAGAAACGAAGAAAGACTCTTTTTGTTTACTGATAGAATCTCAGGAGAGCCTTAGAGAGGAACTTTGATCTTAAAACACACCATTGCTTCCCAGCTAAAGAGAGGGTGAGCAAAGAAATGGCATCTTGAAGCGCCAGAGAGATGTTAAAACTCAACACTGGGAGAGGAGCAAGAGATAAAAAGATCAGCATAGTACGTGCTATCTTCCTCATGAGTGAAACGTTCACCCAGTCCAGATGCAAACAGGTTCTTCCAAAGCTCACAAGATTTATATAATTCAAATGAAAGCCTTACCACTTTTCATTGCAATCCTGGAGATGCTCAGAAAGCTTGTAATGCAGAAAAAGCTTGTGAAGTTGAAAAATAAGGACATGGGGGATGGGGGGGGGCTCAGTTGTTATGAAATGTCAAAGATAACAAGACAGAATTCATGCATCTTTGTGTGTGTACAATTATACAAGGTCATTTTTCTTTTTCTTTCTGTGGCCAATTTCAATTAAGTCAGATTTTTTTAAACCATGGTTTCCTCAGGAAGCCATAAAGCTACGAGATGTTTAGTGAGTTCATATTTCAGTATTAACTAAAATAAGCTACTTTATGGCTTACTGTTATATACCCTGAATTTTGGTGCTTATTTATTGTGGAAATATCACAATAACCATAAGAGCCACTCTTGAGCGAGATGGGCAGTGACTGAATTTGAAATATGAATGAATGAATGAATGAATGAATGAATGAATGAATGAATGAATGAATGAATCTCATGACACTCCTTTGGACTGATCACATTTCTGAGGTAGTTCATTGTGGGAGTCTTCTTATGGGGAAGAGTTTGATTGGTTGGTTGGTTGGTTGATTGATTATGTGCCATCAAGTCATTGTCAATTGAGAAAATCATTGCTTCCTCTCCCATTCATTTAAAAAAGGGTGGTGAATTTCAACTGCACATTGAAAACAAAATTGCAGAATTTTAAAATAATTCCACTAAGCCTAGGGAGGGAATGACGTTTAATACTGTAGTCAGGTTAAAACTGAATAATTTTGAAAAGAAGTGTTTGTGAGAGTTATATTCTGATGCCTCAGTTGTGGGTCTGCTACTTCTGTTTGGTTGAGTTACATAATGGTTTTAGTCATTTTGTGGATCCAAATAATCACTATACATGAATCTGGGGAGGGTTTTTCCCTATGATACATATTAGCTAGAAAACCTGTGAAAGAACAGATAGACAGATGATTGATAGACAGACAGACTCACATGCAGGCACACACAGACACTTACTTGCATTTTCCAGGTTGACTTTGTGGATTAATGGAAGTAGATTCTCCAGTGAATACACTCTGATAGTTTACAAGTTGGCCAGATGGCCTTTGCATGGCCAGTTTAATTTGTTTAATTCAACTCAAGATATGATTCACATAATGCATTTGTGCTTGGTATTCTTTGGGAAACTCCATCCCAAGGACTCCATCCTTGGTTAGTTAAAGAGCTGCTTTTATGAGACATCAAAGGTTGAACCTCCCTTGAACCTCCCTGTGAATTCAGAACTATTGGTGGATGAGGTCCTTTTCATGACTAACAAAGGGCCATTCATTATCTGGAACCTTGGATTCCAAAAAGTTCTCCGTTGCGGGCAGCTAACTATTGAAACAATGTCTATTTATCAGCCTCTTGCCAGCACTTTAGCGTAGCCTGTTTTGTGTTTCTTTGTTACACCTTGAATGCTTCCCCCTCCAATTTTGTTTACAATGTCTGATAATTTCTACAGTTTATACTGACTTCTGCTAGCCTTTTTTTCTGCTGTTGCTTGTGCTGAATATAGCAATATAGACAGGTAGGACCAAGATCGGGAAAGCTCTGCCCAGTGCAAAACAGTCAGGAACAAGGCACATTGTGAACGCCAGTCAGATATTATGGTAACTGGTACACTTACCATGATAGCATTTCAATTAAATTCTGGCCCTACTAATGTCACACTTTTTTTTACTAATTTTGGGCAGTCATGCAATCAGCCTAACTATTTGCATGGAGAAAGCAGATAGCCTTTCATCTGTTCATGACCACACTGAATGTTTGATGTTTGAAGAAGCTGATACCATAAAAGTAGTGATAGTGGGGGAAATGGGAGTACCTGAGGAGCACTCAGGGTATGGTCACATTTAAATGGACCTATGAATAAAGGAGGAAATTGGTTTGTGATCCATAGATTGCCATCAAGCATCAAAGATACCCAGTAAAAAGCTACCCACAGATACTTTCACTTTCTCAGAATGGTGGAATTCTTCGTGAGCCAGGGGATTGTTAAACTTGACAACTTCTTTTAATTTATTCTGGCCCTAAAATGCCTAAAAGAGGCATTTTAGTTCTTGGCCTCTCTAACTTTTGTGTATTTGGCCCATGTTCTCAACTGTGAGGTTTGGAAATGTTACCTGCTATGCAACTCTTTTAAGAGAACTATTCTTATTACACTAGAGTTTGCCACTTGGTTTTTTGTTTTGTTTTTTTGCTATCTAGAATGGTTTGCTCACTTGGCAACATTTTGCAGTGTATATTTCACAGCCTTTAAGTGAAATTAAATTCCCATTACAATGATATGAAGCCACTTAGCAGGGTGACATTTTTGTTCAATCACAGGGCAAAATTTCAGTGTGAAAACTAAAGATCATGTTTCTCTACTCATTGCTGTTCTCAAAAACTGCAGTAAGTAGATATTGGTTCTTATCCATTTTATGAAAGTATATAACCATATTTTCATGGGCTAAATTTGGTGCACATGTGGATCAAAAATGTGTCATGATTCTAAATCAGGTGTGCACAAACAGCCATGGTTAGGTTTTCAGGGCATTTTGGAGGCTAAATTCCATGAAGTATTGTATAGGGTGGCACCCCCCCCCCAAATTGATTTAAATTTAATTAAAATTAGATATAGTTACTATGATTACAATCCAATCATATATACAGTAATTTTCCCCTTCTGCTAGATTATAATTTGATAATATTTGTGAAGGGCTCTAGGGTCCCCACATTGAATGAATTTGTCCTGGGATATCCCCTTAAAGGAGGAGTGAACAATCTATTAGTAGCTGAGGGGTGCTGGTTTTCTGGCTATTGTGTATGCTGAAGTGGTAGAAGGGCTGTGACATAACACTAGGGGTGACCATGACATAAACCTGGGCAGAGCAATGAGATGAAAAATGGATGGTCCCGGGGCGGGGAGGACATTAAACCATTTAAATGCCTCAAAAAGTGTTGTAATCAACAAAACCTTGAAAATGTATAATTCGGTTTCTAAAGTGGCTCAGGCTTCTCGTGGCAAGCTGGACTGAAAACAGATAAATGAGACGTTCAGGGATATAGGATCTTCTGAAAAGTAGATTTGTTGTGGAAAAGCTAATAAAGCTAACATGAAAGAATTCCAATGACTGCTTTGTCTCTGCTGCAAGGCCTATTTAGAGTGAAATCAAGGTTCGCCATCTTGTGCTTCTTTCTCTCCTTCTTGCATTATGACAGCCTTGAAGCCATTCTGTTTTAGGCAAGAGGGATATTTTCTACCCATCTTTTGTTTTGGTAATGGAGTACAGTAGTTTGGTTTCAGGCTCTCTGATTTTGACCTTGTAAGAAATGACTCTCATACCCACTTCATTCTTAAATTTACTGATGTCATGAAGGCCGTATACAGGCTCACAAGTTTTCCAGTCCAAATTGAGGGCTACAGCATATACATTCTGTACGGTGCCATGATTTGCTTTGATCAGGGCAAGGGAGAGGATGGTTGATGAATAGATACTATTGGTACCAGTGACCTTTGGTCCTTTCTAACTTGATGATTCTCTATTATAGTCTTCTTTAATCAGCTGTGGATAATACCTAACAGATAGGCTCAATCTCCACCAAACCTGCCATATAATAATTTCAACTTCATTGAGATATTAAGGCCAATCTAATTTTACAACCTAATTTTCAAATTCATTCACCGAAGATCTCCTCTAGCATCCGTTATTTATATTAGTGATATAATAGTTATTTCCATTCCATATACAGTGGCCACTGGCGTGTGAACTATAGGGGTATATTTTCAGGTATGGGGACAGTTTCCAGTAGGCAGGCTCATTTCAAGGTTCATTAGGCATTTATTTTGATTGTTGCACATTAGTCAACAGCTTCCTCTTCTTGGGCATTAGCAGAAGCCTTGAACCAGCAAGTAATATGCCGTTTTGGCAGGTGGAAAGTCAGAGAGAAATTTTATTAGAGTCATTGATGCACAGAGCTACTGCGGTATTACTTTTGAGCTACTATTTTAACCCTGTCTTTTCCTGTCTTAATGTGCATGCTGTTACTTTTCCAACTTACAAATTATTGTTTTTTAAGCAGGGGTGGGCATCAGAGTGTTATGATTCACAATTAGTCTTGAATGAACACAAGGGGCTTGTCTTGGAAGAGGTAGCCAATCTTTCTCACTAGGCCAGAGCCACTGACTTACATGCAATCTTAAAACTTAATCTTAAAAAAAAAAAAAAGAGAAAGCCATTCTATGCCTTCTTCTGCATTTTCTTTGGATATAAATATATACACACATACACATACACACACACACACACACACACACACACATACCCAGAAACAAGGATGGCTCAGACTTTGCCAGGAACTTGTATACCCCTGTGACAGATGTTGAAAGTTTCACTTAGAACTTGATAAAGTTGTTCTAAACAAATGATGATGTTGGGTGCAATCTAGTCAAGTGGTCTAGTAACTTGAGAAAACCTTGGCTGTTCATTTTTACCACCTGATAGACCTGACCATTTCCTCTCACCACCCAATTCACCATTGTGTCAGAAGAATGATGTGAATAGAAGGGGACAATTTTCTTGACATGCTGAGCCATCAGTTCTCCAGCTCCCTTGCTGTATATTCCATTAAACACATTGGCATATATACTATGGAAAGGAATAAAAATAAGAACACATGAGCAAATAATTAAAACATTGGAAGACTCTCCTTGTACCAAATCAAATCATTTGTTCATGTACCTCAATAGTTTTGTTGATGCTTTATAGTTTCTCTCCAGGATTTTAGAAAAGACCCAGTGTGGAAATGAAAGGAATTAAATCAGAAACATTTTAACTTGTGAAGTATATGCTCTGCATTGAGCAATAGCCTGTAGTGGTAAAGGTATTGGCTCAAATTCACCCTCAGTCACAGAAGCTCCCTTCTGGGTGACTTTGGGCCCTCATACTCCTTCAGTCCAACCCACCTCACATAGTTTGTTGTGGGGGAAAAAAATAATGAGGCAGAGACACTATGTATGCTACCTTGTGTTCCTGAATGAAAGGTGGAATATAAATCTAATAAATCAATAAAAAATCTTAACTGCTGAGCATGAGAATTCAATGTTATAGAATACAAATCAATATAGGGAACAAAGAAAGAGGTGTGTACATGTGGATATGTATGAGAACAATTGATATTTATTGGCCTAATTGATACATAAAATAGAGTAAAGAGTCCAACAACTGGGAGCAGAATTTATTCTGCAGGTGTTTGCATGAATGAATGCTCTTCCTCTCCCTCTTTAAAAAAATCCTGGATTTATTACACTTGATGTCAGGGAGAAGGAAAAAAAAAATGAAATTAGCTATTTAGGCCCTTCAGTCCAAGTTTCTTGCTCACTTTAGGAATCCAAATCAAAACATCCCCAACAGATGGTTGACCAGTCACCATCTGAACATACCATCTTCTTAAGGAATTGACTCCATTGCCAAACTATTCTTAATGTTTAGATGTTCTTCCTGATTTCCAGTTGGAGTGTCTTCTTGTAATTTAGCATCATTATTCAGTCTTCTGTTTCCTTTGACAAAAGATAAGAAGTTATGCCTCTTTCTGTGGACACCTATAGTACTTTAAAAGTGCTATCATATCCCTTTTTTCTTGAGGGCCAGTTTATTCAGTTCCCTCAGGCTTACTTCATGGAATTCATAGTTCCCAATTATCTTTGTTGATCCTCCAATTTTTGGAGACCTTTTAAAGTGTGCAGAACTGGAAGACAGCCCTGACCAGTGGAAGACAGAGGAACTATTCTTTCTTATTCAGTCTTTCTCCCTTATACAATTATTTTTTGTATTTTTAGGAAATATTATTCATGGGAAAGCATTCAGTAATGAGTTCCCACACCTGCAGATTGAAAAGAAAGACACAATCTGTTTCACCACTTCAACCATTGTTTGTGTTTGTTAGTCCATAGAAAAGTACCATCCCTAACAGATGTACCTTTTATCTGCCTTGAAGCCACTGAAGAAGAAAATACTGTAATACCCACTCAAAAATATGCTGTAGATCTTGTAATGACAATTCATTCCTTATGTTTATGTATGTGTGTGTGTTTATTTCTTGCTCTTCTGTGTATCTGACCCACTCTGCTAACTGGGATTATATTTCCAGTAACACTATTGAAAGTCAAGTTGGGTATGCAGTACCCTTTTACCTCTGAGAGACTATTTATTACTCACCCATGCATTTAACTGAGCCCAATGCCATTCTCAAAGTCAAAGGCAACTCTAACAACAAAGAATGTAGAACAGAGAAGTAGCAGGGTGATGGGGCACTTAACAATTTCCCAGCCCATTTATTTCCTCACTCCAAAACACCCTCAGGCCATTTCTCCCCATAAGGTTTCAAAGGTTTATTTGACCTTAAATAGTGCGGGGAAATGGTTGCTGGGGAGAAGGTTAAGGGTTTGTTCCATTCACTGCTTCTCCTCTTTAAACTCCATTTTACTAAGCTGATTTTGCAACTTGGATCTCAATTACCCTTTTTCAGCACTCCCCACCTTAGCGTCCTGTCATAATTTCTGACTGTACCTTTGAATTTTTTTTTTGCTGAAATTCTGGAAATTGAAGCACCAATATTAGTTGGGGAAGTTTTGACTTAGTTTATGTACAATGTATCGTTAGCTTTAAAATTACTGATGATAAAGGTAATCCCAAACTTCTGTTCACCTCAGAAGGAGTCTGGCACCCTCAAAATACTGAGACCAAGAAGCAAAGATTGTCCTAATATAAGCTGCTACAATCTTGAAATAGTCCCCTCATCTCTCTCCCCACCCCCACCCCCATTGCAAACAAAACATTGCTTTTATTTCACTCCACGTCTTTGCTTCATGTTGCATGCATTTACCTGGGATGATGATGATGATGATGATGATGATGATGATACCTGAGCAGTTCCTAATAAAGGGAGGAAAGCCATCAAGTCACCATTCCCTTTGAAAACCAATAAGGCTAGGAACAGAAAGTGGAATAAGGCAGAATTTCCTGAAAATTGTGAAATGGACTGCCCATAGGCTAAATAAAGCCATAGCATTTCAAAGTCTGGATTCATTTACATCATGATTAAGCCAGAACAAATCTGGCTCAACCCTCAAACACAGGGAGATCCAGGTCTACTTTCTTATTAGCATAGAGTCTTTTTGTCAAAGTGCCTTAAAAAAGAAAAGTGTTTAGTTCTTATGTTAATAGCCTCCTTTTTTATTATTATAAGAAGTTAGATTTTCTTAGAATGAACATAAGAGTTCTCAGTGGTCTTCAGTCCAAGCACTGATATTAAGCTCCAGCAAAATTGCTATGATCTCTTGTCTAATTGTATGGCCAAGTGAAGCTGGTCTATGGAACTTGGGAAGTGCTGCTTTGCTGACGAAGAATCTGGTGGTTAATCCAGCATAAAATGCCTACCTCCCAGCAGGTATTTTATAGTGGATAAAACTCATCCTTTTTACACTTGGTAATAAGTCCCATTGAGTATAGGAGAACTTTCAAGTAAATATTCAGCAGATTGGGAAATATGGAACTATCTGAATCACACTTATCTGTGAGTAAGTGTTGAAGAACAAAATAGGTTTTGCTTCCAAGTAAATGTTCATAGGATCAAAAAGAATATGTAAAAAATTTAGTCTTTGTAAGCCTATCTTCTAATATAATTTTGTAGAACTCACTGGCAAAGTTATAGTAGTTTTTTTTAAAGATGCTTTCAAGTACAGAAATATGTACTGTGAGGTTTGAAGTTTGTAATGCACAGCAGCCATGCTAGCTGAGATTCTGAGAGTTAAGATCAACACTTTTGATGGATACCATTTTAGGGAATACCAGTATATAGAGAACATATATACCAGTTATAATACCGTTAGGCATATATTGACAATCCAGTGCTTGTTGTAGTAAAGCTGCTGAATAAAAGGGCACTAATTTCTTACATGGTACCATTACATTTGGAGATACGTAAGATAAAATGTTTCGGTTGCACATTTGAAATATTCTAGATGGTAATATTTTGCTCTAAATACATCTAAACCTTTGACCGCTGATATCCTTCTGATTTGGTTGGAGGTGTGCAGTTGACTCTGGATGGGATGGTACTTAGTAATTAGTACCTAGAAGTGAGAGTAGCTATAGCTATAATCAGGAATGTTTATGGTTTATGGTGCTGGTTATATTCTGGCCAGATTAATCTAGGGTGCCTTAACGGGTTTATCCTTAAATAGCTGTTAAATGTTTGTTGTTGTTTTTTTATTTTTTATTTTGTCAGTGTTGACTCCTGGCAACTCCCTGGACTAATCCCTGCAGTTTTCTTAGCAATATTTTTTGGAAGTGGTTTCCCATTGCCTCCTTCCTAGGGCTGAGAGAGAACAACTTGCCCAAGGTCACCCAGCTTTGTACCTAAGGTAGGACTAGAACTCACAGGCTCCTGATTTCTAGCCTGGTGCCTTAACCACTACACTAAACAATGCAAGAAGCAAAATGTTATAGGAAGAGCACATTTATATCCTGCTTCACCTATTCTGTATCAGCTATGCTGGTTGCTTATTCATTGTGGGGCTTTATTTAAAGTTTTGGTGCAGCCATGTCTGCAGGGGTCAAGACTGACATTAGGAGTCTCATGGCATTGCAATACAAGCTCTGCCCCCTTTCTGTATGCATTACA
Organism: Python bivittatus; assembly: GCF_059951505.1. Classification (NCBI taxonomy): domain Eukaryota; kingdom Metazoa; phylum Chordata; class Lepidosauria; order Squamata; family Pythonidae; genus Python; species Python bivittatus. The sequence continues at coordinate 19,135,234 of NW_028277075.1, read as the reverse complement.
ACCTCACATGAACACCCCAAAAGGGTGAAACTTCCTACAAACGTAAGTGCTGCCACTTACACACGTCCACTTTTTGATACAAACAGAAGGTTATTGCAGTCATAAATCCTCAACGTAAACACATTGCACACTGCAAACTTTCTGCTTAGAAAATGAAAACACACAGATTTACTTTTCAGATGGTCCAGAGAGACAGAACACTACTTCAGTGATCCGGGAGTGATCATGTTGCAGTCCAAATCTCAGCTGGGTAATCTAAGGAATCCAAGGCAGTATATAGATAAGGTCACAAGCAAGTAGGGAAAGAGGGGAAGATTATTTATTTATTTATTTATTTATTTATTTATTTAACCAATTTATACAGCTGCCCATACAGGCAACTCTGGGTGGCATACAACAAAGCTAAAAGTCAATAAACACATAAAAAATATAAAAAGCAAAATAAAAACAGAGAATAAAAGGATGTTAAAAATAAGCGAGCCACCTCACTAATTCCCCCGTCCCCTGGGGTCCCCAGGCCTGCTGGCATAACCAAGTCTTATGGGACCTCTGGAAGCTCAACAATGATGAGGCCAAGCTGCAATTTCCTTTATTTAGTCATTGCCAGTTTGACCAATTTGCTGAGTCATTCTTCCTTCTTTCAAGCTGGTGGCTTGACTTCCTTTTCTGATGTCTTCTTAATTTACAATGTGTGGCTAGGCTTGAGCTCTTGCCTAGCTTAGGTTCTGGATCAGCTGACTCAGCCTGCACCTGTATCTCTCCTGACAAGCTTTCTTCAGGTAATTCTTGTGGTGCAAGCTTAAGCTCAGCCTGAGCAATCTCTTCAGCTTCTGAATCTAAAGGCTCTAATAATGCCACTGTTCTGGCGTGATCTCATGTGGGTTCTGTGATGTTAGATGGGAATGAAAGTTGCAAAGTTTTAGATTGCACATTTCAACGAATTCAGGAAAACAGAAGGGTGAACGCATAAAACTAAATTAGTCCAAAGAAAGTTTAGCAAGAGTGCCTATTGTCCAAAAAGAGATAGATATAAGAAGCTAGAGGAGCATTTGAATTAGCAAAATCTGCATTTCAGGTTTGCCCACATAAAAAAAAAAAGATTCAGAAGTGTTCAGAACTCTCATAAGTTCAAATGCAGCATTTCTCTGCTATTCATTAAAGCCACATTTTTTTCAGGCTTTTATATAAGCTTGAACTTGATACTACTGCTTTAAAGAGATATTAACATTAATGCTACTCTTAAGGCAGCTGCATCTTTTTTCTTAGTCTTATGAGGAAACCTGAAAAAGGATGGGCTGTTTTAATGAATAGCAGAGAAATGCGTTTGAACTTATGTGAGGTCTGAAGATCTTCTGAATCATTGCTGAAGCTGGCCTAAACCTTTTGTGCAAATTTTGCTAGTTCAACTGTTCTGCTTTTTCAAAATGCAGACTGTTTTAGTTCTACGTTGTAGGCAATCTAGTGCCAGACAATAGGGCAGTAGCAACAAGTGGCAGGTTAGAATTTTCAATTAACAATGGAAATAAAACCAATTTCAGGGGTACAGAAACTGATTTTCCATCTTGCCCTTTAAGAATTCACTGTTCAATTTACTTTATTCAAATTGGTAAGAAACTACGATTCTCCAATCATCAGCTTATTCTCAGAGGGAGGCCAACATTTTTCCTTTCTTCCTTTTCTTTCCACTCGGTAGTGGTGACTACTTTTACAGGGCTAAACCAGCAGTTAATAGGGATACTCTGCTATAAGCCTTTAAGGCTGTAAGTGGGATTTGGTTATCTCAAAGGCTATTTGTACCACTTCAAATCTACCAGAGCTTAAGATAAATATCTAAAACCCTACTATACGTCAAGGCCTTTTCATTGCCCCTCTCTCAGTTTGGGGAGTGTTTATAAAAGCTTATTTATTGTTTGCCTACATTTGATTAATTGTGGTGTGTTGTGCTTTCAATTAAGATGTTTTTCTGTTGCTGCTTTTTCTTGGTATGTGTTACATCTGATTTATTATTTTTAGAGTTGCAACATATTGAATAAGGATTTTTTTCCTTGGAAAGCAGATTATAAATCTTTTAAAGCACATCCCGCTTACCCCTTTGATTCAGACCTTCATCATGGGCAAGGCTGCACAATTAGGATGATCCTAAGTACAGAAATTAAAGTTGTAACAAACCCTTAGATAAGAAGTTTGGATAAAAAGAAAAAAAAATTACAGGGATATTTTAAAAATCAATACCATTACAAGGCTGCTTTGCCTCTCATTTCTAATTTGGGTCACATTCATTCCATTATGCCTGTAGGGTATGTTGCAATTTTTGTTACAATGTCTGCAATTTTTCTTATATCTTCTCTTCCCTCATCTTTATAAATCAGTACTTCTATACTCTGCAAGCAGCACAGATGTACAAACCTGTACATATTTTTCAAATCTGTGGTTTTGGGTAGCAAACTCCAGGAAGCAAACCAATGCTGATAACAGCTCACAGAGTTTTTTTCTGGTTATGGTCACTGGTTGTTCCTGAAGAATGCTTGAAATAAGATGATACAGTATCAGATGATTACATCATACAATATTATTACAGGCAATCTAATACTATCTGTGTTGAGAACAGTTTTGATTTACCCAATTGAGTATTTAAGGTTGGGATGTTTGATTATTTTTGAATGTATTCCTCTGTCGAAGGAGATAATATTTTGATTCAGCTATGGTGCTGAAACATCAATATCCCTTCCTGAATTGAACTGGAGCATTGCTGTGTCCTTGACTTAGGGCACTGGTTTAAATATTTCAAATATTCTGAGTCTAGTATTTGGGCAGAAGGATTCTAACTGGATCAGGGCCTGTTCTAGGCTATGCAACAGTGGCAGAAACAAAGCCTTTTATGGGATAAAGCTGAAGCAAAAACATAAAACATGTTGATGTCTCTATTGGCATATGTGAATTGAACTTAACTGAACTCTGGCTCCAAGCATTGGAGAGAAAAAAAAAACTTAGTCAGAAATAGCTTTATAATTGCTGTCATATCACATAATGCAGACAAAACCCTTATAACCATTGCTTAAATTAATATCTTCATAAAAATGCCTTGCAGTTTTACTGGATGCTCTCTAGGCATGTCTTTCTTAGTTTAGCTTTTCATTTTTCAGCTCTTTAATGATGCAGTAGAGCATATTAATAAAAGGCTAGCATTTAAAAGCTGCCATTTTAGATATCTTTGACTAAACAAGCGGATGCTTCTGCCGTTCCCCCCCCCCCCAACTGTTAGAAAACTGCATTTCAGAAAAAATAGATAAGGGACATATGGAGAGGTAAATTGTTCATTTTTATCTGGGCAATTTCAATATTCCATAAGTTCCTGAACAATAAAAACTCTTTAGGTTTTCTAAAATGAACTATTAGCTTAGCAGGTTTTTTTGTTTTTTTGTTTGTTTGTTTAATCATCCAAGGCAAAACAGATAAGATCCTTCCTTGAGTTGGACATCACTCTTTTTAACAAACTTGATTAACCTTCTCTGACAGAGTGATCTTGCTAGCCTTCAATGCTATAGATGGGTAGAGCCATGGCTAGAGATCTTCCAGAAACATCACACTCCTTTTGCTTGAGAGAGCCATAGAACAACCTTGAGCATGTCACTGTGTGGTCAGGGAGAAGAGATGGAACACCCTCTTATTTATTATATATCACCTATCCTCCAAGAAGTTAGGTCAAAATGTGTATTTCTCCTACTTTTATCTTCACAACAGCCCTATAAGATAGGATTGGGCTAAGCAAATGATTGTTAAATTTGCCTGGATTTTTGATAGTCTTTTTGAGTACTTCTGTGGCCTGCATAAAATTCCTTTGATGTTCCCCACCTTACATGCTCCTGATATTTCACATTTTTAATTTTTTTTTAATTCTAAAAAAGAAAAAAAAAAGGGGGGGGGGAGTAGACGCACAGCAAGACAATGTGATAGTCTCCAGTACAACAGGTACCTCCATCATGTCTCTGGTCTTCATGTAAGCCAAGAGGCATTCTTCAAATAATAAAAACAGCAGGGTATTACATATCCAGGTTTCATTTTGAATAACTATTGTGAAATTAATAAATAAATAATCTGACAGTCAACAGGGAGGAATAAATGATACACCAGTCATCTGTTTTCTTTTGGCTGAGTATAAAGGATGATTCACCATGAAATTCACTATGAAAAATGTCCTTTCTGCCCCAAATCCAAGGAATTAGAATATGGATATTCAGGAACAACGGATACAAACAAAGCAATTTAGCAACCTGGATTTGCCCAAATGGATTAATATACTTAGCTAGAACATGAAGAAAATCATACTCAGCTAAAAAGTTGGGTCACTGCAATTAAATTCCAGTCATACTCCTGAAAGAAAGATAAAATCATACATCAATCCCTGCCATAAGATGTTGAATTTAGTGAGCAGAAGGCATGATAATGGCATTTTGACAATTTTTGGACTAAACTGGTATGTTTTGAAGAACATTCTTGGGGGAAGTTAGGATTTCTGTTTCTTTCTCATCAGTTTGCTTTCCAACCAAACCTTAGTCTTCCATCCTATTCTAATTCTGATTTTAAAGTTCCTAAATTCTTCTTTTCATCCAGTCCATACATTTATAATCTTTCCTCTAGAATTTTTTTCCTTGAAGATGTTTATTACCCTGTCTCTGCCTCCAATTTTGTGAAGCTGTTTGGTTGAGTATGCCATTCATTCTCTTCAAAACCACACAGAATAATGAAGGAAATCCCCTATAGTTCCTTTCTCATCCCATTTCAACTAGTCCAAAAATGTTATTTATCTTTTGTATATTGACAGGTTTCTTGCCACTTTATTTCTTAAAAGATTTTAACAGATGAAGTGGGGATTGGAAAAATAATTTTTCTTACCCGTCCCAATTTGTAAAGACTCTCTTTACACAAAACCTTTCTGTAGTTTCTATTCCCCGGTAGGGTTTGCTTTGCCTGGATTTCATCCAATTCAGTTAAAACTACTTCAGCTAAAATATAGTTGGTGCAAAGTAGAAAGCTTTGGTTTTCAGATTCTTGTTTTCTGAGCTTTGTCCTGAGTTTCAAGTTAGTGACTTCCAAATGAGTCTAATATGAATCGCACTTATGTGCTATTAAATTGGAGACTGAATCATTTTAGTGGAAATTTCCAGTATATTATTACAAAATCCTCCCTTTGAAGAATAAATAGATAAAGAACAATTGAAATGCAAAATATGTGTTTCCTGAACCTTTAGAATGTTATTGGATGACTGGGGAGGAGGCAGAAAATTGCTTGAGAAAAGGATAGATGATAGATAGATAGATAGATAGATAGATAGATAGATAGATAGATAGATAGATAGATAGATCCTTTACTCAAGCAGTGTGTGTGTTTGTATGTGTGCTTGAAGTTGGCCTAAATATCTAACATACCGCTATATGAGAAAGCTCTGAATCCTACTGCTCAAGCATAGAAAAATAATATGAACATGGAATTGCATCAAGGAGCTGCTACTATTTAATGATTCCTACCACCTGTGCAAGCAATTTGGGAAATGGGAAAAGAGGGAATACCATGTAAGAGATTGCATAAATGTTGCATATCATTTCTTACTTGGAAGTTCTGTGTTGTATCCCTGCAGCTGTTCCATTCACCTAAGAAGTATGGGGCATGTTGCTTACTCAATAATCAAAGAGACTTCAACCAGTTAGTCATACTTATAGTTCCACTGTGCCCTATTATAGTGGTCTCACCCATCAGTGATCAGTATAAGTTTATTTAATTGCTTTAAAAAAAGAGCTTTAGCTGCTGATTAAACTGACAGCTCAAAGCATAAATTTTGGGCAACCAACTTCAGCACATAAAAGGGCAAACATATTTCATTTCATGCCATTGCCTCTAGATTTCTAGGCATTCTTGCATTGTCCTTAGAGACCCTCTCTGAATGTAGGCAACAACTGTTACAATGGTTACAAAGAATTAATCCACAGTTACAAGGAAAGTGATCCAATGGTAAATGAAATCACAGTTGAGGGCTTAACATAGCAGTACAGGTTTAGGAATAAACAGTACAGGTTTAGGGATATTTGGATTTATTGCATCTGTATACAAAGGCCTTAAGTATGAGCTGGGATTTAAAATTAATTGTTTCAAAGTTAAGAGAGAAAACTGATCATGTGGCTTTGAAAGTCTTTATCCTGAGGATGACAACAATGATCAAAATGAAATTGCTTTTATTTAGGGATTTTTTTAAAGAATTCTGTTCTGCCCAACTGTTCTAAAGTACTATGCAAACTGATTGCAACAGAAAGGGTAATTGTGCCTTCAGCCCCTTAGGGTAGAGACAAGGAAGTGGAAAAAGATGGGAGACATTTCAGAAAGGTTTTTTTAAAAAATATCATTTTATTAGAAATTTTAAACAAAAGATAAAAACTGACAAGAACCAATATGAAGTGAAAAGAAAAGGAGAAAAAGAACAAAGAAAAGAAGTACAAAAAGAAAAAGTAGAAAGAAATAGAAAACAGTAGCTTCCACTTTTCTTTACAGCAATTATAACTACACATATAAAATTATCTCTTACTCTATGGTTACAAAAACAAACTCTCTTTTTTCTATTTTCTATTTTTTTCTAATCATCAAAACCATAAGTCATGAGTTCATTTTTTTCTGTTTCATGCAAAAAGTATATAACGGGCTTCCAGTCAGCAATGAACATAGGTATTGTCTTTTCTCTAATCAAGGAAGTCAATTTAGCCATCTCAGCCATCTCCATCATCTTCACCAACCATTCTTTCATTGTGGACAATGCCGAATCTTTCCACTTTTGTGCGTATAATAATCTTCCTGCAGTAATCTTATATAAAAACAAAGTTCCATGACTTTTTTCCAGCTGTTTGTCTATGAATCCCAAAAGAAAAGCTTCCAGTTTCACTTGTACGTTAATCTTTAAGATCCTCTGAATCCAAAATTTTCTGGCTTTTTTATATATCCAGCAAGGATGATAAAATGTCCCTTCATGTTGTTCATATTTCCAACGTGAGTTTGAAATACCTTTATACATTCTAGACAATTTCTCTAGTGACATTTACCAACAATACATCATTTTATAAAAATTCTCTCAGAAAGATTTTTTTTAAAAAAAAACCGACAGGCAGGATGGAGGTTATTTTATTATAAATATTAAATTTATCAAGTTGTTTTAAAGATTCACATGGAAAAATGCAGAGAATACAAAAAAAAAAAAAAAAGAAGAAGAAGAAAGAAAAAAAAGATTCAGTATACAAAGAAATCACACAAACAGTGCTGGTGGATACCAAGGTATAACTGCCCAGCTTTGAGGAAACAGTGGAGAAATTGAACAATAAAATGCAATATGAAAAAAACAGTAGAGAGCAGGATTTGGCAAAGGAGTGGCTCAATTCCTTTGCCAGTCTTCATCCCCAAGATGGGAAATCAGTGAAGAAGTTTCTCTTGGCACAAGAATACAAAAGAACAATGACAATTCAAATCTTAATCTATTTGACTTCCTTTTATAATCTCTCTCTCTCTCTATATATATACAGTATATTTTTCTCCAGCATCTATATTGGTGATTTTTTTAAAAAAAAATAATGCCATTTATCTCATTCTTTTTCCAAAAAACTCAACAAAGTATTAATGGTATGGGAGTTTGCAGGGGGCCAAGCAGTAATGATGAAATGTGTATCAGGAGAATATAAGATCATAAGCAATGCCCTGCTAGATCGGACCCCTGGCCCATCTAGTCCAGCAGTCTATTTTCACAATGGCCAACCAACTGCTCAAGGAAGCCCGCTAATCTCTCAACAGTGATGGGAGTCATTTTGATGTCATGATGCAAATGACATGACTAATGGACTTGTGTCAGACATTGTGATGTAAATACTGAGTTGCACCCTTTGCACAGCAATGTCATGATGCACATATCACCATTTTGAGATAGTCATGATGGATACAACTGTTCATGGCTTTTTGTCTTTGTTATGTTCCTGTAAAATAGGGTAAGGTGAGATTTATTAATTAAAGGCCATTGAGTATACAGCAAGTTTTAAAACTGAATGAGTATTTTAATCATAGCCACTTTATCTATGAACTCTGCTCATGTTAGCTTGAGTTTTTCTTTGCCATGTTTATTTATTTATTGTATTTGTAGGCCACCATCCATTCAAACTCATGATGGCTTACATCACAAAACAACAATTAGAATATCCACAGTAAATGGTAACAATCAAACATCTGGATTAAACAAAAGTAAAAAATAAATGCGCATGATCAGTGCAAATAATACAATTCTGCAATTCACATGAAGATGATAATTGCCATAATAGTTTAGACTTCACTGCTTTCCAGAAGGCTGTCACAGTAGGCGCTAGCCTAACATCCAAAGGAAGTCTGTTCCACAAAGTTTGTGCCATGAAAGAGAGATATTGTTTCTTAGCCTCAGCACCCCTCCCCTCACTTACCTCTTTAAAATGCAAGGTTTCCAAAAGCCTCTTGAGATGAGTGAACCCAAAAGACAATTCTATCATTGACCTATCATTTGGATAAGCCTTATATAGGCAATATGTAATCCAAGAGCCACGTGCGTCCACTGCATGACTGGTTATGGCTTAGCTTGAATGGTCTCTGCATCTACTACATCAGTCAAATAATCATTGTTACTGGTTGAGATTCTGTTTTCATTGCTTGATGTTTTCTTTGACAGCAAATTATTTTACTATAACTTATTTTTCCCCATTCACATTCTTTTCTGAGAGTTCTGCCTCTCTCTTATCATGTCACACAATAAAAGAAATGTAAAGAGAGCTATGAATTAGTATGATTTGTGATAGAGTGTGTCCTTTCATACCTGTCACTTGACACCTGGAAATTTGGAATAATTTTGTTTTTAGACTCTGAAAAACAGCAGTCTTATCTGTACTTGGATATTTATTGACAGCCTCTGAGAAGTGAGCTGTGTTCATTTTCAGTTCCTTTGTCTTAGAAGTTCAATACACATATAAGCAAACACACAGAGAGAATGCTAAAAGCAGCTATATACAAGGACAGAAATGAGAGCACCATCCTGCTTGTTTCTTTTAAATAGATGATTCAGTTGATTTTTCATCTACCTCCCTATTGTTTTATTGATTTAAAGAACAGAAAGTCTAATCCAAATTTACATAGCATCTCTTTCTTCTGATCTCTCAGGAACTCCCCCTCCCTGCACCAAAGATGAAACAAACCAATTTTGCCTTTGAATCCAGAAGCCACTGTGACAGTCAAGTAAACATCAACTAATCAATTTTCCCGCAAAACTGATTTTTTTTTAATTTGCTTTAAACAAACATCACTGCTCTTTGTTGACACAATTAAATGATTTCTGCTATGCTGTCTGTCTAGCTCGCGTACCCTAGGGAACAGGTAAAAGCTACTGCAAGAAATAAAATCATCACAGCACATGTGCTCCTGCATCAATTTAAATATTTCTTCTCCTTAATCCAACCATCAGCAGCTGTTAGGTACCATGGCATAATGCACATGGCCTAAATAATTAGGCAGACTACAGCGGTTCAAATGTCTCTGCTGTATGCTGAATACGAATGTGCTCTCCAAGGACACCATCATGTGCTGCTGAAAGGAATTCTCCTCATGTAAATGAATAGCTTCAGGAAGAAAAAACAGCATTTCAAAGCAGGGTTTTCTAAGGCTGGGCTAGCCAACATTAAAAACCGAAAGAGAGACTCTGAGCAGGCAAGCTAAATAGGGATTTGCACGATGACAATTTTCATTCCTCCATTACTGTCCCCTTCTCAAGCCCAATTAATCTTTTGGAAGTGGCAATAAGGCTTTCATCTCCCTCCCCCACCCGCCCCCTGTCAGTCCAGCCTTGCTTATTTTATCATTCTTATGTAAGTGTATTTTAATCAAAGTCTTTCACAAATAAATCAAGAGGAACAAAAATGATGGTAAAGAAATATATCTATTTCTCCTTAATTGGATGTGCGGAAAATGCAGCAGTGAATTCTAAATGATGTACAAGTCTCCTTCTCTGGGCAACAGAAGGGCATCTCTCCTTTTGTTTTCCATGGACATGGTAGAGTTTACGGATCATTTCCATTAAAAGTGAAGGTCCAGCTCCATTAAAAAAAAAAAAGAGTATTCTGTATTTAATTCCTTTACAAGCAGAAAGACAAAAGCTTCCTGCCTTGCTAAGCTCTGATGCTGCCACTCCAACGACATCATTTCGACACTGGAGTGATCAAAACAGATTAAAAAGGACTTCTAAAACACCAATTAGCATAATTTAGTAAAAATAATCTAACTACATGTTTTATAAACCTGCCCATTAAAACAACAAAACAGATTCTTTTGCGAAGGCTGCGTGATTCATCTTCCTTCTTTGTAATAGAAGCCGACTGATTTCATTATGGAGTGGTACTTTTATATGCAAAATGTGTGTTCAATCTGAAACAGTCTCTTCAAAAAGGGGAAGGTGAACAAGAATGCCACTTCTGGATTTGTGCATTTGTGGGCTAATATTAATGGGACAGGATGACCATGAGTATCTTTTTTAGTCAAGGGTAGGTCAGCAGGAGCACGGTGGACGTATGGTGTATTAATTCCAGCACTATGTGAGTCAGACCTACTGGCAGTTGTAGTGTCAGCTGGAATGTGATGTCTTGCCCTACAACTGCCAGAAAGTGGTAATCCTGGGAGACATACCTAGTCCAGAAAATCTGGAGAGCAGCAGGTTGAAGAAAACTGGGCTGGCATTGTGGCCATATAAAGTAGGGAATACCATTATGTGAGCAATTGCTATGTGCTTGCTATTTGTAATACGTGTTTATGCATGTTGTTATAAGGAAATAGGGCCTCTGATCACACCCTTAATCTTATTCTGTCTGTTATAAGGAAAGGTGACTACATGGCGGGGATTATGTGCCCATTGGCTCTTCAGATGTTGCAGAATCATTCCTCCCTTTTTTTCTTCACAATCACCATGCTGGCTAGGGCTATGTGGCTCCTATCCTTTGCCATAGGGAGTGATTGTTGTACTAATAATTCTGCCACTCTAACGTATGGATTGGTTCTGGATTCACAGGCTGTTTGCCTCCCCTCCCCTCCCCTCTTTAAATAAATCTGATTTATTTAAGGAGTTGCAATGGATTAAGACAAGAAAAGGTTAGGCCAGTTTTCTATGACAAGACCTAAAGAAGACATAAGTTTTTATGAACAGTGAGACTCAGTTGTTCTCCCTAGCCTTGTCTCCCCATCCCCCCTTCACTGTTTGCCTCTCACCATTCTTTTTACAATGGCAGAAAAATGTTGCCCCATTTGCTGTTTTCATAGCAATCTTTGTCACACGCAAGTGAAGCAGCTGAATGTTAATGCCTCATATCATCTTTGAAAGACAGTTGCGTTCTCCATTACGGTGACCTTTTCAGTGTTCTGTATTTCCATTACATGTGGAAGTTGATGATTAATGATAATTACAATAATTACAAGGAAAGGCTTGAAATATAAATTGTCATACATTCAAAAGTAGCAGCAGAAACACTTATTTATTTATTTTTTAAGAGTGAGAGAAAACCGTTTTTACGGTCGCATTCTTTTCTCCACATCAATCCATTAATTCGGCTTGCTCCAGGGTTGTGAAGGACAGTTCAGGACCCTCCTGAGCCATGCGGAAGACATTGTTTCAAAATCTGGACGGTGGAGTTTGCGCCAAACTATCTGAACTATAGAATTTCTGCCAAGCTTTAACAAAAGCACAGATGAGGTTTTGGTACAACTGCCAGAACAGTGATTTGTGAACCGTGTTTTAGTTATTAAAAAAAAAAATCAATTTTAAAATCAATAGTATGCGCTTATGCCCAAACGGCTTTGCTTAACAATGAGTGAGCATTCCATAAAACAAGGTTTGGGTATGGATTCAGATCATTAACTATGATTCCCATTATGCTGTATGTGCCACAGGGAAAGGATATTTACTTGTCTGTTCTAGCTCTGGCTTACTGCCTTGCACTTTTGGAAATGGAAACATCCTGAAAATTTCCTTCCAAGTTGGTTGACTGGTTAACAGGTGTGTGCTCACTGATCTGAAATATCAGATGAGAAGGAAAAAAGTGTTTATAGTATTGCATTGATGAGAAGTCACTGTATAATTAGCAGAAAAGAGAATAGTCTACCCCAACTGAAGAAAATCTGTGTTTGTTGCAATTCTGTATATTTTTTAAAATTGCATTTTAATTCTTCATTCCTAAAGTACCTTGTAATAGAGGCATAATGTTCTTATAATAATTCTTTCAGAATGAATGGCAGAATCCCAGGATCCCAAGAGGAACAATACTGTATAGTAAAATTAACGATCTCTCTTTCTCTTTCTCTCTCTCGGCTTCAGCAACCAGAGCTAAAGGCTCTTCAATCATTCCAAACACTAGAATGTTCTTAATAGATTTAAACTGGAATGCGCATTCCCTATAAAATATATGAAAGGATATGGATTTGGGGTATTTTGTCTATATTAACAACATTTTTAATGAAAGCTAGGTACAGCATACAGTATATATTTAATTTGACTCCCAAGGAACTCCGGACTTCTCCATATCCACTGAGAACATTAATATAAAATGGCAGAAGAATAGGAAAAAATCTATTTTAAAGCATTACTGTTATTAGTCAGTTTCTTTAAGGAGTTGACAAGAGGTACTTCCTTCCCACCTCCAAATCAGGATTGTGGTGTGGAGCTACTAGGCATATCCCTGAAGTACCCAGTGCAATTCAGTGATTCAAATCTCTGCTCAGCCATTGAGCTGAGATAGTACTGCTTCAGGCAAGACTCTCTTATGTGACACTGGACAACTTATCTCACATAATTATTGTGAAAATAAATTGGCCCAAGTGTTCATGTGCCTGTCTATGCATGATAGAGGAATAGTAGGAAGCAAAGATGTGATACATTTCCCCACAACATTTATGGCAATGTATAATCATTCCTCCTTCTCTCCTATATGCCGTATTGTCCCAGGTTTCTTTCTTAACCTAAGTTCATGAATTTAGGTTTGTGCTTCTCCAAAGCTCTTTTATATACTTAACTTGTGTCACTGTTCTCTGTGTTTCTCCAATGCTGATTGTTATTAAACGCTTAGGCAACACCATGACTGAATGCAATTTATGAAGCATGTTTCCATTTTCTGACATCTTTGGTTGGTAATGCTGTGTTTTTGCAGTAAAATTCAACAATGAAAACAGGAGCTGCAGTAGGGTAGAGCAAACGTGACTATTAAGCTGCATTTAGCTAGATGGCTCACAAATATGCAGACTTGATTTCAAGTGCCACTGTAGTAGCTATTTCCATAGTCGCAATGCTATTTTTTCAGTAGCATTTTCTGTCTTTTTCCTAATAGACTAGCATATCCCCCTCCCCTTAATTTTTTTTTTTTTTTTACTGTTCCCATGTCTGAGAAAGAATGTTTCCCAAAAGGTCTTATCTGAACAGTAAGAATCCAGGACTGGCAAGAATTTGGACATTTCCCATTGATGAATACAACATTTCATTTAACATTCATTTCAGTTGTTCTGTGAAATCTGTCTGTAACTGTCTGCTTGAATCTTGGATAACTTTGTTCCTAAAAATGTTACTTCACAGTTCACCTACTTTTCCAAAATATGAATGAAAGTATTAGTTATCAAACATTCTAGGATAAGCAGAAGCACTATCGGAATAGTACAGACAGTCCACCTTCCTTTAAGCTCTCAGAAGAGAGACACACGTATTACAATATGTCATGCCTTTTACATGTATGGGGTTTTACATGACTTCCACACACCCCTCTTGGAGGGAGGAGAATTTCTCTATTTTTACACAGTGTATATCCTGTGTGATATTTTCATGCAGTGGCATCAAAACGTCATCACCAAAATGATAAGAATTATATAAAATCATGACAGATGGGATGTACTCTTTCCCTTGCCCCTATAGACATCCTTGAGTATATGCCCCTTTTCTCTGTATTTTGATAAGTTTCCATCGAAAAAAGTAACAGATCTATTTCAATGTCAGACTCATCAGTTTTGTTAAACACCTGACCCATAAAAGGATTCAATCTCTTTATTTGACATCATCATAAATTTATTAAGTAGCCCACAGATAGCTGAGTTTTTTTAGCAGTATAACAATGAAGGAGGAAGGGTGGAGTTTCTAATGGTAATGGATTTGAAAAGGACAGTGAGAAAGGAGAGGTGAAGATGAGAGGAAGGTGCCTCAGTGGAGTGGGGGGTGGAAAGTGTGACAGTGGTAAGATAATAACCATATATTCTTTCCTTAAAATATTTTAGGCTGCTCTTAAGGGCAAATCTCTCAACACAATTACCTAAATAAAATCATATAACAATGATAACATATCACATTGGAAGACAAAAACAGTAAGAGATTGGAGGTGGCTTCATCAGAAGAGTAAAATTTGGTTTTGCTTTCAAGATCAGATTCTCCCTTTGCCGGCTATTCTGGTGCTTGGACAAGCTATTTGTACTTTAGCTTCATAAGGCTAAAATGATTACAGCCATAAATGTGGGAATAGGCCACAGATTCTACAACCGCTATTTTTATATCTTGCCATTCCTGTTATGAATCAAAAAATGAGATCCAGCTGCAAGCCTAAGTTACTTTTGTGGTTTAGTCTTTCTAATTTTCTTTCTACAAATATTAGATCTTTGCTAGTACACCTCCTTGGTGAACACACCCATTTTGCATTTCCTTTATATGTCCCTTTTAATTCTGCATTCAGCTGAAAGCTCTCTATGCCCTTACAACATTTTCCTAAGCTGCCCCCATTTTTTCCCTCACTCGAATGGTGTGTGATTGTTTTGAGAAGTTCTCCACTCTCCTGTGTTTCATTTGACCTGAGGATTTCTTTCCATGAAAACCCATCTAAGTATTCCTCTAAGCTTGTTGAATATGGCTGTCATGAAATCAAGCACGCATATACAACTACAATCCAATTTCTCTTTCATGAACCCCACGATAATATAGTCACCTCCTGCCAAAGTTTGATGGGCTTACCTCTTCAACCAGTTCTTCTCTATTACTTAGGATCAGCTCCAGGAGAGCCAATCCCCTTGACACTTCTTCAACCTCCTGGAAAATGTAATAGCATGATTGCAGAAAGTTTGGAGAACTCTAGCAATCTTGGCTAGGTTAGTTTTCCAATAGATGATCAGGTAGTTCAATTTTCTCATTATTACTATGTCTCTCCTCCCTGAAAATTCTGTATCATGCTCCAGGAGGACATTATCCTGATCTGCCTAGCTTGCTGCTCTATAGCATGCCCCCACAATAAAATACATGCTGTTTCCCCTTCCTTTGATTCTTACCCAAATCCTATTGACTCAACTTGTGCTCAGATTCTGAGATCTCAACACTTCCTTCACATATAGTGGTGTTCTTCCTCCCTTTTTGTTTGGCCTACACCTTTTTAATAAGTTATAATTGGCCATCCTTGCATTCCACTCACGAGTTTCATCCCACCAGGTTTCTTGCATTGACACATCTAGTTTTATCTGTTTGTTCCCTATCCTCAGTGTTTGTTTAGAGATATTGGAATTATTGAGTCATATAACTTGACTTATTCCTTCCTGTATTTCTGTGTTCATTATTGATTGCCTTCAAATTCTGTGTACCTCTCCCTGTCCTGTTCCCAGTACTTAGAGTTGTACTATATGCTGACTTCTCTCTCCTTTCAGGATTCAATTTAAAACCTTCAAAATCAGGTTTTCAAGGTACCTTCCAAAGATATTTTGTTTTTTATCATATTTTAATTAATTAATTAATTGATTGATTAAATATTTGCCTATTTGAATCAATGTTTATTCTGTTTTTACTGTAAATTGTCCATCACCCCACAGTGAGATGGGTGGTGACAGATTTGAAATGTAAATAAATAAATAAATATTTTCACCATTTCTCATGAGATGAAGTTCAAATGTTATTAGAATCTCTTTCCAGATATCTGATGAAATGAGCTACAGCTTATGAAAACTAATGCCTTTTAATCATTGAAAAGGTGCTACCAGACTTTTGGTTTTTGGTGGGGGTGGGGAAGAATCCCTGATATCAGAAATATGTTCCATTATCAAATAATCCAAACGATTCCTGTTGGCATAACCAATTATTCACTTCTAGTATTCTCTCTTTTTCTAGGCCAAGTCTTTCAACAGGAAGCAGTGAATAAAGCACCATCTGTGATCCATTGCCTTTATTTTCCTGTCCAGCATTTCATGGTCTCTTGCAGTATCTTCAAGTCCTAGCTTGGCTGTGTTATTTTTTCTGATGTGGATCAGTAGAACAAGATATTTTTCAGTGGGCTTAAAGAGTCCATCACACTCTGAGTGAGTGCCCTAGAAAGGTAGCAAATGTCTCTTGAGAGACTGCCTGGCCAACAGATTTCTGGTTCAGTCCATCTCAGTAGGGAATCTACAATTATCACATGCTTCTTCTTCCTCTTCAGAGGAGAGGCAGGAACCTTTATGTTTGCAGAGCCTGAAGACTCCACTTCCCTAGTCCCTGAGATTTGTGGCAGCTGCTTTTCACCCAGGGATCCAGTAACATCATCACTGAGGAGATTCTGGAATCTATTCTCAAGCTTCAAAGTGTAAGAGTTCTTTTTGACAGAGTTGGACTTTTCTGTTATATTCTTTTTTCTGTCCATCCCTTCCAACTGGCTTTCTTCTACCTTCCTGGAGGCTTCTTGGTACTATTGTCCCTCTGCATGTGGTTTCTATGTCCAATTCAAGAAATCTCCATCTTCCCTGATAAGCTGGAAGCTGGACAGTTTTGCCCTTAGCCCCTCATCTCTTCCAAGAGGACATTCAGCCTATACTTATACCAGGTGTAGAATTTATCATACGTAGGGAGGAAAATAAACATTTGTTTATTTTTTAAATTTATAAGGCCACCCATCTCCATAGCATGGCACATTCCTTGCAAGTCATGAGAACAGTTTTCCCCATCTCTGTGTTTCTGTGATGAGTGAACAAATGAATAAATGCCTTCCCCATGACTTCCTTACAACATTCCAGTTTGCTTTCTTTTTAACACTCATCTTCTGTTTGTTTGCACAGGTATTTCCTCATTATATAAGAAGAAGATTTGTGTATGTTATACCATTATTTTACTGCAAACTTTGTTGATAATAAAATAGAAGTTAGCTATTTCAGCCTGATGAAATTGGATGTACATGAAGTAGACAGGAACCATTACCAGTGGTCTGAATTTGGCACGAATTGGATGAGGTTTTGCAGAGCTGTAGCAATTTAAAACCTGCTGGCACGAATCATGGTTGGCAGTGTTTAGTAGACATAGGAAGCATACTTTTCATTTTATCCTAGACAGCCATGAGCTTGTGCAAATATGAAAAAAAAAAAAAGTCCCTGATTAATTTTCAGTTGATAAGAGTAGGGAAGCTTATTTTACTAAGTATGAAGGATGGTAAAACAGCAGTGCAGGAGTCAAGAAGAACCACTTTTGAAGTCATGAGAAATGATGACTTTGCTCAGCAGCCCTGAAACTTTTGGAGATAAATTCTCCTAAAGGAAATTTAATAATACTATATCTCCCACAATTTTCTGGACTCACCATTTAAAGCATGGTGTATATCCCCTACGAATGGAAGGAAGGAAAGAAGGAAGGAAGGAAGGAAGGAAGGAAGGA
Organism: Python bivittatus; assembly: GCF_059951505.1. Lineage (NCBI taxonomy): Eukaryota > Metazoa > Chordata > Lepidosauria > Squamata > Pythonidae > Python > Python bivittatus. The sequence continues at coordinate 19,117,532 of NW_028277075.1, read as the reverse complement.
AGGAAGGAAGGAAGGAAGGAAGGAAGGAAGGAAGGAAGGAGTAATATAGCCAAAAACAAGATTTAGGATTTCCCTTCATAGTACAATTATGGTATGCATATGAATGTGAGAAGGAATGAAAAAAAAAGTTTTTCTTCAACTGGTTCTTTCTGATATTTTATTCCTCCCATGTTTAACTAAATGTTAGATTTTTCATCATCCCTTTTGGCATGTTCCATAAAAAATAATTAATAAATTCAAGTCATTGGTGTACTTAAAGTTCAATTTTGCCCACTTTGAATGCAGAAAGCAAGCAAGCCAGCCCAACCCTTCATTGTAAACCTGAAAGAGACAAAATTGCACCTAATTTCTAGGGTGATGCGTGCTTCAAGAAGGCAAAGAGATGTGAGCACTGATCTTTCTGCTATTCATTAAAGTACCCCAAGCAGCTGGCTTCTGTGCGTTCCTGAAAAGAGAAAAGGTGCAGCTACTTTAAGTCTCATTAACTTTATCCAGTTCACCTTCTTTAAACAATGCCATCTTTTTTTAGGCTCTCAGGAAAGTGTAAAAAAAACCCCAATCTGCTTTAATGAGTAGTTGAGTTGCTGTACTTCCTCTTGCACAAAGTCAAGAGGACTTCTACCAAATTCATTCTGAAGTATGCACAGCCCCACTAGTTACCCTGCCTACATTCTTCATGTTCAAAAAGAACATGGCTTAAGGGAACTCTGTATGGGAAACCCTTTGCATATCATCAAAAGCAGCAATATTGCTATGGCTATACTTACTACTACTATAGGCAGAAATTCAACAGGTATATAATCCCATTGCAGTTATTCCCTACAGTTCTGTATCACACCTTGGAAAAAGTATAAATTTATCAGAGGCTTCTATGTCAAATGATTGCACCACTTGAATTTCTGCCTTGATCCATTTTTTCTAAGCTCAGCATTGCTGGGAAAGAATAAGGCAAACAGTTGGTGCATAGACCTGTAAGCCATCATATTACCAGACTGAACAAAGTTGTTACGGCTTATGTGGTCTAGAATATAAAATGGCATTCTTAATACAGCAATTTTTGGATGCCTTGTAGTATTAGTAGAATTTGCAAAAATCTGAGATTCTCACCTTAAATAAAATTTGTTTTAATAAAAAAAAAAGTTATATACCCACTGTACCCATTTTCAATTGACAAAGCATTAGAAATCCTGTATAATCTCATTTAAAGTTATATAAATACATTTTATTTAAAATAATTGTAGGGATTGCAGAATTAGTAATTACGTGACTAACCATTTTTAAAAGTACAGAGGAGTAAGACAGTTGCTTTATTTGAACTTATCATTTTATTGGGCTAAAATATTTATCTCAAAGTTCTACTGTAAGACAACACTCAAAGTGACTTACAACAGTTTAAATGACAACAGAACTAAAATCAATTAAACATGTCCTTCTACATAGTGAAAATGAAAACAGTGGCAGATATAGCAGTCAAACAGTTTGAGAGGAAAGACCAATCTAAAAAACTCATCCAAGCAAATTAAATGGCTGCTGGAACTGAAATGTCCTTGCCAGAAGACAGAAGGACAAGGGTAGGAATGACATTTTTGCAATCTTTGTAATCCCCTTTAACCACCACTACCATAACTCAGCAACATGGATTCCAAAACAATAGAGTTTGCCCTAAAGTATGCTTACCATAGTTTTCAAAACAACTCTCAATATATGAAGAAATCAAACAAGCAAGCAAAAATGACCGTATCTATGGTCTCAACTTGGTGACACCCACATTAAATGACCAGTAATGGCTGCTGTCACCCTCCTAAATGTTAAATATGCAGGCTATGCAACGTTTTGGCTTCAATTCCTGGAAGATACTTTGGACTGCACAATCCCAGGAAAAGACAAGTTGTTTTGAAGTTTAGTAGACAGGTGCTATGTTTTCACTCCTATGTGCTCCAAAGCATTTTTTAGAAATTAAAAGCATTGCACAGCCTTGTGAAACAACACCAGTTGACCACAACTATCCAGATGAGCTACAGTATAACATGAAAATTCCTCCCTCTTCCATCCCCACCGTGTGACCATTTCTGGTCTTAGGTTACAAAGCCTGGCCATTATGCCTGCATTTTTATTCAGATGAGAGGGACTGTTAGCCAAGAGATAACTTGTCTGATGGACTGGGATTCAGTCTATTTTAGGAGGAGTTCATAACCAGCGAGTAGACCTCAATTCTGTAATGTCCTTGGATCTTCCAATGTCAGTGCTGGCAAATATATTTGCATGCCACATCTAAAACACCAGGATAAATTATTGTGATTTGGGCAAGTTATCTGTGAGTTGGTTATAATATTTGTGAGTTGCTTATAGCATTGTATTATATTCTTTGTATTCTTGAAGAACATATGGAAATTTCAATGGGTAGAAAATACAGCAGTATTGAAGGAACTCATTGCCAATTATTTTCTAGACTCAATTCAAGGTATAGGTCTTAATCTGGAATACTTTAGGCCAGTGTTGTCCAAACTTGGCCACTTTAAGATGAGTGGACTTCAACTCCCAGAATTCCCCAGCCAGCCAGAATTCTCCATGCTGGCTGGGGAATTCTGGGAGTTGAAGTCCACTCATCTTAAAGTGGCCAAGTTTGGACAACACTGGTTTAGGCTGACTGATGTATTGTCTGACTTTATATGAATCTGCCTATTTATTAAAACCTGGTAGAGAAGTTTTTTTTTTTAAACAAAAATGTAACCAAAGCTGCCTGTCAGGCACATAGGAAAGATTCTCCTGAATCACTTACAAATTATACAACAATCTACCCACATGTCTGTTTCAATTCTGCAAAAAAAGCTTCTCTTTTATTCTAATTTTTTTGAAAGTGATGAGTACTTTTAATACGGTGTTAATAGTTTTCTATTACACTTGTTTTACATATTACAGAGGATTATTTCTGAGTCACTATATTGTATACTACTGAAGATGTTGATGGAAATACAGCACATACAGCAAATACTATTACCGAATAAATAAAAACTATTATATAGAGTAAATTCAGCTTATTTTATTTCCTGCATACAAACACATCTGCATAATCCAACAATTTTGTCAGAATGACTAAACGAGTATTGCAACATTACAACCCAAGATCTGCCTTTTATGTGTGTGTGCAATGACAGGACAGATATACCAAAGGGATGTATGTCACAATGGCACAATGCTCATTTCATAATTTCCTCCCTTGCCCCTCCCTCCCAGATGTTTCTACCTGAACATAATTGCTCCATCTACTATCCCAAGAGCATTTATTATACCACTTTTTGACCTTAAATGCATACTTGCTTTCCTGCCTATCTTCATTTGTCTGATGAACCTCTGGACATATTAAACAGCATTTTAGTAAGTTTATCCAATGAATCTGCTGGTCATCCCTCTGAATTTAACACACCACCATTCTCCATAGTCTAAAAAACCAGAGATTTCTGCCATCACCTGCCATCTCAATCATTTATTGAAAAATGGCAGGGATTCAAGGATGTCTACAATGGGGGAAGGGGCAGGATTCAAGATGGCAGCAGCAACCATGCAGTCAGTGTCTTATGTGTGTCAACATAAAAAGGGGCAGGGCTTCAATCATGTGGTTGCATCTGCCAACTTGACTTTTTTACCACCACCACCACCACCACATATCCTGGCTGCAGACTCCTTTTCAGGGATTGTATCTAAGATGGTATAAATCAGATATTCTACTGCTGACTCGATCCTTTCCAGTGTTTATTTTAGCTGGAGGTTCTAAAGTCTGCTGTTGAAATGGGTGTTCTGAAGTTGAAGTTGGCTTCATCTCTTCTTCAGAGGTGTTGAGCTTCTGATATCAGCCTTAAGTGGCTAATTCCAAAAAAACAACTCTCGCAGAGCTCTGATTAGTGAGATTTCTTAAGAAGGTTCAAGTAACAACATAACAGCGAGATGGGTGGTGACAAAATTGAAATATAAATAAATAAATAAAATAAGCATTCCAGCCAATACTTTACTTGTCTACCTGCATAGACAAATAGGGCAGAAGTTCTACTTTTTCTTGCACTCTTTCTATGTAAAGGAGAGGAAGCTTGTCTTTTTTTTGAAGGATAGGTACATTGCACCTGTTGATTGTTTTGGAATTGGCTACTGGACTGCTTATCAACCTGAGAACCATCTCTCACCACAGGCTACTCTTATCTACAGGATTCAGGTCTGATTATTTTTTGTAGGAAAGCTGTCATAATCCTGCATTGCCATTTTTAAAGCCCTCAAGTTTAAGTTTCCATTTTATACCAGAGTTTAAGGTGAAATCACTTGCTTTGAACTTAGGTCCATATGTCCCTATGTTTTGTTTGTCCTTCCCATTTAAATTCTAGTGTAGTTTGAAATAACTGCTGTTACTTTGACCTACAATGACATTTCAAAAGCTGAACAATAATTAGTGAAATAAAAGCCTCATAATTAGTTTCCAACACCCACCCACACAAATTCTTTTTTGTGGTCAGGCAGAACACTTCATGGTTTTTAATGACTGAGCAGGAAAATAAAATGCACCAACAGATGTTTCTTAACTACCTAACCTGATCCAAATGTTAGCAGACCGAAGTAGCACCTAACTGGAAGAATGATTATTAATATATTCCATATAGCCTGAAATGTGAGAAGCAAGACTCTTAAAACAAAAAGGAATTCTGGTAAGAAATGACCTCTTAATAGGGCTTTACAGCAGGCCTTTGTAACCCATATACATAATATTTTCCTTCATTTGAATCAATATATATTAGAAGTATATGCATTAGGCCTGTGGTTCAATGTCACTTGGAAACTCAGGATCTCCAGAAAGCATGATTCAGTTCCAGTTTGTGATCTGAGCTTTGATGGCTACTTGATTCACTTTCAACTGCTTTGATATTTAATATTTTATTATAATAAACCAAAAAAGTTGTCATATGCCTAACGGGACACCAAAAGCTGTCCCACTTTTTGGAAAATGGAATGAAAATGCTGGGGATAGTAGACTTTTTAGAGAAATTGAATTCAATTAGATACCTTCAAGCATTGTGCCACCATATATTTTTTGAAATGCTCTCCGCTGTACCCCTTTTTGAGCAGCATAGTGCCCAAAATTGTTCAGCAAACAGACCATGGAGAAATTGGCTGAATCAATGCCATTTCTCAAATGCCCTACTTCAATATCAAATATACACTTTCAAAAGCTGTATTTAAAAAAGAGACAAGAAGCAGCTCTTACCTGTCCCTTTTCTAAGATGCCATAGGTTTGTATTTGCTGATTTTGATCACTGGGTTTTCTGGATGTCAGAATATCTGGCATAGCTAAGTGGGAAGGGCCTCCCTTAGAAAGTAGAATGTCAGGCTGGACAGAGCAGATTGGTAAAAACCCGACCTCTTCTGGGCACAACTTGGAAAAAATGACCATTAATTTGCCATTGTGAAATTGTGTAGCTTTGTTTCCTCTGATCACTGCATTGCTTGGAGGGTCAGAAGAGCTGGCATAGCTGGTTAACAAATTTGGAAAAGACATTCTTATCACTGGTGGGAATGGCTTCTGTCAAGATTGTGAACTCAGTTAACTAGGAGAGGTAGTAAAATCAGGATGGCACAATGAGGTACAGTATCATTTGAGATAACCCACAGAAAAGAGGCTGGCACAAAGAAAGTGGCATTTGTAGCCTCACTACCCCAGCCCTCTTTTTGGAACAATAAGTTTGGCCAGTGCATATAAGCATTAGCTCCTCCTTCTTTCTTCCCTTCCCAACCTATACTAAATACGCAGGATTAAAAAGTAAGCTCACTTTTGAGCCCATATTTAGAATGCTGAGACCTGCACTGAGCTCCCACTCATCTTGGCAGGATCAGCAAGGAAGTGTAATCGTTCATTAGTACAAGACAGAGAAACAATAAGGCTTATGGCTGGCCACATTGAAGAGCTGAGAGCTGAGCGAATGCCCTGTGAATGAAACCCAATGCCCTGTTAACCTTGCCATTCAGAAGCGGTCTGATAAGCAGAGATTTTAACAAAATCATAAATCTCACTGGCCAGCTGCTTAGGTCAATGTTGGAGATCCCATCACACCACTCAACCTCCTCACGGATTTCCATATGTGGAAGTGAAGTTGCAGTGCTGTATATTGCCACAAGGATTTCAAAAGGGGGGGGGGGGAGCCATTAAACCCTGTAGTGCTTTGTAAAGCTTTAAAGTGCTTGAGAGTTACCCAATATTAATTGCTGCTTTAAAGTAGGTTCCCACTTCAGTTTGTGAATTGGCTTCAGTGGGCTGATTCAGCTGAAACTTCATCAAATTGAATCAGCCATTCAAAGCTTTGCATTGCCCTAATATCCGTATAACCTATACACTCCATCAGGTGGATGCCTGGCATGAGCACAGTATGGGTACTAGTCCAAATACCCATCCAGTAAGCAAGACCCATCACTGTAGTTTGCCTTGCGTCTGTAAGATATCACTCAAAATTGCTCTTGTACTTTCAGTAGACAGAAAATGAATATTTCTCATCTATACCAGTTGATATGCCTGTGGCCCGGTACCCCCTTCAGCATAGATCCAGTCCTGCATATAGAGTCAAGAGCAGATCTTGGTGCCCTAATGCACATTTAGAGTACAAGCTATTGTCACCTGAAACGGAGCTGCATTTTACATCAACTGTACAGAGTACACCTGAATGAAAAATCTTCTTTATGTATTCAATGAGGCAGAAGAAACACATACAGATATGGAAATAAACTTCAGAGCACACCTTGTTTTTAGATCAAGCCTAAATTCTTGGTTTAGATTAAGTGTTCTATCTTCCTTTGTTGTTGGAATTTTTTTCTGATCTTCTTGTACTACAATCAGAATTACTGCAGTGCTGAACTATGAATTGGCTCCTGGTTCATTTACAAATCCAAGTCAAAGCTCTAAATGATTTGGGATTAAAAAGACTCTTGTTTTACATGATAGTAATTATTCAGTTGTGTCTCTTGGAGAGCAAGATGAAACAGTTAAATGGCTTCGACAAATAAATAATCCAAGCAACATAAGCAAATAAATAATCTACCTTCCTCCAACCCTAAAGCATTGATCTTGTAGGTAGAACTGCTGAAGAATTATTATACACTTTACACTGTGATTCAAGATGTAATTGCATATTTTTCAGTGACCCAAATACAAACTTTCAATAAGATATAGTTCACAGAAAGAGAGAAGTAATATAATAGGGAGAAGTAATATATGAGCGAGCTCATAATGAGTCTATAAGGGAGCTGAAGAAAGCAATGAGTCTATGAGGAAACTGAAGAAGCTGCTCGGACAAGTAGCAAAACGTCTCTAACCAAAAAGAAAAGAAATCCAGTTGCCATGACTCAACCTCCAGACAAGTGCTAAGTGTGTTGGAACCAAGCTTCCTTGTAGCTGCACAACTAAAATGTTAGGCTGTAATACTTATTAAATACATATGTTTTTAACAGGCAACCACAACATTTTACAATCAATCAATCAATCAATAAAAACTTTTAAGTCAAAAAATACAGAAGCATGACCATAATTAAAACAAAATTTGACAGCCACAATAAAAAGGTAGAGTGTAAGACACAGCAACATTTAGCAACATTAAAACCAATAAAAGAAAGTCTTTCTGCATTTTAGAACATAGTAATGAAGGGAATCTGTTTCATCTTGCTGTTAGGGTCTAAAAGGTTGGTGGACTATAAAGCACAATCTTCATGTGAGACCTAGCAGACACACTTTGTCCGAAGCTGTACCTGCCCTAGGGAAACAGCCCCCCTCCCCAGATCTTTATGGCCCCAAACCTGTTGGGGGTTCCATGAAGCTGTAAAAACTTGTGTCTTTCATCAGGCCTTGGGATAACATGCAGAGTTACACTCTCTGATAGTATATCCTGACTAACTGAGTTAGTTATCCTTCCCTGGCACTCAGTATGCATTATTGTATTGGCTGTTATTGTCTTTATCTGCTGTTTTTAACCTCATATGTAAGCCACCTAGTATAGTATATACTCTGAAGTATAGAGTTACTTCAGTGATTGAGGTAGCATACAGACAGACAGATAAACATAAAAGCGCTACTACTTGGGTATTCACAATTTAAATTGTCTAGGTCATGAGAAGTATAATAAGCATCCAATGATAGTAAATTAATAGTAGCTTATATATTAAGAAGCTTCTTTCGGATGTTAAAGTCAACTGTCTGCTGACTCTGCCGTGAGTTTTGCCCTTTCCCTGATTCAGAAGGACTGTGCAATGTCAGGTACATATCCCAGCACCGTGACTCAGACATGGGGAATGGTGGATTGTCTCTCTGCCTGATGGATATTATGCCACTGCTGCATCCCATTGTTAGGCCTCTGAGCTTGTATATGTATCTGCCTATTCATTGATCTCTGTCTGGCATAACTTGTGGCAGTGGCAACTGGTAAAAGGAGGGAATTAGGGGCACACTGGTGGCCAGATTAAAAAAAAAGCTTAAGGCCCCAAACAGCCTGTAAATTGTTGACCTCTATCCTAATCAGAGGCATAGAAGATTGTTCAGAATAACATAAACAAGAAGGGCGTAGTTCAGAATGGTGAGCTTTAAGGCTAGGTTTTATAGTAACTTGTGCAGGACTGAACTTCAGCTACCTTTGTATTAATTACATGGATTGAAATTAGAATTCAATCCATTCAGATCAGGTGAAAAAGAAAGATTGGAAATCAAGGTACAATATAAGGGTAATGATAAATATGGCAGGAACATACCTAGTTCAAAGTTAGCATTGAATGGATGCCCAGATGCTAGTGAACTAGCAAAGAACAAAGCTAATCTGAAAGGTTAAATTTCCAGCAGGCCAACATTGGTCAGTCAAGCAAGGTGTTAAGGAAGAAGACTTCTGGTGGCAGGAAAACCAACACATCACTGGATGGATAAACAGTCAACTACTGTAGTTAAGAAAATTACTTCTTAGACTGGATTAAAGAAAATTACTTCTTTGACTGGATTAAAGAAGGTTGCATGTATGCAAAAGATTAAGAAGCCTGCTCCTTTATAAACTTTAAAAATATTTTGTTGTAATATGGAAATATGCCCTCAGGGTGTCACCAAAGAGTAAGTTTTCTCTGCTCTGTGGATTTAAGTACATGCTTGGAAGTGAAGAAAAGAGCTAATATTAGTAAAGGGACAGTGAACAAACTGTTTATCAGTTTTCACTTCTTCTCTAGGATAAAAGAGAATTAGGAAATGATATTTTGGGAAGTGTTTCTTGAACAATAGATCTTAGACATGTATTTCTCATCCTATAATAATACCCACACCCAATTCAATATGACAAAATTCTGAAGCATGTGCTTAAGGAAGACTTTTCTCTTTATAGCATCTGTATTCATCTTTTCACCATATCTGAACTGTTGTTATCTCTGAAAAGGTGACTACAACTCTCTAAACATATATAAAGGCATTGGCGCTAACAGGACAGCTATTCTCCCTTGATAAAGCTCGCAGCATGACCATATGCTTTTCAATACTGCTGTCCTTGAACTTACATGGGGATACCACCTCTGAATGCTACCTTCATATAGAATATTCCAAAGCCTAGGAGATAAATCATACCACTGATTCCCTTAACAAGGATGAAGAAATCATGAACTTGTTTAGTCTACCTGAATTAAATGACATATCCATACAGCGAAAGGAAGCATTTTATAAAACTGCCCTCTGTGCAATAGACTCTATCACAAGAAATGAAATGAGCTAATTCTACCCATTAAGAACTTTTTAGTATTATCACCTATTGTTGATTTTTTTCCTCAAAGTGAAGAATAGAAAACTCACCTTTATATTTTATGACCAATAATGATAATGAATACTATTTTGCATTCCAAGTATCATATAGACATAACATTGCTCTTTCTTCCTAGTATTTCATTTTTGGCTTACCAAAATACCTAATCACCTAGTTAAAGTGAAATGTAGTGCATGCCATTTTAATCTTTTCTTTTGAAATGCATGCTCTATAATGCCATCATTACTTGGAACCTTGTGAGGATGGATCTTATTTGCTAGCAACATATCCCCAGCCTGTCATTTAAAAAAAATATTCTGAAATTTCTAACATTTCCTAAACTACTCTATCTTCTCTGTCTTACTTGCTTCTTGAATCACGCTCATTTTTGTTTGTAAAGTAACCTGAGAAAGATGTTAGTGAAAATGAACTCCTAGAAGCAAATCACTTGTCTAACACTTGTGTTTTATACAGGATAAGACAGCAGCATATTTGGAACACTTATTCTGTGCTTGGGAATTGATACTAATCTGTTGCTAAGAGGAAAAAAGAACATGGCCCATAATTTATCTACCATTCATAAGAGAACTCAGAGAAACAGAAACATATGAATATGGATGACTGTGTTCATGCAAAAACAACCTGTGCAATGTAACCCTGGGGAATTTGGCATATTCTGATCTATCTTGTTATGCAGATGTGAATAAATGTTAGTGCTCTTTAATGAACTTTCCCTATGTACATTACATATATTTTTGTAATAACTTTTTGCACATAGGTGTTTTTGGATGGGGCAAATCTTGATGGCTTATAGGCTGCTACATGCACTTCAGTTCCATAAAAGTGAATCAATTTTGTAAGAATACAACTGAGTACAGGCTTTTGTTCTCCTAACACAGCTCCAGTAGAAGATAGTTCTAGCTAAAATTGACTCACATATAATTTTTCAGATAGGAGTGCTTATTACTAGATCTCACTTCTTGCAGTGAATCAAAGAACCAATAGTGGATAGATAGCATAATAGATATTTAACTTTAGTACAATGTTAATGAATCATCATGGGGAGGAGGGAAGGAGGGAGGGACAGGTTGTTCTTTCCTGATGAATCAATAAGAATCTTATATTTTGTAGCCTTTGGCTTAATTTAGAAAATGTACAGTTTTATGACATTAGTTCATCAAACCAGGCACACAAATATGGAGCAAATTTAGTGTATTTTGTATAATAGAACTATAGGATAAGTTTGAAAAGGCTTGTTAGTTAATTTCTATAGTTCATGTATAATTTATCATTGTGAGGTCCCTGACAAAGGCGTATAAGTAATTTGTTTGTGAAGTAGCTCTCCAAAATAGTCTCCATTGGTTTAAACATGAATTTTCCTTTGGAAATAAGCCCTAAAATTCCACAGATGATGAGTGATTGAGTATACAAAGCTCACATTTGTTACATTGTTTGCACATACAAAATCCCTCATATTTGTAACAACAGTGTATTGACCGTGCAAAGCCTGGGCCATAGTTACTTCGTAGTATATTAATCATGTTGGTTGGCATCCAGATAGCAAAGTTCTGAGTCTCAGTTGTATTAAATGTTGTCATTTGCCCCATTGCTAGGATAAGAAGTCATCCACAGGACAGTGGAAAAATAGAATCATCATACATTTCACACTCTAATTCAGCTAATCTCATGCCTGACCTTTAGAGAGAGCAGGGAAATGAGCACATAGCTGTTACCCTTCTGACTACAACACTGAAGTAATGCTCTACTTACCTGAGGAGCAAAAAAGAAAGACGTAGGGGATATTTAACAAACAAGTTCAATTAAAGTCAAATATTGACATTAAAATGTCTATGATTTAGCAATGGAAAGGGAAATATTAATTTAAAAGAAAGCGACCTTTTGGCCTACTCAGTACTGTGCTACATGCAAAACACAAAACCAAACCAAATGACTCATCAGCATCTGCGACGACCTTCATCGTAAATTTGGAAGTTTATAGACCTATTACTCTGTAAAATATAACACATACATACAAAAATAATCCATTGTGATCTTGGAACTCCTAAGAAATGACTTATAAGTATTTATGTAATTTTGTTTGTTTCCTAATAAGCCTCAGAGTTTTTTATCTGTTACTTCTCTTACTCAGGCCAATTGTTTCTTTTGACTCAGCCATCAGTAGTCACTTTATGCCATGAACATGATGGAGGAAACATGATTTGCTATGAGGAGACAAAGAGGCAATGTGATTTACCTTGGATTTCTGCATGGCTCTAGTTTCTATATACACCTATAATGTGTATATATGACCATGAATAAGTCCATCTGTACTATGACTTATTAACGCTAGTCTGGCTGAAGTCCCAAGCAAACTTTATCCGATGCAGTTCTGATATTATTTCTTCAATGGCAGCTACCGTATGTTCCAGTTTGTATGTAAGTATGTGTATATTTATATCTTGCTTTTCCTCTAGAAGTTCAAGGCAGCATTCATACCACTCCCTTTTTCAATTTTTCTTACCAAAACCATGCTGTGATATATATTGAGCTGAAAGACAGTGACTGGCCTAAAGTCACCCAGTGAGCTTCTGTGGCTGACAAGGGACTAAAACCTGGATCTTCCTAGCCCTCCTTCCATATCTGAAAAACGGCATCATCATCTCCAGATACCAGAATATTTACTAAAATCGGCAGATGTACAATTTAGCAGAACACCCTCATAAAGTATTTGGGAAGAAGCAAGGTCAGAATTTTTTAGAAAATAAATTTTGGTTGGAAAAGGAAACCAATACATTTAATGGCTTAAAGATTGAGAACTATTCCAGAGAAGGGGGAATGATGAAGCAACAAGCTAAAAGATATTATGAAATGAAATGTATATGTTCAAAAGAGATTGAAATGTGGAAGTTTGAGAGATACTATGAAAAAGAGAGAGTTCCTTCATTACGAGCTGTCTCTAAAAAGTCAAAGGGAAGGGACATGAAGACCTTTAGCATCAGGAAAAAAAAAGTCACAGCAAAGCATTACTGGGCAAGGACTGCTAGATGAGAATAATGTGCAGAAATAGAACAGAAGTCTGGCAGTGTGTCTGCTAGTAGGGCTAATCTTGAAAAAAGATGTTGTCCAAGGCTCTGAAACAGTTGTGATTATAGAGAACAAGCAAAAAAGCTAAGCTGATTCTGGAAAAAAATCCAGGCCAATCAAAGGCGATTGTGTTTTCCAAGATTGTGCTGGATTCTGGCTCAGTATTGCATTCAAAGTTACTTGATGACCCAGAGCATTGTGCAGCTGCTTGTTAAGCATACAACACCAGCAACTAATGAACGAATGAATGAACAAATAAATAAATCAGAAGAAAGAAAAATAGCATGAGGGCAATTAAATCATTGGATGACAAAGGAGTTAAAAGACTTATAAAAGACAATTAGAAAATTGCAGAGGAGTGGGATTAATTTATTGCTTCTGTCTTTTACTGCAAAAAGTGTGCATTGTCTACTGGCATTTCATCACATTTTCAGGAACAGAGTCTAAGAAAATGTTATGAAGTTCTTGAACTTATTGACAGGTTGATGACACACAAAACACTGAATGCACATAGCATCCATCCAGGCATTCCTAATGTGAAATTGTTGATTTTCTAACAAAAATATGTAACTCATACCTCAGTTTAGCTTTTCTGCTGGTGGACTGGATATTGGCCAATGTAAATGACAGTTTTTAAAAGGGGATGCAGCCTTGTTAGCTTTAACATCTCTTCAGTGTAAATTGGTGGAAAACATGATTAAAGTTATAAGTGTCTTTGGTGGGCAGCCAGATCTTACATTAGAACAAAGCATATGCCTGTGCCATGAGAATATGTCACGCCAGGTAGGACAGTATCACCTTCTGGACTAATCTCACTTCAAAGCAACTTGCCAGAAAGGCCATTAGCACTATTTATTATCCTGATCGAAAGAAGGGAGGGGGAAAACCTGCATATAATATTATACATACATTTTCTAAATCTATTTCTTTGGGAGTCATTTGTGCCCCTTCTGAACTTCTTTACTAGAACTGCAAAAACAACCCGAAATCCATTGCTTTCATGCATTCCTTCTGCATTGCTATTGTACACTGCCCAATTTTCTCCATTTTCACAGAGAATGAAAAAGAATGTTTCTGATCTGACAAACCTATCTCCTTTAATCTATTTTTTGTTGTTGTTTTATGCTTCATGGCTTTATTTCTCTATTTCATAGTGGATTGCAATCCTGGAAATGAGATAAGAGCACTTTATGTTCCTACTTCAAGATTTTTCTTCGGTTCAGGGTCTACCCTCTTAATTAGATTTTACCTTGAAAACCCTAATATATTTGTTTTGCTTTTAAAAAGTGTGTTGTATTGTAAATTGTATTCATTGTTTTTTTTTTTATAAACCTTACACTAATCCAAGAAGAAGGAGATTTGGGTTGAAAACCACACTTCTCGTTCAATCAATTGCATTAACATATTTGAATTGACTTGTTTTGAATTGTGTAATACTTCCTTTCTACACAATTATTTCTTGTGCTTTTTTAAAGTAATTTTGAATAGATTTATCCTTATATGTCTGCTATATAATACATGCTGATTTATCCTTATATTTCTGCTACATAATACAGGTTGATGCATTCTCCTTTTTATTTCAGAAGAATACAAAATATAAATGAACTACCAATGTACACTAAAATAACAAAATTAAACTAAACAATCCTTAAACTTAAAAAAAAAATCAGAACAGAAAAGAGGTGAAAGCTAACCTAACCTAAATTTTAAAAAAATCTACCTTATATATTAAATTTAAGATAATCATTGGTTTCCTAATAAATAACATATAATACTATAGTATAATCAGATACAAAATATCATTGTAACATATCATTGAATCTGTGCAAAAGAAGAATGTATTGCTTCATCCTTTAATTAGTGGAAAATACATTTAAGAATATGAAGCCATTGATGGGGCATTATCAGAGATTCTAAGTTTTTAGTTCATGTTTAAAATATCCAGATATGTCCACCTTAAAAACATTCTTGAGCTTTTGATAAAGATACATTATGGATTTTACTTCTGTCATGGATTCCATCAAATAAGAGAACATCTCAGGTGCCCATGTAGTGGTCAAAGCTTCATCTGGCCCATACTGAGCCTTCTCCTAACCTGTTGCAATGTAATTCAGGCTTCCAACTGCCATGAAAAAATAAATGTAGGTTTCTTCCAACCTCCTTCCCCAAATCACATAATGTAGCTAACTGTAATATATGAATTCACTTGAGTGTGGTTCATTTAAGGAATTTATAAAATGGACTCTTGGGATAGACTTAACCATCCTTTGAAGTGTAAATACTACCTGCCACCTACACTTTGAAACATTTATTTATTTATTTATTTATTTATTTATTTATTTATTTGTTTATTTATCAGATTTGTCACTGCCCATCTCATTGAAACAACTCTGGGTGGTTTACAGCAGAAATAAAATTCACTAAAATACAATATAAAACAGTCCTAATAATAAACAACTTGATGAAAGTCTCTCTACCTGCAATGCTTGGAATGTGTAGAGATCTACCTTATGAGAAGGGACTTTGGCACAACCAAAGATCTAAGAATATACCTTAGATATATTCTTGGTAAGAAGAATACTTTCTGTACCATCTGAATACATTGTTCAGGAGTTAGGAGCCACTTTGGCAGTAGACCCCATCACACAATGTTGTAGGTGCAAAATCATCATCATCAGTAGCAGCAGCATCAGATGCATAATTGAAACAAAGAAATTGTTGAAATCGTGCAAGTGCTCATGCAGAAGCACAACAGATCTTGAATCTGGCTTCTCTCGACAAACACTAGAACAGGAAACAGGCACAAGAATGCATTAAGGATGCAAATCTTGAATAAGTAGGTTTACTGTAAAAAAGAGAGAAACCTTTACAAATGAATTCTAGAAACTGCTATTTATCAAACATCAGCCCTATTTATACTGAAAACAAGGATCAAATTTTTGTCGTTTTTCTTCCTGTCCACAGAATGCCATAGATATGATGCTTCTCCTTTCCACCTACAGGTAGTTTTCGCTTAACATTGGTAATTAGGATTGGCAACTCTGTCGCTAAGTAACATGGTCGTAAAGCACGACATCATGTGACCATGCTGACTTATGACAGCAGTTGTGGCAGCCCCAGTTGCCATTGTTAGGTGAATCCAGTGTGATTGCAGCATCCCCTGCTCATGTGACTGTGATTTGTTACCTCCAGCTGGCTTCCCCACTGACTTTGCTTGTCGGAAGCAGCCAGTGAAGGTTGCAAATGGTGATCACATGACCAAGGGATGCTCCAACATCGTTAATTGCGAGCTGGTTGCCAAGTGCCCAAAATGCGATAACGAGACTGCAGGGTCATTGTGATGATCACGAGTATGAGAGCCTGTCATAAGTCTCCCTTATTCAGTGCTGTTGTAACTTCAAATGGTTGCTGAACGAATGGTTGTTCAATGAGGACTACCTGTATTTCTTATTCAGATAACAGACTAGCCTTGTTTCTGACTTTGCAAGAACTAGATCTCACACCTTGCAAACCTTTTTTTTTTTTTAAATTTTCAGCCATTTTTATTTTTAAAAATAAGAAGGTTATTGAATGCCATCTAGGGATGCTACAGTTATCATGCTGCCAATTCCAAGTCCAAAGAATATTTCAGGTTTAGATGGTAGTGCCTGAATCATGTATTCATGTTGGGTGGGCTTGTGATCCTTTGAATTGGGAGCCATTCTTTATATAATAGGCATGATTTGTTTTAGAGATAGTCTAAATAGATAGAGATAGCTTCTGTGGGAAAATAATATATAATGGGTTGGTATCTTAGTACTGTCCCTTCCAAATGTCTTCAAACCCACTACTCTTGCCCTCTCCATTTCTGCGTATGGAGTCTCAGAACATTCAGTCAGTAGTCTAGGTTCCAAACACATCCAGCTGAAGTGCCTAAACTTTTCCTGTATTGGGAAAGGTGACAGTATCAAAGTTCCTTCTTTATTTATTCTTCATTCATTAATTCACTTACTCCATTCATACTAGATGTGACTTACAGTCATAAAAATATAACAATTAAAATGACATAAAAAAAACAATGTCACTTATGCCCCTTAATATTGCTCTCTGGGTTTAGAAGTCTTTTCTCAAAGGTTGTGATTATGCAAATGTGTTGAATATGTAAGTCTTCTAAATAAATAAATATCCCTATGCAAAAGCAGTTTTACTTCCTTCCCAAATGTTAATGGGATAGGAACCATCCTGACCTCAGGTGGCACACTGTTTCAGAGTGAGGTGGCTGTGACCAAGGAAGCCATCATCTACCCCCAGTCTCCTAGAGGATGGGAACCTGTAGCACTTTCTCCTGGCTAAGGTGCATTGGGCTAATGCGTTTTGGACAGGCATATTTTATCAGAAACCACTTATGCTGAAGCCATAAAGGGCTTTATAGGTGACAAGTAGCTCCTTGAACTGAACCTGGAAGTCTACTGACAACCCAGTGCAGCTCCCCCACCATAGGTTAACTCTGCTAAACTGGTTTCCACCAGTCAGGAGATGGGCAGTTGATTCCTGCATCAGATCAGCTTCATGTAAAGTGATTTGCAGTATTCTAAGTTGAAGATGACAAGGGCACAACCTCAATGTTACAGCTCCTCTGGCCTAGTAAAAGTCACAACTGGTGAACTATCTGAAGCTGGTCAAAGATTGTCCCAGCCATAGCTTCCACTTGCTGCTCTAGCAGGAGCTGTGAGTGCAGGAGTACCCAAATGCACTCCTGCTCCATTGAGGGAAGTGCAATTCCATCAAGGGCTATAAATGGAATTTCCTTGTAACTGAAACCCTCTACACAAACAATAATTTCAGCTTGGTTGGATTAAATCTGAGTATGTTCCAACCCATTCAGTCCCCCACAGGCACCAGGTCAAGGTTACTACTACATCTTATTCAGACTGCAATTGAGATATATAACCTCACTTCTAATCAGTAGATGACCTCTCCCACTAGTTTTACATAGATGTTAAAGTGAATTGGGGAGAAGGCAGAGCCCTGGACTACCCACACAAAATTGTCCAATACCTCAGCCTGTCCTCCCTCACCAACACTGATGGAAATCTCTCACTTAGGAGGAAGTTCATTCACAACAGCAGTACAATTTCCACTCTGTGCTTTGGCCTAGACTTGGCCCGAAAAGGATTCAGAAAATCTATTTCATCCAAAGCCCTCTGTATATGCTGCCTCACCATGTTTTGCATAATTTTGCCTTAAAAAGGGAAGATGGATAAAAGATGATAGTTATCTAAAATGGCTGGATTGAGGTTGGCTTACTGAAGAAGGATGCACCTCCACCTCTTTCAATGGTACACCACCCCTCTCTCAAGGATACATTCATCACCTCCTGAACTCAAGCACACTCTCTCTGGCAACTGATATTGCACTGCAAACATTTCTCATTATGTTCTGCTGAATGCAAAATGTTCTTCCAAAATTTCACACTGACTTCACAAAGTATAGGATTTGAAGCATATGGTACATGGCTATAGAAGAGGAAGGGGACCAGTACACTGCCTCTTGCCCTCTATACATGCTTAACCTCATGAGTTCAAGCTGAAAGCTTAAATTCAATTGAATTCTACAGAGATTCAGAACAGATGTTGCTATTCTAAACTTTTGTATTTGCTAAATCCAGATGTCCTGAAAAAGACTTGAAATGTTCCCATAATATTGCTGAATATAAGGCTGAGATGTATGCTAGTTATACAATCAGCATAGATCTGGAAGAAATAAAATTCAGCCTACAGATCCAACCTAACCATCACACATTTATCAGTCGTTAACCACCAAACATGGTCTGTATCTGCTCAAACAGCATCATATGTAATTTGTCTCAGGATGAAGGCTTGGTTAGGACCAATGTCCACGGTCTTACTTTTCCCTTCCCTTTTATAGACTAATTGCAACCCAATGTTGTCTGAATAGGATTGGACTATGGGACTCCCAAAGCCTTTAAAATAAGTGAAAAACCTTGGAGGTAGCAATAATTTTTATGTGCCTTAAAACTCAATAGACAACACTATTCCATTAAAGCTACAGATAGATTATGTGGTTGGAGTCCTAGAATGGTGTTGAAAAGAACTGCTAGATTCACCTCTGAAGCTTCCTATTTGTGTGGCAAAATGACAGAAGACATGTGAAGATATAGTAAGGGAATCTAATATACAGAGATCTGAGGTCCCTGGAACATGGAAAGATATAAAGAAACTTACTTTAATATGGTGTAAAATTAGGAAGGTATGTAGCATCGTACTGTTGATTTAATTAATATGTACATCTGTAGGCCAGAGTAAAGTGTGTGGTTAAGGTTATAGATGGACTCAAAACCTTTCTCTTTCCCATATCGCCATGTTTCAGAAAGTACACTTGCCAAATAGGCACATGCTTCAAGTCTTTCAAATCTGTTAGCTTCTCTTATCTCTGTTTCAATTATGTTATGCAAATGTATGCATATGTTAATACAGAGAGAGAGAGACAGAGAGCAATACCACACACATACATGCATACGTATCTTAAAACCCTGGATAATTCTCTTGAGACTGAAACATTAATTTTAAGATTCAGAATTGCTATATATTCAATACACTTGAGCGAATCAGTGTTTTAAGATATAAAATAGTCTTACTAGGTAGGTTTTGAATAATGGATTTAATACCAGATAGAAATCCTGTTTAATATTGGATGTGGATTTTACTCTTAAAGTAATAAAATAATTTCAATAAATTCAATTTAAGTTTAAATAAACACATTTGCCCAAATGTGCTCTTTCACTTGTATTGTGATGCCAGGAAAAAAAGCAAAGAGTTTAGAAACTATGTTCAAACTTGTTTTCAGAAAATAAAATGAAACACAAGAGCAAAAGTTCTAATAACATAGGATTAAGACAGGTTGAAAATTGTCAGAGCACTGTTTACTTTTCCTTTGTCTCACATTGTTTCATGAGTAGTCCTACCAATTTGCACTCAGCTACTATAGCAGGAGGTGACACTCTTTATGATCACAGGTGGCAGAAACACATATTGACTCTGAGCTCAACATATCCCTACACTGAGCTGTGTATTGATAAAGTAATTTAAGGGCATCCTGCAGTGAATATTGTGCGCAGAAAAAAATATATTTCACTTGTCTCTCTTCCCTTTTTTAAAACTCAGTACAGAAAACAATTTGGGCCCTTTCTAACCTGGAGATTCTTTACAATGGCTTTAATTCTAGTTCTAATTTAGAAGAGAAAAGTCTATATTTACTACCTGCTTTAGGATCACAGTTGAGTAACTCCGGTATAACCATTTGAATAACCCCAGAGATGTTCATATACATGTGTTTGCCATGCAACATGGAATATTACATGAGAATAGTTTAAATCAGTCAATAAAATTCTCAAGCCTTGGAAGCCACTGACACAGGTACCTGCCTGCCAAATCACCTGAAATCTCACAATGTATTTGTGATCTCATATTGACATCTTACAATATTTCATGTGAGAATGTTAAAATCTCATGAGATCTGACAATCTCCTGAGGTCTGCACTAGTTTAAATTATATTTAATTTCTGATTATTTCAATTTTAATTGGATCTGGGGGAGCTGCAGGTTCCATGAGAGATGGTGAGCGTCATGTTTTGACTCTTGGCTAAAATGATTGCATTTAGCAATGGGGACCTACCTTTCTGCAAATATCTTTGAGTCAATGGGTGAACTTCTGAAACAGAGGAATTCCTCTCTCTATGGACAGCAAGTGTCTGGAAGAGGTCTTTCACATCACCAATTATCTATAACTCTAACAGCATCAAGCTGTAGCCTGGAATTTAGAAAAAGGTACTGCTTGAGCTGAATCCTCGGATTCCTCAGTTTTGTCAGAAATTTCAGTCTTCACGGCTATAGAAAAGAACTTGACACCCTCCTAATGGCCTCAAGAACTTGAATATCAATATCTTCATGGAGTAACAAAATTTGAGAACTAGAAAGGATCAAAGCAAGTGTTTTCTCTGCCAAACTCCTTGAGATACTAGTTGTTATCCAATTGACCATCTTCCTTAAGAAAATAAGAGAAGAAACCATTTAGCTTTTCCCAAGGTCTCCAAACATCATCCACCGAGTGATGTTCTTATGTGGAAAATTTGGAGATCAGATATCAAGTGAACCTATGTAGATTACCAGGTTTACCATATTAGATTACCATATGAAATCTATTTCATAATAAAATATTTTAAACTAACAGCAGTTAAATGCAAAGAGTGTCTTGCTGGAACCCTGCAGGTTAAGGAGATCAACAAACAAATGTGTCAAATAAAGGGTGGCAAAATGGTAAGAGAGAGAGAAGGTTGAAGGAATTAGATATATTTACCTAGAAAAGAGATAGAAAAAAGGGGTTATTCGCTGGCCATTTTCTGGCAAGCTTTTAAATGAATGCAGAGAGTTTATAGAAGAAATATGTTCACTGCTCCTCCAGAAAGTAGAATGTGAGCCAAGAGGTTCAAATCATAAGAAAGATGATTTGAACTGAACAGATGCATCTGTGAAGTCAACAGGTGTGAAAACCTGATTCAAAAGAGACTTTATTTACTTATTTTTTGCTTTTGCTTATTATGAAGAAATTCCTGACACTGTGAGCAGTGAAAGAGAGACCCTTGGAAAACAATAGGCTCTTCTTTATTACGGGTTTTAGAGTAGAATCTGTGTGGCTGCCAGCCAGGAATACCGTAGAAACAGGTTTCTGTGTTGGTAGTGGATTGGACAACATGTCTTTTGAAATGCCTTTTAACTATAATTTTTCCAGTCTACTTCTTACCCATTTCATAATGTTGGCATTAACTTTTCAAATACTAAATTGATTGGGGATAGTTTATTTAAAGAACGTTTTCCCATTTCTTTATTTTAATTATGTACCACTGAATCCCAAAGGACTTCTGTCAATTAACAGTATACAGATAAAACAGCCATGGTAAATAACATGACCTGCTGAGGCTATTCTCCAGTTATTTCTGCCAAATAAAATTGTATTTTTCAGTAGTAGTGCAGAGCTTCAATCACACTTTCGCAGTTACCACCTTCACTTTTTTGACAGCCCCCTGCGGATGACCCTGGCCTCAGTTCTGGCACACTTACGCCAAAAAGGATAGGGGATGTCTGTACTGCAGCCTTTTCAGCACCAGGAGAAGGTTTTCCTATTTCAAAACCTTTTAGTGCTTTTAAAATCCTTTTCACTGCTATTATCGCCCACTGTTGGCTGCGCAACTGATTATATGATTTTGTTGGTTTTATTCCATTTTAGGGGTCATGTTTCTATCTTATTTCTACCTTATTACTTCACTTTTGTTGGAGTTTTTTATTGGTTGGTTTTTACTGAAAATTATCTAGAGAAGCAAGCAACTAATAAGCTGATAGATTGATTATCTAGAGAATCATGGTTGTAAGGCAGCATATACATACTGAAAATAAATCATATAAAGAGAACATTTAATTGTCTTGCATTCAGGAACAACACATGAATGCATAGTCTTCTTCAAGAAAGCTCAGACATAAAAATCCTGGTCCCCCCCCTCAGTTTTTTTTTTTTTTGGCCTCTGCTGAAGCATCTCATAGTGGAGGAATGGATTGTGAAAATGTCAGAATTTGCAGAAATGGTGAAACTGACCTGTTTGGTCAGAGAACAAACAACTTTTTTTTTTTTTTTTTGAAAGACTGGAAACCTTATATGGATTTTTCGCTGAAAGAAGAAGAAAATGAATTGATGATTTATGGATTTGAATATAAGAAAGATGTAGATTAAATGAGGGGGTGAGGGGATTTGCAAAATATTTAAGAGGGACAATAAAATTATAAATATCTGTTGAAAAGAAGGTTGGATGTAATTTATATATTTCTTAACTGAAGCCCAACAGGGGACAGGACTGAACCAAACCCTACTTAATAAACTGCTCATGTCACCAACATCTGTATAGAGCCTCAGCAAGTAATCAAGGCATAAGAGAGAGATTTTGTGGAAGTGATCACCATTGTTGGTGATCACCTTTAAACCCCCACATGGCATGGCTTTACCAGGCTACCTGAGGAACCATCTCATCCCCATTACATTGACCCATCCCACCCAGTCAGGCAGAGAAGGTATGTTACAGACCTCGTCTACAAAAGAATGTTGACTGGTGGTGCCCAGGAGGAAAGCTTTCTCTGCCCTTTTTTTTTTTAAATCTGCACTCAGTCATTACCGACTCTGCAGTGACTGCTTTGGATGAGTCCTTGCAGAGGTGAGGTGGGCCCCCACTTTCCTGGCCTTCCAGAAAGGGATGAAGATCTGGATCTGCCAACTCGCATGGGGCTTGAGGAAGGTTAACCAACCCTGGGGGTGGCTGGCACCTTGAAGACGCTCCCACAGGTTAACAACCATCACTTATCATCAATTATCTTGGAAGATGTTATTAATTGAACATTAGTTTATTGTATTTTAATCAGTATTTTAACCAGTATTTATTTTTGTTAGTACTGTAAACTGCTCAGAGTTGCTCATTGAGTGAGATGGGTGGCGACTAAATTTGAAATATTGAATAAATAAATAAATAAATAAATAAATAAATAAATAAATAAAATCAGGTTGCATTCTGCAATTAGCACAGATCTCTAGAAACGGAGACCATTACTTGTGTTGTAGTCACTGTCGTATCTCTTTATGCAGCCTTTACCAAAGCATTGTGGAGAGTGCTAATAGAAAGTTGAACATTATAATCTGTAGTATAAATCCGTCACGCAGTTTTCAATGCCCCTCTTTTTTGGAGCCTTCGAAAGACCTATAGAATTAACAAAACATATCAGATAATTGCTCCAGGTGCCTAGAAACTAGCATACGAAACCCAATTGACTAACGGGTTTATTTGCTCTTGCTTTTCCTAGGGGTTACTTTATTCCAGGGCAGGTTTCTGAAGAAGTGAAATAACATTGCAGGTTACTAGTGAGGCCAGAGAAAACTTCAGCCTTGCGTTTGAACTCAGAGCTGTTTTGACGTACATTCTAATTAAGCTCACGACAGGATTCTGCGCTCCGGCTCTTTCTCACATTAGCTTCTAGAGTTTACTGGCTGAAAAAGCACGCTTTTGTCTCCTGCAATGAATCAGGCATCATATTGCCTGACACCAAGCCCTTGATTAGATACATATTTGTTCTAATGATCCACCTGCTTTCAATTAAGTACCAGGAAATCCACCTTATTAGCAACACAGGCTAACAACCTCGGTACCTAGACTAAAGTCTTTCTTTTTCTCTGGGTGCTTTTGTGGGGCACTGGATAAACACGCTCCAAATATAGCTTCAGTTTTTAACAGTGCTGCCTCAAAGGTTAACTGCAGTTACAAAACATCTGCTGTGCAGGCTACCAAATAAGAGCTATGTAGAGGCAAAAGACCTGTAGTGACTTATATTGTACAAGGGTCAGCTACAGAAATACTTCAAGGGGGTTACACTATCATGTTTAAAGTATTGTGTTGACGGGATGTGTGCACAAAGCTTGGGATGCATGAATTTTGTCTCCCAGGACCTTCTGAAAACATACTTTTAATAATAATAGAATCAGCTGCTTAAGACAGGTGTGTGTGCAGCAGCTAATAGCCTCCAGATGGGAGGGTAAGACAACATTTGGAAAGAGCTGAATTCCAGATCTTAGACTTTAGAAAAAGGGAGATGGAAAAACTGCAGCTGAGCCAACAGAGAAGGATTTGTGGGCAGTCAAGGTTGAAAATATAAATATGGAAGAGAAGCAAAGGGTGGTAGATCGTGGTACTGTTTCATTAGGAGAGAAGAACTGGGGAAGACAGAAGGGGGAAGAAAGAAAATTGGTAGAAGTAGGGATAAAAATCAGAATGTAATGTCTCAATGAAAGGACGTCTAGTTTTTTTCTTGCAGGAACTTTACTTCCCACTGACCCTTCAGAGCAGCGATGATAAAATCATTTCTCTGATTCAAAGAAACACTGAAGAATGTTTTTAGGCATTGGGCTCTATGGGGTTTATACATGGGGATTTACTTAGTACTTGGAATCATAGCCTCAAAAACCTGGATTCATGCCCAGGGCAGGAATCCTCATACTGTTCCAGACAAATGGCTGTACTTGAAAATCTCCGATGATGGAGCATCCACAACTCCAAGAGGCAAGCTGTTCCATTGCTTAATAGCTCTCATCATCAGGAAATTCCTCCTTATTATGAATTTGGATCTCCTTCTGTAAAGTTCCCACCCATTAGTTTTAGGCCTACCCTTGACACCGTGGAGAATAAATCCACACCCTTTTCCCTGTGACAGCCCTTCAATTATTTGAAGAAAGTTGTCATGTCTCCCCTTAGCTTTCTCTTCTTTAGGCTAAACATACCCAGTTCTTTTAACTGTTCTTCATAGGATTTCGTCTCCAAGATCCTTACCACGCTTGTTGTTCTTCTTTGCACTCATTCCAGTTCCTTAGCATTTTTTTTGTATTATGGCAACCAGAAGTGGGCACAGTATTCTAGCTGTGGTCTGGCCAGTGCAGCATGGAACAGACCTGTCATTTTCTATGATCTTGACACTATACTACTATTCTCAGTCCAAGATTATATTGGCTTCTTTTGGCAGCTGCAGAATACTGCTGGTTCATGCTTAATCTGTGGCTACCAGGAAGCCCAGCACTACTCTTGAGTCAGGTACAGCCTATCTTTTACCTGTGCATCTGCTTTTTCCTTCTAGCTGGAGATCTCCCAATCACTTTGGTTAGAAGGTGCAGATAACAAGCCTTCTGGATGACTGTTTCACCATGCCATTAAAATGTACAAGAGGTTTACTGGTTAACCTGCCCCATTCCTGATATTTCTAAAATCATGAACATTTCAAGAAGCTTCTTCCTTCCTGGAGGGTAGTCTTTTTGTGAAATCCTATTGAAAGAGTTTATTTCCTTGATCGTATTTCTCTTTTCCCATGACTTCAGAGCTCATTTGATCATTTGGCTAGCTTTTAACATATTTGTACTATATTTACAATAGACACATAGATGATTCGTGGCATCAGAGAAGGGAAACATCAAGTAGGTATGCAAAATGCTTAGTTCTGAATTGTTTCAAGAATGAAATTTCCCATTCTAAGGGTAAAAATGCTGTTTTCTAGCATAAAACAGGCTGTTTCAAGTCTTTTGGAAGCCTAAAACAGAGTGTTCTGGACTGGGAACAGACTTGTTCTGACCTCAAACAGTTCCAGAATTCTTGAAGGAGCAGTTTCAGAATTAAATGGATAGTTTTGTGAAGTATCAGGACATTTCATGCTCAAAATGGTTGAAAATGAAACTTGTGAACACCTCTATCAGCGAGCTTTTTGCTGGAAGAGAGGGCATGCTGTCAGATGTTTCACTCATGCTCAGGTACAACAGGCAAGATATATGACAGACATACTGCTTGCCCCCACTGTTCCTTATGAACTAGGTCTACCGGCATACTTAATTCTTCACTCAGGGCTGGTTTTATCTCATATTTCCTTTCCTTCCTATCTAGACTATTCAAATTGGCCTTGGGGGTGGGGGGGGGCGGGGGGAGAAAAAACAGGGTTTCAAACTGTTTGCTTCATACTGCTTTTGTGCCCAAAATAGCTTCCCACAACTTCTGTTTGATCCAGAAGCTACCATTTTCAGGCTGTTTTGAAGACGATGATGAAATGGGACAGAAAGGAAGAGCAAAGCTAACTATGCCTCTTTGCCATGATCTTTTCTGGAAGGATTAGATCTAGTGGAAGAGCACATGCACTGTATGGAGTTCTTAGGGTCAGACTTCAGTATCTCTAGGTTGTGCTGCAAAAAGTCAAAAACTATTGACTAGGGATGATCAACCCATTGTTCATGTGGGCCTCCAGCATCCTGTTCATTCAGAAATTGCTCCAGACATGATGCAATGAGAGTGGTTTGCCTCTGGGAGGCATACTATTTTGTTCCCATTTTTTAAATCCCTGAAAAAAATGCTGAAAAATGGGCTAAAAAAAAACGGTCAGGCCTACCACTTCTGATGACCCCAGATTGTTTATTGTGGTTCTTAGAAAGGCTGGGAGGCTAAGCTGCAGCCCTGATCTTTCACTTTAAAGAGCTACTTTCAGTCAGCAAATACATTACACTATAGGCATAGTGAGTTAAGATGCAACAATGATCTGTTAGATATGCCAGTATTCCTGTAATGTGAAGCAGATTTTTTTCTTGGGAAGCTATGACAACCATAAGATCATTTCTAATTTGGACCTTAATATATTTGCTTTTCCTTCTGCCTGCCTCCCCATTATGGGATCATTTTAAATTACTGCATATCATCCACCTGAGTCCTGATGAGTTCTTGGAATTGCTAAAAAGAAAAAGAAAAAAACCCCATGTCCTTAAAACCCCAAATCCTGGTAGGCAGTATTAAACAAAGGCTGCCAGGTTTAGCCCAGAGATGAATCCAGTTTCTTTAAAACTACTGATTAACCAGGACATGCAGCAGCTGTAGATTCTTCCATCAGTTTTCCTTCAGACTTTTCCTGGGCTGCTTCACTACAAGAACTGCAAAAGTGGGAGAAACTGGAGCTTCTTCAATTTTCTATATACTGTCTTCTGAAAAAACAGTAGGAAGCCAGGGGTTACTACATCAAAACCCCTACCTACAGATCTCCAGTTGTTCTGAGCAAGCCAGAAATAAACCATGGCTTAACCAGTTTGGTCTAATGGTTAAGGCTAGAAAGCAGGAGATGGGGAGTTCTAGTCCCACCTTAGACATGAAAGCCGGCTGGGTGACTTTGGGCCAGTCAGTCTCTCTCAGCCCAGCTCACCTTACAGGGTTGTTGTTGTGGGGAAAATAGGAGGAGGAAGGAGTATTAGGTATGTTCACCACTTTGAGTTAGTTATAAGTAAGAAAGGCAGGATTTAAAAAAATCTAAATCTAAATCTAAAAGTTTATTTCAACAAACCATAATTAAACAAAATCCCCTGATTGTAGGGTTTTATAGTTGAAACCAAGAAATTGTTCCTACTAACCTCCTCCTTGAACTGTACAGGAAAGATGGAAAGGCAAATGTACAAGGCTGAGTTTTATCTCTGAGCGTTATGAGTTGCTGAAACTTTAAATTTTTAAATTAAACTCTTGCCCCTGAATATGAAGGAGAGAGAGTGACACTAAGCACAATTACAATAATTATAACTAATAATTAGATGCCATTCAAGCTTTCTTCCAGGGAGCCCTAAGGTAGTCCTTCCAATGGTCATTTTATACTTTCAACAAGCTTCAGAAGTAGATTGGTCTGGTGAGGTGGGAATTTGAATCCTCATCTCTTTGGTTCTAGCCCAACACTCCTCCTAACACAATGCTTACTCTCCATATACTTGAGGAAATTCAAGCTCTTGCTTCCTTGGACTGAGGTCACATGCTTGGACAACTGTTGGCTATTTGAAGACCTGACTTTTTTTAGTGCAGGGGGGAGGGACCTTCTATGAATAATAATAAAAAGGAAAGAAAAAGAAGTATGCATTATATGTCCAACATGCAAATATGTTAATTATTAGTTTCTTCCTATACTTCTTATTCATTTCTAATAGTATTTTAATCAACAGATCAATATGTCAATTTTATATTGCTGATTGCAAATTGCACATGCATGCACACATACACCAGCAATGTAATGTGCCAACATCACACAATATCAACTTTTGAAAAGGATCATCCCTGAGTTATTTGTTTTCTGTTTATAGAACTTGTCTGTCACTCAGTAATAGGAATCCCCAAATAATTTCCAAATTATGTCATTTTTATATGAGTCGTTTCCCACATCCATAGAATTATACAGAGGATGACAACACAGAAGAAGAAGGAACATTTTTCCTAGCAGTTATATTCTGGATTCAGGAAAGCAGCAGCAGCTCTGTGTCATAAGATCTAATTATCAAGAATTGCCTTTTCTGCCCCAAAGCAACCATTTGGATGACAGTGTTCTGTGCACTGTAAAACAAAATGGGAAGCCAGTGTTGTATAAACTGGCTCACCGCTTCCTGCCACTTCTTCTGATATCTGCCTCCCCATCTCATTTATTTTCCACACATTAATGGTAGCAGTCACCTTGAGCTGGTGATGCAGAGTAATTTTCACAGAAACCTTGATCAGAAACCATAAATCAGCCTGATGTGCTTTTATGGTCTAATAACATTCTGTCTGCTCCTACAAACTCTTATGTAAAACTGCATTGCAGTGAAACCCTTGTATTAGATTTTATTGCAGATATTCTGGCACACTCTCTATTCCTATCTTCAATGTGCACTGTAGATGTAGAAAACATTTCAAAATTATTCCTATATTATGAAAATTGTTTAACTATACACAAGAGAGAATACAGACTGAAAAACCATAAAGCTTTCCACCACCATTTAATTTCATTTATTGGAATAATCAGGGGTCCTCGAAAAGTAGACAGGTGAGTAGGGATAATTTCAGGGACCTAACACCTAAGGGAGTCTTTTTTTACTTGCTAAGAAAGTTTGCAGGAAAATCGAAGACAGAAGAAAGAGCTGGTGATGAAATCGGATATTAGATATATGCAAGAGATTTTGCTGTGCCCCTACAGAACTCAAAGCATATGGAGGAGAGTTCCTGGCAAAAATGATAGAAACAAATAAAGGATTTAGGGACCATGATGAACAATGGTATTCTTCGGCTCCAACATTTTTCAAAGGCCCAAGAAAGAAAGGCAATTTTTTAAAGTAAGACCCAACAGAGATTTGGCATGCACAGTATACAGTAAAACAAATCTATGCACAACCTCTGTCTTCAGTTCCCACCTCCATCAGAAGGATGTAAATCAGAAATTATTCCTCTGGCTAGATAAAAACTGTTGCCTGGAAAGGGTTTAATGGGGAATTATTTCTTTTCAAATTGAGGAATTAATTAATTAATTCTGGAGTGGAAAACAAAAATAAACACCTGCAAATTTCTAAGTGTGTTTGGGGGGGGGGGCAGGGGGAGGTTGTACATGGAACTCAAATGTCCCTGATCAGTTCCTGAGCCATGTTTGGTATGCTTGCATTTGTAACAGAAGGTTTATTTACACATATATACAGGCTGTGCAAAAGATGAGGAGTTCACAGGATTAGCATTCCATCAATCTTATTTTCTAGCAAAACTCAAGGAGGGGGGTTGGAATGCCATAGGATTTCTTGCAAACTTTTTTTTTTCGGTATTGATGGATTAAATTAGCTCTCTTTCTTTGACCTAGTATTTTGAAAGGATGAGCCATCTTCCACTCAGATAATATGCCTGTGCTTGGATTTCAACCCCTATAAACCCCAGCCACCATGTCTTTGGTTATGCTGGGTAGAAGTGTTTAAACTATTTTAAAAAATGAAATCTAAAACATCTGGATTAAGTTGGGAAGGCTGATCTAGCCAAAGTACATGGCTCCTTACTAAAATCCCCAAACCCTCTGCAGTCAGAGAGACTCAAAGGACCTGGAAGATGATTCATTCATTCATAATAGAATGAGTACAACTCTGGTCCATGCTAATACTTTTCACAGATGTTCAGCTGCTCAGCTAACTAACATCCTGAGTCTAAATATATTGGTTGAATTCATTGGGTCATAGAATAGAAGGTTTAAAAGGGATTTTGGAGATCACCTAGTCCAATCCTCTGCTCAAGGCAGAAATTAACTGAGATTCATACCTAAAGTCTTTGTACTTAGATGTTGAACTATGCAATGTACATTTTAGATAGTCCTCCTTATCTGTCATTTACAGAACACTTACTTTGAGTCACATAGATTTCTCATAATTATATAGCAGGTGGACCAATTCCCCTGGGTCAGTTACTGCAACTTGGAACTCCACACTAGAGTTAACAGATACTTGAAATTACAAACAGTAATTTGATCTTGCTAAGGATCAGTTTCAGCCTGTTTTGTCCCATATAGGCTGATAGCCTCTAGGCACTAGGACAAGACCTCAGCATATCCAGCTGGGACAGGGTGGGTACACAAAAGTGCACATATTGATGGTGATGTACTCCAAACTTCCAGAAGATCTCTTCTGGTGGTTTCATATAGATATGAACCATTCCCTGTGGAACCCCATAAGAAAAAGGCCACCAGGCTGATTTCTCTCCTCTTGCTGTCTGAACCGCATGCCAAAGTAGGAAGACAACCACCGTAGCATTGTGTTCCCAGGCCTTGCAGACAGTCCAGCAGGATATAATGGTTGATTGTATCAAAAGCTGCCAATAAATCTAATGAATCCAAAGGGAAGCACTACCTCCATTGAAGTCCCAACAAAGGTCATCTATCAGAGAGACTCGTGCTATCTCTGTCCTATGACCAGGCCAGAATCCTGTCTGAAAAGGTTGCAAATAATCCATGTCCCTTAAAGTATTCTGCAGCTGAATCCCTATGAGACAACGATTCCTAAAAAGGAAGGATTGGAAACTAATCATAGTTATCAAACACCCCTGTTTCCATTACCTCTTCCCAAAGAGAAGCATGGACAGCCTCCCAAATCCAGGCTGTCACCCCTTCCTTGGCTTATGAAAGAACCAGAGAAGGCATGGATCAAACCCCTACATGGCAAAAATCATATCAGAGGGCACCCTATTCAGTTTCTTGGAAACCATAAGCCAAAAGGAATTCCAGATAATCAAGCTAGACAGTGTGCCAAGTACTCTACTTTATCCAGGATGAATCAAGACTTGGAGAATCTGAGCAATTTTATTGGCAAAATGGTGATCAAAACAGTCACAGACATCAGGCAGGTGATAGTCCTTCATCTCCCAGACCAATACAGTAAACCAAGATGCATGTACATACCAGGGTTGGCCAATAGCAAGGGTGATTTCACTGAGAGCCCAGTTGCCTCTACCTGTTGCTGGAGGCTAACCAGGAAATCAACACAACTGCCTGTCAGATCACTGGGAAATGCCCTGGGTACTCTCCAGAAGCCCTTTGGATCCATCAGGTACCTGGAGCAGATCCTCCTAACATGCCCTAAAGAGGTCCATATGGCAGTCAAACTTAATTGGATTAAAAAACCATCCTTTTTGTGTTCTAATTTCAAGGATAAGATTCTTTCTCTTCCTTCTTATACCTCCCTCTCTGTCTGAAGCCAGTTTATCAGGAGTGTTTTGTCTCAATGGTTTGATTTGTGGGAACCAGTCAAACAAAGAACTGGTCTCAGATGAGGCAAAGGGAACATTTAACCAGTAGACAAAAGCTCTGACTTGAACTCAGTTGCTGGGCAGATTAGATGACAGTTTGAATGGGGAAAAAGAAGGTAAGTTTGGGCAAAATGAAGTTGGGAAATTTCTTTCAGGATTTCCCCCCTCTTCTCCATCTTATGTAAGCCGTCCCACCACATTCAACTTTTCTCCTGAACTACTAACTTCTCACTTCCATGTAACAAAGTGGACAATATCATAAACTCACACTCCTCCTACACACAGCCATTTTACTTCTCTTGACAAGCAATTGCATGTCTACATTTCCCCATTCACTTCCCCATCTTTAGTAAACTTTCTACCAAGGTACACAGTTTCATCTGTTTGCTCTAGCTACATCTCAATATATGGTTTCTGAACAGTACAGCATATCACGGATTCTCGTCTCACAATTTTGATCTTTCTTGCTACCAGAAGTAACCACTTATCTTTGAGGCGATGAACCACAGTGTCTGTTGAAGCACAAGAACATAGGAAGCTAATGATCCTTTGCTGACATTTTAGAAAATTAGATTAGAAAGAAACTTGGCCTTCCTCTTACTTAATTAAAAATCTATTTTATTGGCAGGTATTTTATATGTTGTACCTGGATATTTTGCTGGTTTATCTGTTTTATTGGATGTCATAGTGATAGCTCTTTGCTGTAGGGTAATTAATAACTATAAGAAAGGAAGAAAGAAAGAAAGAAAGAAAGAAAGAAAGAAAGAAAGAAAGAAAGAAAGAAAGAAAGAAAGAAAAGCTTCTCATCCATTCTCATTCATTATCATGTTTCACCCTTTACCTACTCATTTTTGTTTTCTCCACCATTGTTTCTATGTGCATTTACATTTTTTGATCAGATGTAGATGTAGATATATACACATACTTTTGAACTAATATTACTTGATCCTTTGATGTGAGACTATGTTAGACATTTAAATGAACTAATTAATAAGAATAAGCTGAAGGCTATTATTCCAACACAGCTGTGCAAATCTAATTATGGAAGATGCTGTGCATATATGTTGCCATATGCTTCCGCATCTTTTTAACTAAATGTGCCATTTTGCACCACCATTCCCTAATCATGCATTCTTCAGTTGAGTTTATGATATTTGACAACAGTGGTGATAATTTAATTTGCCTGTGTTTTGAGCTGATTTTCAGTAGCATTCATGAATCTTCCTTTCAAATGGAAAGAGTTGCAGGGAGCTGCAATCAGCACTACAGAAGTGCAGGCAGCTCACAGTGTCTTTTTATGTTTGGGCTTATTTAAGAGTTTTCATCCTATCTCCAGGGGAGATTCACAGTTCAGAAACAGATTCTACATTTGAGGGCCTGGAACTGCCAAGGCAGAGAACACCAGAGAAAGCACCCTCCTCTTTCTGTAATATCTCCTGCTGTCTAATCCTCTACCTGACATTTGTAGTCTGTTTGAGGAACTTGCTTTCAAATCCTTCAGCTCAAGAATAATGCATTTAGGATGCTGAAGAAGAGCAATAAAAGAACATTCACAGGAATGAAGACTGCAGCTGTAACAAAACAGAAGACAATCCAGTCCTAATTCAGTCATCTAGCTGCTAAGCTTTCTATCCAGAAAAGTGTATTGGGGTGGCACTGCTAAATACTGTTGGTTGCAAAAATGACTTAATATTCGGGGAACCCAGTCACATCAATATCATGCATGTTTAAGCAACAGAAATGATCTCCTTTGATTGGAACTGAGTGAAGAATATTATTCACAGTGGGGCCATCAGGACTGGATTAGTAGGCCCAAATCCAGGTCCAGTAACCCAGCAAACCCTATAGGGAGAATTTCTTCCTCCCACAAAGATCCTCTGAAAAATGCAACCATGAATGCCTTGAGGGGGGAAAAAAGATTAAAAGGTGCCACATGGGGAGGGAGAGGAAAACAGGAAGATAAGTGTCCCAGTGGACATGTTTCTCTTAGGGACTCTTGACTCTCTGTTGGACACCCCTCCCAGATACTTGTAGCCCCTGACATCCACTTTTTCACAGGATGGAATCCAGACCTTATTTTGCTTTGCTGAAATCAGTGAAATCAAATAAGAGATGTTCGCTTAAATTCTATTAATTTCTTTCTATTGTAACTAAATCTGAGCCCAGTCCAGTGGGACAGAACACTTAGCATTCATGCCATCCCAGTAATTAGGAGCAGTAGAACATAATCAATTAAATTATAAGAAAGTATTTAAATCCTGGACCTTAGGAAAGGACAATTAGTCAAAAA
The DNA here is from genome assembly GCF_059951505.1 of Python bivittatus. Lineage (NCBI taxonomy): Eukaryota > Metazoa > Chordata > Lepidosauria > Squamata > Pythonidae > Python > Python bivittatus. The sequence goes on along the minus strand of NW_028277075.1, from coordinate 19,083,220 downwards.
ATCCAGTTTTAGATTCTCTCTGGGAATCAGTTGAATAACATATTAAAATAGGAGTCCAGTTTGCACATTTGTTCTTTTTAGTTTCTTCAAATATGCATCACAAACTAGATAGGTGTTTGTTTGTTTTTTCCCTAGTATCTATGGTGAAATTCACCACAGACAACCCAAACCAAATCCTGATAGCTTGAAGTGGGATTATGCAAAACAAAGACTCAAATACTGCATAGATTTTTCTGTATAATTCAGCTGGCTTAAATTAAGAGAGGCTGCTGTAGGTATAGTCCACTTTTTATTAACAGATGCATTTAATTCATCATAGAAATGAAACTTAGATAGGAAATGGAGTTCCACTGGCATTGATCTATCATTCCTACTCAATGCTGGATTCTCAAAAAATAACCACCATTAAACAACTTGTCACAGATTTTGATATTGTAGGCAGAACAATTTAGCTCAGATTTCTCAATGATGTAAAAACTGGAGTAAAAGATCTCAGCTGGCAAAATATTTTACTCATTCCTTTGCACAGGGAAACATTTTGTCAACAACTTTTGATCCCCCCTCAATTGTTTTAGTAGGAAGGTATCCAAAAAAAAAAAAAAAAAAAGCCCATTGCACATATAAATGTTCTTGTGGCAAGCATGCAATTGAATCCATTCAGCATATGGATATTTTTGTATTGCCAGTTCTATCATGACTCATGGAGAAAATGAATATCACCTCTCCTGGGAAAGCTTTTGAGATTCAGATGAATTCCAAGACACCTGGTTCTTAATAGATCACAGTACTTGTATATATTGCTTCATCAAACCTTTGTGCAGTTGTCTGCAGAACACACCATCGATTTAGATAAGTCACCATATTTGAAGTATTTATCTCTTAATAAGTTTAACTGTAGGCAATTTATGCATTAATCCTTAAACAAACCACGTTTAATGAGCATGAACTCTCTTACTGATTTAACTAAGTATGTTTTATTAACTGGTTTCAGATTGTAATAAAAATGTTAAGTAAGTCTAACCTAACTAATCCTAGTAGCTCACAAGAGAACAAAGATTTACCATCACATTTCAGAAGCCACTAAGCACTGTACACCTACTTTAGAGAGGCCCACAGAAGTATTAAGCTTTTCGGGGGGAGCAGGCTCTGCCTCTAGAAGGCAAAACATCTATGAGGTCTAAGCAATCTTGAACATTTTTTTTAAAAAAAAATAACAAATGCAAGCACTGAAAAGAGATTACTAAACAGTTCTCTTAACTTCAGTAATTCACCAATGGGTCTTTGGCTCAGCTATGTTCTTTTGGATGAAAATACTAATATTGTCCTGACTTTTTATCTCATGACATCTCCTAATCATGGCATAATTCATTAATTCACATTTATTCACAACTGTGCTCTTTTAAAGCAAAGAAACTGGTTCAGGCAGAGGTTGGATAACCATCTGTCAGAAATTACTTATTTTCGATTCCTGTAGTGAGCAGGGGTTGGACTCAGGGGCTCAAGTCTTCCTTTCCAACTTCAGGATGCTATGAGTCTATGATTCTAAAATAAGATTAGTTCTCATGTCTCTGTAAGCAATTGTTATGTATTCCACTAGGTGGCAGATGCTGAATGCCTAATTAGTTACAGAAGATGCCCACTGGCTAGTATCTGTGACATAAATAAAACACTCTCAAGATTAGTTTTGCAATATTTTTTTTTAAATCACCTATTTTAATTAGGCATATAGATGATATTCATATGTTGCTTCAAATATATGTTAACAAATATATTTCCTGAAGTGAACCAAGCCAATAGACTTGATTTGATTGGTTGGGATGGCGTAACACTTGTTTTGAAACTTTTTCAATTGTTTTCTCTTTATGCCTAGGCTCAGCTGTAAGTGATATTGCTACCTTTAATTAAAACCCTTCATGGTTTGTGATCCAGGAACCTAGATCTTAACTCCAAACTGCCTATAGACTGACCTATTTCCTATGCTTTTTTCCAAATGTTCTTCCTATCAGTCATAAGACTAGCAAGTTGAAGAGGCATTAAAGAGACAGCTATTTTAGTCATGGTATCCAGGTTTTGGAACATTTGTCTTATGCTGCTTTTATTTTTGCTGTTTTTAAATACTCATTTTCTTCTTATTTGAATTTGTTTGTTTGTCGTTCTGTGAACTGCCCTGGGAATTCTGATTTTGGCTACTGGGTATGGAATTCCAATTTCATAAAGATAAATGAATAAAAATAGTGTTCACGCCATGCAAAAGTTGAAGCCAGGGGAAGCAATGGTTATATACGGGCTAAAACTTTTCTATTTTTCAATATTACGTTGACATTCGTCATTCATCTGCAAATCTGTACAACTGAGAAATGAAACGTCAATATGGCACTAAAGTGAGCTGAAAAATGTAGAGAACCCAATCTTACATGATCACTTTTTTCTTTTTCTCTCCTCTCAGCATTTATTGGCAAGAGTTCTTTACCCTCATTGAGCAGGTCAAAGTCTAATTAGTCTCGCTATAAAAATGCATACATTTTGGAAAGGTCAAGAGGAACTCATTTGGAAGAGGAGAAATATTGGAGTTAGAGGATATTGTTTGCAGTGATAAGAAAAATGCTGCCTTTCAGGACTGACACACTTTTTTCCCTAATTATAGGAAAAATATTGCTGCCTTAAGTGCTTTTTCATGTGTGCCGAAACAGATTGTAACCTCCATATTAAAAAAAAAAAAAAAAGACTCTAATCATTGCATGGCTTTTCTCAAGGAAAAAAAAAAGAGCTAAATTAATTTCCCTTTCCATGGCTTTCTGACCTATGTGGCTTTTCTTGTTTTAAATAGCTATAATTGTACTTTTTGAAAGGCTTTGAAATGTTTTAAAATGTGTTCTTCACAGGACTTGGAATAACTGATTGAGAAACTCTTTTGTTTTCACTTGAAAGAGCCTGTTAGTCAGATTTCATCTACACAGGTAAAATCTGATTTTTAAACCTTTTCTTTTAATCCAGCACAACTTTGCCTCTGCCGCACTCACAATTTTTTTTTTTTTTCAAATTGTCTTCTGGGGCTCCCAGGAGAGTTCTTGGAAGCTTATAAGGATCCCTTAATACAGAATAATCCTGTTTGGGAGACAGATTTGCATGTGGTCCTCAGCACACAAGCAGTGTTAAACAGACCCTCTCCACTCTCATGCTGCAACTTCACTGCATCCAGGACCAATCACCTTGTTGCATGCCATCACAGTGAAGCAATGCTCATCACTCCTTGCATGTTAATATCCCTGTATTTTTTCTTCCTATTGTATTTTTTTTTATAGCAAGATTACAAAAAATAGTGTACAAACATAAACAAAAGGAAACAATGAAGGAAACAATGAACTACTAAAGACAGTTAATAAAAACAGCAAGAAAACTAAACAGAACCAAGATATCAAGGAAAAAATACCCTTTATTTTTATAACAAACTAAAAAGCATCAATACAAAACATCGTATCTATCATCATCATCATCATCATCATCATCATCATCATCATCATCATCTTTTTCAAAAAATACCCTACAATGTTATATTTTATCAAATAGGAAGAATTTTAAAAATTACTTAAGAATATTACTCTGTTGCTGTAAATATCACATCACTTCCTTTTCTGAATAGCTGAAAATGGATTTCGAAAATGGATAAATTACACATTTCCAAAAGCCAATCCTTAATATCTGGAATAATATCACTTTTCCAATTTCTGAGAATAATTCTTTGAGAATGAGTTACTTGTATTACCTGAATAGGGTTAACATCCCTATTGGAAGCCAGAACTTCCAAGCAATGGTGATTTTTCCCAGCAGAGTGAAACTGCAGGGTGTTGAACATGTCAGAGGGATAACAATGTTTTGCCAAGTGTCAGAGTTCCCTTCTACAGTCTAGACTGGAAACAGTTAACCCAAGCAACAAAAATCGAATAGGACTGATTACTATGATTTGTTAGAAGGAAGGTTAAGGTTACAGCATAAGACCTCCAGAAAGTATTCCACTTTCAGATGAAACCCTTATATAGAGACAATCTGTGGTGGCAAAACTCTTGTCCATTTTCTCCCTCTTGAGACTGTTTTGTTGCTGTATCACAGCTTTTCTTGATAGTGGCTGAATAGAAAGATTACAAAGTGCTCTGCTCTGTTTTGGATACTTTCCTATGTCTCGCGGGAATAATAATTCTGTGCAGAGACAAGACACATGCTCAGAGAACAACTATCAGGAAGTGACTTAACAACATTTAGAGTACAGTTAGAGAAATAGTTTTAAATCATCATCATCATTATCACCATCATCATCATCCACGTAGAAATGACAAATAAAGTCCAAATGAGAGTACAAAAATATTTAAGTAGCAATTAGTGGCTGGAAAAAAAAAAGGGGGGGGGAGAAAGAGAGAGAGGCTACCAGAATGCCCATTTTATAAATGTTTAATCATTTTTTTGCTTTTTTTTTTTTTTTTACTTTTTTCAAAATCTTTTATGCATACGTAACTTTTTCTTTTTCTTTTTGGGTATATTTGCATGCTTAACTTAAACAATAAAAGAGAAGCGATATTTTAAAAAGTAATCAATTTTCAGATTACATATTTTTCCACAAAGAATAATCTTTTAGAACTGACCTCATTGCATTTATGTTGTTGGAGATCCTTTATTCATGAAAGTAATGCTTTATTCAAATATATTGTTCTATTTGTGAAAAAAAGGTTTTACATGAATTAACTCAACCCTGAGATGTAATATTTTCAGATGCTTATATTCTTTTGAATTTTACCTTTATCACATGGGAGTTGACATCTGGACAAAGAAAATGGATTACTGTAGCCAAAAGACTTACTGTTTAGCATTGGAAAGAGGAACATAAGACTCCAACTATTCAGTGGCCTGCAGAACTGATTAATATAGATTAGCTATAGATGACTGCAATGAAACATGCTTTCCATTTATTGATGTCTGTCTGTAAGTATATGTTCTCTATGTGTTTTGTTTCTTTTTTTAGCCTTTTTTTCCCTTCTTTTAGAATGTAGTGTATTCTTTTTCTTTTCCTTTGTTTTTTGTATTTAGTTAATTAAAAAATTTAACAAGGAAGTAACCTAACACAACAGCATACAGGCAAAAAAGAAATTGGAACAATGTTCAATTAAATACCTTTGTTTTATAATAGCGCCTGCCTGTTTTATTAGTACTGACAAAATGACTTGAAAATATTGCGTATCTTCACTGAACTTTTTACACTGATCCTGCATGACCTGAGTTTCTCTTGAGTGCCAAATTTAACAGTTTGCCTTGGATATTTTATGCACACACATCTGATGTTCCTGCTTGGAAAAACTGGAAACAGCCAGTTCCTGTTGCTTGTTATCTGTCTCAACTAAAATAGTAGGTTAGTGTATAGTTAAATTGTGATTTGTAAGATTTACCGAACATCAATAACTAGAAGAAAATGTCTTTACATATGTGCATAATTTGGTAACAGTTGTGGCATTGGTGTGCTGATCCCAGGCAAGGAACTGGGAAGCACAGCCAAGAAGTCTCTTATGTACTTATACAGCAGATTCTGTCAGCAGTCACAGCTTCTAGTTCCCTTGGCTGGATATCACATGATGTACGGTTTTTTTCACAGCATCTTTGTAAGCGCTTGTGTGGTTGACCTTGAGGTCTCTTCCCAGACTCCAGTACACTATAGAGCAACTGGCGAGGCATATGGTGGTCATCTGTTCTGATGAAGTGTCCCACCCACCACATCTGGGCTCTGAAAATCAAGGACTCAATACTGGAGTGGTACTCCGCACAATCTAAGACCTCCAGGTTGGAGACACGGTCTTGCCAATGAATGCTAAGGATGGAGCAGAGAGTGTGCATGTGAAATTTCTCGTTATTTGATGTGCTTTTTGTACAGAGTCCAGGAGTCACATCCATATAGGAAAGAAAGGATAACCACAGCTCTGTAGAATTTCAGCTTTGTGGAGATATGGATGTTGTGTTGATTGAGCACTCTAATACCCAGCTGCCCCAGTGCCTGGCTGGCCTGGCTGATCCTCGAGTCAATTTCTTTGTCCAAAGACCCATCACTCGAGATGATGCTTCCCAAGTATTTGAAGCTGTTTACATTTGTCATCTGAGTGTCATCAACACTGATTTTTTGGTTCTATGGGGTTGGTATTTGGCATGGGCTGGTAAAGTATTTGAGTCTTGTTCAGGCTGGTAGTCAGTCCAAAGAGCCTATGCTCAGTGTCTGAGTCTGAGAATTTTTTCAGCACCAACTGTAGATCACTGTCTTTGTGTGCTAGGAGTGCATAGTCATCAGCAAAGAGGGTTTCTTAGATGACTGTATGGAGGCACTTTGTGTGTTCAAGCAGTGAAGGTCAAAGAGAGAGCTGTCCAATCAGTATCTGATGCACACTTAAGACCCTGGACAGCAAATAACAATATGCAAGTGAAGAATAGATTGAACAGGACTGGGACTGGCACACAACCCTCTTTTGCCCCGTTGGAAATAGCAAAGTCACCCGATGTATAAAGAACTTGTCCTATCACTCTGTTGTGGAATAGTTGAATCAACTTCATGAATTTCCTCAGGCATCCATAATGTCTCAGGATGATCCAGAGAGCCTCCCTGTTTACAGTGTGAAATGCCTTTATCAGGTCAATGAAGACAGAATAAAGAGGCTTTTTCTGTTTGATGCACTTCTCCTGGACTTATCTCATGGCAAATATCATGTCTGATGTACTTTGTTCTGGCCAAAAGCCACAATACACTTCTGGGAGGTTCCTTTCCAAGATAGTGACAAGTCTGTTCAGGAGAATGCAGGCAAAGATCTTGCTTATAATGGACAGCAGTAAGACACCCCTGTAGTTTCTGCAGTCTGATTTGCTTCCTTTATTTTTGTAGAGAGCCACAATGAGAACATCATGGAAGTTGTCAGGCATCTCCTCTGTGGACAAAATGTCTTCCAAGATGTGAGATTGCTTTCTTGATCTCATCAGTAGAGGGAGGCAGGTTTAGGGCATCCAAAATTGGCAGCTGAGGAATCTGCTGTAAGGCATCACGATCACCTGTGGATGGCCTCTTGAGTAAGTTGGAAAAGTGTATAGTCCAGCGGTTTTTCAGTCCTTCCTGATCTTTGATCAGAGTCAACCAATCAGATGACAGCAGGAGGAAGCATCCTGACTTTATGGTGCTGAAGAACTCTCTGGTGTCATGCATGTCTGCATTCCACCTGCTCAGCCTTTCTCTCATCCTGCATTTCTCGCACTTTTGTCTGTACTTTGGACTGCAGGTACTTAAACTTGTCTTTCTTTGAGACAGATGCTGTATCGTTCTGCCAGTTGGCATATGCCTTGTTCTTGGCCTGGAGGGCTGCTGAAATGGTTGCATGGTTTTCATCAAACCAGTCTTGTTGCGCCTGGGTTTTCAGTCTGAGTACAGTTGTTGCAGTCTGTGTGATGACATCTTTAAACTGCACCCACTTTTCAGATGGATTCCTACAAGCAGTAAATTCCCAGAGATTTTTTCATTAAGTAAGTCTTGGAAACATTGGACTTGGCCTGGGTCTTGCAGTCTGACAATGTTGAATGACTTTCTGACAATCCTTGGTTGCTTATGATGTAAAGATGCTATGTGCAGGTTGAGGACTGACCGGACCAGCCTGTGATCTGTCCAGCGGTCAGCACCTCACATGGCTCAGTGACGTCTTTAAGATCTCACTGACGTACTATGACATAGTCAAGTAGATGCCAGTGTTTGCACCTGGGATGCATTCAGGTAGTTTTGTGCTTCTTTTCAAGTCTCAACATCATGTTAGTGATGCACACGTTGAGCTCAGCACATTTTCTCAGAAGCAGCAGGCTGTTGCTATTTAGTTTTCCTACCCCATGTCTCCTGAGGATTACATCCCAGTTGTTGCTGTCTGTTCCCACCCAAGCACTGAAGTCGACCACAATGATGAGTTTGTTGCTGGCAGGAGTTGTTCAAATAATCTGGCCCAGGTCCTCATAGAAACCTTCCTTGTCTTTGTCTAGACTCATAAGAGTTGGCGCATAGGCTCTGACAATGGTGATATACCAGGACTTGCTGAGAAGAAAGCAGAACATCATAATGTGTTCATTTATTCCAGTGTGTGGAGTAGGGATGTTCTTCAGCAGGGCAGTTTTGATTGCAAAACCTATTCTGTGAGTCCTGCTGTCAGTCTGTGGTTTCTCTTTCTGAAAGAAAGTATATCCATTCGCTGTTTCCTGAAATGAGCCTTCGTGTGCCAGCCTGGTCTCACTGAGTGCAGCAATGTCAATGTTATAAGCTGACATTGAAGTTCAGCTGCTATGAATGCTGTTCGTCTTTCAGGCCTTGACACCTTGTTTCTATCCAGCAAGATGCAGAAATGTCAGGCTCTGAAATTAATTTTCTTTGATTTGATTTTCTTGATGCTCAACCACTAAGGAGATGATCTGCTAGCCATGGTTAACTAGCCAGATGTTGTGGGGCAGGCAATGTTTAGAGTACCTTTTCTAACCCCCTCCCTCATGTGAGGGTGGGTAATGCTATCCTAGAAGGGCTGCCCATTTGCCCTGGATGCTGCTGGACATCTCTGCTGCCCCAGGTACTGAGATGAATGACCACTGGTCCAAGGGCCACCCATGCGCAGGTTTGTGACTACAACTGCCAGTGGTCATCTCCATCTGTTGCTTCACCATGCCCCCATTGCCACAGGTCTCAACAAATTGGTTTGGACTGAGATGATTGGCAGATGAGCTGTAGATGAGGATGAATTGCACAACAGAAACCTGTACATGATGGAGTTTTAAGTGGAACTGCCATTCCACAGGGACAGTCCCACTCTCTCAGCATTAGAGACCTTAATCTGGTGGCATGGAGAACTGTTACGGCTAGAGAACTCTCCTGATTCAGTGGGTGATCAGGATATCTAAGTGTCTTGCTGAGCTCTTAGTGTACTACAACATCTTCTGGGCCTGCCTTCTTGACCGTTGGATCGTTGATCAATCTCCTCTACTCAATCTGCCAGGACCAGACTTCACACTCTAGGATAGACAAATCCCCTATTTCATGAGAGTTGAAGACCTGTCAGCTACCCTCACCTGGTTCGGCGTGTCTGCCGAGACAGTTTACTGAGGTGTGGCCACTGTGCATGTTACAGCTACTTGGAGCCACAGGTAACAGCTGAGTGCCAGGTGGGGTCCAAAGGTGAGTGAGCAGCCCTAGAAAGGGCACAGCAGGCCTCTCCACCAGGGGTGCTACCCCTCCCTGGATACCCCATGCACCCCATATACCCCATTTTTGTGGGGAGAGGGAGGAGAGTTAATGCAAAATTTATCAGTGAAAAAACAATCATAGGTCAAGGGGTCAGAGATATAGTAGTCTCCTACTCACTTCAGGAAACAAGCTATTGTTTCTTTAATTTAACTCTATCCTGAGTATGCCCAATGTCATGACCTTTCTTGGTTTATTGGTTCCCTTTTTTTTTTTAAATCAAGTCAAAAAACAAAAGTATTTTACAAAGACTTTACCGACTCTTGAACTAGGCACTTCCAGCCTATCTCTCAGAAAACTAAATATTTACAGTATATCCAACCTTCTTCAGCTAATTTGCACACTTCATCAAAATGCAGTATATAAGAAGTGCATTAGCCAAGGGGTGGGCATTTTATACACTTTGGGATCAGAAAATAGACAGCAGAAGGCCCCTCTACTGCCAGTAACTGGCACCAAAGGAAGCATTTCCTTCCCTATCCCACACTTTCAGTGCAGAAAAACACCCTCTACTCCTTCACTGGTGAAGTTTTTCTTAGCCAGCATCCATTAGTGCAGTTGTGTGGAAGAGCCCCCAATTCTCTTACAGTATAGTCAGAGAAATAATGAGGGAGCAGAGATGCTGCTCTACCACATTCTTTGAAAATGAAACCCTAAAAGAAAATTATGGTCTTTTATTGTGTACATACTCAAAATGATCTGGTTCTTCCAGAACAAAAATCATAACTAATCCCTACCACACATCTTTATCGCCTTTAAATTCACCATTCTTCAATTAAAAACAAACAAACAAACAAACATTTGTAGGACTTTTGTATCTAGGGTTGTATCAGATACACTTGAAAATTTTGGGGGGAATAATGCTTGTGGCATGATCAGAACAAACTCCTTTATATCAATCCATTGAGTACAAGCAGACCACAAGAATGTACTTTAATAAATGCATACCAAAAATAACAGCTGCTAATAGGCCACCAACCTGTTTGTATGATAGAGTCTTTTAGAGAAATATTCCCTTCTGACATTTTGTTCTTGTTTGTCACACATAATTTCTATTTTTAATACTGGGAACTGGGACAAATGCAAGTGAGGCAACTTCCAAATAATGCAATTGTGTGGTGACCAAAACAAGTCTCATGTTCCTGAAGTCCCTCTGCCAATTGTTCCCTCACTTGGTGCACTGCCAAATCCGTAGCTCTTGTACAACTGAGTGATTAAGATCAATTGTCACTCCCTGTGGCAATGGTAGGGACAGAATACAATGCAATGTACAGAATACAGCACAGGAATCCTACTGCCAAAAATGTGATTGGCAAATTGCAATCAGCCTATAAACCTCTGCCCTCCTCAGATTACTGTCAGCATCCCTAGCTTCCAGATTCTCTTGCCTCAAATATTTTTGTTCGTGCATCAGAGTTTGGTTGCCAGAAACAAAACTCCCAACTTACTGGTCTAGTTGCACTCTGTGATCATGAGAAAGAGCCAGGGCAGAGAAACATCTTGAAATGCAAGCAGTCTGCCGTTCACAGTTCTGGTGGGATTTCTAACCTAATCCCATTTACAGTTACTAGAACCAGGACTCCGGGCTGGCCCTGTTTTGTATCACTGTGAGGTAGCCACTCAAACAAGGGAGACTGGAAGACTGAAATCATCAATGACTGTGGGTGCTATGTTGCCTTCTCAATGTCATAACAGTATTAAAAAACAATGTGCCAATGACGAATGCCATTCAGCTACCAATCCAGTCAGCTCTGGTGTGTAGAAATGTGTTCTTAATTTTCATCTCAAGTAGCAAAACGTATTGGATTAGCTTTGTGGGTAATGTGAAAAAGTTTATTCCCCATGTATGCTACTTATTGTATGTGTGACTGGATGAAAACTTACTTCAAAGTCTGAATTTACTCCCACAACCCATCCCAAAGCTCAGCTGGGAATTATGATACATCAGAAATTAACCACAGGCCTGGTGGATCAGGGAGAGAACCTCTGTTATGCACCATTTCATATAATATAGTGGCCAACCTCATATATCCAGGAAGCAAAAGAATATGAGTGAAAGCCAAGAGCTTCTTCCATTGTTGCCCCCCAGCAGCTAATACTAAAATAAGGTGTCTGTGATTCAGGAAGCACTACAACACTATTAAGATAGCTATTCGTAGACCTACTGTCATTAGACTAGCCCTCTTTTAAAACCATTCACTTTGGCGGATATCACATTTGGTGGCATCAAATTACATAGTTTAATTATGTGTTGTATCAAGTAGTACTTAGTCTTGAATTGACAAAGGATACTTTTTTAATTACTAAGAAACTTCACCCAACATCTAAAAGCAATCAATTCAGAAGGAAATGTAAAAGCAAAGTTTATCATTAAAAAAAAAGAAAGAAAAGCTCGCCATCTTGCTTCTCTAATAAGCCCATTGATACCTGAACATTTGTTTCATCCCCTTTACTAAAGGAATAGAGAGTGACTTTAAAAAAAATGGGGCCAGAATATTTGATTCAATATTTCAGTATCTATTACCAATGTTAATAAAATGACTTCTTCAGGAGGGAAATATTTGGTGAGAAATACATCCAATGTGGTTATTTATAGGCCTGAATATATGTATTTCTGTTTGGTTCCGCATAGAAATGTATGAGTACTAATTTCAATATATTTGATTTAGGAGGGCCATCATTTTTTCTTGCATCAGTATGTCCTAAATCAGGGTTGGATGTTATTAATTCTTAGTCTGGTAAATCCCAGTGTTTATGTTTTTGGATCTTATCTGTCTGTGATTATATTCATCCCTATTGAATTGTTCTTTCCATGTTCTTATCTTCCCGTGTCTCTGAAAATGTTTCAGAAACTGCAACTGATCCATGGTACTACTGTTAACAAGAACTGGACATTATTGATCACATTATAATAAATCTCACCACCTGAACTGGTACTCTGTTTGTTTCCAGGCTCTAATCAAAGTTCATATCGGTTTGATTTTAAGGCCCTCCTGAAGAATCATTTGTCTTCCAGTGATGTAAAGGTAAAGACACCCTCAAGTCAAAGTTGAATACTGGTGACTAGATACATTCATGCAGCTTTCTTAGTAACAGTAGAAAAAAGTTTTGCCATTGCTTCCTTCTGATTTTTCTTTTTTTTCTTTTTTCGGCTTTCAGTTCTTAGCCTACAGGTTTACAATTCCCTGATTGTCTCCTGTCCAAATATCAATCAGTCCTGACCCTTCATAGCTTCTGAGTCAAGACAAGGTTCTTTAGACTTCCTTGTCATCAGAAGTGGGGCAAAGGGCTACATTAAAAGGTTTCATTTGCTGGTTATACCTTGACATTTCTCCCGGACAGGCTTACCTGGAACCTTCCATGTGCCAAGCATTTATTAATATTTTACAGGCTTTTAAATCCTCCATACATTGACTTTTATGTGGCTTGGTTAGTTCTGAATTCCACAGATAATGCTGATACTGATATATTTTAATAACGTTACTTTAATTTGTTTTGCAATTTTAATTTTTCCCCTCAGGAATCCTATCAGAAACTCCTCCAACTGGATTTTGCTCTGTGCTTCTCCTTCTATTTCTGTTTATTAATATTAATATTAAATCCTTATGGTGCCCCTGCTTTTGCTACCCTTTGAGATCTCTACCATTCTCAATGTCTTCTGGTGAGGGTGAAAATATGTCAAGATCAGGTTTCATTTTGTAATAAATAAGTTTTCCAAGAAGTGTTTTTTCTTCTGTCTCATCTACTTGTCTTGTATCAGAGTTAAAACAAATATTTGTATTATAGTATATTGCATAGCATGTTACTTTTGATTACTTGCATTACTCAAAGCGTTGTTTTTTGCCAAAACTAATTCAGAAAACTTGTTAAGGCAACTATGGTTGACTGTTTGGATTTGAGAAGAACTGAATAGGCATTCTTTGATACCATCATTTTTCACCTGAATCAGATGGAATACAGCATTCAATGTTCCATTCACTCTTTTTTCCTGAAGGAATGGACAAATAATATTTGCTTGATTCTTGCTTTTAGCAATCTGGCTGAATTTCAGTCTCTGAGTAACCAACTCATGTTTTTATTCGTATTGTTTTTTATAATAGCTTTATTAAATTTTTAAAAAGGCACACTAAAAACTAACAAAAACTAATATGAAGAAGAAGAAGAAGAAGAAGAAGAAGAAGAAGAAGAAGAAGAAGAAGAAGAAGAAGAAGAAGAAGAAGAGGAGGAGGAGGAGGAGGAGGAGGAGGAGGAGGAGGAGGAGGAGGAGGAGGAGGAGGAAAGAAAGTTGGAAAAAGAGAAAATAGTAAATATAAAAAGTGTAAAAAAGAAAAGAAAAAAAGAGAAACAGCAAATGAAAAAAAGAATTGACCTCTGAATCTCCTTGCAATAGATATAAGTAACAATCTACATCAAACACTCTAAATTTAAAACAAAACTTCCATTATTTCTATTAACCCATATTATTTCTAATCATCAAATCCATACAACATAATTTCATATTTTTCTGTTTCCTGTAAAAAAGTCCAAAAGAGGTTTCCAGTTAGCATTAAAATTACACAATGTCTTATCTTGAATGAAAGCTATCAAGCATCTCAGCCTATACCATCAGCTATACCATCCATTCCTCCATTGTAGGTAATCACTTATCTTTCCACCTCTGCATGTATAAAAGCCTTGCTGCTCTTCTCATATATAAAAACAAAGTTCCATGAGTTTTTCCAACTGTTTGTCCATCAAATCCAAAAGGAAAGTCTCTGGTTTTGATTGAATATTAATCTTTAAAATCTTCGGTATACAAATATGTATCTCATTCCAATTTTTTTTTTTTTTTTGCTTTTTTACAAGTCCACCAGAGATGATAAAATGTCCCTTCTTGTTGTTCACATTTCCAGCATACATTCGAAGTACCTTTATACATTTTTTATAATTTTTCTGATGACAAGTACCAATGATACAATGTTACAAAAATTCTCATTAAGGTTATAACACAATGTAGATTTCAGTCTTTTCTGCCACATATTTCCCCATTGTTCTATCTGTACAAAATAGCCAAAGTTTTTAGCACATTTTATCATGAAATCCTTAAGTTGTTCATTTTCTGTCTCTAGTTTCAATAAAAGTTTATACATCTTTGCAATAACATGTTCATCATTAGTACATAATTCTGCTTCAAATTCAGTCTTACCATATTCAAAACCATAAGTCCTTTTATGTATTTTAAATCTTGTAATTGTACATAAGGAAACCATTGACATATGTATCCTTCTGATATCAGTTCCTCTCTTGTCTTTAATTTAAAATCCCTTTGAGAAAATTCCAATACATCACCATAAGTTTTTATTTTTAGTTATCATTTCTTTTCTATAAAAAGCTTCTTGTGGTGACTACCGTAAGGGAACCTTCAGAGACAATGTAGATTTATACCTGTTCCATATTCTCAATATGGCATGTCTAATAAAATGATATTTAACATCTACATTAACTTTAATGTACCATAAGTAGCTGTGCCACCCAAATCTTAAGTCATGCCCCTCTCGTTCCAATTACCTCCTATTTCTCAAAGTCATCCACTCTTTCATCCAACCCAAACAACAAGCTGCAAAGTACACCTTCAAATTCAGGAGACCTAAACCTCCTCTTTCTTTAGCATCTTGTAAAATTTTATACTTAATTCTTGGTTTTTTACCTTTATGCCATTGTTTAAATGGAACAACAGTTGTCATAACAGGTATTGTTTGAAACAAAAATAACATTCTAGGTAAAACATTCATCTTAATTACTAAAATTCTTCCCAGCAATGACAATTGTAATTATTCCCATTTTAACATATCTTTTTTAATTTCATTCCAACTCTTAACATAATTATTTTGAAATGACATACAATTACTATTTGTCAAATTCACCCCCCAAATATTTAACTTTTTTTCCACCTTAAAACCTGTTTTGTTCATCAGTTCTTCTTGTTTTGTATCCTCATATTTTTGTTAACATTTTAGTATTTTGTTTATTAATTTTAAAACTGGCCAAAGCACCAAATTCTTTCAACTTTTTCATTAAAGCTTCAGTCCCCTTCAGGGGTCCTCCAATACCAACACCAAATCATCCACAAAGGCTCTAAACTTATATACAGTATCTCTTAATTTTTATGCCCCTTATCTTCTTATCTCTCTTTATCTCTCTATTCAAAACTTCCAAAACTAAAATAAACAACAAGGAAGGCAGTGGGTAACTTTGTCTCATTCCTTATGCAAGATACAAAAAGGAACGGGCAACCTTGTCTCGTTCCGTTTTTTATCTCTCATGTTTTAGTTAAATCACCATTCACAATAATTTGTGCTTTCTGTGATATATAAATCGATTCCACTCCCTTTATAAAATTATCTCCAAAGTTCATATATTCCAAAACTTAAACAAAAATGGCTAATTTAAACTGTCAAATGCGTTCTCCACATCCAAAAAGATTAATACAACTTGTTTTTCATTATGTTGTTCCAAATATTCTTTAATATCCAGCACCAATCTAACATTATCTTTTAACTGTCTTTTAGATAAACATCCACACTCATCTTCATGAATAAATTCTTGTAATATAACTTTTAACCTATCAGCTAAAATCTTTGTGAACAGCTTATAATCATTATTCAATAATGATATTGGTCTATAATTTTTAGTTAAAGTCAAATGTTGTCCTTTAGGTAATAATGCTATATTGGCCTCCTTCCAAGGCTCTGGCATTCCACCTTCCATCAATATAAAATTAATTATAGATTGGAGTGGTTGTAGAATTTCATCCTCAAAATTTTTATAGTATGATCCCGTAAGCCCATCTGTTCCTGGTGTTTTACTTGGTTTAACCTTTTTAATAGCTTCAGATACTCCCATTATTGTTATAGGTCCATTCATAATCTGTCTTTGCTTATCTGAAAGCTTTGGCAATTTTTTTAAAATAATCATCTATTTTTTCTAGAGAAATATCTTGTCTTTTGTATAAATTAGAATAATATTAATGAATTTTTTTTGGATAGTCTCATTGTCCACTATTATAGTATCACCCTCCTGAAGTTTTGTAATCATTTTCTTTTCTTTTTCCTTTCTTAATTTATATGCCATCTCCTCGGCTTGTTTGCAAATTCAACTTTTTTTGTTTAGCATACCTCATCTTTTTTCCCCAATTCTCTCACTTGTTAACATAGCTAGCTGTTGCTGTAAAAGTTTAATTTGGTATGAAATACTTAACTTTTGTGGTGTTAACTTTAATTCATCCTCTTTTTTCTTTATGTCATCCAAAATAGCTTGTATTTTTTCTTGATTCCTCTTTTTAAACTCAGTGTTATACTGAATGAAATATCCTCTAATAAATCGCATCAAAAAATGTTTTAGGTAGTTTAGCTTGATTCTTTTTAACTTCCTTCTCTGATGTTCTATCCAATTGGGGGTATACAACTCCTTTCCAATCTCCCATCAGGCATCAATTTTCATAAGAAAAATTTGTCAATTTTTCCATAAGACATTAACATTTTTTTCCTTCATCTTCATTTGGACCATAAAGTCATAAAATTAATGTTTTAATTCCCTGTAGTTCGACTTCTACACCAACAAATCTACCATGTTCATCAGCCAATACTAATTTCGGTACTAATTGTGGATTAACATATAACATGACTCTGTTAACTTTTTCTAGACCTGATGAAATAAATTCTTGTCCCAAATTCTTATAAATCAAATATTTTATGACCTTTTTTCTAATATGAGTTTCTTGTAAATAAATTACATTTTGTTTAATTTTTTTTAAAATAGTGAAACACTTCTCTTCTGTGGAGCATTTGCTCCACTTATATTCCACATTAGCTATTTGTAATCCATAATTAAGCCAGTAGTTTAGAAAAGTCTACACCTGTGGCACCCAACTCAGAGTCCTCTTTTTCATCTTCCTCCTGGACCTGTTTGGCTTTTGAGATTGTCTGCTCATCCTCCTCCACTTGCATCTCCTCCAGATCTCCTTTAATTTTTTTTTTTTTCAGAAATTCTTTGGCTTTATGAACAGAATTCAGTTGAAATCTGTTCTGTTGGAAAGTAAAAATCACTCCCTCCAGTTTATCCCAACAAAAACAAAATCTTCTTCTGTTTCAATACCTCCATCTCACACACACTCACACACACACACACACACACACACACACAGTCTTTTCTCTTGCATAAAATTCTGATGGGAATTTCTTTTAATATAATTATATCCACATTGTCAAACTTCAATCTGGTATTAACATGCCATTGCAGAACTTGATCCCTGGACCTTTTCTTTGCAAAGTGTACTAATTCATCTCTGGGTACATGCCTTATTGCTGCATAATGTGAATTTACCCAATATACCTTATCAATCTCATCTTCAGCTTTTTCTTCTTCCCAATTTAAAAATTCTGCTAACGCTTGAGCTACCTTTCTTCTAATATCTTCACCTGAAATTTCTGGAATAGCTCTGAATCTCAGGCAAAATTTCTTCTCCCTTAACTCCAACAAAACCACATTATCCAGTCCTTTCTCCAACTCTAGATCTTTAGTTTCTGCCTTATTCTCCAACAATTCCATTCCTTTCAGAAGTGAACCTACTTCACTTCTCCAGAAATTTGTTTCATTATTCTCCAACCATTTGTTTCACACAATTGTCCATCTTATCTATTCTTTCTTCCATTCTTTTTTCCAAACTCACAAATTTAGCTCTTAATTCATCAAACATTGGCTTAAGTAAACTTAAAGCAACCAACCTCTCCTCTACTGGTTGCTCTACAGAGCCTCGTCTTCCATATATTTCTTCCACTGCTTTCCTGGTAGCCATGATCTATCTATCTATCTATCTATCTATCTATCTATCTATCTATCTATCTATCTATCTATCTATCTATCTATCTACCTACCTACCTACCTACCTACCTACCTACCTATTTTCATTGCACAAGTAAAACAGCTAGCTGGATATAATTGAATACAAGAAAACGTAAACTGACAATTCATGCCCTCTGGTGTCTTTCAAGCTAGAATTGCAAGCATATGTCCAAGAAAACACATAGGCATTGAGTTATAGTCTTTTTCCATTTTGAAAACCCAGCCAATTACCAGGCATAGGCTAGCACAAAATGAAACTTTCTCATGGAAAAATCAAACCTTGTTACTGCAAATGGAGTTTCATAGAAAAATAAACTAACAACTAAGTTTTCCCTTTTCACTGTAAGCAACTTTTAAGTCTCTTTTAAATTCCAATTTTCATCCAGCTTTTTGCAAATTAATCAGATTCTAATTAAAGCTCTATTTCTTCTTTTAAAATGTAGTCCCAAAAATAAGAATAAGCCCAAAGAGAATTATTTATCTATTGTGAAGGAAGGTCTCTCTTAAGTTGAAAAATAATTATAGTCCAAAGTGCTATAGAAATGAGGTTCATATAAAGGCTGCACCATAGCTACAAAGAAAGATGGATTCCACACCTCCTGGCCACTTGACCCAAAAGCCAGTTGCAGAGGTTTTTATCTCCATGATTAGCTTTTGTGGAACAGCCATCTGGAAGGCAGATAGGTTAATTTCATGCTTCCTTTTTGATCCGGAGCAAGTTAAGCAGCCAGCGCTTGCTGCCAGCCACTGATCAGCTATGGTGCTGCCTCCCCTCTCATGAAAAGAGGACTAAGTTGCCATAGTCCCCACCAGAAGTCTCTGCTTTTGTTAGCATCTTTTCCATTCTATATCCCCATTACAAGGGAGAAGACGAACTTAACCCAGAAAGAACTCTTACATTCCATGAAGTCCTTAAATTAAGTCAATGGAGGACTCAGCAGCCTGTATCTCTGCCTAATTACAAACAAAAAGTTTAGATGTTCAGACTTTTGTTTGGAAACCTAACCTTTAAAGCCTTGAACTGGAGTAGTTATGATACCTTCTATTCTTTTTGTGCCATGCTTTTTCTAATATAAACCTGTCTTCATTCCATGATTTTGTGGGATATCATTGTTGGAGACATAGAACAGAATCCAGTGCATAGTTAAGCACATATAAGCCCCAATCCAATCTATGAGACTTAACTACATGCTGGACAGCAGGTACTGGAATTTAAACTGAAGAATATTTGGGTAAATTCATATAGTTTGAGGAGATAAAGGTTGTACTCTCAATATATTTTTGTAGAGGCTGAAGAAAGAACAATGTTGAAGAAAAAGGAAGATAATATTAATTCATTTTGTTGATGAATGAGAGAACAATCTATTATTCTCTGGGCTCACACAACATTTTACCAGAACTGTGCTCCTGACTTTTTATAATTGTGTTCTTCAAAATACAATGAAAAATTAAAGCTGTTCAAGGCTTTCAATCACATTCCTAAGGTTCTTTGGTTATGTACACATTATTCAAAAGAGAAAAGCTTGGGTCACAAGAGCTACTCATCCTATTTGCTTTTTTAGTTCTGTCAACAGTCAATGTTTTCAGACAAAGCAAGAAAGATTGTCCCCATCCATTGCTTCTATTTAACTAGAAAGAAATGAACCTAGTCTTTTCTGCATGCAAAGGATGAGGTCACTGATAGAATTATAGTTCTTTCCAAGAGAGCTCTGCACACAGATAGGGTGAAAATCCCACTGAATTTTATTCTGAGTAAACTTGTAAAGGCTGAGCTTCACATTGTGTTTATTTGAGTTTTGGAGTGATCAAGATACAGTTTTTGTTTTCCAAACAAAAAGAAAAAAAAAGGAACTTATGTGCTGTATTTCATTGTATGTGTGTGTCTGTGTGTTTATGCATATGTATGTGCAAGTGCAGAGTGGGGGTCTTTGGCAAAATGTCATTATGAAGGTATGTGGATATGTTCACATATAAAAAGATCCAGTAAGGACTTTAGAAAGCCTCAGAGTGCCCAGATGAAGCACTGATAGTGGCTCAAGCCAAGTCAGGAACTTTGAACTACATCTATAACATCCGTAGAGTTTTACTTCTCAGTTTTTGTTAAGGTAAGAAGATACAAATAGAGGGAGTAAGGAACAGCTGTGGTACAATCTTCTCTAGAATTTTTTATTTTCCTATTATCTGAAATTGCATTATGGCTTTGAAAATCAGAATGTGTTAAAATTAGTCAAATAGTAAATGTTAACTCATAATGACACACCCTTTCTCAAAAACAACTAGTGCTGACTTTAGTAAGTTATACAGATGGTTGAACAGACATTGTTCCCTTCCCTTCCCACACCAAATCAATTTCATTTTGCCTTATTTCTGCAACAGCTTCTTTTCAGGTAGATTATTATAACCAATGCGGAATCTAAGATAAGATGTAACTTGGGTTTATTTTTTTAATAGTAATTTTATTAAAAATTACAATTACAACAATACAAACTAATATAAACTAAAAGAAAAAAGAAAAAATAGAAGAGGCAGAAAAGATAAAAGAAGAGAAAGAAAAATAGAAAAGAAAAAAATAAGAATATAATAAAGAAAAAGAAATATATAAAGAAATCACTCCCCCCTTCATCACAAGTATAAACAATTTTAGTAACTTAACACCTTCTCTTAAAATACAACAAATGATCTCTTCTTCCCATATTCCATCTCTGATCTATAAACAAATCCTTAAAGCCTCATCATTTCAGTCCTGATGTCAGCAAAAGTCCATTAAGGGTTATCAGAAATAACAACATGTCTATTTTAACTTTGATCAAATAAACTTTGATCAACTTTAGATTCCTTTGTTTTACTTCTAACAATGTTGATCTTTAGTCCCTCCAAAAAGTGTCCTAGAACTTGATTTCTTTTCATTTTTTCTTTGTTCCTTCTCACAAAATCCTTCAAAATTTTAACAAGCCTCTTTTGTAAATCCAATATAAGAAAATTATCCAAGTCACTCTCTTGGTTTGTTATTTGTATATCCTTTTTAATTATTAACACATCAGCCAGTTTCTTTTGTATGTCCAGTGTACTTTTTCCATATCATTTTTGTAGCCTGTCATTTTTAAATCCACTTTCAAATCAGTCTCAGATTTGTCAGGTAAAATTTGTTCCTCTTCCATAACATCTTTTAAACACAGTCTGTCTATAGAGGTAGACACTCTTAAAATTAACTTCTGGGTCCCTGGTTCAAAAATATCCTTCAGTATGTCCAATGTTAAAATATTTTGCTTCATTCTGTATTTGTAAGTTGAGTTTAAGTCTTCTTCTCATTTAATTGTAATCTTTATTTCCTCCTAGCTCTCACTAGTGTCTAATTTTTAAAGTCTTATCTTACTTTTATTTTTTTTAACGAATTCAAAACAAAAGCATTTTCCCATGGGAAAGATTCTGTATAATTAATTTATAAATCTTATTTCAAATTTATCTGAACCCTTAATCCATTTGTAACTTTCTAAAATCAAAGTTTTAATCACCCTTTTTCTGCTTATTCCCATCCCCCTATTTTTTTTAAAGTCCTTAAACTTGTATTTCAAACTTCTTTCACTAAGGATTGAAGGAAACACACCCAGTGCTATAAAACCTGTCGACCCAAAGGTTTCTACTAGCTGAAAAGCAGTTAACAAGCAATTTCCAAAAGTGATTAGAGAAGGAAGCATGCAAATCCATGTCCTTTCAAAGGTGCTGACTGCAGTTTGGGCTATGATGGCATTCCCTCAGCTCCCAGAGCTCTAAACCCACCAGAAACCACTGTCTTGCAATCTCCTCCCAAGGGGCAACTGTCTGGAGCACTTGTGGGCAACCTCAAGTCCTCACCTTGTCCAGAGAGGTATTATGAAGAGCTGGTCAACTTGCTGGTTCTTCATTCTGCCACAGTCATCGGCTTCCCTTTTTACAGAGCTGTCTTCAGCCTGCTATTTCTTCCCTGGAAGTGATGTAACTTGGGTTTAGATGTTCATAGAAGTCACCTTCTTTACTATAGGGATTCTATACTCCATTCCAGAGCTGCACTGGCTAATTAAGCTTACTAGGTGTTGTAGGGAAGCCTCTCAGTCACACCCTGTTAGGTCAAATGTCCTGTAGATGCCACTGGGGTCAGACATCAAGTCTGGAGGAGTAGGGGGAAATCTCAGTTTTAGCAAAGAATGCTGAAGTCATTCAGAGAGCTTCCAATGGCCATTTTTCTAAATGGGCTTTTTCTTTTCTATTTTGTACCAACTGAATTTTTCATCATTGATAGGGAGGAAGTAAAGTCCAGGGGGAAGGGAAAACAGTGATATTTATCCTTATTAGCTTATGTAAGCTAGGCAAAACACTAGCTAATATAAAGGGGTTGTAGAGTTAGTCGGAAACTCAGTATGAACACAATGAATTAAATGGAAGTCAAATTTTTGTTTTGTAAGTAATGAAGAAAAGGATATAAAAAGAAGCAAATTAAAAAAAAAACTGGGATGGATGGGGGTAAAAATAGTTGTTTTTTGTCTTCTTTTTTCTCCTATAATACAGATCCTAATAGATGGGGCAGAGTCAAAATAAAGACATTGCATCTTAATCCCCACTTCTAGTCTTTCCGAATTGTCTTTATATTTGGTTTCTTTGTTTCAAACAACTAGAGAAGATTTTTTTAAAAAAAATTAATGGCCATTAAATAAATATTTCAGCATTTTTAAAAAAAAGAATAAGCAATGAAATAGTACAATTTTATTGGTTCCTAGACAGATTTTTCTGCCTAGCAATTGGAAAGGGCATTATGTTGCTATGCACACATTTAGCAGTATATCAGTAATATTGCCTGAGAACAGCAATATGGCAAACCAGCTAACTGTAATTTGGATAACAGTGTTTCCATTCCACTAGGGCTCTATTTAATATTTGACAATTAAGTATTCCATGGGGAAGCTATTTTTAATACTACTATGTTAACATAAAGGGTGCTTCAAAGGCTAACTCTGGAATATCTAATATTTGGGAATACTTCTTTATTATATTCTTTGCAGAGGCAGTCTTGCTGTTCTCACTTCCCCTATGATTTCAAAAAGAAACACATCCTTATTTGTTGTAGGCAAGCCAACACATTTTCTGCTGGCTAGGCTGATACTGAAAAGCAAATTAAAGAAATCCAAGGGTGTAGTTCCTCAAGAAAGGATTATTTAAAACTTCAAAGGTCATATTACCACTCCTGTGGATTTTAGGATCATTTGTGTCAGAAAAGGATGATGCAGTTGGTTCAAAGGCCAAACTGGTTCTGAATGTGTACATCTGTAGCTCCATGCAGATATGTAACCCATAAGCAAAACAGTTTGCATTGTCAGTCTTGGGAGGGTCAAGTAAACACTCCTATCAGCTTCCAATTAAAAAGTTTTGTGCTTGAAGGACTGGGAGGAATGTTAAAAGCAAATTTCCTTTCTTCCAAAGGAGGGGAAAAGAAAAGAAAAAAAGAAGAAAAAGAGAAAGAGAAAGAAATCCTATATGGGATGATTGTAAGTCTATAAGATCAGGGCTATAAACTCAAGAAGATAACTAGGTGGCAGAAATTTTGTTGCCATCCAGTGGCCATTCACATGTTTGTACCCCAAGTCTGGTTGCCCTGATGAAACATGCCATAAGTAGTGTGTCTGTCCATAATCTACACACTTCTGAAACCTGAATGTCTTTTAAAGAATCTTTCTGTCTGGCTACTCATTTCTGGCTAAGGATAAGTGCAGAGTAATTTTTGTCAGTATTTAAAAATGTTAGTAATTAAATAATAAATACAGTGGTACCTCTACTTACGAACACCCCTACTTATGAATTTTTCGAGATACGACCAACTCCGGCCCCAAAAATTTACCTCTACTTACGAACTCGCCTCGACTTACAAACTGGATCCGCGGCCATTTTCCGCCTGTTCCACATGGTCCGCGGCCATTTTCCGCCCGTTCCACGTGGTCCGCGGCCATTTTTCCACCCCTGACACGTGGTCCGCGGCTGTTTTTCCGTCCCTGATGCATGGTTCGTGGACGCCAGAACGGATTAACGGTAATTACATTGAACCTTATGGGAAAATTTACTTCGACTTGCAACCAACTCGACTTGCGATCAGAGTCACGGAACGGATTAAGTTCGTAAGTAGAGGTACCACTGTACTAACATTTTTAAACACTGACAAAATATATATCTTGATTATGTGCCATCAAGTCAATGTTGACTCTTAGCAACTACATAGATGGATATTCCATGGTTGGCCCAGCCAGTTCAATTAGACAAGCTGGCATGCTCTAGGTTTCTTTTGTTAAGCAGTGCCACCTATTGAGACCCTGGCAGCATGCCAGCTCTGGAATGCGGTTCCCCCAGAGATCAGAGTAGCTTCCACCCTGACAGCATTCTGGAGAGCCTTAAAGGCCCAGCTCCTGTTCCAGGCTTTGGGCCATGCTGGTTGGAGCCCTTTGTTGGGTGTACATATGTTTGTATGTTGTGTTTTGTTTTTATTCTGTGAGCCACCTAGTGTTGATTGGAGTTGGGTGGCATCTAAGTCAAATAGATTAGATAGATAGATAGATAGATAGATAGATAGATAGATAGATGGATGGATGGATGGATGGATGGATGGATGGATGGATGGATGGATGGATGGACGGGCAGGCAGGCAGGCAGGCAGGCAGGCAGGCAGGCAGGCAGGCAGGCAGGCAGGCAGATAGACATATGATAGCTCCTAACTGGTCCTTCGGGTATTTCAATGGTACATCCATCACTGTATGTAATGTTCACCAAGGGTGAAGTTCCTCAAGAAAGGATTATTGTCAACTGTAATTGAGTTCATCCACCTTGCACATATAGAGAGAGGCTTTGCAGTTATAAATATCTATCTATATCTACATCTATATATCTTTGTAACTGCCAAACTTCTAAGATAAGATGTGCTAATATTAGTTGTGACATCTCTTCCATATTTTATAATTAGTTCACAACATTTTCTGTCTTGAATTCTGTCCTTTCATATGTGCATATATCACATGGAGAGGAAAGCAAGACTCTTCCCAGGATCGCCTTTCATTGACCTGACTCCTACATTTATTTGCACATGATAAGTGTATATCTATATGTTCACAACCTCTCTCCCAATAGTCCATTTCATGTATAGATGAATATGCAGACATTACTGGCCCATTCCCACTCTATATTGGTTTGCTTTTAGAACATTTTTTCATGGAATAACATGAATCAAAAATTGAGCTGTGGTGAGATGATATTGACCACTCCCTGTTATAGAGCATGAGGAATGCACTGCATTATCTGATGTATCCCTGGAAATTTTCCATCCATTTAAATTTAAGACGTTTTGAGAGGGGCTATGAAATATTAGGCTAAAAGGAATACTAGGAAGCTTACTGGGACGCGGTGGTGCAGCGGCTTAATGACGGTGAAAGTTGCCACCCAGAAATGGTCGACACTTCAGTGGTTCGAGCCCAGCTTCATGCAGCAGAGTGACCTCCTGCTTCCTCCCTAGCTCCTGTCAACCCAGCAGCTCGAAAACTTACGTGAGTAGATAAATGGGTACTCTCACCCCGGTGGGAGGAAAAATGCTGGCAGCGCCTTGCAAAAGGAAATGGGAGCAATTGCCGGTAGTGCGGAAAACCGCGCACGCCCGAAAAAGGCACAAAGCAATGGAAACCCCGCCTCCTGCGCTTGCCAGCTGGGCTCTGCTCTAGGAAGGAGGTACTGGCAAACCACGTCCGAAACACCTTGCCTTGAAAACTGCAGGGACTTGTCCAGGCAGTCACTGTAGAATCGGTAACGACTGAGTACGGATAAAA
Organism: Python bivittatus; assembly: GCF_059951505.1. Classification (NCBI taxonomy): domain Eukaryota; kingdom Metazoa; phylum Chordata; class Lepidosauria; order Squamata; family Pythonidae; genus Python; species Python bivittatus. The sequence goes on along the minus strand of NW_028277075.1, from coordinate 19,057,234 downwards.
AAAAAGAAAGCATTTTTTTGACAGAACAGGAACATCTCTAATATGGGGTGTAGAAAGAATAGTTGTTCCTTGGTGGAGGTTTGCCTGCATGCAAATTTCTCCCATCTGGGTGCTTTCTGAAGTGTTTGATGCCCATATGTGGAACCAATAGAAGAGAATATATTCTTTCTACATGCTTCTACATAAGCAGAGAGCAAACCCCATCCCATTTTAGCACTGAAGATGTTACCTAGATGGGTTATGAAATGTTTGCAAGAAAACAACTAAGCTCAGGAAAACCCAAGGACTCAACAGAACAATTTTCATACCTGTTGGGTTGCAATGTGGGCAGAGCCCAAAAAGGCTCATGTGAGCCTGATAGAAAGATCACACAGGCTGAAGGTTCTCTATGCCTGTCATGGAGGAATGATGTTAATGGATACAAACCTATATATTTACTAAATAAATATAAGGAGCAGCAGGATTAATACATTGCATAATATGGTTGGTTTGGTTGAGTCTTAGTATGTTACATAAGCCCTGACATTATATTTTGTGAATCATAGTTAGCATGATGCCTTAACTCAACAAATTATGGCTTATTTAGTAAACCAATGTTAAACAAATATTATTGTGCAATGTATGATTTTAATCCTGATATGGAAAGAGGTTAAAGATGGTTTAGAATGAGAAAAAATGTTAAAAAGATAAAGTAATGAATAAAGCAAAACACATCTCCAAATACTGGGACTTTGATTCACTATTTTTGTAACAATATCAAGTCAAGAATAATTCATTGGTCATTGGGAGTATATTTAATTTTATATTTCAGATGAGTGCTATGCTAAGAAGTGGTAAGCTAGAAAAAATGACAATGTCAGTACTGTAGCACACATACTTGAATATTTTACATACACAGAGAGAGAAAGAGAGAGAGAGAACATGCTGGATTCATAATATGCTAACACTTTTTGTATTATAAAGCAAGTAACATTGTGTTAGTGTATAACATCATAGTGTTATGTATAAATGGTTTAATAACACAGAGTGCTTTTCCCATCATACAACATACATGTACTTTGTTTATTGCTGTTATACTCTTCTTACTATTTTTGCTCTAGAGCTATGAGTTCATTTCTCTAATGAATCTGACTCTGATTTGGGGAAGGCATTGCCTTGTCAATCAGTGAAATCTTTGCCCAAAGGGAGTGATTTAAATCCTGCAAAACTTAATCATATGATATACAGTGGTAGAATATTCTGCTGCTGCACAAGGAGTTTTCATTCATCAAAAAACAAACAATGAATCACAGACTGATATGGAATCAGCATGGAACAAACTCAAGCTTTAAAGAAATGAAAAAAATGTACTGAGTGAAATATACAGACAGATTTGACCGTCTCATACCTAGAGAATACAAGATTGCTCCAAAATTGAATCAACAAATTCCCGAAACACAATGCATGATTGTTGTTTATTTGCTTTTTAGAGAATGTGAGTATGCAAAAAAGAGGCATAGGGATAAATGCTGAGCACTGAACTGAAGCTCTAATTCTTAATGTTGTGATTATAAAACTGATCCACAGTATTATTTAATACTATTTTATTTATATTATAATTTCTAAAACTTGGCACTTTGATTTTTGATACTAAATTAGAAATGCAGGCAGGAAAAAATTAAATAGGCTATGCTTTTTATTCATGAGGCCAAGTTTGGAGGTAATTGCTTTTGTGTTTTTAGGATGCAGCCTGATGAATAAAATAAATTTAGGGAAGGAGAGTGCCACAGTGTAGAAATATAGAACACTAAAAATTCCTATAGGCTCAGAACAAATACTTTAATTACACTGGATGAGGATAAATCATGGATACAGGACAGCTGGATGCTATGAAAATGTAAATGTAGCCTAATTCAAGGAAGTAGAATGAAGCTAGAAAGTATAAATCAAAATATCTATTGGAGAAAAATGTGCAGGCTTATACCAGCCACTCAGACATTTTTATGTAATACTCTGCAGAACTTTATAGCCCTTTTTTGTGTAGGTGGCAGGAATATAACTCTCAGTTTAAAAATACAATAAAAACATTAAAACTTAATGGTTGTGTCTATAATTGTACATCTTCAGGTTGGGTACCCAGTTCATGCCCATTATGCTCTCCGTAACTGGCTTAGTGTTCAAGAATAGGATTTTCTGAATTGTCCTCCTCTATTTTCAGAAATGAATAATGGTGCTTCAGATGCAACCCAGACTGCCCTATCTGTGCACAAGGGAGTGATATCACCAAGTTAGAAAAAACTGTTTTGCAGAAGAATTGTATTTTTTTCCCCAGGTGGGGAGATAGATGTGTCATTCACACCCCTCCCCAGCTGTTGCCCTTCAGCTGTGCTGGATTACAGTTTCTGGAATGTCTAGTCAGGAAGGCTAGCTTAAGCATTACCAGTGTTTCTAGAGCTGTGACAGTCTTCCCCGGAGTGACATAACTTATATTGAGCAGTGAAATGTGGCCTTGGCAATGACCTTGAACATCTTTCTTTCTTTTGTAAGAATGGCATTAACCTACATCTTAACTTTTCATTATGTACAAATGTTTTGGCACAGATCATAACTGACTTTACATAACTGGTAATTAGTGCTTACTTTTTAAAGTGCTTTTGGTGAGTAGGCTTGTCTACTAGATTTTATTAAATATACATGTATACTTGCATGATGACATTGGCTGGTAGTTTCACATTCTTCTTCTTTTTTTTTAAATGAAATATTTGAAAGTTAAATAATACCACTATAAACTAGTACTGTGGTATCCAGTTTTGTGGACTTCAGTTCACATTACCAGATACATGAAAGTTTCTTTCATAATAAAATGGTTACACTTTAAAGGAGCTTTCTCTCTCATTCCCCAACCACCTCTTCCAGATGTTCGGAAGTGCAGCTTTCAGGATTCCCAACCAGCATGGCCAAGAAATTAGGAAAAACTGCTTCCTTATTGAAACAGCCTATCAAAGCTATTCTTGAAATATATTTACATGTGCTAAAAATATCTGACACTGATTTGCAGTTGCTAATACCTTTGCACATCTTTACAATGTGGAGTAAATAAATTAGGTAAAGTCCTTGTAAGTAGCTACAAAGCTCCATATTTTTCCTTCTGCATAAATCCAGTTATTATCAATATAATGGCTTGGTTGGCTAGATTCTTTTGGATATTCTGTCAATCTTTTATGATGTCAGAAAGGAAAATAGGCTGCAAATTATTCTCAAATTGCAGCATGAGAATAGAATAATCTTTTAGCAAAACTGATCTCATTTCACTGATGTTCCAACCTCTCTGGTAGAATTATTAAAGAAATGTGTGCAACAGGAAGTTGTGTAGCTACTCACTTCATTATACAGAGATCAAACTCCTTAGCTTGTTTGACCTTAAATCAAATAGCAAAGGAACATGATAAGGTATAAACATGTTTCTGAGAGAGAGCCTTTCCAATTTAACTGAAAAAGCCATTCTAATATAACTGATATTTTTGAGAGAATTAAACATGCACCTTAAAACCCATCCACGTTTATTTTTGTACCATCAAAATACTTTCAAAAGAAAATACAATTCTGTGAGCAAATAACAGTAAAATTAGACTGATGCAGCAAACATTATTCAAATCAATGAGACCTAAAAACATTTAATTTTAGCTAAAAGATGTGTTATATTTTCCCCACATGGTGCATTTATTTTATGTCTCCCTATAGTCACAGTATAACTGACCACGTCTCAGAGTCTTTGAATAAGATCCGATCCTAAAATATGCTGCCACAAGCTGCATGAGAAAAATGGTTTTATCACAAAGATGTTGAACTTTACAATTCCACATCATCATTCAATACAGACGAAAATTGCACATTTAGAGAAATGTGTTTCTCAATTGTCTATGTCTAAGCGAAATACAGTGAAAATAGCTGTTGAAGAATGGTAATTATGTTAAAAGTATGGCAAGAGAATGACAGCCTTTCATGAAAACTAATCAGCACCTTGAATGTGTCTATGGATACAAAGTGGTCAAGAACAATCTGCTGAACCAGTGGCCTTAAATTATCATTATCTTTGGCTTGTTACTAAGATATGCAGAGCTTTTCCAATGTAGATGCTTTATACTGTCTGGACAGTTGCCTGAAGAACTTAATTATATTGAAATACCAGATTCTCACCAATTTTCTATACTATATGTTCCTCGTTGAAGTCAAGAAACTGTGCAAGGTCCCGTATCATTGCTGGATCCCTCTTCATTAAAATCTTTGCAGCAGCTTTCTCCAGTCTGGTATCTTCCAGATATACTAAATCCCAGTTCCCCAAATTCCCAGTTGGTATAGCCATTGCAGTTGTGGAGGCTATTAAACCAATACATTTAGAGGTGCATTTTTAGAGCAGATCTGATGTACCGTCTCTGCATCCCATCTAGTTTTGTTCTTTGCTGGGGCAAAAACTCAATGTCACTTTAACAATACAACTGCTCTTTGCACACTTGATTTTTATTTTTTGTCATTTTTTTATTTGTGAGCCACCTAGAGTCACTTATATAGTGAGATGGGTGGCGTATAAATTTGACAAACAAGCAAACAAACAAATAAATGCTTGATTTGTTTACTAACCACATCAGGGAGAGGACATAAGAAAGAACAGGACTTGAAGTCTATGTGTAAGATGGAAGGAGGGACTTAACTCACTGAGCCATGGTCTCAATCAAAAACATCTATTTTCTGCTTTTTCCAGTTACCCTATTTGCAGTTAAAGAAGGCTTTCTTTTTATGAAAAAATATTAATCACCAAGGGTATTAAGGGCATGTGGCCATATAAATTTAATAAATAAATAAATAAACAGCCATGTTTAAATGAGATATAAAAAAGAGCAGAAAGCATAGAGAAATCTAGTTTATACTAATATAATTTACTATACCTCTTCATTCCTTTCTATCCTTGTAAACCATGATTCTTTCCACCATGTCCATACATTGCATTTTGTTCTTTAAACTTGTTCTTTGTACCTCTCTTTTTAAAATAATTTAATCAACTTCATCCAAGTACAACCTTCTGCTCATATATTTATTTTGCAATTAGATCCTCATTCATTCTTTCTGTATGACGAAACCACCATAACATGCCTTTTTTATAATGGTCATGTTACAAAAACTAAAATATTTGGAGAAGTAGGTGGAACTGAACATACAAAATCTGAGCCTAGAGTAGAATACTTACATGTACAGCTTACAATCAAGCTGAAGACATAAGGAAGCCAACTCTGAAAGGCAGTTGGAGATAAGAACATTAACTTCCATGTAGCAAGTCCCATTTGACCCTGCAACCAAACCAGTCAATGAAAGGATAGCTGAGGTGATGTGTGATGGGATGAGGCTGGCAAAGGAAAAAAAAAAAAAGGAAGGCTGGCCAAGGGATTGATCAGATTTTCTATTCATGCACACAAGTGACATCTATGGAGCATTCCTCTCTTCCCCAAACCCATACATTGCCTGGTCAGTGTGAAGCAGGGCAGGGGTGTGTTTGTGTGTGTTTAATGCTTAAGCAGTTGTTATTAATAATATTTTTGTAGTTAACAGCGACTCTTTTTGGCTGTGTGTTCCCTTGAACATTTCATTACTGCACAAGATCCTGAAGATCAAATCTTAACAGTCACTTTTTTATTCAATTCACAGTCATTCAGCATCCATTCACTCCTGACCCTATCTTCTCTGGTTTTACCACACACTTATTGAATACCTAATTCCCATTGCATTCAACTTATTTTATGTTTCTCCTGACATACTGAAGTCTGACTTTTATATAACAATGTGTTCAGAAGCACATTCTTAGACAGCAACTTTTGCTTCTTTTGACAAATACATGTCTCTCTCAAGACACCACGTAGTATCTATTTCTTCTCTACTATCATTTCCACATCTTAAAACCTCTCCACCCATTTTGGTAAATATGCAGATTCATCTATAGGTTCAAGTTATTCACCATTTATTTATAACTTGCAATTATTTGCTCCATTTTCCTTGTCAAATGCCCATATCTTGATCTTTGAAATCATTTGTTGCATTATACAATCAAAACATTTAGATTCTCAGCCAACAACTTGGTATCATTTGTATACAAACATAGTGCATGTTCCCAACAGACTTCTATCATCACCACCAGCATTCCTTATACATTTATTCATAAATGTATTAAACCAACAAAGGTAGATCGCCCATCCTTTTCTTACTCTGTGCAATCTCTTATTATGTTTCATTTGTCTTCAGAACTTTCTGTTTATGCTATTAAAAATCATGAAAACAATAAAGGGAGCATGTAAGTAGAGGGAGAGTTTAAGGTTCTACTATGGTGGATATACTGTATTATATTTTATATATAAATCACAAAATTACATTCCTAATCTCATTTTGCTCATATATGAGTTTGAGATCTTCACTGTAAATTGTAGCAAATCATATTTGATGGTATCATTCGTAACAATGATTTTGAACAGAATAGGGACTGGAGTTTTAGACTGGTCTCCTTTGTTTATCCATTATATGCTTTCAACCTGAATTTATCTTAATCTTCCCTTAAGATGCATCGTATTTTTTTAAAATTAAAAGTATTGCAACTATTTTTAAAATTGCATCTATGTAAATCAGCATAGCTATGCTTATTAAAAAAAAAGAGACATTTCCACCCATTCAGTATTCATGTATGACCTGCTTTCGTACATGTAAGTATGATTTATATATATATATGTGTGTGTGTGTGTGTGTGTGTGCACATTCATAACAAATTCATAGCATATGTGCCATAAGAAGCAGCAGAAGAAAATAAGAATTCCAACGGAAACATCTACTTTTTAAAAGATTCCATGAATAAACATTTTGATGCATCAGGGCTGTTTCATATATTACAGAGCAAAAGCCTAATTATGCTTATATAAAATCAAGAAGAGAGCTGCAGTCAAGCCTGGTTTTCAGAAGAATATACCTATATTCAGATAGAATGTACAAGAATTCAAGATGTTACTTACATATTCAAATATAACATTATAGATATGTGTGTTTCTCTCTCTCTCTCTCTCTCTCTCTCTCTCTCTCTCTCTTTGTACACACACACACACACACACACACACACAGAGTCAGTAAAATAGAAATGATGTTTTAAGTATAGCTTTTTGGGGGGAGGGGAGCCCTGTATTTTACACACTTCCTAGTTGTCCAAAAAGGACAGTGGGCATAGGATCCCTGTCAGTTCCTTTTCTAATTCCTACCTAACTCTTTAACTGAGCCTGCTGTCAAGTCTCCAACCAGCTGGGGACCAAAAGGCTCTTTTCCCTACCCTCCACAGATCCAATAAAACTCAAGATACTCTTCTAGTTGTGAACAAATGCTGTTCTTTCTTGTATTCAGAACCAGTTACTTTATTTTGCATTCAACAATTACTACACAGACAACTTTACTCAGATACATAAATGATCGAGAATAACTTTATACAGCACCAAGTATTGAACTTAATGGACTGGAATCTCCGTGTCTAGGGGCTTGGTCACCCAACCCAACAGTTTCCTTAAAGTGGCAATGCATTTTCAACCACATATACCACACTCTCCATTGGCAAGGATGCTCAGTCATAGCTGCCTTGTGAGAAAGTCTCACTTCTGGTGACTTGAACTCTCACTTCAACCTCCTTGCTGGCTTCTCCAGATCTAGTCAGGCTCTGCTTCAGTTCGTTGGCTCTGGCAGTCCTGAACCACTTCTGCTATTACACACTGGCTGCTTCTTGCTCTCTTGGCCTCAAGCCTGTAGCCAACTGACCCAATGAGTGATTGTATTCATGTTTGTCCATCAATCTACCTTCCTTGAATCCAGCTTCAGGCATGCCTGCTAGCAGAGTGAAAAAACTGGTGTGTTCAGTCTTTATCTTTTGTTCAAAGTAATCTTTCTATCCTAACTGGAAGTCTTGTCTTTTGTCTCCCTTTTAGTTTCTTAAATTGCCTTTGACTTGTGGGTAATCTGAATTCTTTGGGCATTTGGGTTAGGATTGTTAGAGCTAGTCTGGAAGAATATAATTAATTTTAGTCCTTGAACACCAGTTGTTATATTTGTTTTTTAGATGGTATTTATTTATTTTGGTTTTGGTTTCTTTGTTCACTGGTTTACTGTATGCCACCCAGAGTCTTTTTGTTTGAATGGGGCAGCCATACCAATGCTTTAAATAAATAAGGCTAGTTTGGTGTAGTGGTTAAGGTGCTAGGCTAGAAAATGGGAATCATACGTTCTAGCTCTCCTTTAGGCATGAAAGGCAGCTGGGGGACTTTGGATCACTCATCCCTTTCAGCCCAACCTACCTCACAGGACTGCAGCTGTGGGGAAAATAGGAGGCAGAGCATTATGTATACTGCCTTGATTTGCACAAAATAAAGGTGGGGCATAAATCTAGTGAATAAATACATAAAAAATAAGAAGATAATCTTTGTCTTTAAATCTTCACTTCCTTCACTTTCCCTTGAGTAATTGTTTATCTCTTCTCATTTTAATCTCATCATCTACCCACTTTCTCCTTCTCTTCTCTTCTCTTCTCTTCTCTTCTCTTCTCTTCTCTTCTCTTCTCTTCTCTTCTCTTCTCTTCTCTTCTCTTCTCTTCTCTTCTCTTCTCTTCTCTTCTTTTGCCATTTTTTCCTGCAAGGTCTTTCTGGGTCAAGCCTATTTACATCGAATACAGTCTCTAGGTTCCTATTCTGCCTACCACTAGTGTAAAAATCTCATGTCCCAAAAGTGTTTGCAGGCTGCTGATGTAATAGATTGGTGCAATATCTTTGGTGCGATTATAGCATGGATACATAAAATCACAGTGCTCACAACCAGTGATCAAGAACCCTAACCTGTTTAGTGGGGGGGGGGGAGGGAATGAGGCAGACAAAATAAGTGGATATAATTAATCAGTGGGCAAAACTCATTGGTGGGCAAAAACATTTTGGTGTTCAAAAAAAGAACAAGAGCCCTAGGTCTTGTCCCCAAATCTGTCCTTTGCACTTCAGAACTCCAGATTTTTTTGTAACCTTTCCCACCTCTAAGTTTAATTCCTTCTTCTCAACTCTTCAGGAATGCCTCCTGCTCCCTTCAAAAGGTCCCCAATTCTGCTCTCCCTGCAGGCTCTAGCTTGCCTGCTAAGAAGACCCTTCTCTTGCCCTGTGATCTCCTGTTTCCCTTTAGTGCTTACCTTTTCCTACATCCTGTTATTTGCAAACCTTGAGTACCCAGATTGCTAGCACTCAAGTTATTTCCTTGCTTTATATGGCAAACCTGTACCAGTTTGTACCAGTTTGTTCATTTCTCCAACTTCACAGCAACTCTCTGGGTTACATAAAAAATCTCTTAGATGCTTTTGAAAAATCTATGAAAATATTCTCAAAGTGTATATTTGGAGAAATATAGTAGAGGAAAAAAAAATACATGTTGTAATTTATTTAATCTCAGCTATCAAAGCCTTATGTGATCAATCTGCTTACAGCAATGCTACTTAAGAAATTTAGTAAACTTTGTCCTTGAAACTTTCCATAGAAAGTTCCAAAGGAACTTTCCAAAGGAAGGAAAACAATGTTTGCAAAATCCAGCTAATCAGTGCCAAATATACTGTAGTACGATGCAAGAATTCCAAGCCAAGGACAATATTATACTGTACATAATATAATGTAGTGTATAATGTTTGTGGGTGTGGGTGTATAGTATAATGTAGAGCATTATATATAATACACACAAACATACAGACACTGAAGCTGATAGTTTAATAAATGTGATTAATTCTCAGACTTTCCATGAGATCATTTCATGCTTTCCTGTCTGTAGTCAAAGCTGGTGGGGGTAGGCAGCTATTTGCAAAAAGTAAAATAATGTTACATCATATGAAAGTTAATTACATGACATTTAATTGGATTTATATTCATAAAATGTCAGGATGATGATTTAAAGGTGAATTTAGAACTTGGCAAGAATTTTGAATGAGGGATCATGGTTCTGGTATATATATATTTGATATATCAGTAGAATTAATTGCATTAATTAATTCATTTCTCTGTGTGTACTCAACATGTGATTTTCCAAGGTGCCTGCATAAAGTCTACAAGTCAAACAACAATAAAAGGCAAAGTATGTAAAAATATTAGATTTTTTTTTTTAAAGAAAAAGAAAAGTAATTTCTTTAGGTCACAAAATAGTTAAAGAAAGGAATGAAAAGAGACAAGGTTCCAAATTGGTTCTGGAAAGAGATCAAAGCTCCAGATAACCCTGGTTAGAGTGATTCCCCCCCCCCCAATAAATATTCTGGAAGCAGATCGTTGTCTCATGAGCTATTCGGGCCAGCAGCATGTCTGTCTCAGAATCCCCACACCTCTGAGATAAAGCTGGACCTTTTCTACAGTGCTGTAACAAACTCAAATCCTTTGCCCTAAACACTCCTTCCCATCTTTATTAAGAAAGCCAGATAAAGACTTGCTTATGTTTGTAGGCCTTTCTTTGAGCAAAGTTTGCCATTCTTAAAACCTGTTTTAATTAATTATTATATTGAGTTGATGGTGGTTCTCATCTTTGTCTTGGCAATAAAAACTGCTTTTTGGAAAACAAGGTGCATAAAAATGACATTTAAAAAATCTGTGAAAAAAATACTGAAGAAATATTGCCAATGCAATATGTTCATAAAAAGAAGACAGCTTGGTCATTTGTCTCAAATTGGGGTTATAACAGCACAGCTTGGTCTTCACTGAAATGGAAGTCCTTGTCCAAGGGGGAAATTGTCAAAATGCATCTAAGGAATCAGCAACCTGTGTAAATATATAACTTGCAGAGTTCTCTAGATTGCTTTGACACCAGAGGCTCTGCTGTCTCTTCTATCATGCTAACAACAGGCTGACAGGGCAAACGTGAGGGCAAAGAATTATTTGGATTTCTCATTCCCTTCCTGGGCTTAAAATAAATAAATATTTTTATTCTCCCATTGCAAACAATGAGTGGGAAGGATCTGATTTTGCATCTTTCTGTCTGGGGCTGGGACTTCTTATGGCCTTTGGAAGGGAAAATCCAGTGTAGCCTATAGTTCTGACATGATTGTCCCTGGAGCCATTGGACTCAGTCTAAAGAAATTAAGCCATCCATACTGTTATAAATCTGATGTATTTAGAAACAGATGAAATGCAGCTCTCTAAGGCTCCATTAAACTGACAAGTCCATCTCTTCCTGATATATTACAGTCATGATAATGACAGTACTAGATGAAAGTGCCATTTGCAGCTGTTGGTCAAGATTAAAATTTCCAAAAAATGTTGTCTTAAACATTCTGGCTCAGTTGTGTTCAGGTTGTTGTTAGGCTTTCGTGAATCAGCCCTGATATGAACTGAATTAAGATGACACGGTTTACTTTTGTACTCACAGATGCAAAGGCAAAATGATTTCTTTTGAGCCACTTCAAACTTGAAGTGTTAAAGTTTCCTCTGTAAAATGGGAAAGCATCTAAATACTTCTTCTTCTTCTTCTTCTTCTTCTTCTTCTTCTTCTTCTTCTTCTTCTTCTTCTTCTTCTTCTTCTTCTTCTTCTTCTTCTTCTTCTTCTTCTTCCTCCTCCTCCTCCTCCTCCTCCTCCTCCTCCTCCTCCTCCTCCTCCTCCTTCTTCTTGGCAGAATGAGATTTAAAAAATAGGCATATGTTAGACCTCTTAGAGAACATTGACTCTGTCAAGTTTCCGGCAGCCTCTTCAACAACTTCATCATAATGTGATATTGAAATACTTTCCCTGTGCCACTATGAAGGGAGATATTGCAGAATGAGAAAAGGATACTAAACCAGCTTTCATGTTATACAGCAAATAGATACACTTTTCTGGGGTACCAAAACATCTGGACATGATACTGAAAGATAGTCATTGATGACCTTTGTGGGGTGATGTAGCTTTGTTGCCTCTGATCTTTGGATTTTGTAGAATGCCACAAGGATTGACCAGATTGGTTGGCAAGCTTAACCTCTCCTGAGAAGTCCCATCATGGACTTTAGTGTATGCTAAGTTGGGCAGGACCCAATGAGAAACATTGTGGTTTTCAGGGTGTGATTCAGTTGTACAAGGGTTGTGAGTTGCTGGTAATAGTTCATATTAATTTGCTTGTGGAGACAGCTGAAATAAGCAGGCACAGTGAGATACAGAAGAAGTGGAATTCACACCCAGAGTAGCACTTTTAAATACAAATCTGGCACACATTCTTTCATTGCTGAGGGATGTAACTGAGCTTGGCTGTTTTGTTGCAGATGTTTCGTTACCTGGCTAGGTAACATCTTCAGTGCCCTAGCTGGCTAATGAAACATCTGCAAGAAAACAACCTAGCTCAGAGAACCCCATATATTCTCTTCTATTGAGGGATTTAAATCATGCTGAATATAGAGTACATAACAGACCAGTTAGCCTGGAGCCTACATTGAGAATGCTGAGAGATGAGTTGATTCCTCCAGTAGTGTGGCAAGACCAATACAGAACTATAACATTCCATTAGCACAAGAGGGAGGAACATTAATGCGTGTGGTTGATCACACAAATGAAGAGGAGAATTTAGAATGTGGATGAAGTTCAAAATAACCTTAGTCTTGCCTCCCCAACACAGCTTTCATAACTAAAATTTCATGAGATGATAAAGTCACTGTTTAGCTATTCATGCCACTTACAGAGAGAATATCAGTATTTTCCATATACAGTATAGGTGAAGTTGCAACATCATATACACTGTATATTGAAAAGCCATTGAATCTCTGATGTATCTTGCAAAACTTTGAAGTGCTTCTCAACCACCTGATTTGACTCACAGGATCAAATCCTGCTTCACTCCAATCCTGCTTCAAGTTGGGCCATTTGACTGAAACCTTGTTAAACAGAAACATTACTGTGAAGCTTTGCCCCGCTATACTTCCTAACATTTGTTTCACTGATGTTAAGCACATGTTTTTTTTTAATTCTAGTTTAGACTTTTATTGTCCCTGAAATCAGCTAGCTGGCCTGGCATGCGAATAGCCAATCAACACACACTGAAAGTAGAGATAGCAAAAGTTTATTCTGTGCAGAAGAAAGGTACAAGTGGGATATCTCTGAAAAGCAAGCACACCCCTTGTTGGGATAGGTGGACTTTATATAGGATTTTGCATAGTTTCAACAATAATTGCAAGATTGCAGAAGTTACAAATCATTCATACGTCAATAAACTTCAAGCTTCAGTAGAAGATATGCCTCTCTTGGTAACATTCCTCTGCTATCTTACAGAAACCACCAGCTGAGGATGTTCCTCCCTGTACACACATATGTTGTTTTTCAATTTATTATTTCTGACAATGAGGGGAAGATCCTTGGCAGGGCAAGATGGAGTAACTCTGGCTCAGGTTGGTACCTCATGTTGTCAGTAATAACCAGCTTCCCCCAGCTTTGAGATACTGCTTCCTAGAGAGAGACACCTCCTCTGCTGATTTCTGATATTAAACAAAGACCTTCCAGGCCACTCCACATCAATTTTCAACATTTTTTCTCCAAAGTGGTGTTTTGACTAGCTTTATTTTCTGATGATTTTCATCTTTGCTGCTTTCAGAAGCTGTTTTAATTTTCTATTGGAATATGTGTTGATTAATTAGGCCATTGCATTTATTTTTACTTGTGCTTTTATTGTATGTTGCCTTGAAAGCATCTATTGCAATGCAATTAAAAAATAAATGTTGCTTTTATCATTGTTGTTATTTTGAATCCATACTTTTTATTTTGCCACTTGGAACACGTAGAATGCTTTCTGTCCTAGAGATAGTTGGGAATGCAATTTTCTCTAATTCTCCTTCCATGCGCAGCTCTTGGTCATCTCCTTACTCTTCTAAATTGCCCCTGATCCACAGAGTAGATGTTACAAAATATAGATGGGGTATCAAATTTGGGCTGCAAAAATCTGGACAACAGAGTTGTCACTTTGATGCCATCCACTGGTCATTTGGATTTTTTGCAGCCCAGAGCTTATAGCTCTACTATAAGGAATTATAGACAGAAGGGAGAAATCACCTCTTTTTTGTTGTTTATTTTGTTTTGTTTTAATAAAACAGAAGAGAAGAAAAAAAAAAAAAGAGTACCAAAGAAAGAGAAAAACTCCCAATACAATAACCATAACATAAATTGTATATATAAGGGCTTCTCATGCATATATAGATGTACAGTATATGTATGCAATTTTACATAACAGGTTCTAAAAAAGATGACTATATTTTATTGTACTGTAATCATCCATACACAAGCAACATCTTGTTCTTAAATCACAAGTAACATCAGGTCCTCAATCCATTGGGGAACTGAGGCCTTACATTTGTCTTTCCCATCTCTTAGTAGTAATGAGAGTACAGATAATCACTTTCCATTGTCCAGCTCTCAGTTTCCATGTAGTAGGTATGCAGTGCAGAACCCCCGCCCCAGAAAAAAATTACCTCAAAGTCAAATTAGCATACATAATTACTTCTTCCCAGAACATAACTTTAGGACATTGCAAAAGCATGTCTTTAATATAACATTATTCTCACTGCATCTCCAACAAAAATCTTTTACTCTTTCCTTTCTGTGCAACTGCAATGAGTCCAGTAAGCCCCAAATATTCTGTTGTTGTACTGAGGTTTTTAGTATTAAAAAATTGTTTAAAATATTCCCATTGTTTGGACCAAATGGTGTGTGTGTGTACGTCTCCAGTTCCTTATTCCATTTAGTCTTTAAAATTTGCACATCAGACCAATTTATTGATTACAGACATTTATAAAGACTGATAGTGAGCTTTTTGCTTATAGATGTAATGATCCCTCCTAATAACTTAGACATCTTTGTTAAAAAGGCTGCTGGTCCAAACTTAAGATGTCAATAAATATTGTAATTGTAAATTCTACCATTGGGTGACAATTAGCATATGGTATTTATCTTTTAACATAAAACATGATAAAAACTCATTGTTGTCATCTACAAGTTGATCTAATATAAAGATCTTCGCATCCATAGAGACCTTCCATAAAACTGTTTTTGTTTGTTTGTTTTTTGGTCAATGTTGAGATCTGAATTAACCCATGGTGTCGATTTAGCTTGAGAAAAAGGATATAAATGCATTTTTCCAGAAATAATATACTAATTTTCAAATCATAATAGTTAAGGAGATATAACAAATCAATTATATTTTAAACCCCAAATAACTAACACTGTGCTCCCCAACTCCCACTCCCTGCAGCCAGTCCAGAAGGTCACTATAGTAGATGGTATTAAAAACCTATAGTATTAAAAGATCTAGGAAGGCCAGGATGTTTTACCACCCCATCCTGGCTCCACCATAAGTAGAGCATGATTAATAGCACCATTATGGTCAGACTTGAAACCTGACAGAAAAGCATCCAGATAGTCCATTTTGTCTGGGATCCTCTGTAGCTACAACCTGGCCACCTTCTCAACAACCTCAAAAAAAAAAAAAAAAAAAAGGAAAATTGGAGATTGGATGAAAATTGTCCAGTATGGTTAAGTTCAGCAATGATACCACCAACTCTTTCAAGGCTGACAGAACCACCCCCGCTCTAAAAGAGGTTGAGACCACCACATGGACCCAACTGCATCTCAGGGATCTTGTTCACTTCTTCAGGAGTCACAGGATCAAATTCCTCCCAGGTAACAAAGCAAGACTGTGCTTCTACCTCCTTAACTGGGCTTGCCTAGTCACAGTCTAACTCTGAGTGAATCCAAATGACTGCTACACATGGATATTCTTCACAGAAGCCCAATAGATGATCCTGAGACCTATCTCTGCCCAACAAAGAACAGGTCACCTATGGATATGATAAAAGCAGTGAAATAACTATGTTTTATCATCCTTGTGATGGATGATATAATACCTAATGTGGGTTCTTATAAATGCTCCATCAAATTCACTCTTCATTTTTTTCCAGTGACACTCTAGGCTTCTATTGTGATGTTTCATCTCCCAAAGTTCCTTGCAAAACCACGCCCCTCCCCCCCCGGATTAATGTTGAGTCAGAAGCTCTATAGGAACTATTCAATCTAAGGTCCTTGTCACTTGCCCAATCCAGACAGTAACAAAGGCCTCAGCTGAACAACCCATCAGATCCTCAGGCAAAACCCCAAACACCATCTGAAATCCTGAGAGGTTCATTAGGTTCCTGGGTTGGCCCAATCTAATAAGCCTTACTTTCCTATCGGGAGGCATAGGACTGGTAAACTAAAAAAGCAATCAGAGTGATCTGACCATGACAAAGAAAGGATGGTAATGTCTTCAAGCCACTGCCCTGCTAGGAAGCAAAACCCCCAGCAAAAAATTAATCTGAGTGAAGTTGAGCAATGATACATACACGCACACAAATAGCAAGGGAACATTAGGCATAGGGAAAATGCTTTCCACTTCCCTTATTTACCCAGAACCATCCCCCCCTCACCACCACAAGAAAAAACTCAACACTACCTAGATGGAGCTCCTACTAGCACACATTCCCTCCATCTCAAACCTGTAAAAGCTGAGTTAATTTTTTTACAGGAGACTCATCTAATAGAAGATAAACATTCTTTGTTTATGAGTTGGACAGGTGTATTTGACTAATGCTTCAACCAGGGCAAAGGGGATTGCCGCTCTGATTCATAACCATTTCTCTGTACTGGTTCAACAAGTTGTAATGGATATAAATGCTTATTTGCTAATTCTAGTTGTTAAAGTTGTTGATATTACTTTTGCTCTAACCAATGTTTATGGACCTAACTTAGACTCTCCCCACAATGTTCCATGAGCATTTTCATTATTTAAACAATATCTGGTATGACTACATTATCACAGCAATAGATTTTAATAAGATATTAAATCCTGAATAAAATAGGAATATACCCATCCAAAAAAGACAATCATTAATGAGAATTACAATTAGATCATATATAAATGAATTAAACAGATCAATTCCTGGCATTTGTTACATCTCAAACAACAGCAGTACACTTTTTATTCAGTGCTGTATCAGGTTTTTTTAGATTTAATTATTTTTCATTTCTTCAATATGACTTCAGCAAATTCAAAAGTGTATGATTGATGTTTCTTATATATCAGATCACAGTTAAATCAGCTTAAATTTACAAGTATAACAATTCACTAAATCATCCGGAAGATGGTATTTCAATGTCTCTCTACTGAATGATAGTGAACTTAGAAAGCAGATGAGTTCTGAGACATTGCAATACTTTGAATTTAATATGGGAATTGCTAGCTCCTTAATTTTTAAATGAGAGGCTTATAAGGTTTGTATGCATGGTTGTATTATTGCATATGTAGCATATAAGAAGAAACTCAAAAATAAAGATGAGAGTAACTTGAAAGACAAATTGAAAACCCTTTGGACGCAGATGGCCAGATGTTCCACTATCAACAAAATAAGTATCAGCTGAATAATATATTATCACAACAAACTGAATTTATCTTAACATAAATTTCCTAGTATTTTATGTAAAAATGTAAAAATATGTAAAAATACTAGTAAAATGGAATCCTGGTAGTATTTGGGCAAACTGAAGAAAAAGAAGAAGGAAGGAAGGAAGGAAGGAAGGAAGGAAGGAAGGAAGGAAGGAAGGAAGGAAGGAAGAAAGGAAGGAAGGGAGGGAGGGAGGGAGGGAGGGAGGGAGGGAGGGAGGGAGGGAGAGAGAGAGAGAAAGAAAGAAAGAAAGAAAGAAAGAAAGAAAGAAAGAGAAAGAAAGAAAGAAAGAAAGAAAGAAAGAAAGAAAGAAAGAAAGAAAGAAAGAAAGAAAGAAAAAGAAAAAGAAATGATAGGAGAACATGACTTTTCCATTTTTAAAATTTTAGTTAGATTTGTATCTGAGAATTTATCTGATGAAGATTTAGAGGCTTTTTTTAAAGCTAAAATTTATCTTTTGCAGTTGGATTCCTCACAAGAATTATGATGTGATATTGAATATAGGCACTAAGACTGGCTGGCTTTTACATGGAATTGTATCAAACATGTATTGATATTCTTGCTCCTAAACTCTGTCGAGTATGTAACAGGATCTTTGAGAATGAAATCATCATTCTTTCCCCAATTAGCCAGTGGAGAAGCCTCACTGAAGCAGAAGCCTTCTACAGATAGGTCTCTTCCTCTCCATGGGAAGATTTTCCTTGATTGAATCTTACTTTATATTTTTACCAAATAACTTCCCTCTTTTTTCACCCCACTTTCTCTTCTGTTGTCTGTCTTTATTAAATCTTAGATATCAATAAAAATGGAAGGGAAATAGTAATAATGCCTTTGGTGAAACACAGCTTAGGCCTGAACCATGGGCTCAATCCACCATCTAAAGATCAGGGTCTTCTGTTAACTTTGTCACCATAACCCCATTTCCTAAATAATTAGACTGTGGGGTGGTGTTTCCCCCCCCAGAATTGTACATAATTCTGTTAATGATATAATCTGGCAATCTGAACTGATAATCTTTTGTTTTAGTAGAAATGTGAATAGAAAATCAGTGACCTTGCTGTCACTATCCAGTAATTCAGTCCTTGAGTTAAGGCACATTGTTGCTCTGCTGAGAGAGTGTTTCATGTAACTCAAATCCCCACACTGGCACAAAGGCACAGCTGGCCCCAGGACTGGCACAGATGCAGCACTCATGTCCTGCCACCTGAGGTTCTCCTGAAATAACTCCATTTTACATTTATGAGTTGTCTAAAATTGCTCTGTTCATTTTTTCCTCCCCGTCCTAGCTGTTTTAAAACATTTTAGAGGTGACAACCAAGAATCAGATTTTATGCCAGCTAGTGATATTAATGGATGTAATATGATGTTCAGAATCAGGAAGTGGAAGAATCCTCTTTTATTCCCCCACCCCACAAAAGAGAGCGAGCGAGCAATTGGTTAATTAGCAGTTGGGGTTGGAACACAGCATTTCCTCAACGGAAATCTGAGAAACGAATCTTTTGCAACCAAAGTTTTCAGTGATAAAGTACAAAACCACAAGTCTTGTGGCAAAGGGGTAGGGGGAAAACCAAACAGCATTTTTCAAACAGCATAGTAGCATAGCTGATGCAAAGCTAGCTAGCTCTATTTTTCAACTCTTCAAATTTATAACGAACCCTAGCATCCAACTATCCAATATTAATATAGTTACTGTAGCTTTAGAAAGATCTGGCAGTCAAATGCAGAGTGGGCAATATATGGCCTTTATGTTATTGGACTGCAACTCACATCAACCCATGACAATAAGCATGGTGGATAAAACTGATGGGAGTTGCAGTCTAACATTGTTTCAGGAGTTCCATCAGGTCCATCTTGGGCAGAAAATATTGAGGCAGATAATGACTACTGGAATCATTATCATCACTAGACTAGGGATGCATAAGAAATATTACCACAGATTTCTTGGGGAGCAGTTATGCAGAACTTTTCAAAATAGACCCCATCGGCATAGATGCCAACTTTCAACAAAAGTTTCATAGGTCAGTTTCTCTAGTCAAAAATCCACAGAAAAGAAAACTGTGAGAGATGCTTCTTTTAAAATATGGTTCTGAAATTACATATCAGAAAGCCTAGTTATATTTCTGGAAAAGAGCTTACATTTTTCACACTAATCCCCACCCTCACTCCATAATTCCATTATGGAATTCTGTATAAATGTGCATTTAAATAGCCACACCAGAGGGAATGGTTAAACAAAGACATTTTCTTTGCACATTTTTGTTAACTAAGTACATAATATACGTTTTATGCAGAAGCTTGGCATGTTAAGGAAAGCATGACCAAAAATATGTTTGAACCTTTTAATGGAACTTGTTAAAAAAAATCACATCCCTGCCAGGCTGTCAATTTTTTTTACGGCAAACATTGAAGATGAACACAGCAGGCTTGGACTGACCTCTGTTCTTCCTCTTTTATGATCTCATGATATAAATCACCCATTTTATTATTTTTACAGGTAATATCTTAGAACCATATTCATTATTAATACACAATGTTTCTTCATATATCAAAGAAATTAGAATTTCTAAACTGGTTTTTTTGTTTGTTTAGTTTGGTGTGTGTGGGGGGGAACCTTTGAGTTGGTCTTGACTCCTTGCAACTGCCTGGACTAGTCCCTGCAGTTTTTCAGAAGTGGTTTGCCAGTAAATTCTTCTTCCTAGGGCTGACAGAGAGTGGCTGGCTCAAGGTCACCCAGCTGGTTTCGTGCCTAAGGTGGGACTAGAACTCATGGTCTCCCAGTTTCTAGCTTGGTGCCTTAATCACTACACCAAACTGGTTCTCCTAAACTGCTTAATGCTAATAAATGCCTCTTCTTTCTCTTTCCCACACAATAATCTCATTGCAACAGAAAGCCAACTGTTTCCTATAAAATTCTTACACAAATATTTAGCCTTGTTATGACACTTTGCTTGCTGACATCAAATGAAATAACCTTAAACGTCTTAGAAAAAATCCTAATAAACTCAGAAAAGTCACCAAATTATTGTAATCTATTTTTCAATATTAAGTATAACTACCCTCTTACAGTATTTTCCACTTATCCAGTAATCCACCCAAACATAAGCAGAAGATTACTACTTATTAGCTGCACTATCACATGCTTTAGCCAAAATGCTTCCCAGAATGACATCAATAAATCAGTAATATGAGACAGCCTCTGCCTACAGGTTTACCATTTAAAATACAAGATGCAAAAGAAAAAAAAAAAAGTGATAGGAAGAGCAGAGGAAAATGTTCATGAAAACTAGATAGATTCTCTTCTGTTCTTTACCTGATAAGAAAGCCTGTGTGATTCATCTAAGGATAAGACAGCGTGAGTCATTCTTTGATTGTATAGTTTCATAAAATAGAAGATTTACTTTTTCTGGTGGTGGTGGGAGCGGGGGGGGGGGGAATAAATTGGATATCCCAAAACTTCTACATTTTGTTTTTTAAACTTTTGAATTTGTATAATAGGCATGCTCTTCCTGTATTGACTTTGGTGTTTAACTGGTGCTTAAAGTCTTTTTCTTGTCTCCTTTCTTTTGCACATCTTAACATAGCTGGAGATAATTTTCAGTGATGGATTAGACTTTTTCAAAGGCAAGGGAAGTCAAATGGGGTGGCTGCTACATGTACCTAGTTCTGTAAGGGATTCAGTGAGTAAAGTCCCAGTTTTAGAACATATCAAACCCTTTCTCCGATGTAGAATCCATCTTCTGGAGCAGAGCCAATTCAGTGAGAAAAAGACCTTGATGAAGCTTGTCTTTTCCTAGGTTGACAAAATGACCCTGCTTCCCATCTCCCCACTACATCATACTGTTGCTTGTATTATATTTGCAACATTGACTCTTTGAAGAAATTATGAGAACCAAGTTTTTCCAAAGGGATGCAAAAGATGCTAAGGTGATGTTTCTGAAATCTTCCAGCACCACTTCCAGCTTAATATGATAGCACAGTTTTCTTTCAACTTGACTAGCTTTTCTTAATTAATATAGCTGACAATTGTTCAGGATGAAACATGTCTCTTTGCAAAACTCCTGGGACAAGAAAGGTGGAAAAAATGCTCGGCTAATATAATCTTCCCTGAAAGATCTTTGAGCAGAGTTAATTATCTTTAATGCTGAGTTTGGAAACTTTATTGGAATTCTTTTAAAGTATGAAGATTGAAAACCAGCAAACTGAATCTCAGCTACACTAATCATCTAGTAGGCCCTGCAGTTTTAAACACACTTAAAGCCTGACTTTGATATCTTATGTGATGAATTTAGCGATATTGATCTGAAATGAAATAGTGCAAAGTGAGATCAGTAGCAAATACTAGCCATCAGTTAGCAAGCCTTATTGGTAAGGGATTTATTTCACATAGCAATCAATTCCATATTTTTATCAAGATCATAAAGGGTTGAGATGCATTTGAATTTCACCAATCTTGAATCCAGGAAGAAATCCTAAAGAACCAGAGCAAATTTAGATTCAAATTAATACTTTTGATCATATCTACTGCACTCAGCAGAATGAAGAATCACCTGCTGGCTGTGGCAGGCATTTTAAGCATACATAGTTAATCCTGAAATGATCTAAGGGCTTCATCACAGAATCACAGAATTGGAAGGGATCTTAGAGATCATCTAGTCCAACATAGGCTCAGCATAGGATCTATTAAAAAACCTCTGACAAATGAACATCCATTCTTTGAATCAACAGAGAACACACCACTTCATGTGCAGCCTGCTTCATTGGCTGGACTAGCCTGAATCAGTTTCATTCTCATTTTAATGCATTGGTTCTAGTCCTGCCTTCTGGAGCAGTAGTAAAGAAGTCTACTCATTCTTCTTTTTGACAACCTTTTAGATATTTGAAGACTAGTATAATATGTCCCTGTTATTGTTATTTCTTTAGGCTAAACTTAGCCAGATCTTTTAACTATCCTTCACAGGGCTTGATTTCCAGATCCTTCATTATCTTGGTCACCCCCTCTTACCTTGCACAACGTTGTCACCTTTTAGAACTTTGGTGTGCAGAAATGGACATAATACTCCAAATGGGATCTGAAAAAATACTTCCTGTGATCTAGACACTATGCTCCTATAAATAAATCCCAAGACAGCATTTGTTATTTTAGCAGCTCCAGTGAATTGCTGGCCATAGTCAACTTGTAGACAAAGTTACCAAGGTTCCTTTTATATGCACTATTCATAAACTCACACCCTATATTTTTCCTACCTATGTGCAGAACTTTACATTTCTCCCTGTTAAAAATCTATCCTATTCATTCTAACCCATTGCTGAAGCTTCTTTAGATCTTTTGAATCTCCTCTCTTTTGTATAATTAGCCAGCCCACCCAGTTTGTCATCTGAAGATTTCATAAGTGTCCCTTCAGTTCCCTTATCCAAGTCACTGATAAAAATGTTAAACAGCTCAGAGCTCAGAACAGAGCCTAGTGGACCTCCACTCAACATTTCCCTGTAACTTGAAGTGGAGTCATTCGTGAGCACTCATTGGGAATGATAATTCAGTCAACTGTGAGGGCATTTAACAGTAGTATCATTTAGCCCATATTTTGCAATTTTACTAAGAAGAATAATATGAAGCACTCAGTTGAAGACTTTGCTGAAGTCCAGATATGCCAGGTCTATAGAATTCACTTGATCTATTAAGCTAGTAACTCTATCAAAGAAAATAGTCTGGCACAATTTGTTTGGACAAACCCAAGCTGGGTCCTGTTTATTGTATCATGCCTATCCAAGTGCTCACAAATACACTGCTTGATAATCTATTCAATAATTCTTGCTCAGCATAGATGTTAATCTGACACTTTGTGGATTTCTGGATCCTCCTCTTTTAGAAGATAGGTATGACATTTGCTCTCCTCCAGTTTTCGGGTACTTCACCAGTCTACCAGGATTTTTAAAGTAGTTCTAAAATCAGAAGGAATCTGGTAGCATCTTTTCTGACCAACTCATTTTATTAGAAGGCATAAGATTTTGTGAGTAGCAGCTCACTTCATCTATAACCCATAGGCCTGAAATTTGCTTAAGGTTTCTAAATTGTCACTTCTGCCCTAAATTGCAGTTCTCTTCTTTCAGTGGTATAATGATGACCAGCTAGGGCTCAATTTTGATTCTACAGACAGAAAATAGGAGTTAACAAGTTTTGCCTTCTCAGCATCACCTATTACCGATTCACCACTTTTCTTTTATTTTTAACATGCCCAAAGAAATATTTTGATGTTCTTGGTTTTGGTATCTCTCACAAGCCTCAGATCTTTCTAAGCTTTAGCCTATGTTACAGAGTTCCTACATACTGGATACAATCTTCCTGGGTTATGTGGCCTTCCTTCTACACGTCCCCTTTTCTGTTCAGCATTTTAGAGAATTCTACATGTATCTTCATTGCCTTCTTTAGTTCTCTGCTATTTTTCCTTGTGGGGATTATTTGCAATTGCACTGTCAGTTTCTCATTTTGTAAAATTTCCCATTTTTCCTGGACACTTTTTCCTTCAGGATTTGAAACCTTTGGATATGACCTGCTTTGTCAGAATTGGCTTTTCTGAAGTCCAGGAAATAGATCTGATTCTTCTTAATTCCTCTGCTTTTGGATGTTGCAAATTCAAGGATAACATGATCTATTTCCTTCAATGTGCCAATCATCCCATCATCTGAGGAACCACTTCCTCCTCCTCCTCCTCCTCCTCCTCCTCCTCCTCCTCCTTCCCTTCTTCTACCTATAGCTCAGAATTAGTCTCTATCTTCTTTTTACTCTTCCCAAGATCTGACCTCCTTCTTGCCTGCAGTTTTCTATGACTTCTGTCTCAATCTCTCTCTTACCTCAGTGAAATACAGACTCTTGGCTCACTGCCATTCTATCTATTCTTCTCCTTCACATCCACAATAACCTTCAGTAACTGCCCTATAATCTCTCTGCTTTTTTCCAGGAATCCTCCATTTTCTTTCAATATTCCATTATCAAAACTACAATTCCTAACTGTCCTCCTGTTATTTTTGCTCTGTTCTGGGCTGGATGCCCTAGACAGATAGCAATGTGTATTCTAGTAGAAATACTATAACCAGTTGAAGTGGAAATTAGCTCCTTCTGTAACCACTGCAACTTGCTCAACCATCTGTAATTTTTGAAGGACTTACTCCAGAAAATGGAACTTGTATAAATGAGGTTATCCAACCCCATCATAAGTATACCCAGGCAATCTAGGAATTGCCTTAAATATCTTATGTTAGTCTAAATATATTCTATTCTGACTTTTCCATCCTGGGAGGATGAAAAACAAACTTCCATTCCCCAAAGAAGTATTCTTTCAGAGAGCTTTTTTAAAAAAGCTCCCTGAGGGTTTCCCTGCCTTGGAGGTTTGAAGCAACAGATTGGGATTGGAGTTTCACAGAAGGTTTTGATTTGTAATTGATAAGTTAAAGTCTTATGCTTTGCCTCACACTGGTACATAACAATCTGTTCTAAATGATACTGAATTACCTTGGCAATTTGGGATTCTTCTGGAGCATAACCCTAATGAAAACATTATCACAAGCTGATAAAATTTCAAGTTTTCAAACATTCATGGATCAGCATACCAAGCTGTCTTAGAAACCTCTTTCTCTTTCCAGGCAAACTATTTTTAATTCACCTATTTTAACATAATTTTCTATCTGTACAGTACAATATTTTGTGTTCAATTCAGGAGTAGGATAGAAATATAAAAAAAATGCTCAGGATCCTGTATTTACAAGGATCTCTTGGTCTTCAGCCAAGTCACAGGAAAACATGATATCTGATTTTCAAGTGGCCTACCAGAATTTCCTCCCTGGACAAAATAGTTCTGTTCTCCATTTCATGAGGAACAAATAATAGAACGTGTCTAAAGGGGCTTTATTTCCAAGTCAGTGTGCATGGATTTTCAATCAAACTGATGCCATAACAAATAGTTATTTAATTATTGATATTATGATTAAAGCTGAAATCCTATGCAAACTGACTTAGCAAGTCCACTGAGTTTTCTGGGAATGACTTCTGAATATACATACCCAGGATTGGATTGCATATTTGACTTGCACTTCTATTTTCCATTAAAGTCTATATTGACATTATGCTTTTCACAATAGGTGTCAGCCTAGAATTTTCATCTATGGGAATAAAAGCAGAGCACAGCAATTTTATTAGGCAGAAGGAAAAGAAGGTATGCATTTGTACTGCTCAGTCACACAGCCAAAATATTGCATCAGCAATTCCACATACATCAAAAGAAAACTCACAGAGAAAGTTTCCATATTGTATAGTCTAAATAATGTGCTCACCATTGATTTGAGGCTCGTTTACCTGGTGAATGAGGAGTAATCCAGCCACATTCCATGTGAGTAGTACAAACTAAGAAAGTTCCATAAGGGCCTACTGAAACCACACTATAATTCAGAATTTTATCCACTTCCACCATTTTAATGATTTGCTTTAAGTATATTAAAACTTAAGGGGAAGTTTTAAGGGGAAACATGTTAAAGGGGAAAAACATGTTACTGTGCTTAATGGTTACACTAACCCTACATAAGTCAACAAGTTATATCTTTCGCTGTTATTGTCTGACAGAAGACTAAACAATGTTAAAAGTTTCACATCTTTTTGATCAATTTTGAAGGCTATTGCTCTTTTTTTATTCAGATTGAGGTAGATAAATTAATAGCTTTCACATTTGTCATTAACTCACAAAATGACCTTAGGCAAATCAGTCTTTCTTTGCCTTAACACTAGCCCTAGGTCTACAACTGCAATTAGGGAATTACAGGCTTAAAGTAAGAAAGCAAGCCAAAACAAGAGTTGTGTGAAATAGTGTGAGAGTACTGTGTGACTTGATTGCATAAATAAGAGCAATTTTCCAAACTTCAAATATATAGTCCATGTAATGTATGTATGTGTGTGTGTGTGTGTATGTATGTATTTATATATATACACACACACACCCATCCATCCATCCATCCATCCATCCATCCATCCATCCATCCATCCAAAATATTGCTTAATAGTAAGCAAGCTTTCATATGGGCTAGACTTTCTTCTTTGGGCAGAATGTTAAGCAAAATAGGGGAGCGTTGAATGGAATTATTGGTGTTTAGACTTCAGGATCACTGTCATCCATTTTCAGTGCTTTTGAATGTACAGTCAAAACCAGTTGAAGGTGGGGGAGCAAAAGGGTCATTTTACCTGGACTCAAGTTCCAATTTAGACTCTTGCTATTTTTTAAATTTTAAAATATTCAAACCATGCTCATACTGTTTGTTTCCTTATTTTGTGTTCCTATATCCTAATTTTCCATTTTTTATTATGCTCATGTGTCAGAAGATAAAAGTTGTTCAGGTTTCTCTAGAGCTCTGAAAAGGAGTCAGTCCAGCTGGCTTTGTGTTACACTAAAGCTGAGTGAAGCAAGTTTTGCATACAAGAGCAAGTTCCTAAATAATTTTTGCAGGACCTTTTTTATCTTTCCATAAGTCTTGTAAAACTGACCTCTTGAAATAATTTATTTGGGTCATATCACTGTGAAAACATATTATTGACAAATACATTGTATGTTATTCATCAACAATAAGAGCTTTGCCCTTTGCCTATATCATATCCATGAAATATTTAGTCTGCATTATGCAAATGTTTTTTACAACTTTGGTGTGCCATTACTCTCTGCTTGAAGTCTGTAAGTGAGAAAGTCTAGCTTTACTAATGTAACAGTTGAATGAATAAGCTGCAGGGTAGAATTGCAATGGCTTTTGAAGACACAGTTGAGAGGAGTTCTATCTTGCAAGTGTTTGCATTTTCTTTTTTAGCTTTTCAATTGGTATCAGCTCAAATGAGATTCAGATACTATCAGTCCTCTTAGCAGTCTATGTTTTCTATTTCATAAGGCACATGAAATCAACTCTGGGAAACAAAGAGTGATGCCTGAAAAATCTGAAGTGATTGTGACACAAACTGCAAAATAATAATAATTTGTGTAATATTCCTTAAAAAATACTGCAGCCCTAGATGGGGGGAAAAACTAACTTTAATTACTCTGACCAAAAGCTAAATGTAATCAGTTGTGTACCTTGGACTTCAAAAAAGCGGACTTCAGTAAATGCAGACCAATGATAAATAGGATTCCGTGGCAAGGGAAACTCAACTTGGTTAAAAGCTCCTAAAACACTTGATATTAAAAGTACAATTGTATTCATTTTCACTTAAGGGAAAAATGGAGTTCACCGAAAGAAGCTTAGTGAGGATATGAAAACAAAAAGATATGTAGAGCAAATGGAAAGAAGACCAGGTCATCAAGGATGTGGATATACAGATAGCATGGATCTGTGATTCAGGAAAGCAAATGCTCAGAGTGAACTTTGAACTTAGCAAGAACAAAGGGCTTCTTCAGATACTTTCAAACTCATTGGAGGAGGGGAAAAAATCTGATATAGCAGCTGCTTTGTGAAGATGGCAAAAATGTAAATAGATAACGCAGAAATGATAGAGCTACATAACTCTTACTTTGGTTCAGTCTTCTCCAGCAAGAACTTTGTGTTCCACCAGGAAGAGCAGATGACAAGGCAGTGGTGAAAGCTGAGATTGACAGAAACTTGGCCAGGGAATATCTCTATATTTTGAATCAGTTTAAATATCCAAGGATAGATAAATTGCTCTTTAGGATACTTGAAGGAACTTACACATGGTCTCATCAAGTCTTTATGTATGATCTTTGAGAATATCTGGAAAATCTGGGTGAAGATCGGATGACTGAAGGAAGGCAAATATTTTCCCTAGTTTCAAAAAGGAATAAAAAGAATATAAATAAGAGCAAACAAGTCAGTTCTGAGATAAGTATCTGAGATAGACCTGTAAGCTCCTTGAAAGCACTGTGAAAACTTATTTTATAGATTGTGTGAATTCTGTAAATGTCATATTACTGACAAAGTACTCATGACATTCTGATATGCAAGTCACACATGGATTGCATGACATAAGACTTAATTGGGTATACAGCTAGTGTAGTTCTTCATCAAATTGTACCGTACCACTGAGAGGGGTGCTAATACGTCCTAGGCCCTGTAGAATTCAACAAGGAAGTGGATAACATTTGCCAGTGATATAATATTGGGTGGAATATCTATTCCGGAAGACAGAAATAAAATTCAACTTTTCTTCTTGATAAACTAGAAAAAAGGGGTGAAAATGCATTTAATAGAGACCAATTCACATAGGAAACAAACATGACATGCACAGCATAGAATGGGCAATACCTGGAGAGTAATAATATACTTGTGAAAAAGATCTTGGAAGTATAGCTGACTGAAAACTGAATATGAACCAGCAGTATGATATGGCTATGCAAAAGACAAATGCAGTTTTAAGCTGCATCAATAGAAATATAATTTTACAGATCACAGGAAGTAATAGTTCCACTTTATTTCACTTTGATCTGACCTTTCCTAATGTACTATAAATATTGTCAATTTTAAGAAGGATTTAGAGAAACTGTAACAAGTTCAACAAAAGGCAAAAGGGATGATCAGTAGACAAGAAATGAAGATCTGTGAAGAGAAATTTAAGGAACTGGAAATACTTAATTTTGAGAAGAGACTGAGATGCAGGTATGATAGCATTCTTCAAAAATCTGAAAGAAGCCTAAGCCCAGTGCAGATAGAAATATCTGCTTTTGCAGCCCAACACCTTTTCTTCAATTATGGCCCTGGTGACCCAATTCTGAGCCCAATTCTGATGGTGGTGAGCTATTTAAAGGTCTCCTTCAAAACAGTTCTTCCCATTCTAATAGAAGAGAATATATGCAGCTCAGGGTTGAACTGTGGAGTCCTCGGTGCTCTCTAAGTTTGGTTGTTTGCTTGCAGATATTTCATTACCCAACTAGGTAACATCATCAGAGGGAATTTATAATTGAATGTTAGGGGAAAACTCATCATGTTTGTCAGCAGAACCAATCACTCAGGGATATGATGGGCTATCCTTTACTGGTGGCATTCAAAGGAAGCTCCAACCATCTGTCAGGAATGCTTTAATCTGAATTCCTACATTGAGTAGGGAGTTGGATTTGATGGTCCAAATGGCTCTCTCCCACTATATTGAGTCAATGATTAGTATACTAAATCTAATTTATTTTAAATTTAATTTAATTTTAATTTAATACTAATTGCACACAAAATGTCATATTATTCCTCATATAATCTGTAAGCCAGCTCATATACATAATTACAATAGTAATATATTGCCAGTAGTGTCAGAGCAGTGAATATTTAATCTTCAGATCTAAATTCAAGCACAATCGTGGGATTTTCATATTACCTAAGTCATGTTTGCATTGGGCTTAGTGGGATGTGTGAACCAACCCCACAAAACAAACTGAGCCATAACTTACAGTTGTATATGAACAAGGTCAGATTTTTTCATGGAGTTTAAGGAGATGCATAATGAAATATATGATGTCATATGTAGCAGAGGCATGATGACATCATCACACAAATAATATGATTACATACTTGTATCCCAATGCCTAACACAAGTTCATAAGTTGTGCATTTGCATGATGATGTCATGCTTATGTCATAATCCCCCCGTCTTGCTCCTGACAATGCCCATGATCTTTCCCAAGGGCAGGCCCTTTCTTTTTTTCCCCCCTGACTTCCATGGGCTATCAGCTTGCATAATTTCAGGGAATGAAGACTTTCCTGTTTCTCAAAGTCACATTCTTTAAAATCATTGGGTATTTTTCCTTTCATTCAAATATAGATTGTGAACCATCTCCATTTAACTGGAAAAAGAGGGCATGCCCAGTTAAAAATTTGTTTGACCTGCTTTTTGAAAAGAAAAAAAAAACTCTTTCCAAAGTTCACAACATTTTTTCATAAATAGGGTGGAAAACCTAAAACAAAAAATGAAAATGCTAACTATGTGTGAGAGCAAAATTGACAGAATTCTTCATCCAGAGAGAGAATTTTAATTGTTTAGTTGTTTAGTTGTAACTGAATTGAGCAGCTATTTTTTTTTCCTGGACATTTCCTGATCTTTAACCATTATATGGCAGCAAAACATACTGTGATCTCTTCCACGTGGGCAATAGCTCTAACTCCTGAATTTGGCTGGAGCAAACGAATAAGGGTCTTTATGACTGTGAGCTTGGCCACCTGCTCTTTAGACCCATGCCCCTCCTGGCTGACTAGGGCTGCCCAGGAGTTGGGATGTGGGTAAGTTCCAGCAGTGAATTCATTCTTGCAGGTTGTCCTGCCACCTCTTAAAGAGGTAGTAGTTTTCCCCTTCCTCAAGAAGCCATTGCTGGATCTCACCATCCTGGACAACTTTCATCCAGTGTTCAACCTTCCTTTTCTAAAGAAGGTTCTAGAGAAGGTGGTCACACAGCAGCTTCAGAGGACCCTGGATGAAGTGGATTATCTGGACCCCTTTCAGTCAGGATTCAGGCCTGGATATGGGATGGAAACAGCATTGATCACACTTTTGGATGATCTCTGGCAGGAGCAGGATGGGGGTAGTGCATCCATCCTTGCTCTACTTGACCTCTCAGCAGCTTTCAATACCATCAACCATGGTATCCTTCTGGATTGGGTTCAGGGGTTGTGAGTGGGTGGCACAGTATTTCTCTGAGACTCATTCCAGTCAGTGTTGATTGGGAGTGAGAGGTCCCACTCTTGGCCCCTGCTACGTGGGGTGCCACAGGGTTTGGTACTTCCGCTGCTCCTGTTCAACATCCAAATGAAGCTGCTGGGTAAGATCATCCCCTGGTGAGCTAAGTGGTGCTGTTGACTGTGGTCAGAAGGGCCTTTGCATAGCTTCATGTCATATGCCACTTGCACCCATTCCTGGATCTGGAGGTGTCACCCTTGTGAGGTAGTCCAGACAAGAAGCACAGCCAGATGAGCTAATTCTACTTCATTATAAAGTTACATTAACAGAATCTTGCAAGTCTGAAGGTACATTTCTTCCCCATCCCCTTTACAGCCCAGGAAACTAGGGAAGGTCTTTTCTGAGCCACTTGCCCCACCCAAATTCCTGCTGTGGGCTAAGTTGCCTTTTATCTGACCGTCCCCTGGCTGCATCTCTTCTTCCTGACTCCTAAGGTCATTCCCACATACCATTACAGGAGGCTCTAGACTCAGTCACTCATGTCCTAGCCACCTCCCAGATAGACTACTATAATATTCTCTACATGGGACTGCCCTTGAAGAGTATTTGGAAGCTTCAGCTGGTGGAAAATGCAGTGGCAGACAGTTATGTGTGCTCCAAGAACTGCACACATCACATCTCTGCTTTGCAAGCTGCATTGGTTATCAGTTTTCTTCCAGGTCCAATTCACGGTGCTAGTTACTACCTTTAAAGCCCCACATGGCATAGAACTAGTTTATTTGAGGGACCTCCTCTCCCAGTTACATCTACCCATCCCATTAAGTCTGGCAGGAGAGGCATACTGCGGGTCCCATCAGCTAGGGAGTTTTGTCAGGCAGAACCTGGGAGAAAAGCCTTTTTTGCCATGGCCCCTGCCCTGTGGAACATCATTCTTCCTGAGGTGAGGCAGGCCCCAACCCTGCTGGCCTTCCAGAAGGCCCTCAAAACATGGTTTTGCCAATTATCTTGGGGAGCCTATGATAGTGTGGAGCCTGTTTGATGGTTGTATAATAGTTAACTGATGTACTGTTTGTATGCTTTGCTGCGATTTTGTCTTTTTCTTTTTTACCTTGTATTTTTATTTTAATTTAAATTGGAGTTTTTAATGTTTTTTATGTATTCTGTTTTATTATGCACTCTGCCATGAGTCACTATGTGAGATGGGCGGCTATACAAATGTGATAAATAATAAAATAAAATGAAATGAAATGAAATGAAATGAAATGAAATGAAAAGAAAAGAAAAGAAAAGAAAAGAAAAGAAAAAAATTTGTTTGCTTCATTTTTCAAAATAAATAACTTCTTATCCAAAATTGCAAATTTCCTCAGAGAGAGATGGAAAGAGGTTGAGATTGAAACTGGCAGATTCATCCAACCTTAACCCTTCGCAAGCTCAATTCAAGCTTTCAGTTCCACAAAAAATGTTCAGTTACAATGAAAGGAGCAATGCTGAATCAGTTCTCTGATTTATCTCAATATAAAGGGAAATGCAGTGAAGTGATAGCTGAGGCTGTATAATCATCCCAGAAAGATTGATTTAGCCTTTTGTGTGGCTACATGTTGGCAGATCTTTCTGAAGGAAAAAAGAATGAAATTAGAACAAACCCAGTGAAATAGTAATTAGACTAATTAATCAAGACAAATATTAAAAATTGACTTTAGAGTTAAAAAACACTCTTTTTCAAGCATTGCTGTCCAGAAAAAAATGAAAGTAAGTATTATCTGATCAAAGAATTTTGATAAGCTTACTGATTATTTTCTTTCTTTTCTAGCAAAAGAGAAAATTGTTAAAACACAGTGACTTTGCTCAAAGAACTCAGGTTGCAAAAAGTCCTAGAAATGGAGATGTATTGAACCCTGTTCAAGAAGGGATGAACAACTCCTTCCCTCTCTAACTTGGGCCATGCTATCAGTCAATACCCAATACTCTACCGATCCAGTGTCACTATCTTCAGTGAAGCTCCTTTGTGTGTGCATGAAGGTTTCTAGAAGAGCTAGAATAGTGTTTCTCAACCTTGGCAACTTGAAGATGTGTGGACTTCAACTCCAGCAAGGCTGGCTGGAGAATTCTAAGAGTTGAAGTCCACACATCTTCAAGCTGCCAAAGGTTGAGAAACACTGAGCTAGAATCATGCAGCATTGGGGTCCCATCACATGTAGAAGCTTTCACTAATGTGTGAAAACTCCTCACTGAAAACTTCTGCTGATGAAGACTGGCTCTTTTATGACTCCACTAGTATGACTTAAAGAAGAAAGGGACTACCCAGAGCTTCTTAGATATTGAATTCTACATAGAAAGGTATTGCTTGAATAGGGCTTCATGCACTGATTCA
The DNA here is from genome assembly GCF_059951505.1 of Python bivittatus. Classification (NCBI taxonomy): domain Eukaryota; kingdom Metazoa; phylum Chordata; class Lepidosauria; order Squamata; family Pythonidae; genus Python; species Python bivittatus. The sequence goes on along the minus strand of NW_028277075.1, from coordinate 19,023,762 downwards.
TTCCACAATTACTCTGATTTTTTTACTTTCTGATAAATTGGTGGCCACTCTGCCCATTCTGATCCAAATCATTTAAAGTTGGGACACCAATTTTTTAAAAGGCACCCAGGAATGCTCAGGAAATAACAGATTGGTCATCCTAACTTTTATTCTGGGCAAATTGATAGAAATGGTAATCAGAGAAAAAAAAACCTAAACACATCAAGAAAAATCAACATGGATTCCACAAAGGTAAAACATATCTTACCAATATTCTAGAGTTTTTTTAAGAGGGTCAACAGTCACAATAATTGAAGATGGTCCTGTCAGCATTGTATACTTAAATTTTCAAAAAGGTTTTGAGAAAGTTCCTCATCAACCCCTCTTGAGTAAACTTAGTGCTCATCTGAATCTTTGCTTTTAAGGTTAGCTAGCTGGTTAGAAGAGCCAGTTTGGTGTAATGGTTAAGGCATCAAGCCAGAAACGAGGAGATTGTGAGTTCTAGTCCCACCTTAGGCACAAAGCCAGCTGGGCCACCTTGGGCAAGTCACTCTCTCTCAGCCCTAGGAAGCAGGCAGTGTCAAACCACTTCTGAAAATCTTGCCAAGGAAACTGCAGGGACCTTTCCAGACAGTTACCAGGAGTCAAAATTGACTTGAACACACACATACACACACACACACACACACACACACACACAGGATGGGGGAGGGGAAGATTTATGCTACTAATTATAAGGAATGAGATTGAAAATAGAACTGCTGACTGCTCAGAATGGCTAGTGGAATTCCCTGGCATTTGAACTGTGGACTGACATGGACCATTCTTGCTTCTCTACAGCAGTCCAGGACCGGCATTGGCTCTGCCTTTCCTGCATTTCTTTAGGAATGAGTTTGTGACTGCTCAGCTGGGCATCCTGCCTGTTTGAAGTGCAAAATCGACATTAAGCCAATTCAACTTGCTTTAATGTGTTTGCTTAGTCTACAAGACACTATATACAGAATGGAGAATGTGTATACACGTAGTTCCCGGTTTAAGAATGCCTGGTTTAAGGACAACTCATAGTTAAGAACAGAGTCTATTGTAGCAAAATTTGAGTTAAATACACAATTATTCAAGTTAAATACACAATGATTCAAATTAATTACACAATACTACTTATACAGTATTATACAATAATACTGTTCCGGCTTATGTATAAATTCAAGTTAGACAGATCTTAGGAATGGAATATGTTCTTGAACTGGGAACTACCTATATATACAGCCATGAATCCTACTTTCAGCCAGTCCACATGCAGTACTGCACACTAAAAAAAAAAGGTAGAGATGAAAGAGAATCTGGATATTCAAAAGTTCTCATATATGAAGATATACCTGTTGTTTTGGATGGGGCTTACAAGAATGGCAACTGATGCTGCCACAGATCCATGGGTTTTGTGGTTCTCAGGTACATTAGCATAGCTGGTTGACAAGCTTACTTCTTCTAGGCAGGATATGGCCCTGTCAGAATTTTGACTTGCTGGCAATACTTGATGTTAGTTTGTTATTAGTAGTAGCCAAAGTGACACTGTGACATACAGTTGCACAAAGGAATGGCAGAGCCCGAAGGTAGAGACTAGTATAGAAATTGGCATTTTTATCCAAACAATAAATCTTTGGGCCAGTGCCCATAAGTATTTGCCTGGCATCAATTCACTCATTGTCAAAAGACTTAAAATTGCTCTAGGGGTGTAGAATTTAAAAGTAAATTTTGACCCAAGAGGGCATACTGAAGTGGTCATTCTGAAACTATATTCAGACTGTTGAGAGCTAGTTCAACTTTCAGGTGTATTGGCAAAACCAGTACAGAAATGTAATTTTCTATTATCAAAAGAAAGAGCAAAGTTAAGGCTTCATATTAGTGAAGTTGAGAGTCAGACCTGAATGAAGCCCAAAGCAGAATTAGTCTTGCCACCTCATTCATAGCCTCCATACATATATGGAGAGATAAAATCCTGATACTTTTCAGTGTGACATTTACCAAGCTCCTTGAGCTGTGACTTGGGCTCTGTTAGTGACTTGCTCTGACAGGGTGGCCTTCTGAAAACATTTCACCTCCTATTAACAATATTGCAGATAGGTGTCAGACTTCCTGGTAAGCTGGAAGGCTTTGATTAGCCAGGCATATGGAATCCATGTCAACCTGATTCACTACTTGGCAGGCAGTGGAAGGTGGGCACAGAGAGCAGAAGAGTAGATCTATCAGAGTTGGGAGACTATGTCATGTGGTGGAATAGGCAGGTATGATATATATTTTATATGATATATATAATGAGCAGACTGTGCTAGATGGAACTGTTGAGCAGCAGAGGCAGTGGAGACAGGATTGGACAGAAAGCAAAAGTACTGATCTATCCAAGTTGGAAGATTTTGTCATGTAATTCTGGTGAGCACTAGAGGCAGCAGAAGGGGAAGTGATGGAGCAGGCAAAGTCAGATGACTTATAGAGAAATGAAAGAGGCCAGACAATTAGATCTGGAAGATTGTGCCAGGTGCAACACACAGGCCTAGCTGAGCAGCTGGCACAGGGAAAGAAAGGGCCGATCTATCTGACTTGGGAGACTTGCTAGGCAGTGCCAATAAGCATCAGAAGAGAAGCAAGAAGTGACCCCCACCCCCATTTATTTGTCCATTGCAATCAACAGCCCATCACGAGGCAGTGGCCACAGGGAGATGGAGATAGGCAGGCAATGGACGGCTGGCGAATCTTTTAGAGTTGGGAGATTATGTCATGTGGTGTAACAGGTAAGTATGATAGGCTTTGATGGACAGCTAGGGAACAGACACTCCGGCAGAGAGAAAATACCATCTGTTCAAAACAAAGGACAGAGCCAAGTGATGAAGCACGTTGATACAGCAGGCAATTGTCAGGTAGTGGAATAAATAACGGGGTTATACAAGTATCGATGTTTTGGACTGATGTAGTCAGCTGAATCATCATGCGGCAGTTGGTGACGAGAGACAAAGTGGGCTGGCACAAAGTCACAAAGAAGTTGTAACTTAGGGCCTTGGTTGATAGTACCCAAGCTTGGTTGATACTTTCAGAAGGAAGAAAGCAAACTTTTGATGTCTGGCCTAGTGTTGCACAGCACGTTTCCAGGAGTATACTTTTGTCTTTTTAAAAACAATATACAAAACCCATTATCCCAACCCTTCCCTAAACATAGCACATTTTAAGAGACAAGAGCCATTACCCTGCCACTATTTAAAAGAAAGCAAAGCATTAGCATAGTAATTAAGGGCCATTATCCTTCTTTACAACAGCAGTGTGCATTTGGGGCCAACCCATTCATTCAGTGTTGAGATTTATACCTGCCACAGGCAAACAAAATAAAACTCTTCCTTTTCTATCTTACCTGAACTTTTATAAAGCTTATAGCTGGCTGCATGAAACCTTTCTCAAAAAAGAGAATTTGAAGAGCAGAGACAAAGGAAGGATGTGGCCAGCAAAGAGAAGACTACTGTCACAAGACCCGATTAGTGTTTTCCCAACACCCTTTCCAGATGATATGGACTTTGGGCTGCAAGCCTAAAGGTGCTTTGCCTCCAAATTAGTACACTATACAGATGAAATATTGTTTAAAGACTAAGCCAAACCTTATGCCTTAGCTGATACTGTTGATAGTGAAGAGTAGATGGTCTGCTTGAAACCAGTGTGACAGCCTGCATGGACAAAGCTGAGAAACGCACACTGAACAGATGCAGAGCAAGCCAAACGATAACAACAGCAACAGCAAAAAATCAGCAGCACGCAGCAGATACCAGTGGAACCGTGTTCCACGAGTGAGAGATTCCCTTTCAGGAACACCAGCTGCTCTACCATCTCAGGTTCCAGGAAGGGGTGATCAGGTGTTCTCGTGCTGGCTGGCAGGCATAACAGGTGTTCTTGTCACTTCTAGGTTCTGACTGCTCAGTACTCTACAGAGTCACTACGATCGTCTCAGTTCTTCAGAAGGGTAGGCAGCAATGGATGTCTCTTCATTGTCTGCCACTGTTGGTTGAGTGTCCTGAACCGCAGCCAAGGATGCCATTCTCTCTGCCCACGGTGAGTGAGGATAGTAGTGGAAGAGTTTGTCTGCAAGGTGGACTGCTTTACCTGTCCAAAACAAGGACATTTAGAGATAGCAGGGGCTTATGTCTGCTTCTACTGCCTGCTTGTGGAGCCCTCAGGACAAGGGGGATGCTGCTTCATCATACACAGCATCATGGATATTGTATCCAAATACTTGCCATCTTTGCCCCAGTGAATGCTGTGCTTGAAGGAAGCACAGACAATCTGCATGCTTGAAGTGTTCCCATGCAATGCTACTTCTGTAATTATTGGATTAGGATGAGGGTGATGCCTACTCCTGTGCACCCACTGATGGAGCAGGAAGAAAGGTCCGAGTAAAATGGATGAGATCCCGCTCTTTTGCCAAGAGATCTGTCTCTATCTCTGCACCATCTTCCTCCCCAAGTGAAAGCTGTACTGCTTCCCTTAGTGCAGTGTTGTCCAAACTTGGCCACTTTAAGATGAGTGGACTTCAACTCCCAGAATTCCCCAGCCAGCATGGCTGGCTGGGGAATTCTGGGAGTTGAAGTCCACTCATCTTAAAGTGGCCAAGTTTGGACAACACTGCCTTAGTGCTACAAGACTAGTGGCACTTGACACTGGTGAAAAGAGAACGGCTTCTTACTTTGGGTCTCTCCTTTTATGTGAGTGGCAAAGGAGTGATCTTCAGCTGCCTCACACTGACATGCATCAAACAAGGACAGGACTGTAACTTTGCCATAACCTGCACCACATCTGCTACTGTGGCCCATTTTATAAATACTTATTTTTACTAATATAAAATTATAGAAGGGAATGCAGTAAATTAAACAATGGCACATTCTGTTCTTTCTGCAACACATTTAAAACAAGTATCTGAGATGTGAGTATGCTAATATTGTTTGATCTAAAAAATGGGCTGTATTTTATACAGGACTGTGTAACCTCAGACACATGCTCACACCTATTCAGATTCACACATTCACTCACTCAGTCAATCAAGGCTCACTCTCTCTGTCTCTGTCTCTCTTAAATGCAACAAGATTCTAAGCAAACAAATCCCAGCTTAAGAGGGAAAAGCCACAAGCTAAGTAGTGAAGAAAAACAAAGAATATCCTGCCCCCCAAATGCTCTGATAGCCAGTTTAATAAAGTACTAAAACACATTGGCTGGCTACTTATGTCAGTGTCAGAAAGGTCATTTCACCACTCAATCCACCCTCAGTTTTCTTCATATATTGGATATGGAAGTGAGCTTGTAACACTGTATATAGTCTGTATTAACCCCAGAAGCAAAAGAAAATGCATGAAATCTACAACATTCTTTCCAGCTACTCAGTTCTCTTCAATACATTGAAGCAGATTTCTGCTTCAGTTCGTGAATCTACTTTGATGGCAAGATTCAACTGAATTTGTGCTGAACTGAATCAGCCCACTGCAGATCTTCACAGGACTAATAATTATTATTCATCACCATGTTGTTGTTTTTAAGCAGTCTATTAAATCTTTTTTGAAGTTGCTGAAATTGTGAAATATAAATCCAATTATAAGGAGTATCTTTGTCATGGCAAAATGACAGGTGAAAGTTAGTTATGTGGAGTCATTTTCATTTTTTAAAAGACTGAGAAAATTCATACCTATGTTATGCAGATTTTAACCATGTGGTGTCCAGTTCAAGAAAGGAGTTTGGTAAGACACACTCTGTGATGCAGATACAGGGGAGGAACAACAGAATAGGAAAAATATACAGCAGAGATGTCCCTCACCCTATTCCCAAATTGCAATATGATTCAGCATAAAACTCTTATGCACTGCATTTCCTTTTTTTAAAATATAATTTTTATTAGGGATTTTGATTACAATAGGAAAAACTAATACAAACCAAACTTAAAGAAAGAAAAGATAATAAAAAGAAAAAAAAAGTGCCAGAAAAAAGAAAAAGAAAGGAAGAGAAAAGAAAGAATATAATAAAGAAAAAGAAAAGAAATATATAAAGAAGTGACTTCCAACCTTCATCACAAGTATAAACAAATTTAGTAACTCTTCACCCCCTATAAGATTACAAACTGATATCTCTTTTGTAGTTTATAGTTAATTAATTTCTTTTATAGTTAATTCCAAAATCTTATAGTAAAAATCAATATTCCAAATTTAACTGGACCCTTAATCTGTTTATAACTTTCTTAGGTCAAAATCTTATCTAGTTTTTTGCTGTTAATCTTAATTTCAAATTTTTAAATTCTTAAGCTTATAATTAATTTTTCTTTTGTTCAGAGTTGAAGCTAAATTCACCCGGGGACTTTTCAAACTTGCTGTTTTGAAGGTCTCTGCTAGTCTTAAGATGATTAATAAACAATTTCCAAAAGTGATTAGAAAGTGAGGCTCACAAACTTAGTGCCCTTTAAAAGGCTCTGCCACAGTTTTGAGCAAGTTGGCTAATCCCTTCATCTCCCAGTGCTCAAACCCTCAGAAGACCACTGTCCTGAGGTCTCCTCACGAGGAGCTGCCATCCAGCACACATGTAGGCAATCTTCTATCATCCCTTTGTCCAGAGAGGTTCCAAAGAACAGAACTACTCACTGGTTCTTCAGTCTTTGCTGCGGTCATTGGCTCCATTTTTGCAGAGACATCTTCAGTTCACCATGCCTCTCCCAGAAGTTCTTATGCACTACATTTCTTTATAAAAGGACAATTGACTGATTTCTGTGGGATTTGTTGAATGAAATAAAAGGTGTGAGATGGGGACTGTTCTAAAATCAATACATATTCAATGCATCAGGAGGAATTCACTGTATTTTTTATTAAACATACAATTAAATTTGGTTATGGCTTTTGGAGAATTACTAACGGTTGGCAAATTTCCCAGATCTTGTTATAACTACATTTAAACAATCAGCTTCGAAAAGATGTTTAAATGTAACATCATTAACTTTGATTGTCTAGTAAGTTTTATTTATGGTAGTCATTTAATTTTTTCATTTCTGAGAATAGAATTGTGCTGCCCATTTAAGTATACAGTTACATTGATTTTGGGGGGAGTTTTTGTACCCAAATTTAGAGTTCTTAACAATTTCAGATTGTTCAAAAGGCAAATAATATCTCTATGGAAAACATGGCTACAAGTAGTTATATAAGGAGACTTATACAGTACCTATATAGCACAGTAATACACATCACCTTGAAACATTTGATTGTATACTTCTGATGTTAATGCCCAACAGAATTTCAGCAATAGTGTCTGGGTTGACTACAGGTTTAAGGAAAATATTTGCAATAACATGAAAATTCATGGGCAATTTATCTAGATCAATTTGTTGCTGTTTTCAGATGTAACTTGTTTCCACTTGTTGACATAAGACATTATGTTAACTAGTGATGACTGGAGATACAACTAACCATGCAATTATTGGCCAATTGTCAATAAACACTGCCACTTCTAGAATTTTAGAACTATGCCATTATCATGGTAAGAAGCGGGGGGGGGAGACCCTATTTCAGAGCAAAATTATATGCCAAATTATACTTATAATAGAGTCAAAGAATTGATCATGCAGAACACATTTGTTTTAGACATGAAGGATATTGAGATGAACAGGTGACTTTGAGGCATTGTCCCACATGAGTTAGACAGCTCAAAGTAAGCACATTTATATGAAAGGAATTAATGGATAAACTGTACAAATGTAGGACTTTAAATCAGAAAACCTACATATCTAGACACTTTTCTTTTACTGCATATGTGAAAATCAAGAACAAGGTCAACAAGCAAAGTCCTGCTGTCCTTTCACTTATTCAGCCTGTATAAGTGAAGTGGATCCATTTGCTAGTGGTCCATTTGCTAGAAGGACCAATGGCTTGTAAAGGAAAAAAAAAAGTCTAAAAAAGAGTTGGAAGGAAAGCATTACATACAGACACATTAAGAAAGGGAAAGCACAAGAATGTCTAAGTATCATAGACCAATAAGCACTCTGAATACTACTTGAAGTAGTCTTATGCTGAACTGTTTGATGATGATAATGATGATGTGCAAAGTGGGCTAATGACAAAATACAACTGGCAAACTCTTACATCAATGTGTATCATGTTGCAGTACAAGTATGAAAAGGCAGAAGTTCTGTTCTAAGGTCACAATGCTCATGTCATTATTTTGGTGTCATTATGGTTAGGAGCAGACTTCTATTATATAACATGCACAATAATATATACCAATATATATATATCAATGTATGTTCAATATTCAAATACACACCACATAACTTGATGCCTGTGTATGTGTGTGTGTAAAACAATCTCATTTTAAAACCAAATGTTATATTTATCTGTGAAGTTGGGGAGCTTCAAATGAGGGGCACATTCTGTTCAGAATTTGCAGGGACATTAGGGGACACCTGAGTTTTGAGCAATCCATCTGTAGTTTTCACTTCTGGAATGTTTGAAAAGTGGCATGATCAGGTATTCATTGTTCAAAGGAATTGCCACTGGAGGTCTCCAAGGTAGGATGACCTCCCCTTTCCCCCAGTATGATTTTTCTGAAAATAGAAATACTCCCTCTTTCATATGGAGTAAAGAATCCCATGAATGCAGGGGGAAAGGTCTGGCCAAGGTTTTAATAATTGTGAAGACTGAAACATGTATAAGAATGAAAAGCTAATTAATAATGAATGTCTTGTAAATCATTTGTTGTAAAGCTCACTGATAATGAATGAACGTAAGTTTTACTTTTCTGTGGGAGAATGCACACAGCACTAAATAAAAACAAAAAAGATGATTTAAACAAAGCAAACACACACATAAATATGAGGACAAGACCACTAAACCATTCCAATTATGTTTCATGTTGGAAACAGATTCCATATACACACACACACACACACACACACACACATACATATATACTTATAAATATATATATACATACATATATCTGATTCATAAATTAAATATGATCATGATCCTCAGTTAAAAATATTATTGTGATTTAGCAAAATAGTAATCATCTATAAACAGCCATCCTGAAATATTTATTTATTTATTGCATTTATATAGCTACCCCTTTCACATAAAGTGAAATAAATGTAAAACAACTTTCCTTTAAAAAACAAACCCCAAATTTATACATAAGATTGAAAAAATCATCTGGATTAGATCCATCTGAAGCCATGACTACTGGAGAGGTTTACTGAAGATTACCAATGCCACTATGGAGAAATACGGCAAAGTTTAATTGTTTTATTATTTCATTTTAGACTAAATTTACTAGTAGGTCAACACTTTTTTATAACAAAATAAATATTCCTACAAAGCAAAATATCTCAACTTGAGCATTATAGAACAACTGAGAGCTTATAACACTAGTAGCCTACAAACAGGAAGTAAGGGTTAGTGTAGAGAAGTATGGAGATAAACTTGAAGAAGGAATGAAAGAATGTTTAAATAAAGATCAGCTTGGCCCAGAGAAAGAAGAGGAGGTGAGAAAGAAACTCAAGATAACCCCACTTAATTTCTCTTTGGTATGATGGAAACTTGGACAGGTTTTCAAGATTCTGTCATTACTCCCTACAACAAGTAGAGTTCAGTCACTTTTATGGTATTTGTTTCCTGACCTGGCTTGAAGGGCTGACAGGGAGAATAAAAAAAAATGTTGCATATAGATTATGAATGCTTCAGTATTTAGCCTCAGTCTTCTGATCCTGCACAATATAACCTAACTAATATTAATCAAAGTCTATTGTTTATTCCCAATAGGGAAGAGGGCCTGTACTTTCAATGGAAGGATTTTTATGCTAATAAGATAAAGTTATTTGTTCAGCCTAAATCTGACAGATAGAAATCTCTTTTAAAGGCAAATGAAACTGTGAATTTATTATAATTTTAATCCTTGGGAATAATATAAATCATGTAAGATGTTGATTCAAGATTGACAGAGATTCAAGAAGCCATTATGTAAACAACAGTTACAAATTTCCCTGTTATGCCTCTTCCCAAGTTCATTGAAAGGCTGTTAGAAAGGAAATCAGAAAGTCTCTATCCTAATGAACATGGGGATTTCTGTAAATTGAAAATAGTTCACTTGCTGGAATTCTTGTAAACCCATCACACCCATCATTATAAATCTTGAGAATTATGCTGGGGGGGGGGGGACATTTTTGGTTTAGACAACTGTCAAAGAATTTTATGGTAGCCTCTTGGAAATAAGAGTCAAGTTTTCTATACTCTAAAATCTGTGTTTCAATTTCTCTCAGAATTTCCCCCATGAAATAGGATTATATTTTTGCCACACTCTGGCATATTTTGTAATTTCTTCTGCATTTTCTTTCATTCTTTTAGACCTTATCTTACTACAGTAAGTTGGTCAAAATGCTTTTCTATCATGTATTGCATCACGTTATTGGTCTGAACTTTTTCTACGTTCTAATTTGACATGACAGCAGTCCTTTGGCTTTAACTAAAAGAAGGTTATGCAGTGGGGCACAATGTCGAGGGGGAGAGGAGAGAGAGAGAGAAGGATTGCAGATTCCTGAAGAGATTATTGTATGTAAAATACAAAAGCTACCCTAATCATCTTTATCCCTGAACCACCTAATGACTAAAGTACATGCATGGATCCTACATCCCAGCCCTGAGAATATCACCAATATTTTCTTCTCTTTTAATTTCCTGTCAACTTGAATGGATGTGTTTAGGGGGAAAAGTCCTGGGTGTGTATGTGACAAACGGAAAGATAGAGAGATATTGCACAAAACTCAGATTTAACTCTGTATAAAGATATATAATACAGTATCTACATATGTCATCTTTTTTTTATTTCAACCAATCAAACTCGTTGAATCATAGCAATAATAATAATAATAGGATAAAAATGCCAAATCCAATCTAAACATCTGGCTGACTGTGTGACCAACCATCATCATCATCATCATCATCATCACCATCATCATCCCCCAGTGAGGCACTACCTTGTGGTTGTGGGGCTTGCATGCTCTGAGGAAAATGAGAGCTATGCCAGAGGTTCAACCATACTGGACAGGTCTCATCAGAGGAGCCAGATGAAGAGTGTCTCTCCCATAAACCACAAGGTGAGATGTAATTTACAGAAACCTATACCAGATCAGTCATCACCTGGGTCAACAAGGACCACATTAGGTGTTCTAGTTCCTGGACATTTGGTGACAAATGGGCTACAGAACTCAGGACACTTGGCTAAGCAACCAGGGCCAGCAGCTGCAGGACTACTGAAAGAAAAGTTGTTTATCTGTCACAAATATACAAAGACTGAAAACAAACAGTAATGATTTGCTATTACAAATCAGGTCCAAAAAGAAATGGATATCTGAAAAGAATGTACCAGCTCTGGAAAGAACAACATCCAGAATCAGAAATAACAGAACAGAGGCTAGCAGATCAATGTCGATTTATAACATGAAATAAAGTATTCACAGAAGTAGAACTGGAAGAACTGCAAAGGTCTATCCAGGGCAAAGAAATCAAAGCCTTGCCAGAAGTAGCTCAGACAGTAGAGCCTTCTCCTCAGAAAGAACAAAGCCCTCTAACAAAAAAAAAGAGGAATTGAAACAAGAATAATTGAGCATCTAGAACAGCACAAAAACAACAGAATATGGTTGTCTGCATTGAAGCTTGTTACAAAGAAAAAGCTGCCACAATATTACATGATGCCAATATTGTAATATCAAATATAAGCACCAGCTCGCTGCAAGAAACAATCCAACTGATGAATAGCATGGCTGCAGTTATAACTGAATACCTTGAATGCAAAATCAACAAACAAGAAAAAAAGCAAACAGTTCATTACAAAAATGGAAGATCAGATAGGAAAATAAGATCAGCATGCTAAGATCAGATGCAAGCAAATAAGAACAGATGAAAGAAAAGAAGCTGAAGAACAAAAAGACCAAAGAATACCTGATCAAGAAATATCAGAAACAAGGAAGTTCAAGGAAGCACTGGAAATAATAAAGCAGCAAATAACAGCCACAGCCAAAAAGATCAGCAGATACAAAGCTCAAAGTGCACACTATGGGCAGAATCTCCAATTTCAGTCAAATCAGAAACATTTCTACTAATCCATCAAAGGAGAAATTGCAATCAAACAGTCAGCACCTGACAAAGAAGAAACAGTGCAGTTCTGGGCACAGCTATGGGATAACCCAAAGAAATACAACAAGAATGTAATTTTCATAAAGAGGTAGATAATACAAAAGAAGCTGAAATGAAAGAACTTGTAATAACAGCAGAAATGGTGGAGAAAGGGGCAAGGAAGATCAAGAATTGGTCAGCACCAGATGAAGATGAACTGCATGGTTTTTGGTGGAAACATCTGACTGCTCTGCACCACTCATTGCCACTCATTGCAGTTTAACAACATACTGCAAGGAGGTGAAACTGAAGATTGGTTAACATCTGGCAAAACCTACCTGATAATGAAAGATCCAGCAAAAGGGGTAGCATGAGGCAACAACAGGCCAATCACCTGCTTGCCAACAACTTTCAAATTGCTAATTGGTGTGGTACCTGATGCAGTCCAACAGTATCTAGTTGAAAACAAGCTCTTTCCATCTGAGCAGAAAGGAAACCACCCAAATAGCAGAGGGACAAAAGATCAGCTCCTAATTGACAAGATGATTTTGGAGAATTGTAAGAGAAGGAGCACCAATTTGAATGTAGCTTGGATTGACTATAAGAAGGCATTCAACTTCCTGCCACATGACTGGATAATCAAGTACCTAGAAATAACAGGAATAAGTAGAAACATCAGGAGCTTTGTGCAAAGATCAATGGCACAATGGAAGACATAGTTGCTAGTCAATGGCGATAGACTGGGAGAAGTTAACATCAAGAGAAGAATCTTTCAAGGAGACTCACTATCACCACTACTGTTTGTCATTGTAATGATTCCTCTGTCAATAAAACTGAACAAGTCAGGCCATGGCTATCAAACATCAAAAACATCTGCCAGGGTACCCCACCTCCTTTACTTGGATGATCTGAAGCTGTATGGGAAAAGATGATTTGAAATGGAATCACTGCTCAACACTGTCCAAATATAGAGCTAAGATATTGCAATGGAGTTTGGACTGGACAAATTTGCCACCCTTACCATCAATAATGGAAAAATAGTGAAAACTGAAGAAATGAAGATGCCCAATGGAAATAACATCAAGAGTCTGGATGAAGAAAGTCACTAGAAATACCTTGGTATCTTTCAGTCTGACATCATCAAGCACACTGAAGTCAAGAAGAAGGTTAGTAGTGAATACATCAGAAGAGTGAAGAAGATCTTAAAGTCCAAACTCAGTGGAGGAAATACCATCAAGGTGATTAACACCTGAGCAATTCCAGTCATGAAATATACAGCTGAAATAGTGGACTAGACTCAAGCTGAACTAAAAGCCCTGGATAGGAAGACCAGAAAAATAATGACAATGAATCATGTCCTTCATCCACACAGTGATGTTGACAGACTCTACTTACCAAGGAGCATAGGAGGGTATGGAATGTTACAAGTACACCAGACAGTTGAAGAAGAAAAAAGGGCATTGGAAGAATATCTGAAGGACACTGAAGAAGTTGCACAGAAGATAGTACACCATGAAGGCTTCCTGAATACCAAAGAGACCAAACTGGCCTATAAGAAAGACCAAATGAAGAATAGAAAAGAGACATGGCAAGGCAAAGTATTACATGGCCAGTACACAAAAGAACTAGCATGGAACAACAAGACCTGGCAATGGGTAAGAGCAGGAAAGTTGAAGAAAGAGACAGAAGGGCTAATTCTGGATGCACAAGACCAAGCCCTAAGAACAAATGCATACAAAGCCAGAATTGAGAAGACAGCAACAGAGGGCAAATGCCACCTCTGCAAAGAAGCTGAAGAAACAGTGGACCACACAACACCCCAGACTTAACAATTGCTGACAAGAAAGACTGGATAGTGGACATTATAATACCTGGAGACAGCAGATTAGAAGAGAAAGAACTGGAGAAAATCACAAAATATAAAGACCTGCAAATAGAAGAATGACTGTGGCAAAAGAAAGCAAAGATAGTACCAATAGTTATAGGCACCTTAGGTGTAATCCCAAAACATCTGAAGCACCACTTGAACACCATTGGCATTGATAAAATCACCATCACTCAATTGCAAAAGGAGCAATTGGAACAGCTTATATCCTGCAATGATACCTCAACCATCAAACAACAACATCTGCCCATCTCATGTCCTTGGGAAGGACTCAATAGGTGGATAAAAATGCCAAATCCAGTGTAAACATCTGGGTGACTGTGCGACCAACAATACTATCATTGGAATTGGCAAAAATCACTGTCAGTCAATTGCCAAAGGCAGCTTTACTGGCAGCTTTACTTGGAACAGTATATATCCTGCAATGCTACCTTTAACACCATCCAACAACATCTCCCTATCCCAGGTCCTTGGGAAGGACTTGATAGGTGAATAAAAATGCCAAGTCCAGTCTAAACAATTGGCTGTGCAACCAATAATAATAATATAGCTATCCCACCTGTCTGCTCAAAAGAACTCAAGTAACTCAAGTCTCTCTGTCTCTGCCTCTGTCTCTGTCTCTCTCTTTCTCTTTGTATACTGAGTGAAATAGTTAAAATTACTATTCACTAAATCAGATTGAAAACGAACAAAAAAACCAACAAAAAAAACTGATTAATGAGGAAAATCTTGATTTTCTTCCTTAAAGCAGGAACAGCAGGGCTGAGAACAACTCCCAAGGAAGCATAATTCATGCCTCGGAGCACTACAAGACAAGACCCTCTCTTGTGTGCCAAAGTGAAAAGACCTTAGAGACTGAGGGTATCTTTCTGACTGCCTCTCCTGTTGACCTTAATGTTCAGGCAAGTTCATACTGGGATAGGCGATCCTTAGATAATCAGGACTCAAGCTGTTTAGGGCTTTAAAGGTCAAAAACAACACCTTAAATTATATTGGAAATAAAGTTTATCTATCATATGAGTTTGAAATCTTGCTAAAAATCTTTTGCCTCAGAAAATATGAGCTATTTTTAATAGCTGCAGTTCGTACCTTATGACTTAAGATATTTCTCCTCTGAAGCTTACAGACCTTCAGCTATCTCAATAAACTACCTAGCCTTCCTATCAATCATAGAAAATAAAACAAATCAGAGGATGAGGTTATAAATCCAGCATTTCCATCACGTCTGTTGTAAAATAATCAACTTTATGTGTAGCACTTTGAAGTTTAATATTTTTTTAGTTACGAACACAAGACAAGATTCTTATCTTACAAAAGCAGTAGCCTATACTTTTGAATGTTCTTTCTTCCACTAGCTGCCATTTTTTTTCTGTTGGGAAGAAAGAGTTAAAAATATTTGCAAGTTAGCTACAATTACTATTCATTATATTCTCCCAAGTTGAAGACTTCAAAGTAGAGTCTGAATGTCACCAATATTCCCATTTGTATAATAATAGTGCCACAATGAAATGCATTTATGATATTATTCAATTGCTTTGGTATATTACATTGTCACAAATAATTTGAATGTCATTGGGTTAAGCAGATTTGTTTGTGTGTATCTGAGTCTGTGTGGGATTGAAATAATGCTAAAGCAAAATATTTTCTGGGTTTTCCTCAGTATTCTGATTAAACTCTGTTAAAAAATAATTTTAGTCATATCATCAAAATATCTATCACATTATATATACTATGTCTTAAAGTCTTCCTGAAATTTAAAAACTCTTAGAATTGTTTCCTCTAAGATATACTTATTGCTTTAAGAATAACTTTTACAAATATTTCTAATATAGAAATCTCTTTTTACATATAAGACAATGAGCACAATTTACCAAACTTTTTGTGAATCAAATGAAAGGTTTAGTGACAAATAATTAAAAAAAAAACTTTGTAGGAAATCTCAATTTGTTATAAAATTCCCATAAAATAAAGTACCATTGTTATACAGTTTGACTAGTTCCTTTACAAAAATCTTGTGCAGAAGTCAACAAGCCAACAAGGATTATTCTGGACAAAGTTTACTGTGAAAAACTACTACTATTGAACTCAAAGCCATTTACAAGTGTGGAGTTTAGTTCAAGATCATTTTGTATGATTCTGGATGAGGTGAAGCAGACAGAAAATGAGGGCTGCATCGGACATCACAGATCCCTCTTAGTCTTTCAGGAGATCATTGCCCTTTTCTGTCTCCTTCCTCTCCAGTCTTATTGTACCTGCCTTTCCCACCACCAGCAGTATTGCAACTCTTTCTCCTTCATGACTGAAAAAAGGAACTGGGCAGAAGATGCTGGAGAAGATAATTTTGGGTGGGAACAGTAATATGGGTCCATTTAATCATGATGCTGGTGGACTGTAATGAATAAGAATGACAAAATCCCTGATCTGAATCCCACCCCTGCCATGAAATCAATGAACAGCTAAGATTTTCTTGAGCAACTATATTTATTGCTGGTATTTCTATTCCATGACTCACTATTGTTGGATAACTTGTTGAACTGACCACCAACCATTTACCATATCAGAAATAATATTAACTTATCCTGTGATTAGATGTTGCATATGAGGTGTTTTGATCATATGGAAATGTTATGTTAAATATTAATATAATTGTTATTAATACTGTTAATATCGATCATTAATATTATTACTGTTATTATTATTACCCCTATTGCATTAACTACAACTAGATAAAAGATTGAAAGCATTCCTTTCACCTTTCTTGGAAAAATGCTGAGAAACATTGTAGAGGATGGATTCGTTTAGGTGGAGGAACTTGTTGGGCCAGGGCACAGGGACAAGTAGTTGCATTATTCATTTGTAAGAATTGCTTAGTTTGTATTTAGTAATTCTCCTGGTGAAAGTAAAGATGATGGGCAATCAGACTAGATGACTTTGAAGGAATATTTTAAAATATGGATCAACAAGAAGTCCAAAATAACTGCTAAACATTTGCTATATTGGAAAATAAAATAATTGCCCATAAAAATCTTTTTAAAGAAATATGATTATTTCCAACATCTCTTAGAGCAAACATAGGCAACATATATTTGCAGTTGAGGAGGACAGAATGCATGCCAGTAATATCACTGGAAAGGCTGGGACTGGAGCTTGGGGCATATTTATAGGAAAGATTTCTTTAAAAAAAACTGTTATCAGGGGCATTCAATCTATTGGAAGCCCTGACACCTATTTTCCTTCATTTCTTACTGAAAATCATAAGAGTGACTCATGCATTAGTTTTCCTTGGCCTTAGGGTCTGTCATTAAAAATAACTTGCTGGTCAGGCAATTTGCTGGTCAAGCATTATACAGATGGATGCCTCTGCAGAGGCTGGGAGTATGATCTCTCCTCAGCCCAGACTAAGAGAGTCATGGAGACAATTCCAGAAACCTGAGGGAAGAGGATGTTCTGCAACAGCTAACGTGGCCAATGGGATTTGGGAGATCCCAGCTGTTGACCATATGATCAACTACATCATTAATGACATATCCTAAATCACCCATGACAAAAAGTTGTCACAGGAAGGGGGAAAGCTCTATTTTAAAATCAAAACTGTTATGGATGCTGTCAAGTTTTCTCAGCAATGTAACATACCCTGAACTCTTTTTTTTTCCCCCTTTTCTTTTAAAAACATATTAAAAACTATGGCAGCTAAAGGAAACAAACAAACTAACTAAAAATAACTCCCTCATGTTTTTGTAGGTTCACATTCCTCCAATATTTGTTTGGCTTTGAGAATTCTGCTAGAATCCAAAGAACTATATAAGTGGCTTGATTAGAACAAGATGCTTTTTAGGGTTTTTTTTTTTTCCATAGCCATACCAGGTTGCACAGTAAATTTCTTTTGAAACTGGAAATTTTCCTGTGTAGTTTACTAAATGCCTTGGAGGTAAATTATTCCAATGCTTCAGATCATGGATGTTGTTCTCAACAAGAACAATCGCTTGGGACTAAAAACTCTAAATAAATAAAACATTGTAAGGTAGGATACCCATTTTTTTTCCCAGGCTTTTGGTACATTATTAATTCTTTTTGCTAAGCATCCTGATTTCTGAGGGCTAAAAGAAGCACTAACTACAAATGAGCAAGATGAATGAAATCACCTTTCTGTTGAGCTGTATCATTATGTTTTTGCTGATCCCTTGCAAAGGTTGACCTCTGAAGCTAACAGAACGTTCACCACTGATGTTTTTTTGTGAAAGACATACATCTTGCTTGAACACCAAAAAAAAAAAAAAAAAAAAGGAAGCTAGGAGTCCAAGACTGACTTATATTTATATGTGAATCAAACTGTCATTTTTGTTCTCCTAGTGCCTGTTATCACATATGGACAAGCAATCATTCTCTAGGTTAGCTTCGTACAACCTTGAATGTTTAGGAAAGTCCTTGAGAGCTAAGCAGCTGCTTTATGTAGTGACAGTTCACAAATGTAAGAGCACTATTCAGAAAGCTTGGCTGATAGGGCTGCTAATAAACATTTAATTTACAACCCATGCCATTTTTTTTTAGCTTAGCCAAGTGCTTCATGCATCCATCTGTTTCTTCTGATTTATTAAAATCCCTATTTAGCTCCTTCTTGCCTTTGGGCATCGGGGGATGGGAAGGAGGAGACACCATCATGGGTGAGACAGTGTGAAGATATGAAATATGTTCAAGCCTGTGAATTCCAGGTTTTCATTATATTCCTTTTTCATGAGTACAGATTGATTCAGTAAACAGACAAAAAAAGTTATGTGGAAGTCTCTCTTTCCAATTTATAGCACCATTGTGAATAAGAAGGAGGAACTCATTATATTACTGTGCACAGAAGAGATGCAGACAAATCGTTTAATCTGGAGCACTGGGTCAAGACAGGAAGGCCTTCATGGCATTAAATATATAACAAGCATAGTTTATAATGAAGGGACTGCTGAATAATCATAATCTGCTAGAACAGCCCACAGATGCTGCTGCAGGCAACAGGTCATCAAACATTCGTGGAGAAATTTAAGGAGGTCTTAATTTGAGCTTCCTAAAAAAAAAAAAAAAGCCTCTGCAGAAGGATATTAACTTAGTAATATCTTGTATTGTTTTGGCAGTATTCAAGGTGCATACTTGAGTAATTTTCAACTTGAGGAAGTTGAAAATTAAAGCCAACAGAGTTTCCAGAAAATACTCCCTCTTTAGGAAAAAAAAATGGACTCCAATTCTCTACTGATATATTTTAAGAAGGAGAAAAATGCTAACATTTATAGCAATGGTTGCTGCTTGACTATAGATTGTTAGAAAGTTGGTTTAAAGCTTTTTCAGCAGTCTACCATTTTCTGTAATGGATTGAGAACAAGGCCTCCACAGGTTCAGAGATATATCTTTCTCAAATGTTCTGAGAAGGGGACTTTTTCCCCTTATACCCAAGAAGTAATACAAAACAAACAAGGCTTTTTTCTTTTTTCTTTTTGCAAGTTCTGCCTTATATTCAGTGTCTCTGTGTTAAAGTATGTTGTTTTACAGATGTGGATAATCTTTTGGCAGCAGAAGCTGACCCCCCCCCTTTTTTTTTTAAATAGCCAAGACACAAAGTGATTCCAAGTTTGGGACCATGATTTCCAGGGGAATGATGGTATTCTGTTTTCTGATTTTTTAGCTGTATTAAGCTTACTGTGGACTATGCCATCCTTCAGAAAAGCTCCAAAAGCCTGATTTTTCAAACAAGCCAGAGGCCTGAACAATTTGTGACATTTTGTTAATGACCTGATTGTGGGATATTTATCAAGTTTGCAGATAACACAAGACTAAGAGGAGTTTCTAATACCCCAGCAAGTAAATAGAAGATTCAAATAGATCTAGACATGCCTGAACAGTGGGCTGAAACAAACAAGATGAAATTCAGTTGGAAGAAATGTAAAGTCTTGAATCTGGGGAGAAAACAATATATAAAACATACAATAAGATAGGGAGACTTGACAGTAGTATATGTGAAAAGCATCTAGGTATTCTAGTAGATCACAAGTTAAACATCACACAGCAATGTAATGCAGCTGCTAAAAAAGCAAATACTATCTTGAGATGTATTAACAGGACCATTGAGTTCAAATCAAGAAAAATAATTGTCCCATTGTACTCTGACTTGTTCAGAGCCCACTTGAAATACTGTGTTAGTTTTGGACGCTGCAGTTTATAAAGAACATTGACAAACTGGAATAAGTTCAGAAGAAGGCTATCAAGATGTTGAGTAGACTGGAAATCAAGTCCTATGAGGAGTGGTTAAAGGAACTGGGTATGTTTAGCCTGAAGAAGAGAAGACTGTTGAGAAATATGAAAGCAGTCTTCAGAGATCTAGGGTTGTTATATAGAAGAAGGGGTGGATTTGTTCTCTGTTGCCCTGGAGGGCAGAATCAGTAGGCTAAAACTACAATGAAGTAGATTCAGGTTAATGAGCAGGAGGATTTTCTTGATAGTAAGTAAGAGCTGTCAGCCAGTGGAATAGGTTGCCTTTTGAAGTTGTATGTTCTCCTTCACTGGAAATTTTCAAACAAAGGCTGAATAACCATATGAAATGCTTTAGCAGATCAAGTAGGGGTTGGACTATATGCATTCTGAAATCCACTCCATGATTATATGATATTCTTCAATCTTTTCAACCACTGCTGTCTACTATTTCTTGGATCCTCCTTTCCCCCTATTTGAAGTTAGAAAAAAATTGTTGCCCTCCACTTGTCTGATACTTAATCTATTGTCTATTGTTCAAAAATAATACATCTGCGATTCATCTGTCTCTGGAAATTCTCAGACCATATTTCTATCAGCCTCAGGTTTCAGTTTTGCCCCTTCATCCTGCTTTTCACAATTGTCTGGTAGAATATCTACTCATTTGTTGGAGAAGAATGAGCCAAAATAGATTTGAATAGCTCTACACTTTCTTTGTTATCAATTAACATTTTGCTGTCTTCACTATTTTGAATATCTCTAAAGAAGCCATTTTCTTTATTCTTATCACCCTTCACCATCTTTAGTTCACTTTGAGCTTTAACAATTCATTTCAACAGCTCCAGGCTGTCTCTATGTAGCCTTCCTTGTTGAACTGCTCCACTTTCTTCCTTTTGTTTAATCATCTTCTCTTTTTCTCTCTCTGCTTTCATACCTTCACTAAACAATTTGTTTAATCATCTTAGCTTTTTCTGCTGTATTCTATTGTTTTTCCTAGGGATGTTTGCAGTCATACTTTTAGTACTTGCTTTAAAAAAAATCATCTTACAGTTGAAGTTATCTTTGTCTTATTAAGTTAAGGGCTATATGTTTCAGTACAGTCCACTTTAGTCTTCCACAAAATTAAAAATTCCAACAGTACATATAACTTCCCCCAAATTTCCTATGCTTTCCATTACATTGACCAAGGGCATAGCCACCCTGTCTCTTTAAGCTGCTCCTGTCCTGTGCTCATGGTAGCCTAAGATTTGACGTCTGGGGAACATTTTGTACCTTCCTCTACTGCTTGGAGGAGAAAGCAGTTAGCAAGACAAGAATTTCCTAGACACACAAAGCTTGGCAGAGTTTGTCTTCCAGCAGATACTGGGATAATTAAAATCTACTACTTCAAGCTAAGCCTGGGCAAATTTTAGCTGGTTCTGTGTCATATCCTTCTGTGCTTCTGAGAAACAGCACACTTTATAGCCAGTTGTCCCGCCTGCCATTTGTTTCTACCATTTGAGTCCAAACTGGTTGCTTCAACATATGGGCATGGGGCAATGTCATCAACTTCCAGATGCAGACATGGAAAGAACTATTAATACCCATGTTTGTACCATTCAAAGAAGCATATGAGCATAAAGTGTCCTGACTGAATGAAATCTCTTGTACCTTTCTGTATTGCAGGTAGAATTTTTTTTAGGTTTTTTAAAATAAAGCCTATTCAATAACACAAGCTGAGGTGAAGTAATAATCTGACACAAGCTGGACTGGAAAGGCCATTGATTTAAGGGTTTAGGCATCCAATACCATATTGCAACTTTACATTTTAATAACAGAAGGTAAATAAGTTATAATTAGTTGATAAGAATGGGTATTTGTCTTCTTGCCTCCATAAATAGAATGACCTAAATTCAGAATCCCTTTGAAGTAGTAGATGATGATACAGAATATACTGATCCATGTATACCCTAGTAGCTATTTCTCTGCAACAGAAAAAAATATAGTTAAAATATTACAATAAAAAAATTAAAATGTTCATTCAAATTCTCCACTATAACAAAGTAAAGATTCTCTAGTCTGCTGTTCACTCAAGACATCCTGTAACACAAGTACTCAGAAGTAAATCCCACTGAATTAAATGGAGTTTATTTCTCCAGTGGGTAAATATAGAAATACAGCTTAAAAGTGAAGTCCTAGGCATGTTTATTTGCTGAATTAAATTCACAACAGATAAAACATGTACAATACTGTGGACCATGTTATTCATGCCAGATAATTCTAGATATTTGGATTTCAGTATCACACTCATCTATTTTACCACAGTTCTGCAAATACAGGAGTTCTGCTCCTGCCTAATTGTTTCCAAATCCACTTTTCCCAGTCAAGCATTGTCTTTCCGGCTCAACGCCTAGCAACTTACTGAGTGGGGTGCAATCCTCCCTATTGAGCAAATGCTATTGGGCCTTTTGAAATTACTGTGTATTTGTCTGTGTGTGTGTGTGTGTGTGTGTGCAGTAATTTCTAAAGGCCCAATAACATTTGATCATTGGTATATTGATACATTGTGTGTGTATGTACACACACACACACACACACAATGTATCAATATAGATGCCACACTTACATTTCAGAAAGCAGGGTATCAAAAAGAAACTAACAAAAAAAAAAAAAAAAAAACCAATCTCCCTGCCACCTGCTGTAATCTCTCTATTATTTTCCTCTTCCTGAAAAAGTAGCCACATTTATAGCCAAACGACTACGTGGCAGTTATTTATCATTATTTTTTCCCCCTAAAAATACTATTGTGGTCTCTGTCAGTTTAATGTGAGCTCCAAGGTATTCTGGTCAAGTGATTCTGTTGGAGATTGTTTTGCTCTGTAGCATACCAAATTTTTAGTTCCCTTATTTTTAATTAAAAGAGCCTAAAGTCAGGTGAGACAGGGAGCTTGGCAGGAGCCACGCGAGGTATCTGCTGCATACTGATGCCCATATGCTCTACTTTCTCTACATTTGATATATAGGGACCAAGCCATATATGATTTTCCAATTTTCAGAACATATTGCTCTAGATGGCCAACTATCTTTTCTTATAAGATGGGCTCAGGCTGACAAGGAACAGCAGAATGCAAAAACAAAGAAGTAAATCTCACTCTACATTGCACATGAAAGAAATAAACCAAGTTTGGCATAAAATACAAGTAGAATAAGCATAAAAACAGCTGGTTCCATCCTACTAATTAGAGCTAAACAAATAATTCACAAGGAATAATTTATTCAATAAATTTCTCCTGTCCTTTATCACAGCTGTTCTGAAAACAGATCCTGTTTTAGATACTTCATGCATTATTCATCATTAACCATTTTAGAGATAGAAGAATATTTTGTCCTCTTTTTAACTAATGTATGACATTACATCTATATGACAACCAGGAAGTTAAATTCAATTGTTGCATTCTCTTTTTATCTAATGAGGATTCCCCAGCCTTTTTTTTTTTTTTTTTTTGGCTTTTGCTAAATTTCTTATGAATATTATCATGCTTTTAATTTCTTACATGGTACCCTTTCAGAAGGTCACATGTGTACAAGGGGAAGCTTATCTGTTCATTCTGGCTCTGCATTCAGCATCATGTATTCTTTTGACCTAGTCCAGCTACCAGTGCATTTCATATACCTGCAGACAATTGTTGTGACACATGCTTTTAAACATGCAGCTGGACCCAGATCCTGTTCTGACATAGATATGTTAAAGGAACTTTCTGACTTTGGGAATAGTGTGTCTTGACAGATATACCTAGGACATCGCACACATAACAACTGCTTTAGAAGTCAATCAATTCATTCTAGAAACTAGGCAAAGGTTTTAATTCATATTTTATAAAGGCAACACAAGTTAATTCCTATCATATGAATTATTAACGCCTAAGTGACTGAAAGCTTTGCGTGGGTCATACTGGAAATCTGGATGCTAAATTGGAGGCAAGCAAAATAGATTTATGGTTTTAAAAACTCTTTTTTATCATTCTTGGTCTCCAGTGAGCAAGTAGAAAAGGAAATCTGCTTCATCAATCAATTTGGATCTCCCCAAAAGAGATGCTTTCTAGCCAGCTTGTCCATGCTTCTATAGGCCATGACGAAGGACAATTCCACACTAAGCTGCTGTCTCTCCTACTGCTCCCATCTGTTCCTTAAGCCAACTTCAGAAATTCAGTCCAGATTGCAATGGGTTGGCAATGGGACTGGGCTGGTTCTCAGTCCAAACTACAGCCACTGCAAAATCTGATTGGTCATTCCCCTGCTTCTTGACCTTCTCATGCATGCAGAGAAGACAAGCCTCACTGGATGGTTCCTGTGTGGCCCCATCCACCAGTGTCTGTCTTTTCCATTTAGGGATTTTTCTCACTAGTCCACATGCATTTGCTTTGCTTTCCCAGATGTTTGCAGACTTGGATGTTTACCCTCCCCATCCCATATTAACTCCTTTGACACTAAGAATGTTTTTTTTTTAAATCCCCCCTTTCCCTTATAGTACAATCATAGCTCCGATGCTACAGTAATCAAACAATAGGGACTAGGTTGCTTTTTTTGCTCCTGTGTTCCTCCTTATGACCATAGAAACTATGCGGCAAGGAAGAACTGTTAATTCAGCTTTAGAAGCAAAGTAGCAATATTTCTATATTGCAACTTAAACACTTAAAAAAAAATTATACTAAAGGAAAAGGAAGTAGCTTTGCAATATTGTCTGCAGGAGGTGGGCAACCAAGGGAAGCATGGGTCATCCAACCTGGACAAAAACCAAAGAGTACCTATTATAAGGGATGGATTGAAGCATGAGCTTCTAAGGTTGAGGATAGGCCATTGGCTTAATGAGACATCATTGGATCAGCCACAATATTATTATCAAAATAGCAACTGCCAATCATTATAGAACATAGTGGCCATGCAGCCCAGGACAAAAGCAGGAAGCTTCTGCAGATGCCTGTGAATTACAATAATCATCACTGCTATTTCTGAGTTACCAAAAACTTAGCACAAGTTGACTGCCACTCCTCTATGTTCCCCAAAAAGCATCTATGTTTATCCTGTAGTACAAAAACCAGTATCATACAGTTATAACTATTTGCTCACATCTGTGCAAAAGAGTTGTTTCAACAGTGCTCAAGAGGGTTTCCTGTGAGAAGAGAAGAGAAGAGAAGAGAAGAGAAGAGAAGAGAAGAGAAGAGAAGAGAAGAGAAGAGAAGAGAAGAGAAGAGAAGAGAAGAGAAGAGAAGGTGGGGGAAAATGCTACCCAGGCTGTATCTTTGAATTCAGTTTCTCACTGGATTAAAAAAAAATATTGGATAGTTTGACTGGTTTGGTCACATAAACATTTTGTTCATTTAAGTAATTAACTAAATGTCTCCTCTAAAAAAGGTGTTCTTCTAGTCCTATGTGCTGTGTAATAGGACATGAATGGGTAGTTTAAAGCCTAATATTATAAACAATAACAAAGCCAAACAACACCAGATCTTAGCTGTCAAGAAAATGATCATAGGGAATTTGTATGGGGAAGATTCCTTCCTTCCTTCCTTCCTTCCTTCCTTCCTTCCTTCCTTCCTTCCTTCCTTCCTTCCTTCCTTCCTTCCTTCCTTCCTTCCTTCCTTCCTTCCTTCCTCATATATAGCTGCCCATCTCAGACCAGTGACCATTTCCTACCCTACACTCCGATGCAAAATCATTCTCTGCTTTAAATATGATCTGAGCATGTCTGTGTTAAACACAAAACTGTATTTCTTCTTATAATCATTTGGTACTTGGATGCAAATGATTGTGGCCAAGTTGAATTCATTTCACTAGTATAGGGGGCCATAATAAAAATTGTATGAACTGTCAAAATAGCGTAAGATCAGTTTTAGTGATTTTCCAAGCCCTGTAGGATTAGTTCATGCTGTACTTGCAGAAGTATGGTTAGATTGCATCTATATTTTAATCTATGGACTATATATACCTTTGCAGCCACAAAGATAGTCCCATGTGAAGCAGAAGTACACAAGATATAAGTACAAGACCTAAATATCCTCACCAGAATACACCATTACAAAGCTGCCTATGTGCACAAAACTCAGCTGGATGGACCTGTTTCTATTTTAGAGATTTGTCTGTATTTCTGATAATAAAGTAGTTGTACAGGTATATTACCAATTCGTATGGTTATTGGGATGTAGATGATTTCAAATGTGACTCTATAGAAAGGAATTAAACAGTTCTTCAGCTTTTATGAGTGAATGAGGATGGAATGAGTGGAATAGGATGGAAATATTTGCTGTAATTATTCACATAATTTCTGATGGGACAAGATGGACTGATAAACAACCTGGCATGAATTTGTCCATGTATCTATCATCAACTTTTCCCCCACTTTTTGTCTAAGGGCTGTTTTTCCCCACCCACCATTAAAATTTACTCCCAGATTGAACAGTAGTTCTTCTGAAAAATTATGAAAGGCTTATGTCAGATTTTGACTGCTACAAATCCCATAGTGGAGGGATGGTCTGCTCCTGTCATCTCTAGAATAGCTCTCATTACTTTTCAAAATAATTTCATGTGAATGATAAGATAGGGAATCACTTTGTTCCATTTGCACTTGCTGCATATAGGGCTGATGTTTCAAAACCAATAGGGGATCCTACAAGACTTTCAGATTCCTCTCATAAAAAGTGCTTTAATTAATAAAATTAGCTTTCTCACTGGAAAAGGTTGTTTCATTTAATTATCTCAATTGGTATGTAGTTAAATGTCACAGACAGCAGGAATGGGAGGAAAATACATCTCTGCACTTCATTAAATTATTTCTACTTTCATCAGCTTTCTTCTCATATTGCTCTTATTAAACTGGGTACAATATTTGAGGCACATCTAAGGATTTGGGTATGCTCAGTGGGAACTCTGACTTTCCCTCTTTAAAAAGCTCATGGGTTTGTGGGGAGCATGTTGGCAGAATGAAATATCTTAAGAGGGTGAGAAAGAGCCCCATTTGTCCCACTATGAGCCCCATTATTAGTAAACTTCATTAGTGGGGCAGTGTTAACTTTCCAGTGCCACATAGATGATCAATGTTCCTGCCTACTGGCAGGTCATTCATCCTACCAGTAGAAAATCTCACAGCTGCTCTCTGGGGAGAAAATCTTCATTTTCTCAAGATTACCATGATTTATTGATCTTTTTATACTGGTTTTCACCTGTTGTTCATTCCCACTCACCTATTTGTTCTTCTCTTGTTACTAGATTCTTTTATGTACTTTGAATAAATCTCTGGATTTATTCAAAGGAAAAATAGTATTCAGATTTCATACACAACATTAAGAACTGATAACGTTGAACAGATTACAGGTTATATACAGTATGTCCTATTATTCAGTATTAATATCTTCTCAACAGTATCAGCAACTCATTCATATGAATGGTAACATTTTACAAATACGCAAAGTATCATATTGAAATGAATAAGATAAATAATCTTATCACTCATGTAAATATGGTACATTAATTATCCTTGCAAGTAAAAGGATTTCTGGGGGAGGTTATATGGTGCCATAAAGCTGAAGGGTCATTTGTGAAATTTTGAATCTTGGTGGAGAAATAGAACAGAAGGAAGCTATGGGTGAACCCACACAAGAACAAGATGGACTAGGAACAGGCCAATGTCATTATCCCTGGATGAAGTTTGGCTTGTAGATCAAATAGGCAATAAAGTTGATTCTGTCCACTTGGAGATGGATATTGTAATTTTGGTTTATAACCTGAGCTACTCTGCCCACCCCTAAGGCTTCTCCTAAAATTCAACAATGTCAAGGAAGTATATGTTGACAGAATTTCAACTGTTCAGGGAGGGAATGAAGATTAATTGAATTTTGGTTAGAGGGAAAGTACTCATGATTTCCCACTTCTCTCCTCTCCTTTTTTTTTAATCCTTTAAAAAGGATGAAAACTGTGGTTGGACTGGTTTTGCCATGTGCTTTGGAAATCAATCAGTAAGTGCTGTCATTTGATACTATTTCACTAAATAGGTTTGTTCCCAAGCAGTTTGCAGCTAGGCTTGCAAAGCATTCAGTAGCTACTCTATAGAAAAGAAAAGAAAAGAAAAGAAAAGTAAGAAAAGAAAAGAAAAGAAAAGAAAAGAAAAGAAAAGAAAAGAAAAGAAAAGAAGAAAACTGGAGGAAGGAAATACTAGTTTAGAACCTTTGAATCACCAATAATATAACTATTACTTTGAACTCTGCCTCCACCCAAAATTCGTACTTTCTGCAACCCTCAATTTTATGAAACTATTTGCTCTCCCCAGTCTTTCAATGAAGATAAGGCTCAGTCCAATCATCATATCCTCATTATGGGAGAGGGGGAGGGGGAAGTTTAAAGGTTACATATCAGATGAATAAAACTGATATGGAAATAGAGATAATTCTAAAAATGCTTTCATAGAAAAATAAATCCTACTGAAAATGAAACATATAAAAGAAGGAATGCTAGAGAAAAGCAAAAACAGCACCACGTTGCAAAGGCAATTTCAATTTAAAATAATGTCTTTTTAAAGAAATATGAACAGTGCCATGTTTTTTGCTTGTCAGAGTACAAGAAAAGAACTTGAGTGAAAAGATGCAATCCAGTTAAGCACTTTCTCACTTCAATGGGAAAAAGTCCAGCATGTGATTGTCACTGCCATTGCAATTAATGGGAATTTAGCATGTTTACTTTAACTAGGTCATGACTGGCTGATGACATGACGCAGGCGCATTTCATGGTTAATCCTATTAACCAATTTTAAGAAGTTGAGTAGCATGATATAAAAGCTGCACGTGAACTGAGAACCAATGCTAGTAGTGAAAGGATCACTGGGTAGAGAGTAGGAAAAAAGTGACTTATGAAGCAAAGTTATTGCCAAGGAAAGCCAGCCAGGATAAGCCAGCATCTTCTTTTTATTGTAATTGGGGTCATGTGTGGGAGTTCATTTCAGAATGAAATGCCAGCACAGTAATGTTCAGAAGTGCTATAGTGGCTTTTGTAGCAGCCTACAGCCTTACCCATCTCATTTACTTTCTATGGATCAACTATTTCAGGACTTCTGAGTTTTGTCTCGTTAAGCATACACACAAACACATCCTTGCAAATTCTATGGTTTCAAAACTGGGGCACTCAATGATATAAGTACAGTCAAGGTGAGAAGCAGTGTCTGCCCCAGCTGGTCTTCATTCTTTAAATAAAATCAAGCTTGCCTAGCCATTTCAGACACATTTTGTGAAGACTTAGCTCTCTGGAAAATGCTGTCATGCTGGGAAAGGTGGAAGAAAAGAGAAGAAGAGGATGAATTCAGTTACAGTAATGATAGGTACACCACTGGAAGACCTGAAAGACCTAGTCTGGGACAGATTGTCATGGGGAAAATCTAAGTATGTGGCCACTAGAAGTCAAAAAGAACTTGATGGCACATAATCAATCAACCAATCAATGCCCATCATAGCTTGCTGTTGGGCCATTGTGCAGTCAAGCATTTGCCTAGAGTAACTTGATAGTGGGGGAAGCAATAGACAGAAGCAGGTTGTGAATAAGTGTAAACTCCCCTCAGTATTTGCTGACTAAATATAGAAAACTCTTAGCTGCCATCTAGTGTTTATTCAAATTTTTTATTCTAGTGTTGCCAAATCTGACAGCCTTCCCATTCACCATCTGCCAGACCCCCATTCCTCCATAAGTGTAGCTTGTTGTGTAAGCCTTGGACACCATAATAATTCTTGGACACCTCAAATGGTACCACTGATAACTAATGATGGGATGGGGAGGGGGCATCTAAGAGGTTTTCTTTGGGGACCAAAGAGCTGTACTTACCCAGCTACTTGCAATACTTTAAATTATGATTGTGTTACAAAATGCCATTTCAATATGGATCTGGGAGACTAAAAGGTACTGCCCCAAAGAGTTTATGTCAAGAGGCGAGCTCTTATTTCATTATGTACGCCGTTCAAAGAAATACTGCCAACATATTTCATCTAACATGCATCCTGTGACTTTTCTGTGACAAAGCCATCAAGAATATTTCATTTGCTCTCTGTGCTATGAAGTCCCAAAATCCATGGGATAGCAAGTCATCACAATATTTTAATGAGTGGGCTGGAGGTACTAAATCTAAACATTAAATAGGAGAGAGTTTTGTGGGTAGGCATGGAAGAAGCACAAAGATATTGGTTATTTTGACTTTGGAAAATGTTCTATGTCAAGCCTTTATTTCCTGGACTCTTTCTGCTCACCCCTTGGTGACATAGAGGTTAGGTATATGACACAGTCAAGGCAGACCTATGATGGAGGAAATGTCCCAAATGTAAGTGATTCCCATTTAAAACCATAGATTAATATCCCCACCCCAACATTACATTACAAACAATGGATAGAAAGGAATAGAAGTAGTAAAGAACAAAGCTGTTTGTTTTAGTACTTTCTACAGGATTAGATAATGCCATAACTGTGACAAAAGGTGAAGAATATAGAGGAAGCAAAGAGGTTTTAAAAATGACATGCTAACCATTAGAACAATTTTCATTAAAAATCATTATCAAGGAAAGGTCTACCAATGAGTTTTAGGTTTCAAACTCTAATTAATTAATTAACAGAAAGGAGATGAATAATAACATTACAGGATGGGGAATTATCTGGAACATTTAAATACTATAAATTAAATGGACAGTTTGATGCTGACAAACCCAGAGAAATGATGACTTAGATGTCTGTATTCTGGAAGGCAGCATTCATCATAAATTACAAGCTGTCAGATTCTGCAATATAAAAACTTGATCAACACCAACAGGAGATGGTCCAAAACTATACAAGGTGGAATTGGGATGGGAACTGTTTTCAATCTGTTTTTATTAACATTCCAGGATGTATTACAGTCACAGACCAACATAAATACAACAACGTTGTTTATTTATTTATGGCCTTTTTAAAAGATAACAATGCAACAGTATATCAGATATAAAATTACAGTAAATTTATATAGGAAAGACTGAAACAATTAATAGTGTAAAAGACATACCAGGTGACTTCTACAACCCATGGCCATTGTTGAAAATTTGGCTATTTTTTTTTTTTTGGAAATGGCTGAGGTTTGATCTTGTAGGGAGAAAGCAAAAACCTCTTGCTCAGAAAGCATTAAGATTTCTAACAATTGGCATTATAAGTTCTGTCCTCCATGTAGTCTATAGCGGGCACTCTAACAGTACATGAGAAGCGTACTTGGCCACTGTATCAGAATGTATACAGGTACAATTTTCATATGGAATGTTGGTGCATATGCCAGTTGTCATCCTAATGGGCAAGTGGCCAATTTGGGCCAAAGTGAAACCTTGATATTGAATCCTCTTCTTGAGACTATTTATTTATTTATTTATTTATTTATTTATTTATTTATTTGATGGCTTTATGGCTTTATCAGGGCTGACAGCAACTAATGCCAGGAAGGAACAATTATGATAACAAAATGGAAAGAGCAATCCTACTGGCTGTGAAGAAGAAAACGAAAGTTGGATGAACCATTTACACCTACTGGGTTCATACTGGTAGGGCAGAAGGGAACAAGAAACAGTGTTTTCATCTCCCTCTCTTTCCCTCTCTCCCTCCCTCTCTTCATTTCTTTGCCATTGCACCAACGTTAAACAAACAACATGCCCCAACTTTTCAGGGCAGATAAGACCATAAAGAGCAGGGGAGCAATTGGTTAAAAATTTTATACATTATTGGCATACCAAGAGGTATTGTTATGTCTGATATACCTCACCACCTGGAAGGGTGCCAATAGCAGTGGCTGGGATAGAAATCATCTGGACCAGCTCATTTGTTTCTGCAAAAACTCTAAAAGCACAGCAACCTTGAAGGGAGATGCTTCCCCCCACAGTCCATTCCTAGGTATGTTTACATTTTGTACATTTCACATAGAAGACTGTTCACTTTGGCCCAAATTGGCCATTTACCTGTTAGGATTACAACATTCCATATGAAAATTGTACCTGTATACATTCTGATACAGTGGCCAAGTTTGTCTAAAGTCTGATGGCCTGGATTCCACTGATCTAAAGTTTCCCTTTATCTGTCTGTGAATTATTTCTGGATCTGCTCCCTTTTGTCTTTAACAACATTGCAGCTGGAATTTCAAAGCAGCAAGGAATTGAGAGTTTGCTTCAAGGTTGCTGTGCTGTTAGAGTAGAAGCCAAATCTGTTTCAAAGTCCCTAAGATACCATCCCATAGAGGAGTGTTTCTCAGCCCTGGCAACTAGAAGATGTGTGGACTTTAACTCTCAAAATTCTCCAGCCAGCATGCTGGCTGGGGAATTCTGGGAATTGAAATCCACACATCTTCCAGTTGCCAAGGTTGAGAAACACTGCCATAGAGCACAGAATTGCAACCTAAATCAACATTTCTGTAAATGTATTCTAATTGCATTTACAATGTTTTGGCAAACTCTTCAGCCTGATACCTTATTTACAGAAATAAAACATCCAATTAGCTCATCAAATATTTCCTTGAATCCAATCAAGTACTTCCTTCCAGATTGCAGCTTCCCACAATCCCTTAATTATATATGTGGGATTAAACAAAAATTAGTGCTAACCTTAAAAATTAGGAACTACTTTTTAGGAGCAGATGAAAAAGCTTGAGTTCTCTTTATAACTTTAGCCCAAAATTTGGTAAGTGCCACCAAAGAGAAGATTTAAAATAGATGCCCAGGAACTTCTACCATAGGATGCAATTACATTAATTATTACCCAGAGGTGAGAACTAGCAAGGATGTCTAGGGTGGTGGTAGTGGTAGTCTCTCATCCAATGCTTCCATACCCAGAAGTCTCTTCTGCCTACTTGAATTGCCAAATAGATTCTGAATGACACAAAGCAAAACACTGCTCTGTGTGTGTGTGTGTGTGTGTGTGAGAAAGAGAGAGGGAGGGAAGGAGGGAGGGAGGGAGAGAGGACAAATTGTTTTCTGAATGACACAAAGCAAAACACTGCTGTGTGTGTGTGTGTGTGTGTGTGTGTGTGAGAAAGAGAGAGGGAGGGAGGGAGGGAGGGAGGGAGAGAGGACAAATTGTTTTGTGAAGTAATTTGTAAGGGAAGCTTGACACAAATCTTTGTCAAAGCCTTTATTTTGCATCTATAATAGTCCCATACATAATATCCATAAAAGTGAGCTGAAAACCTCCATGATGTCACCACGTCACCAGGCATGTATCTGGAGATTCTCAAAACTAGAAACAAATATTAAAAATAAAGTGCAGCTTCTTAGCCCTTTTCTGAAGAAAATGTTCAAATGTTGGTGGAAATACAGTCTTGAACTGTCCTGTCAGTTCATTTATCTATGTTGATTACTGTCATATCTTTACTACTTTTCTCCAGGGTATTCACTCTGACTCTGGAGTTTCTACTCATAAGTGAGAAAAAGAGTTGAGAACATACTGAAAAGTGCCACAGTTATTAGTAGCAGGCAGCTCTACTCTATAACTATATATTTTTCAGAATTTAAAGTATTGTCCAGAAAGCTGAAAGAAGAACAGAGGAAGGTTGATGGTCAGGAGAACAAGGAAAGGGGATTAGCCCTCCTTCTCCTTCTAAAGGTAGGCTGATAAAAAGAGGTCAAGAAGAGGTCAACGTAAGGGAGGTGAGTTGTCTACCAAGTGAGCATCCAATGTGAGTGAGAGTGTCACTATGTGATATGCTCTGGGGAACATTGCTTGAAATGCTGGCTGGTGGACAAGAGATGTACCACTGGAAATTTATTGCCAAGACTGCCCAGACTTTCCCATTGGTTGTCCCAAAATAGTGGTAGTACAGAATGGAGTGTTTACTCTGTTGAACAAGCCATGAGAGATTTCTTGTCCTGAGTTTGTTTCTCCAAGATAAGGCTGGCATGTATGCTTGGTAAGGAGAATCTATGCCTGTTTACTTACTTACATAATTATGGTTTGACATTTACCACTGATGAGCCAATAGAATTAGGGAATAAACGATGGTTTCCTTTAAGACAGTACTGTAAACCATATTCAAAATTACTAGCTTATTTATTACAACTCTAGCTTAATGTATTCTATGAGTGGGGCTGTGATGTTGATTTTTTGTCCAGCCTAAGCTTTAAGCAATCCACAGAAGTGAAAGATGAAAGTAGCTAAAAAAAAAAGGAAGGGAAAACAAACAAGAATTAAGCAAAGACAAAACTTGAGTCTCGTTTGTTTACCAAATCTCAATTAAGACTGAACCATGGCATGGAATGGTTGGATAATGTGTTGAGACTCTTTGCCTTGGGGGTAGAGCAAATAGGGTCAGGGGAGATTGGGGCAACTGGGGGGAGAGGGAAGGCAGCCAAAGCTATTATGGTGGTGATGGCAAGAGGGAGATATGGTGGAAGACGGGGAGTGGGCTGCATCAGAGAAGGTGACCTCAGTTTTTGATATCAATGTTGCCTTTCAGCTCCCTGTGCTCTGCCCCAAGGTCTGGTGACCAGAACTTCAGAGACCAGGTTTCAGGCTATTGCTGCTTAATGCATGGCCAATCTGTAATAAAGTAGAACTCTTCCTTGTCTGCATAACCAAAACCTGGCTGGACCTTGAGGGGGGTGTGTGTGTCTCCTTTTGGAGATGCGCCTGGCTGGGCTTTCTGTGTGGCATTAGCTGCAAACCAGTTAATTTGGGGTAAAGTTGTGGCTATAGTCATCCAAGAAACATTAGTGGCTTCCAGGGGTGCTGCTCTGTAGATTGTCAGGTGTGAGGCCCTGTTTGTGAATTTGGGCTGTAGAGACCAGAAGGAACTGTTGCTTATGCACTGGCCTCCCTGTTGCACAGCAACCTTGCTATTGGAGCTGCTTGAATCCAAAGCTGGTTTGGGAGTGAAGTTCCCCAAGTTTATGGTCTTGGAGGACTTCAGTCTGCCATCCTTGGGTGCAGACTCAGAGACAGCTTAGGATTCATGGCCATTTTGGGACACATGGACTGGGCCCTAGTTATTTCCAGCTTGACTTGCAGCAGGGCCCACAAAGACCTAATTTTTATCTTGGGGTGGAGATGTGATCTGGAGTAAGGGGATGTTACCATCAGTCTTTTGTCAAAGACAGATCACTCCTTGGCTTTTAAGATCGCTGGTGCTGCATCTCCCTGTGGGGAGGTACAACCTTTTTGACTGATCCACCCTAAGTACCTGATGGACCCCCATGGGCTTTCAAAGGAAGCTTGGGGTTGTTCCTAAGTCTCTGGTACACAGTTCAACCGAGGCTTTAGTTGCTGTTTGGAATGAGAGGGTGGCAATGGGCTTGGATTGGATCATACTTAGGTAGATTCTCTATGTGTGGGGATCCCAGAGGGTCCCCTGGCTTTCATAGGAACTCCAGGGGATGGATGGATGGATGGATGGATGGATGGATGGATGGATGGATGGATGGATGGATCTATCTATCTATCTATCTATCTATCTATCTATCTATCTATCTATCAATCTATCTATCTGTCAAATTTATATGGCCACCCATTTCACAAAAAGTGACTCTGAGCAGTGTACAACAATCCAATAAAATAATAAATATATAAACAATCATTACATAAAACCATTATATAGTAATTATTAAAAACATTAAAAACTATATATAAAAACAGAAAAAAACAGAAAAATAAAATAATAGGTGAAGGGATGTTAATAGAGCCACCTCACTAGTTGAAATGACAGAAGAGACATCCCAAGTGCCACTGGAGGAAAACAAAGAGTGAATCCAACCAAGCATAGGTAAGAGTCTTTCTTAAGATTATCTCTTGGCCATAAGGGCAGGAAAACAAAGTTATTTTCTGCCCTTCTTGTGCCCACAGAGTGCTGATCAGAGATGGAATCTGGCTGTACAGAACCTATGGAATTGCCTGAGGCATTGTCTTGCCCAATTACCTGGGAAGAGTTTGAACCTCTGGTCCTGATGAAGTGGACAGGGTCCTCAGTGTTGTGAGTTAGCCACCTGTGTTTCAGATTCCTGTCCCTCCTGGTTGATTAAGGTCTCCCAGGAGGTGATGAACAATTGGGTCCTGGATTGCTGTAGGAGAGGGTAGTTCTGTCCACCTTGAAAGAGGTGGTCATTAGCACATTCCTTAAGAGGCCATTGCTGGATCCAACAGATATGGACAATTTTCATACAGTCTCCAACCTCTCCAAAGGCCCTGAAAGTGGGCCCTCTGGGGTCCTTCCAGTAAGGATTCAGGCATGGCCATAGCCTATATTGATCACACTAGTCAATGACCTCTGGTAGGCTCAAAAGTCATCTTGGACTTATGACTCCTGCTTGAAGAGAAGTGGCAGCTGTGGCTAGGAGGACCTTCACACATTTGTCTTGTGCACCAACTCTGCCCCTTGCTCATGGTGATTCATGCTTTAGCCACTTCCCACTGTGTTATTATAATGTGCTCTACATGGGCCTGCTTTTGAAGAGAATTTGGAAGCTGCAGCTGGTCTATATTGCAGTGGCCAGACAGTTTCTTGTTATGCCCATATAACACTACTGGTCTGTGAGTTGCACTGCTCCCAGTGGGCTTCCAAATACAATTCAAGGTGCTGGTTGTCACCTATAATGCCATATATAGCATAGGGTCAGGCTATTTGTGAGACCATCTATCTCCCATCATCTCTGCTTGCCCCACCAGATTTAGCAGGAAGGGATAAAAAAGGGATAAAGAAAGTCCCTTCCATTAAACATTGTCATCTTGTTGGACCCTGGAGTCGTTCTTTCTCTGTGGCAGTGCCTGTCTTATGGAACAGCTGTGAGACTAGGCTGAAGCTGCCATAACCTAAAGATGAAGCAGGCACGTAAGCAGAGAGGACAAAAGCCAGGAAACTTATCTCTGGGATCCCTTTGGGGAGGTAGATAAGAAGGAAGCAAGTCGTTAAGGGGAAAAAAGTTGGGCCTGAGGATATGGAAACCCCAATCCCATCAACAACTGCCAGACTTGTGAATCAACAAAGCAAGGACTTTTGGGGATAAAAGGGGTCCCAAAGCCTGCCCACTCAGAGTCATCTGAGTAGTCTGAGCTGAGTCATCTGAGTCACCTTTGGATCCAGACTTGGCGGCTTCTGTCCCTCTAGCTAATGCCTGGCAGCCTAGTTGGGAAGGACGTGGGTAAGTGTGGAAGAGCGTGTGTGTGTGTGTGTGTGTGTGTGTGTGTATGAGAAAGAGCAAATGTACCTTGCAACCAGTAAAGTTTTGCTGTTACTTTAAATTCACTGGGTCTCCGTGTATTACAAAGAACCTCTTGTGTCTCAGTGTTCGGTTGGAAGTGATTTGTGTGTATCCCTAATTATTTCCCGGCTGTTGACTAGGGGTGTGTGTCTGTCTGCTCCAGCCGCACCTATCTGGAAAACCCAGGTAGAAAGCAAGGGGGGCTGACAAGATCCGCGTGCCTCAACAGGCTGTGAGTGTGTGAGTGAGTGACCATAAGCCGAACCTGGGAGCAGCGTGTGTAACACAGCATCCCTCCAGAAATTAGGATAGCCCCAACCCTTTTAGCCTTTCATAAGGCATTAAAGACCTGGCTGTTCCCTCAGGCTTTTGGGCCATATAGTTAGGCAGGCTCTGTTGATTAATGTTTACTAATGTTATTATTTACAAGTTGGATTGTGTTTGTGGCCTTGGGCATCTGATTTTTATTAAACTGTTGATGTTGTTGTTGTTGTTGTATTAATCCTTGTATGTCACCCAGAATCATGTTTGTGAGATGTGCGATAATATAAATTGTATGTATATATGTGTGAGTAAGTGAGTGAGTGAGTGAGTGAGTGAGTGAGTGAATGAATGAATGAATGAATGAATGAATGAATGAATGAATGAATGAAGTTATGGGTGAAGACACCCCTAGGTTTTCTTTTACAACACTGAAGTACACTGTCATTATTACTGCATTTGATTAAGTCTATTAAACATGGGCAACAAAAATCAGGATGACCACTAGAATTAGATATTTCTGTATAGTATTGCTGCCATTTAGTGCTCATTTGGATTTTTGCAGCCCAGATGTTGCAGCCCCATTTTAGGGTAAGAGTGCCAGAGAGATGTCAGAAGGGTGCCTAAGGCTGCAGAATTGGCTTACCAGACTTGGAAAGAAGGGTGGGGAAGTCTCAAAGAACATTCAGGACAGAGTCTAAACCTGCTTAAGTGCTCCACAGATTGCCAGCTTCCAAAAGTAACAAGCCGGGAAACGTATTCCAAATGCTCACCCATCCTATTGTACAAACTATTGAAATAGCAGGTGGCTGATCTAAAATACAGGAGAGCAGAACAGGACAAGTGACATTCAGCTGACTATGAATATGAATAGCCTCACCTTGGAGCATACACTCTCTCCAACCAATGTGCAGTTGTATGCAGCTTTATTTTGATTCTATTGTTCTGAAAAGAAAATCTCCTGTGACAAGGTACAGTAATTCATAGAGCTGGTCAGTGACCTTTCTTTATCTTCCTACCACGGTTCAGTTGCAGTTCTACTCAAAATGATAGAAAAACAAATCAGCAATTGATGTAAAAAGGTTCCAGGTCCATTTATGGTATTATGTTAGGTCAGGTGTGCCTGCTTCCAGTTCATTCCACATGAGAGAGCTTATAGGAGACAGAAGGCAGTTTAGTACAAGAGATGCATTCAGCTGAGACTCCAGATTAGAAGACAGAGATAGCTTTGACTTTCTTTGAGGAACAATGGTTAATCACACCTTTGTTAGTTACTCAAAAACTCATACAGTAAATAGATGGTATTTGTTTCTAGAATAAGACTACAAGTGTTGAAAACGGAGATTGAAGAAAGAGATTTTTGTTTCCTTCTTTTTCTTTCTGAGAGAGGATGAACAGAGAGAGAGAGAGAGAGAGAATGCAGTGCGGTGTGCTTTGAATCCCCAAAAGTAAAAGAACAGGGGAGGAAAAAAGCCCACATCTAACCAACTACAACTTCAATTACTACCAATCATTATTTCCTTTTTACTTGTAAATCTCCTACTCAGAGTTCATTATCAGCTTGAATGAGCTCAAACTTGGGAGCAAACTAATTCAAGAGAAAACTAGTGTCATATATCGTTCTGTGAAAAAGTATTTGTCCAAGTTGTCATGAAAATAAATACATATTTTTTAAAATAAAATCATTATGTGATCCAGGAATCTGCAGGCCTCTCCTGACTTGGTTAAAGGCATATTCATCAGCTATCAAAAATGCAGAAGCCATAGCTCACTATGAAAAACATGACTGCTCACCCATTTGCTAAAATCACCTGGATACCCCTCCGGACATCTATGAAGAGTGGAGCTTTTCAATTTATATGGGTATCACTGTCTGGCAGAAACTGAACAGTAATAATAATAATTATTAATATAAATAATATAAGGTTCACAATAAAACCTTGTATCAACTTGAGGTGATAGCTTCACAGTTTGGGGATACCCCTGCACTTGAATAACTTATCATCATTAAAGGAAGCATGGCCTCCTTTGTAGCAGAGAATGAGTCATGCAGCAGGACAAGGATCCCAAACGCAGAAGCTAGTCTACAAGAGAATGGATTCCATGTTTTGAGATGACCACATCAAAGTCCAGATCTAAACCTCATAGAAATGTTATGACAGAATTGAAACAAGCAGTTTGTATTAGAGAAACCTCAAATGTCACTTAGTTAAACCACTTTGCCGTGGAAGAGTAGGACAGAATTCCTCTACAGTGATGTGAGTAACTGATTGTCAGCTTCAGGAAGCATTTGGTTACATTTCACAGCTAAAAGCAGTATAACCAAGTTCTAATCTAAGGGAGCAATTCCTTTTTTATATTGGCACATTACATGTTGGATGATTTTGTCTATGGAATAAATGAAACAAGCCCAAACATTGTCTACTCAGACTGTCCCTTCATATATCAGTAGGACCCCCATGAAACTCTGACAGCATCAGCAGCCAAGACGGGCAGACTGGCTTGTGCTTGGGCCTGGGGCTCTAAGTGCATGAAGGGATCTGTCTCTTGGCTATGCACAGGATGGTTCATTTTCTTGGCTGCTGTGTATTTTAATTTTTGTATATGCATTTGTTTTATTTTTATTATTGTTCACTGCCCAGAGTCATTGTTGAGATGGGCGACTATATAAATTGATTGACTGATTGAATGAATGAATAAATAAATAAATTTAGGAAACCCACTGAGCTGGACCTAACATTAGCTTGATGCCTCAGCAAGAGAACATAAGAAACTGTAGTGCCATTTCCTAGAACAAAACAGCAAAATTACCAGCCAGAATACAATTATTCGTAATTAAGATTGAAAAGAAGGGGGCTTGAGGAAAGTTGCCTTTGATGAAATGTGGGCACAGCATTTATTTCACAGGGCTAAATGTTTTCTCTGTGGAGGTGCTGCTTCACAGAAACATAACTGCTGAACCTCTACCTTTGAATGAGTGCATCAACTGTGGTGTTTCAGTGTGGTAAATAGTGGTAGTATCATCATTATTGTATTATTATTATCAGGGCCTGCTTTAGGTTAAGGCTGAGCGGACACCAGCCTACAGTGCCAAAGATTAAGGGGCACCAATGCTGCTTCTCCTTCTGAATCATTCTAAAAATACAAAACTTGTGAAAAAAATGGTACTATATAATATAGTGAGGTATTTTTTTCCCTTCAAAATACATATCTTTTTAATCATACACACATACGCACACATACACACATCTATCTGTCTCAGGGCTAGGTGTCAACTTTCAGACAAATGAGTAGATTTCTTTTTATTTCAAGGGTTGGGTATCGATAGTTTGTACCTTGGGCCTGTGGGAGGAAAGTCTTTTATGTCTCATCACTTGCATAAGTCAGCCTGCAGAAATTATGAGGGCTTGCAGGTTCACAAGAAGCAATATTTCTTGTGAGACTTCCTTATTTCCAGTCAGACCAGAAATGTCTTGAGAATAGCCAGTCTTGCTCATGTGATTTGGCAGCTTCTGACAACTATTATAAGAAAGGGCAGGAATGTCAAAGTGGAAATGAGGAAAATGATTCGTACGCATGCACACATACACACAGAGACACACATCATATATATGGGCAGAGATTCCGCGTGGATTTAGTTCAGTTTTGGATGAAAGTTTAGACGTGTGCTCTCTGAAGTAATTCTCGCTGTGCTTTCTATAACAAGGCTACTGATAAAAATACCTTAAAAAAAAAGCCCAGGATATCACAAACAATAAATTGAAGAGCACTGACTCTCTCTCTCTCTCTGTTTGTTTGTTTGTGTATGACTTGCATGCAAGTTAAAGCCACACACACTTTCTTGTACAGTTGTCCTTTCACCACTGAATGTGTCACTGGTGGTGACACAGAGTTCTATAGGAGTACCTTATTATAAAGTTCTCTTCATTTTACAGCAAAATATTGTGATATGCATTTCAGGAAAGAAAAAGGCAAAGACTATTATTTGCTAGCAACTTAGGCAGGAAAAGAAATAACTAGGTTCAAACATTCATTGCTTTCTAAACTTGTCTTTTCATAAATTCTCCTCTGAAAAATAAGGTGCCTGAGGAGCCTTGATTTCAACTTCACATGTCAAAGTCATTTTTTAAAAAAAATTGTCACACTTTCATATTTGCTACTTCAGGATGCTTTTAAATGGATCTTAGAAGACAGAGTAGCAACGAATTTCATTGCAAATCCCAATGTTTTTAAAATG
This sequence comes from Python bivittatus, assembly GCF_059951505.1. Taxonomy (NCBI): domain Eukaryota; kingdom Metazoa; phylum Chordata; class Lepidosauria; order Squamata; family Pythonidae; genus Python; species Python bivittatus. Next base: position 18,981,819 of record NW_028277075.1, on the reverse strand, counting down.
AAGCAGACATGGTGTTTTTGTCCATTTCCTTAGAGAGTTCAAATCAAGAGGTCATCACCTTATGCTATGCAGTTCACTCCCTAAAGTTAATCATTATTTTAAATGACAAGCTCGACCTAATTGCAAAATAATTTCCTCAAAGTTTTCTGATTGAAAAACACACACAAACAGAATGATAAAAAGAAAGTCTATGGGTGTTACTTTTTCTCATTTGGTCGGGAATTGTATTGCTTCATGACTTTCAGCCAATAGAATCTGCCATATCTGTCATAAATTTGCCCCACTATATTTTATTCTATTTTGCTTTGAAAAAAAACAACCAAGACAATATTTAAAACCTTCTCTGAAAAACAATGAGTATGTGACAGGGCCCAGCTAATGCTGGCTGATCTTGGGTAAAGCTAAGCAGTGTTTAATCTGATTAGTACTTGGATGGGATACCATCTGAACATCCCAAGATTGTAGGCTAGACTGGGAAGCTAAAATAGTATTTCAGAAGAAAGCAGTGACAAACTACTTCCATATTACTGCCAGGAAAATTACATGGGTATCCCTATTTAATGACCAAGAGTCAAGTTTGAGTTGAAAGAATAACTTTACCTTAACTTTATATGAATCATTAACCTAGCCCAACTTGAGGTTTTAATATTTGTTTAATAACAGCTACCAAAGAGGTATGTTTCCTTACCAACCAAGCAAACAATACTGGTACCCTTTTCCTATCACTTTCCTTAAAGATTATTTCATTCAGAATTCAATGCTAAACATGCAATTAGTTTCCAAATGTATAATATGCAAACTTTCCCTCAAGATGAAACCTTTGAGGGCCCTGAGAGTTTACAGAGGGACATCATGCATCCTTGTCTTACTCCTGCTTAGTGTGGAATCATCAACAAAGCATTTATTTTCATATATACTTTACTTCCAACATATTCCACTCTTATGGCATTGAACAATCAGCTTTCAACTCCACGTTTGCACAACAACTCCATAATCCTAGGCTATTTACTTTATCATACTTTTTCTAAATCAACAAATGCATAATTAACATTCTTTCTCACATCAATATATTACTTTACACCCCACTGAAAAGCAAACATATGGTCTATGCACTTCTTGCCTAGTATAAAGTTGCCCTGAACTTCCCATATTTTCCTTATTGTTACTTCAGACATGCATATGTATCTAAATAATCCTGCTGTTGTTTTAGTATTCACTCTTGCTATGCTTCACTTTACTAAAGTTACAATGATGCCATTCTTCCAATATCAGGCATAAATGCAGCCTTTGTACACACATTAAACAACTCAAACAACCACTCCATAAGCAAACCACAGGCATTTAACATTTCTCCATTTATGCAGTCTACACATGCAACCTTGTCATTTTTCAACATTCTCATAGTGTTTATGACTTGTTTCAGTTCTACCATTCACCATATCACTATCACTCTTGTACAAAGTTCTAAAATTTTCCAGCATTCCCTCGCTTCAGTTTCTTCTCAAATCATTTGGTTATTTTAAAGTCTGATGGAGGTTCCTTGTTTAGCTCTTCTCACCTGTTTCCAAAACATTTTTTTTCATCAAAGTCCATCTGCCTTTTCTCTGCCTCTTTTAATCTTAACTATTCTTTCCTCTCTTTGACTACATTCTTTGCAACTATATTCTTCTCTATGTCCCCATTATACAGTATCTTTCTCTCATCCTTATTTTTCAAAAATCTCTTGTATGCATTTTTCCAGATCCACAACTCTTGATTCCATCAAAGTTTCTTTTTTTGTATTTCACATTAACCTAACTCCAAACACTTTTGGATACCCTGTAACTTAATACGTTTTTCTTCATCTCAAGTGGTTCTGTACTCTCTTTCCATTCATTCTGTAGGGAGATTAATCTATCTCCTAGTAGTTTTTGTTACAGGGCTCACACTTCTCTCCTGGCAGTCATTCTATTTTTATCTCACATTCTGAACCTGTCATTGTCTGCATATCCCTCACTAATTCTCCCAATCTTTCATCATAAACAATCAAATCAAATATGCTTTTAGATTTTTATTCATTATATACACATGAATAAATTTATGCATAAACCAGAAACAAACAGACTTTTTCTAAGCAGATACTCATCAAGCAGATACCATACTTATATATTCTGTTAGATGGATAATCATCCATGAACTAATCCTGACTCCTTTTTCCCTTTTGCAGACTTACTTGTTCCAAGTATCCATAAACTAATTTTATATGTATCATTCATGATTATTTAGGAATTAAATATTCATGCCTATGTAATCATGTGATTCCCCCCTCCCCCTATCTCTGTTGGAATTGTAATTTTTTTCCCTAAACAAAGAACAAACTAACAAAAAATGAATCATGCAAAAAGAATGAGTCTTCACTAGCAAAATCATAGTGTGGAAGTATGTGGAAGTAACATCGTTTGTTAGAAGACCATAGTATGTCAGTAGAAGCTTTTGCTGCTATCACTCCTCCTGCATCCAACGGAGTTCTTCTAAAAGTAAGGGGTAAAAAGAAGCACAATAGGGACAGAAGCAGGCCACCACGTACGTGAGTCCTAGAGACAGTGTAGTTCAGGAATAGGCAACTTTGGTGGGCATGCTTGGATTTCTGAGCACCTGCCAGAAGTGCATTCACATAAGATGCTCATTGGCACAAACTGGTCATGGGGATGGTTGAAACTTCATAACGTGGCTGCCATAGAGGGTCAGTCAGTCACAGAGCATGCATTTGCCAGAAGCACGGTGATGAGATTGTTTCCATTTGTCCTCTTTACCACCCTGGATTAGTTTTGTACTTTTTTCTGGATGGGTGGTTATACTTCCAAACAAAAACCTGAGTTATGATTACACACTTTTTTTAAAGTATGCCTAAGAAAGATATAGTTCCATGCAAATTGGGGGCAAACCTGTTCAGATATGATGTTTCAATGAATCTCTAAGTGAATAGAAGCTGACCCACCCTCTGCATGATACGAAGTTAAACACAACATCTTTCTGCAGTTTTGAACATACAGTATGTAAAAAAACTAAACTAAAACAAAACAAAATAATAAAATAAAATAAAATTTTTAAAAATGAAATAAAATTAAATTAAATATTGGGAAATCTGAAATATTTTGGAACAAAGTGCTTTGGACTTTTAATGAAATGAAACTTGAACTCACACAGCCATACAATATGCATCTGAAGAAAAAAGGTTGAAGCATGACTATTGTGCTTGACAGTGGGTATATTATGCTTTAGGGTTATCTGGTAGTTAGTGGCACAGGAAATATTGTGGAGATGGAAGGAAGGATGGCTTCAGTTAAACAGCAACATTTTAGAAGCTGATTTTCCACAGTTGGTGAAGAAATTGAAAATGAAAAGAGGTTGAATACTTTGGCAAAACAATTCAAATCAACCCGAAGTACTTAAGGAAAGAAGAATAAAGGTTTTGGAATGACTTTTACATTCTGCAGACTGGAAAATGATTGAAGATCTGGAGGGAGGTCTCATACATGCAGTGCATGCAGGATACAGAATATTTGTGAGGTACAGTAGAAGTATTCTGCAAGGAAGAGTAGGAAAACATGTCAAAAGTAAGAATAGAAGGATTCCTAGCTGGCTATAGGAAATGTTTGGGAGCTCTTACTTCTGTCAAAGGAGTGCAACAATGTACTGATTGGAAAGGTTTCCAAACTTCTGTGCCTGCCATATTCACTGTTTTCGTATGATGAATCTGTAAACAACTGCTCATAAATAGAAAGTACGCATTCAAATCTGTGGAAAGAAGTCCTACTTAACTTTGTATGATTAATTTTGTAGAGTTCTGACAGCGCTGCTCGCTTAGAGATTCATCAAAACATACAATTTGACCAGGGGTTTCTAAACTGTTGCATGCAACTCAAAACATGTTTAAAGGGTGATACTGGAAGCTATAGCTTTGATTTACAATATGGTGTTTATCTATTCATTCATCTGAAAAAATTGTTAAAAAAAAAACAGGAAAGATTGGAATGTCAAGGGAACAGCGTGACAGGCACTCTACTGCTACCTCTGGAATAATTAATATATCCATTAAAGTTAGTGGTGAATATTTTTTTAATTAAAAAGGAAACCAAGTTCTGATGCAGTGACAAGATCAAGACAAAACAGAAGGTGAGCCAGCAGGGTCTGGAAAATTATAGTTGCTAAATTATGAAGTCTTTATCCTATCCATCATAAGATTGTGTTTTCAAATTGTAATACTGTGCCTATTTCCCTTAGAATGAGCTCTATGAACACTAGAGGACTTATTTTCGAGTGAACCTTCATCCGATTGTAATAGTCTTCACTGAACAATTTGAAAAAAAGAAAAAAAATATGCACACTTAGTTTCTGTCTGAATATTCTATAAATCAGAGTAAGTCTGAATCTGGACTTTTATATCTTGAATCACCCATTTGGGAAAAAGAATCACTAATAAACCAGCCCCAATCAGTTTCCTCTATAGCATAATCAATGTATAATCAGAATAATAAATGTATGAAGGGCACAGAATACAAATGTGGAGCCCTGGCATTATAGAAAATCTTGCCAAAGATATGACATTTTCAGTGCTATATATATGGCTGATCTAAGCCAATCAGTGCTTGACACCTACAGCCCTGGGAAAGATCTTAACTCTTATGACTTGGCAGAACATTAACTTAGCAGATGGGCATAAGGGTAAGTAGCCAAAAAGCTTTACTCTATGTACATTTAGGGTGATGACTGATGACAGGAATCCCAGACAGGAATTTCCAAACAGCTGTCAATCCTGAATCCATAAGCCTTTCTTTTAAAGGGATATGTTACTGCTAATCTGACTCTGAGATCATCCCACTTTAAAAAATACAAACTTCTTGAGGCATCAGGAAATTATGCTATGTGTGGGGAGAGAAATATGCTCTGGAAAAAGAGAAAAGAAAACCCTTTAAAAAAAAACATAGTAACATGCATAATTATAAAAAGTCTACAAATAATTTTATTTTTATGGAGTCCTTGGTGCTCTCTGAGTTTGGTTGTTTGATTGCAGACATTTCATTACTGTAATGAAACATCTGCAATCAAACAACCAAGCTCAGAGAGCACCAAGGACTCCACAGTTCAACCCTGAGCTACATATATTCTCTTCAATTTCTATATATGTGTGTGTGTGTGTGTGTGTGTATGCAAGAACAATGGGATTAAGAATCTTAATGTAAAAGGAGGAGAAGGAGATGGCCAAGGAGGAGAAATGAAAGGTGATAATATAATCCAGAATAAGACTGTGCAGTGATTTGGATCAAGTTCCAAAAAAGGTACCTTGAAGATTACAGGAGTGAGAGCATCTGTCAGCAACTCTGTAAAGTGACTGTGTGTGTCCCCCCCCCCCCGCCCCCATTAAACCCCAGGATCATGTACAGGTGCTCAAGAGCTGCAGATTGGTGCTACCTTTGTTCTCCTGCATCTTCTAAAGCACTTTTTAGGACTTGAATCCAAAGAACTGCACATAGAGATATGTCTGTACCCTTTTATATAGTACATATATTCATGGAGCAAACTACCTATTAATTTTAAAACAATTCAGCCAATGACAATGAACTGTCTTTTGAGAAGGGCATCTACAAAATCAGGAGAACAATTAACAATTTTTTAATATTTCTTTTACAGCAAAATGGTTATCAAATGAAAAGCTGAATGTTTACTGTGCATGAAATAGAGGTGGCTTTGGTTGTGAAAAGTCCTTTGGCAAATTGCTGTCTGGTGTAGCCCATCCTATATCTGTGAAAAAGACTCACTTGGAAATGGAAAATAGCTGAGATAGCTAAGAACAGTTCCCATAACATGCTGAAATCACGTTACATTGCCCCATTGTTGAAGATGGCTGTTGTCAATGCCAGTCACCCAGAGCACAATGTTTTTAAGTGAAGGTTCAGAGTTAGGATTTGTGTTTCAGTATCTCCTCCAGGTACCTGCTCAAATTAGATACTGTGTCAAGACATAATATAATCTATTATAGTTGTATTCTGTCCTTTCTCTGATGAGCTTAAGACATATTACTCTTATAACAGCTTTGAGGGATAATTCTTTAGTCCAAGAAAATTAGTTTTCTACTCTTCCACTTCATGGCTATCATAGCCAGCTTGTACAGGTAGCATACAAGCACGTTGCTTGTTCTAAGCATTCAGCATTCAGAAAGAAATTTGGCTGTTGATCATGGGGGATAATACTGCCATTATCTAAGTAATTGACCTTCCTCTGTAAGTGTACAGAGAAAATTAATCTTTTTAGCTGCTTTATTTTTAGAAAATTTGGTTGGCATTTCGTGTGAAATTCCATGATAAATAAAACATGAAGAAACTTTGGGGACTTTGTCATCTTATGTAGCCATCCACAGATTTGGCCATGAGTACCTTCTGTAATCCAAAAAACAAAACAAACAAACAAAAAAACAAAAAAAAACATGTAGTGAAAAAATTGGTAGAAAAACCTGAATGAAACTTGTGAGGAGAATAAACTCTCAGTTATGTATGGTGGCCCACCAAGGTTGAGTCCTTTATTTTTGCTGTCCAAACTGAACTGTCGGAATAAGGGTATTGTCAAAAGCTTATCAAGTATGCAACTGGTGGGCTCTTTATTGCTTGGTGAATCCACAGAGATCCCTTATTTGAGTGGTCATAGATATTTGGCTTAAATTATGTAGCAGGCTAAGTTGCTGTGGAGGGCATGGATGATTGTGTCAAGGTGGAATGGGTGTTACAGTTTTCATCCACTTGATGGCAGTGACATATAATGGAAAATTCCCTTCCTTATAAATAGAGGGTGTGACAAAAATTGAAAGTTATCTCATTGACTATTCTTTTAGGATGACAGTGTCTTCTTAATACTTACAATTACAGCAGCTACTGCAAGCAATTCATGACAGAACACCTCTTTGATAAGCACAGGTGACCTACAGCCTTTTGTATTTGTTCACAACCAATACAATTTAAAGTATAAGTAGTTTTCTCCTTCCAGAAGCAACTAAGGAAAAAAGATAACTGCAAAATGAACTGTAAATTTAAAAACTTAGCAAAAAAGTTATATATGTATGATAATCCCAAATCCTACTGTCAAGCAGTAATAGTTACTACTATGGGTGATGAGATTATATATAACAAAGGGTGATGTGATTATACACACACACACACACATATACATATACATATACATATACATATACATATACATATACATATACATATACATATACACACATATAGTAGACATATACATACAGACACACATACACACATACACACATATACATATACACTTATTATTTTTCAGTGAATTAGAAGCTAAAGGACACATGGAATTCATGGATACCAAGCAACATTTTAAATATGCATGTTTGAAAATGAAGGAATATTAGATTTTGATATTATTACTGCTAAAATAGTAAGCATATATCACTGGGTTTATCTGTCTACTTAGAGAATGTATGTTCTAGTTTTTCACCTATCAGAACAGTGCTTAAGATAACTAAGAATATTTGAAGAGCAGTAAAATAAAAATGGAATATAAGTAAGGTTGCAGTCCTATGGCCCCTCCAAAACTGGAAAGAGAGATCCAACGCTGCATAGGAGATATGATATTGGTGTTTTCCTTCTACATTTTCTGAAGTTTGTAGCATGTTGGATATAACATCTGTCTGAACAGAACAGTCTTCTCTAACATAGAAGGCTAAAAAGAGAAATGGCAGAATGAATTTCTCAGGAAGGAATTCCATACCCACCTTTGTTAGAAGGCAGAAAAGGGCTTCTATGTCACATTTAAGGTGGTGGTTGGATTGTATAATCTTTCCTGGAAATAAGATCACCATACAGTGACATTTCTCTTCACTTTTCATGTTAAGTCTCTCTCTCGTGCCATAAAGGCGGCAAATAATCACAGTGTTGAAAGACCACATGATTTTGCACAAGAACATCATAGAGGGGAGTGGGAACCAATCCTGTACTTTTTTTGGTCTTGTATAGTATGCTATGAGAATGTAGAGGAATTTCCTCACAAACTCCTCTGGGATCACATTTGAGGTTTTTAATTTGTGGCAGAACAAAGACCAGCCTCAAATTCCAGCTAATGTTCATCTTTCGTCTCCTCCTTCCCAATACACTTCCCAAAGGATTGTAACATGATGTTGCATGTCAGATGTCCATTCCAAGAAGCAATACAGAAAGAGAAAGAAGGCTATCTGAAGGAGATTCCTCAACTATCATGTCCATTATTAAAAAGTAAGTACTATCTCCATTGGACCCCATCAGGTACAATGATTGCATGTGTACATGAGGGTGTATTCCTTATAAAACATATGAGACCCCAAACCTGAGAACATTGGAACAAACCACATGTTGAAGCATCTGTCTGCCCCCAGAGTGTTGTGGCACCTCTTGAAGGAAACTTCTGGTCAGATAAAGTTGAGAATCTGTCCTATACCAGTACTTTGGAAACTTGCCTCGTGACTTATAACATTTTCAGGTACCAGTACTAAGATCAATGGAGACAAATACTGGTGCTGTTCCTAACTTACCTTAATATGGGCATTCTGTGTGGTTCATCAGAAACAAGCAGGTTTAGATAATGCAGTGTGAAGTTACATACCCTGTTGAATCAGAATGCAAAGAAATATATCATGTTTTAAAAAAAACAAAACCCCACCAGCAAGCTGGGAAGAAGTATCACATTAATCTTCTCAGCACTCTTGCGGTTTGCTGGTAATGGAATACCATTCTCTTTTTCTTGCTCCCTTTAATATACAGGATGTACTTTTCCTACTACCATGTTTTAGACTCAGCAGTCAAGATGTTTGATGACAAATGTTTTTTGTTCAGTGGGTCATGAATGTTGTATACACACAAATGTACCCATTGATTCATTGCCTGGTGAACAAAACTGAAGATTTCGTTTTGTTTTGTTTTGCTTCATTCACCTTGTGCTTTTATTGTATTCAGCAAATCCTGAATGTATGTTTTAATCCTTAAAGAATAGAAAAAGTTTTTCAAGAGCTTTTAGTACATTCAGCCCTAAAATATTTATTTACAGCAAATAAAGGCTGTCTCTAAATACAAAGCTTTTTGATGCTGAACTATCCTTGGAGCAGGACAAACAAGAAACATCAATAAACTAATCGAAAATGGACAAGTGTCATAAGTAAAAGCAGAACATGTCCCATTCTGTTGACTTAATAGAGTTTATTAGCAAAATATGTTATTTTACTGTATGCCACTGGCTAGAAAATGTTTCTCTAAATGAAATTTGGTGTGCTGGTAGTTGCTGGATAGTAATTAATTACTTGTTGAGTATGGCTGCGATAACTGTTCATTTATTAACAATATTATAACAATAAATATAATTAACAATAACAATAACTATTGTCATTCACTTGTACTGAGAATTTTAACCCTATATTAGCTGCCCAGAGTTGTAATTATGAGATGGGCAGCCATGTAAATCAGTAAAAATAAATGAATAAACAAACAATTTGGGTGTTCTGAATTTAGCTCAAGCAGGGCAGATCTGTTAAGGGGAGTGCTCATTTTTGCAGAATTTACATTATTTAAAAGACTGAATGCTTATCTTCTCAACGCTTAATGTGTACATAAGGAAACGTTCCCCTCCCCCATACATTGATCTCCATACATTTCATTTAAAGCAAGTTTAGTGGCAATCTTTCTCTTAATAAAAGGGGAACACAACTGATTCTATGATTTATATAGGTATCATATGAATTTACAACAAAAGATGTGGGATACATTTTATAATCTGAGGGGGCATACTTGCCACCTGAGTGCCATAGAGTGTAGCCTTTAATAACATCTGAATGATGCAGACCTCTTCTTGCTCTCTGGATGATAATTTTGGGAATAGCTTCCTCTTCTGTTTAGGATATGATATCACGAAGATGAGGGATAATAAAAAGATAGACAAATCTATATAATCTTGCAATCTTATGGTGATGATTCCCCCCCCTTTTTTTACAATCATTCTTGAATCATGTTATTGATTTTTACCCCAGCCTATGCTATAAAATGAATTAGAAATGGTTAAATAATATTACTGCCAATAAAACCATGCTGTATACTCCACCATCGACATATGCAGTAACCTTTTCAGAGCAAATCTGCAATGTTGTAAATTGCATATGTAGCACAAATCACTAAAATGTACCTGTCCTGTTTTCTAATCTGGGTTCTTTGAGTTTATCCTTTCCTTTCCTTTCCTTTCCTTTCCTTTCCTTTCCTTTCCTTTCCTTTCCTTTCCTTTCCTTTCCTTTCCTTTCCTTTCCTTTCCTTTCCTTTCCTTTCCTTTCCTTTCCTTTCCTTTCCTTTCCTTCCCTTCCCCTTCCCCTTCCCCTTCCCCTTCCCCTTCCCTTCCCTTCCCCTTCCCCTTCCCCTTCCCTTCCCCTTCCCCTTCCCCTTCCCCTTTCCTTTCTTTTTTGGCAATACCATCATTTTCATAATTTGACATACACACATGACTTGTCAGGAAAAGGGTCCCATGTTCAAAGAGAATAAGTAAATGGTTTTGCTTTCCTTGCCCTTGGGATTGGTAGCTCACAACCAGTTATGGTACACAGGCCTTGAATGATGCCTACATGTTTTGTGGTTTATAAATCAACTGTGGAGTTCCTGGTGCTTTCTGAGCTTGGTTGTTTGCTTACAGATGTTTCATTGCCCAACTAGGTAACTTCATCAGTATACTGGGTAATGGGTTCATTAGGTAATGAAACATCTGCAAGCAAGCAACCAAGCTCAGAGAGCACCAAGAACTCCACAGTTCAACCCTGAGCTACTATTATAGCTCTATTATAACTCAACCCCTGATCATGTTTATTTATTTTGATTTTAGAAGACCATCTAATTGTCATGTGTCTTAGGTTGGGAGCCAAAGGCTATGCTCCAGAGCCATGCCAGTCTCCTAAACTCCACTTATATATTAATTATGGATTTTATTAAATATGCATGCTATGCTCTCTGTTAAATATAAACTTTATATTTTATTCTGTATCACTTCTCATTATTTAAACTTTTCAGGCATCTTGAATCTATACCTGTGCTCCAATGTTTCCTCTTTCTTTTTATATACTAGCAGGCAGCTAGGCTACCAAGATGGGAAATAAAACTTTCCAGTCTTTTTTTTTTTTTTTCTTGGATCAATATCTTCAGTTCATCAGAAAGAAGAATCACACTTCCTATATATGTTCACAGTTAATCCATTATTATTTTAAAATTGAACTCCAACATTGTCATATCATGATCATATCTATCTGGTGACCAGGATTGCAAGAGGAAAAAATGGAACACATTCATTTGCATAAATTTACATATGTATTAATCTTAATCCATTATTCCTATTATATTAAATATGAATCCTTTATTGATAGACTACTGTATCAATAAAGAGCATTTCTATCCCATCTCTCATAACTCCAGAAGATATTTCCAAACTTAATGAGAAAAAGAAAACTGAGGCATGATTATCTAATGTCATTGTCGTGCTTACTGATTCCTGCACTGTTGCTACCTGCTTTACTTCAAATACTCAAGTTGGGCTGATTGTATTTGACCTGCAAAACTCTGGATGATCACTAGATAGCAGCAATATATCTTTGTTGCCATTTAGTGAATGTCTACATTTTTCAGCTACAATTCAAGTAAACATACAGGTGCAACGAGCAATAAATGCAGGAAATATTTCTCACACCACAGCTCACATAAGCCTTCTGATGCTTTTTTTGGTAAACCTCCTGATGCTCCAGTGCTGTTGATGGCCAGCTAGGATGGGCTGCTGAAAACAGTGACATTTTCTTGGTGTTAAAGGTGTGCTCAGCATCCAAGATGCTCCCCCCCCCCAAAAAAAAGGTCTGTAGTGTTGCATCAAAAACAAATGTTTGGTCTGCCTATGTATGTAACACAGGAATGGGCATGAAACTTAGATATGTCCTTATCAATATATGTTCCATGTTGGGGTGATTTGTTTTGGTTGGGTTTTTGTTAGATATAGAAGCACTCCTTTGAGAATCAGTCCGGGGACCCTGCCTGGAATTGTCCCAACACAATTGTCTGTAACGATTTGTTACAAGAGAACATGAGTATCATCCTGCATAGAGTATCAGCACTTTGCTGAACCATTAATCAGGATAGTTTTAATAAACTGACCTGCATTATATATTTGTGGTTTTGTCTGTCTGGTTGGACACATCAACGTTCAGCAACCATATATAGGATTTGCACTGATTTCCTAAGGCAGGGTTCTTGGCCAAGACCACAGCTTCTGGAAGTGAGTAGGGAAAAGTGGTCAAATTAATGTCTACATAGTGCAGAAATGGTGAAGGGATGGGGATAATGTATACACAGCTACTGAATGTAGACAGACCTATGCATATTACATCTGTTCCATGAGTACACATCAGCTTTGTCTGAGTCCTAAATCCCTGGACAAATCAAGCCAATTCTATGACTCCACAATGTGAAATGGGATCCTTCTGAAGTGATCCAAACTGACTTTGGGTGTGATTTGCCACTGTGCCTTTCTCCTGCCTCCTTCCCTTTCCCCCAAAGGCCACTTTTAGATTTCAGTCCTCTGTGAAACAGCAGGGTGAGGGAAAGGAGAAAGAAAACAGAGTTGAGTGACAATGGAGCTTTTTTCTAATCACACAGAACAGGTTGTTAGGGCTTTTTTCCCCAGGACAGCAAAAAAAGGGAAGGATTTTGAGTCACATATTATCCTCTGCCTGCATTTAAAAGGTGATCTAATTCTATTGTTGGGATGAGGAGAAGTAGTGCAGGACAGGGAATGTTGAACTGTTTACTACAAATGCCGTCTTATTCTATCCAAAAGTTACAAGCTTTTTCCTTTTTAAATCAGAATGTAATGTACTGAATGTAAAGGAGTCTATCTCCATATACCTATCCTTTTTTAATTTCACAGTTTACTTGCCAAGGAGTTGCTCCACAATGTCTGCAGTCTTCACAGATGTTGCCCATCAGCAGGGGATTAGAGCATGTGAACCTCTCCCAAATCTGACAACAAGAAAGGATTAGCAAACTGTCTTCTTCCAAACCTGCAAAGACTCCTTTGCAGAAAAAACTTCCATGCTATTGGATGGAAATTTGGCAGGCTTAAGTCCCACAGAATAAACTTTGCCTGCAAATGGCATCTAATTTTGTCCAACCTAATAATTTTAAAAAGTTATAAGCATATTCTTAAAAAACAAAAACAAAAAATGTAAAAGAGCCTAGATCCAAAATCATGCAAATCTTTGCACAGATATGTTTCATTGTTGTGGACAGTTCTACTGTGCTCGTAGATTCTTCCCATTTTATTAAAAAAAAAAAAAAGACAGTTCTTTTCCACTGATACACAATGAGAGGCACAAAGCTTTGGTTTTAAAAAATAATTGAATCCCATGCAGACTGAAACTGGTTTGTAGACACACATAAACTGTAGCTTTTACCATATCTAAAACTTGGGTTTCTCTTAACATAAAGTCATTAATTGCCCAGGTAGAAATTACTATAATTCCTATTCTGATTTTATGACTTATACTGTGCTGATTATTGCTGTTGATAGTCATATATTACTTGAAATTTAACAATGGTTTGTAAATTCAGTTCTTAAAACTAATCAATCTAATATTGAAAATTTTAAGCTAATTCTATGATGCTTATAAATTCCCCATTTATCTACTCTTTATTTTTTTTCTTTTTTGCCTTGTTTTACCCTTTTTACTTTTTAAATGTCTCTTTTTCATTTCTTAAAAATTCTTCATAAAAATATAGTAAAGGATCTGTAATTTCATATTTGGGAAGTACATAGATTGTTCTTAAACCAAATACAAATGAGATTGTCAATATCTGGAGATCAGAAACTTGAACTCATGTTTTCTTTTCCATAGTTCTGGTCTTAAATCTCTTGATTCAATGTGAGTTTCTATTTTAAAAAATTAGTTCAATTAAATGTTTAAAACTTCAGTTCTGATACAAAAGTTCTGAAATTTCAGTTCTGATGCAAATGATTTAAACTCCTATATATTTGAACCACTATATTGCATCAGGATCTGCTTAAAGAGAGCAAAGACAAGTAATCAGAAAAAATTTGCAAATAAGTCATTGGGTAGAGATATCTGTATCTCCTAATAGTACTTATTGGATACTGAAATCAAAAGAATATAGTTCCAAATAAGTATGTTGAACCATTAATAAGATTAGAAATAATTATTACTGTATATGAGTACTGTATATTCAGAGTCCAAAAATATGTTAAAATTGTTTAACTAGTGCTAAACTTAACTAAAGCTATGGAGACAATTTACCACAGAAAAGTAATAAAACTTAACTAAACATTGGTTGAATGAATGAATCTTTAATGTGATGAAAATTGGTTTTCTCATTACTTACAGCCTATGTTTTGTTTGTATTTCAAAACAAAAATATCATAACTTTATGTATATTATTAATTTATTAGATTTATATTCTGTCTTTTCTCCAGCAGCTCAAGATAGTCTATACTGGGACCCATCTTTGTTTTATCTTCAAAATAATAACCTTGTGAAAAAGGATGGGCTAAGAGAGAACAGTCAGGCCCAAATCATCTAATGACTGGAAAGACTGCTGAAGGTGGATGTGACCCTGGGTCTCCAATCATGTCTAATTTGCAGTCTGAGCATCAGCTCTTAAAATCAGCAAAAATCACACCATGCATGAACAGGATAATATCAGTGTGATTGAGGGATAGCAAGGTTTGCAGAAGCATAATGTAATTTTAAAGGGGAAACAAACCAAACCAAAATTAATGGATAAACATGTCCAAAGCACTTCACTGGAAGACTGGGCATATTCAGTGGCTGTAATGGGAATTCCCAATGCAAAGAAAATGGGAGTAGAATTAGATATCCTGAAAAAAAAAAAAAAGCATGGACTAGCTAAACCTCCAGAAGAGAATGCTGAATACTCCACCCTGTAACAATTTGTTGCAAATCCAGTTGTGAAACTGAGCATTTCTCACATTTGTTACCTGAGTTATTTAAAACCTAATTAATTCCAGAACTGCAGTTGTGTGGGTGGTCACAATCAATGCAACAGTTGAGTAACAGCTCCACCCTATCAAGGCCAGGCTTTCATAAATCTGTTTCGTTTCTTTAGAAAAGACATAATTTCTACCATTTCATGAAAAGGGAAATATTATGATTATACTGTTTTAGGCCACCAGCAATTCATTCATCAGAGGAGAGAAAGGAGAAAAAAGACCTGATATGATTAGAAAGAAAAAAAAAGAGGGTCATTGACACATGAAAGCTGACTAGCAAGTCAGCATGAAAAAAGTCGGTGTCTTTGCCTATCCAAGAACACATGGCTTGAACAAGTAGGAGAGCTGGAAGGGTGGGGGTGTGAAAGTTGCAGCATATATCATAATTGGGCATGTGGATTTTTTTAGCACCTTGACTCAGAAACGTTATGTTCTACTTTTTTATAACACAACAATAAACACATTAGGACTTAGTAGGTAGGTCATGTCTAAGAAGTAAACAATTGGCCTAAAGTCAGTGAAGAACTTCCATGACTATGATGGCAGATGAACCTAGTTCTAGGTCAACATCTGAACTATTATACCACACTGGCTCTTTGCTAGAGTATCAATGACTACTAACCTTCTGATTTTCTTTAGAGAGGGATGTATCAGATTTGGAAGATGGTCTGTATCAGAGTTTTTCAAACTTTTTAACGCTGAACTCTAGGCTTTCACAAGAACTTGATAGGTTCCATCACAGGCTAAGGGCCACTATCTATCACTTGAGCTTCCCTTCTTAATCAGGAGTTCTGGGGTATGTGTGTGTGTAAAGAAGGACCAAACCACCATCATCATCCTCCCACCAGACAAAGGCCAAACCACAGTTATCATGGATAAATCACAATACTTACAAAAAGCCAAAAATTATTGGAGTACAAAGAAACCTACATCCCAGTTAACATCAACCCAATACAGAAACTAGAGAACCTTATCAAGAGAACCCTTAATGACCTAACCAAGAAAGGCCAGATCACAAAAGAAGAACAGTGGTGGATGAAAAGCAGTGGACCCATCCTCCCACGTTTCTATGGATGACCAAAAATACACAAGCCTGACATACCTCTCTGACCAATTATATTGTTACCAGTGACTCCAACATACAACATAGCAAAAGAACTGACAAAAAAGTTTGGACATCTCACAGAGAGGAGCAAATATTCTATCAACTCCCCACTACAGTACCGCTAGAAAATCAAAGATGTACGTACAAATAGATGAAGATGAAATTATGGTGTTATTTGATATCACAGCACTCTTTACATCCATAATCCCAGAACTAGTGAAAGAATCCATGTCAGCAGCACTACACAACACACCCAACCTAACCAAATACACGAAGATCGAAATACCCAGAATCATGGACCTTATTACTATCTATTTTCAGTTTGATGGACAAATATACCCACAAATCAAAGGCACACCCACAGGATCACCACTCTCAGGACTCATAGCAGAAATTGTAATGCAGCATCTACAAATGATAGCACTTCCACGCATACAACCAAAAGTATGGATCTGGTATGTAGATGACACCTTCATTATAATAAAAAGGAACAACTAGAGAAAACACATGAAGCTATCAACAACATCTTCAAAGGAATAAAATTCACTAGAGAGGAAGAAAGCAACAACACACTACCCTCCCTGTATATTCTCATCAGCAGAGGAAACAACAGCAAATTAGAAATTCAAGTCTATTGGAAAGCAACCCACACTCACCAAGTACTCCATTACCAAAGTAACAACACAACCTCTCACAAGAGGAGCTGTGTAAGAACATTATTCAGATGAGCAGAAATGCATTGTAGCAACCCAGAACAGCAGAAAAAGGAAACAGACCACCTATACAACATCTTCCAACAAAATGTATATCCACACAACATTATCAAAAAGTGCCTGACCATTCAACCTATTACAAAACAACCAACACAAGCTATGAAAAGGATAACACTGCCATACATCAGAAATGTGTCAGAAACAACCAACAGACCATCTCAGAAATGTGTCAGAAACAACCAACAGACCATCACAACCACATGGCATCTCTGTAGCACACAAACCAACTAAAGCTCTTTAAAATGTCTTAAGTAAACCAAAAGACCCAATATCCCAAGAAGAAAAAACAGGTGTCATCTACAATGTACAGTTGTATGTACACTGTACATACAGTTGTACATACAATGTACAGTGTAAGGACTGTAACAACTACTATGTAGGACAGACAGACAAAAGGCTAGCAGAGTGCATCCATGAACATCATCTAGCAGTCAAAAGACATGATGAGAACTCCTTAATCTCACAACACATGGACAGACTTAACCATAGTTTCAACTGGGAAACTAGACCAAGCTAAGTCCAAAAATGCAAGGGAATTCCTGGAAGCTTGGTATTCAGACAAGTCAGCCATCAACAGACACATAGAGATAAACAACATCTACACACTATTCAAAAGAGACAATAAAAAGGAAACAAAAAGATCAGAACATCTCCTTGCCAGCAATCATCACCCAGATAAGCAGAAATTAACACCAAGATTAACACCAGACAATCAAATAGTAAACAATACCCTAATCAAGGAACTACCAAGAGAAAAAAAACCTCACCCCCCCCCCCCCACCAACACTGGCAGGGCAAGCCACTGTATCTAAGCAGAGAGCAAACCCCAGTCCATTCTAGCACTGAAGATGTTACCTAGCTGGGTAATGAAATGTTTGCAAGAAAACAACCAAGCTCAGAGAACCCCAACGACTCCACAGTGTTTGTGTGTTTTAACTAAAAGTTTCTGCTACCTGAAGTAGTTTGAAAAATCCTGGTCTATATCTTTTCATCCCTCCATATCATCAATTGTAGACTTAATCCACTTCATATGAAACCCAATTTGATAAAATGCATATCTGCAATTACCATTTAAGTTGGTCTTGTTCTATCCTCATGTCAGCATGACTATAAGCTCTTTTAAGGAAATCTGGTGTATATTGAAACACTTTGGCAACAGCATGTGAAGTATTCAGTCTGGACTTCAGGTTACCACACCCTCCCACTGCTGTGACCTCCTACCTTTCTGTTCCAGGAAAGAATTGCCAATTACCCTCCTTCCTCCGGGTGGGTTTTCCTCAACACTTTTTACATATGTTTGTCTATGTGTATACACATTAAGTTAAATTGAATTTATAGACACAAAGTAAAAGCATCAAAATGTACATACATAAATGCACAACAAACAACTTAATAAAAACCCTTTCTTACTGCTGTATTTCTTTCTAAAGGCTTTTAATCCCATCTTTACCATGAGTTCTATAACAGCACAATGATTGTAGCTCTTGCCTTATAAAAAGAAGGTTCACAACTTGGTAGAAATAGAGGTGACCCCTTTTACCTCAGATTATTTTCTTATGTCTTTCCATAAGTCTGAAAGATCATATTTAGGAAATCAGGGGGGCCAGATAAATTATTGTACAATGAAGAACAGGACATTCGTACACAGCCTGTGGCCCGCTCATCACTAAATAAGTGCAAGAACACCATCTCCCACCCTTGAAAATTTCACTGAAATGTTATTCACAATTGAAATAAATTCCCAGAGCAAATTCTCTTTCCTCAGATTGAAACAAAAACAATAGGAAAAAAAAGCATGCACACACCCCACCTGCATAGTAGGTGTGTGGTTGTGTGGTTTTGCGCACACGTGCATCATATACAGAAGCTTTTCCAAAACAAACTCAGGCTTTCAGTTTAATTAATTAAATTAAATTAAATTAAATTTATAATTTACCCAATTTAGGTGCTGCCTGAATATTGAACTCCAAACCATTCTGGGAGGCTCATTCTATAACCAAGAAAATAAAATACAACACAATTCAAAAACACACCCAGCAAAACACACACACACAGAGGTTTGTTTGGTGAGGTATCCTACAATTAGTATTCTTTTAGGCACTATAATCCAAGGATGTATAGGCATGGCCACATGAATTGCAAATGCTATACGGACACTATAGGATGAACTCATGAAGAAGTGTCACTTAGAGCATTGCTGTAATGTTTAAACAGCACTGAAATTCATACTGGAAATGTTCCAACAGTTTTGGAGGAGAAGGAGATGGGGGAAGAGTTCTATTTGTCATTGTTTTAGAATATAATATTCTGACCTTAAAAAAAATCTGTAATGAAATGAAACAAAGTCATATACTTTTGTGGGATAAATGAAGTGGTAGACCCATCAGTTAGAAATTAATAAATCAGACCCAAATGAGAAAGGAGTTTTACATACTTTTAACATGTTGTTGCAGCCATTCAGAAATAGCAAATTGTTGTGCTGGGGGTCATCCAGATCTCTGCAGCTGTGGTGGAGCCCATCACCATTGGCAGCAGCCATCTTGCTTTCTTTGTGTGGCAGCAAGGCTCAAAGAAAGAGGACAATGTGCCATTTGTACCATCTATTGGTAGCATCTATAGCAACTGAAGAATTTGGAGTTAGAAGGGAAAGGACTTTTGAACTGTAGGTTGAGTGGATTCCAGTAGATGGTTTTGAAGATTGGTGGTAACTGAAGTGGAGCGGTCTGGTCTTCCTCCGAGTGAGGGGGGCAGCAGTGACCTTTAGATTGCCCTGGTCTTAGAGAATATTGGTTTATCCCTATGGTTGCCCCTGGTGACAGCAGTTGTGTACCCAGGGGGTGGTGTGATATGAGTGTGTATGTGTGATGGAGGCAGCTGACTGACCAGTGTTTTCCCTCAGGCATTGGGCCAAGCTGTTAGATGAGATTCTTTTTAGAGGGTTATTTGTGTATATACAGTATGTGTGCTGCTGCTTTGGGTATGTTTTTAACGTTTGTTTTGGTATCTTTGTTGTTTTGTATAACTGGAAGTTAGCTGCCTAGAGCCTCATGGGGAGTGTTCAGCCATACAAATGGAATGAATGAATACATATATGTTACTTTTGTTTTAATGCACCTCAGCTTTTGTAAGTAAACCCCATTTCATCAGAAGCACTAACATTCGTCAGTGGATATTATATGTACCCTGAATATGGAGGGAAGGCTTTAAAAAAAACTGGTTATTTAAGAAAGATGAAATCCAATGCCGTCCCCAAGCAGACTTCCACTTGTACAATGGGACTGTTTTGTTTTGTTTTTTCCTCCCTGCAGCTTTTCATAGCTTTCCAAATCTTCATACGATGCTCCTCTTATTCTTGACTTCCTTTAGTTTTCCACGTCTCCCCTACATTTTCTCACAAAAGCTTTGAGGGTGCACAGAGGTCTGCAGGATGACTGGGAGTCAATTGTCAACATGTTCTAGCAAGAAGGGTTATTTGGATGTCACCCAAAATGAAGCCATTTAGTGACCTATTTGCGTATTGGATTCATTGGGCTCAGAAAAGATGATGCTGCAATCAATGAGACTCCTGTTAAGATGCCACAAGGCTTTTTGTTTTTGCTGCAGCAAATGAACACGGTTTCCCTGTGAAATTTGTTTCAGGCACCCTTTCTAAGTGCTATTGTGCTGGTCTTGTACCATGATTTCTACTTTCTAAACAGGAAAAAAAAAAAAAAAAAAGACAAACCGCAGCAGCAGATGCACAAAAACATATGTAAAATGTGTTTTGCTTGTTCCCAAAAGCCCCTTGGGGAATGCTTTGCAAGGAGTAGTTAGTGGAACTAGCCATCCATTGCAAAATCTAGCTGCCTGGCATTTCATCACCATGCCATGGAGACGCTTCCTCAAAGTGAGAATGTATTGACTTGAAGCAACAGTAGATACCAAATCATCCTAAAAGCTTTGCAGAGTTGTTAAACAATAACTCAGAACAAAGTCACACAGAATGCATATTTCTCTGTTCAACTAGATGATTAAAAGAAAAACATTTATTCACACTCCATTTACATTTGTTAAAGTGCCAGGATCGCCAGTCTTCCAAAGAGTGGGTATGTTCAGGATAAATAAGTTAAATCTAAGAAATTAATTAGTTCTACTAATTATGATTATTCTGGTATAAATTAATAAACTTCAACAGACATGAAAAATAAATATTTCTTTGCAATTGTAATTACCTGCATAGAGAGCATTAATAAGTCATAGGAGGTTGTAGAACAAAGTAGATTATTTTTGGGAAAAAAGAAATAAACCTCTGAATGATCCATCATACGATACCTAGTTCTGTCAGTGCTGAAGTAAAGAGTAGCTACACAACTGAAACCACAAAGTGCAGAGGTTCTTTTACCAGTTTTGGCAATTCCCAACATCCTTAAATGGGATTGTTTGGGTAAATGTTCATCTACAATGAATGGCTTCAAATAAGTCATATTTTGATGGCCATCTCTGATATTTCAGTCATAGTGGCATGTCAAAGTTTGATGGTACCATATGCACAACACAATTGCAAGTCTGTAGAATATTCTTAACCATAGTTATGAGTTACATATACTAGACGCTTTTCTAATCCCTTCTTCTGTAAAACTTAATTCCTTCTGGAGTATTAAAAAAATAGAAGAGCTGACAACTCTCAGTGTTCTCCAACACAGTACCTTCTAGTCTATGTTGAATTTTCAGCCAGGGAACTATGGTAGTTGAAGTTGCCTTAGGCCCTTTTGGCTGATTTTTCTTGATCAACTGACTCACGGAGGCAGAGATAACAGAATCACTACCACAATTAATTAAAGCAGGAAACATGTTAAAATACATATGAATGATGTTTTTTCTTAACATTTATACAGTCATAAAATGTAAGAACTGGAAAATATCTAGTCCAGGAGTTTTCAAAGTTTTTCAGGCCACAGAACCTGGTGTTTTTTTTTTTTTTAAATCCCAGAACCCCCAATCAAGAGCCTGCATTCAAGTGAACTTTTTTCCCCTTAGCTTTTCACAGAACCCCATCATATTCCTGAGGACCTCTAGGTTACACCAAATAGTTTGCAAATACCTTGTTCTAGTCCAATTGCTCACTCTGTGCAAGAATCCACCACTCCTGTGCCCCTGACAGATGGCTAATTTCTTTAACACCTCCTGCAAAAGAGAATCCACCATCTCCAGAGACAGCCTGTTCTACTTTTCAACATCTATTATGGTTGGAATGTTTTCCTGATATCCAACCAAAATCTACTTCCTTGTAATTTAAGCCCTCTGTTTCCTATTGTGTTATCTAGAAGACTCTGAACCATTCTGCTCCATCATCTATACAGTTAAAGAGAGTGGTCATATCTCCCACCCCACATCCTTCTCCTTCCTAGCACCTCCAGCTTTTCCTCTTATCTTTTTGCCTTTCAAGTCATTATCACCTTGGTTGTACTCTTCTGGACAAGTTCCAGTTTGTCAATGTTCTTCCTGAAGATACTGATTTACAATATATGTTAGTTTTATATTAGTACATATATGTGCGCATGAATGTACACCTGTATATAGTGTTTGACTTGCTGGCTTGATAGTTTTATGTAATAGACTTTCATTTTTTTCCTTTTACCGCTGTTTTATCTGTTTATTTAGTTTATATATTCATTCTGTGACTTTATTAGTTCATTTCTTTGTTGCTGCCTTGGGCAATGGAAACATGGTAGAAGGAGAGAATATAAATCTCAAGCTGAATGAACAAATATATATATATCTCAGTCTTGGTCTAGGCCCAAATTAAAAGAATATGCATAACTAGTTTAAAAGTTTAAAATTTAGACTAACTTTTAACTCTAATTAAACTTTCCAACTGCCAAATGTTAGCTTTTAGATAGTAAAAGCAAGTTTAACTTTTAAAGAAGCCTGAAGTTTAAATGTGGTTGTTACAACCTGCCTCCAAGATAGCCACTCCTAAGTTTTGTTTGGAGCAATAACTTTTTACCAGAATTGTTTTCTGAAAGACAGAGAGTAGCATGATTTCATGATGCATGGTCTGTGAAGAACTACAAATCTTTATTTATTTATTTAGTTCATGCTGGCCTTTTAAAATGTATGTTTGTATTTTCTCTGCACTTTCAGAAGTTGATGGGGTAACTTATTGATTGCAGGAAAGTACCGCAACCCATTCTGGTCTGCAAAAATGTGGATGAGCATTTCATAGCAATAAAGAGTGAGCTTTTCTTACATCTTTTTGCTGCTAGCTAGTGATTGTCTCAGTTTCTGCATCCCAGATCTGATAGTTCTACAAAAGAGATACCAAGCACAAGCAAGAAGAGGCAGATTCCTGTAAGAATAGGATCCATTTCTATTGCTAAATTTACAGGATCCAGAAAATGTATAAATAAGTTAAATTATTTGAACCATTATTTGGTTAGGAATGGAATGTTGGACTAGATAGGACTTTGGCTTTGAGCTATCTCATATTTGTTGGATTGTGGTCCTTCTGCTGGATAAAGACCAAATCCCTTAACTCACAGGGTATATAAGTATAAGGGGAAATAAAACCCTTTCATTTACCAACTTTGGACAGAGCTGGCTCTATTATTGGAAAGACTGAGACATTTACCTTAATCAAAAGATGTTGGTCAGCACTGGGAGTCCCTCAGCTATTGACTCCAGAGCCAGATCTGTGTCTTGAGACACCAGATGTTATCTCCTACTTGGTTCTTTACCCCTTAGAGTAACCTGCTGCTCTCAAGTGTGCTGGAGTTCCTTACCCCATTGCTAAGTGCCAGTCTAATTATCTTTCACTTCCAGCAGCAAAAAGCACAGATGTAGGCAAACTACAGCCCTTGGGCATCATGAAGCCTCAGCTTCAAACTCCTAGCACTTCTTCCCAGGACTGTAGTGCTATAATTTGACAGCCAAATTCAGGGCAATTTTAAAATACAGTTTACTGTAAGCAATAAACCAGGAATTTTCCTCCTCCATGTCCCCACCCCACCCCACCCTACTCCTGCGGGGCTGAAAGCCCCACTTTGAGTATCTTGCTAGCAACTGCATCTGAAAAATTCACAAGTGGGGTAAGGGCAGAAACTGAAATTGATTCCATTTTATTTGTATTTAATTAAAAGTATATGCAGCTAACATGATTACTCTCTAGCCATTTTTATCTTCTGTCACATAAAACATCATAATGTGATAATTACCTTGAGAGGTTTCTGGGATTGGTCTTCATAGTTTTGGGGCCATATGAGGTCACAGGGCTTCAAATTATGCTCTTCTGCCCTTTAAAAAAAGGCCCTACCACCCATGGCTGCTTCAATCCTCAAAGTAAAATGAAATGAAACTGCTTCCCAGTCTAAAAAATGATAAAGAACATTGTATGTTCCCATAGATCCAGTAGGAATATACGAGCTGTCTTCATTCTACACCTATGTGGAATGAGTGAATTCTGTATTAAGAATTTATATAGACCACAAGCCCTTTGGTTAGGACCTCAGTTTGATCCAGTGCATCTTTCCTTCAGTAGAGTTCTTATATTAGTGATGGAGAGAGAGACAAACACCTTAAGTCACAGGTTTCTCTTTTATCTCGCGCTAGGCTATATGCCACATGCAGGCAAGCATAAAACAACAGTCAAACCTAGGGCTTCTGATCTAATTTATTCAGGAAAACTATCATTTAATAAAAGTTATGTAGTTCTGAAAAAGGCTGAGACCAGAAATATTAAATCATTTTTAATCATTTCAGATCCTTCAGTTTCAATGGTTTGATAAATGCTTTCCGGATATCAAATCCCCCAAGCTTTTGGAGCCAACTTTTCTGGATGAGAATGAAAGCAGCGATATAAACTTTCTAACTAGCTCATTTTGGCTGGAGTTTCTTGAGGCAGATGTTACAAATGACATGGCTTGCTTGTTCTGGGCCTTGGCATGGAAATTATTCACCACAGCAGACGTGGTCTTTTCAGCTTCACTCCCAGTTATGAGCTTGTGATTAACACACCACACTGCCCTGAATAGTTGTTGTTTTCCCTCCCTCCTCATAACTACTGGGACCTGTTCAGAATGATAAGGATAATCTCCCTGACATATTATATTTTGAGAGACAGTTTCCCTTGTTCATCTGGTTTCATTCCATTCTTCTGTCTTTTAGTTGCAGGATTCTTTATGTTCCAGTGGCTCACCCACGATCTTCAGGAGCCTCACCATTCACAGGCAGTGATCCATATCACTTCTTTGACGGGTGCTGGAAGACACCCTTGAGACAGATTCTCAGTTATGGCTGCAGTGATTAACATGCAGTATTTATTTCTGCATAACCAAAGAGCATGTCTCTTCTATATAGCTCAATCATTTTCTCAGCTGAAGTTAAGGTCTATTTTAGGACATAGCTTTCTTTGACAGTCAAGATTGTGTTACTGGTGTTGTTTCTGCTGTTACTTTACATTCAATACTGTGACATCTCTCCCCCAACCCTCATGTGATATCTACAACAACAGTTCTTTGCATGATTATTAATTTAGCAATGAAGAAGGTAGAAATTCTCATCCATGATGTGGGCAGTTCTGCACTATCAATATGTTGGGCTACTTCCAAAAGATTTAATAGAACTAAATTATATAAATTAAGCACATTATCACATATTGGATTCATTGGCATAGTGTTTAGCTTTCAAATGTGATCTTTATTCATGCATTTATTAGTAAAGATTACAATAAAGAAGGGATAACATTTTATGGAGAAGAGTGTTCATAAATTTATATACAATTATATTGTTAGGAGAGAAAGAATAAAGAGACCATAGAATTATAGAGTTGGAAGGGACCTTAGAGATCTTGTCCAAGCCTCTGCCCAAGGCAGGAACCCTCAAACCATTCTAAACAAATGGCTGTCCAACCTTTGAAGACCTCCAGAAATGGAGCAACAATAACTCCAGTATGCAGGTGGTTCCACTACTTTAGAGGTCTCATGGTTCCCTTCATGTTGAGTTTGGATCCCTCTCTGTAAAGTTTTCACCCGCTGGTTCTTGTCCTATCTTTGTGCAAATCCATACCCTGTTCTCTGTGACAGCTCTTCAAATCTTCTCTTCTTTAGGCTTTTTAAACCATTCTTTATAGGATTTAGCCTGCAAGCCCCTCATCATTTTGTTGCTCTCCTCTGCATTCTTCCCAGTTCCTCAGCATCCTTCTTATATTGTGGCAACCAAAAGTGGACACAATATTCCAGTGTGGAGCAGGGGATTACATTGGCTCTTTTGGCACCTGCAGGACACTGCTAGCTCACGCTTAATCTATGGTCACCCAAATTACTTTCTCAAACATTCTTGCTGAACTAGATGTTTTACTCCTCTGGACTTTTCATGTTAGGACAGCTGGCTTGGGTGTCTTTCCAGGCAGCAAAAGTCATGTTCAGTTCACACTTTTATGTATGCTGGCTTTCAGCTTTAGTGATCATGTAACTTGAAAAATAAAATCATAAATTCATGGATTCTAATACTCACCTTTAGAAGATGAGTAAGAGGAACATGGAAACAAATTGAGAAAAAAAGAAATAGTACAAATAAGGTTTTAAAAAAGTAAAGACCAGGAGTTCCAAACCTAAGACCCAGATGGTAAACAAGCAGAATAAACAGAGGTATCTGAAGGGGTCAAGGTGTAATCATAAGCCATGTAATCATAATTTATGTGCATCGGGATGCACTTATAAAAGGGCGGAGCTTCAATAGCATGCTTGTGGCTGCCATCTGGCCTTTTTTTTAACTCTCTCCCTGTGGATACCCCTGAGGATGAGGATCCTACTCAGGAAGCAGTGGCTTAAAGAAGCAGTTAGGTCATGGAAATCAGTGGGCAACAGACAGAGAAAGGGAAAGTGGAAGGCACTGTAAATCAAGAAACGTGGGGGCAGGGGGAGGCAGGTCAGGACAGGATAATGAGAAATACAACTGTGAACAGAACAATGCATACCATTTTCTACCCAGCTCCAACCGGTAGAAACTCTATCTACTCTTCTCCTGTTTGAGATTTTCATCATGTTTTATTAAGATGATCCTAATAGTTTTACCATGCTCATCATAAGAACTATGTTTGTTTGTTTTTTAAAGAAATGAAATAAATCTTGAGTAATCATGCCCATACTGGGGACATCTGTATAATATGCATGATTTTTTCCCCCACTCTTGCCTCACCCTGCTTCTCCCATTTATTTATTTATAGCACACCAATCCCTCCAGGACCTTGAGGTGGAATATATGATTCTACTGCTTAAATAATCACATTAAATGAACCCACCTCTTTGAAGTGAATGGAGGTTGCACAGCTAGTATGTTTGGCAGATTGTTCCCTATGTTTTCACTTAGAAAATGTAATTATTAGATACAATTGAAAATAGAACATTTGATCACCATTTCCTTTGAAGATTGTGAGGTGCAATTAGCTTTGTCTTAAGTATAGGGGAACTTGTAATGTTTGCCTACTCACTACCAGTTTGTTTCAGATATGAAACAAACACAAAAGGAGGGGAAGAATGCTAAAATCTGAACTATTTATAAAGTAGATGAGTAGAAAGCTAAACAAATAGAAGTCTCATTTCCCCTAGAACTAGAAAAAGAGAAATAAACATCATGGCTGTCTTAAAGTGTAAAGAAAAAGAGAGAATGAGAGAGAGAGAGAGAGAGAATGGCTTGGTGTTTAGGTTCAGTTATCAAAATCTACAGCATAGAGGCTGTCGGCTTTTGAAATACATAAACTGTTTCTGTCCTTTTGTTTCTATGGAAACTGAGTGCTCAGTGCTTTAGCTGGGCACATGAGAAGTGAAGGGGGAAGAGAAGAGATCTGGAATTGCTTGAAACAAAAGAAGTTGTAGAATATATGGAGGGTGTGGAATTCTACATCCAAAAACAGAAAGGAAAGCCCCTATTTTCTTTTGTTGGGAAGAGAGAGAGAGAGAAGAGTTTTTGGTTGCTGATTAATTAGATCCAGGTCCAAGATTTGACCCTTTATTTCTACCCTGAAAACTTTCCAGTGATGGATTTATTAAGATGAAAAGATTGTTCACCTTGAAGGGGCATCTTATTTTAAACAAGTGTTATTTTAGGCATCTGCTAATGCTGCCTTTCCAGAGTATCGCTGTGATTCAGAAGCAGGCTGGGCATATAGAGTTGTGCATTATCCTCCACCCAAACAGATGGCTTAGGCTTAGTTTTGACAGCTCCAGTATACTGTGTCTCTGGGCCAGAGGTGAGACATCCAAAAGTATATCACAACAAAGCTTGGAGGCAAAGCCAACAAGGTCAAGGGAAAGGTGTAATTCCAAAATATACTACTGGAAGATAGCTGATGCTTCCACAAAGACCTAGCTAAAACAGAAAGCCTTTTCAGTTTTTCTTCTGGTCTAGCAGGGAACAATCCATCCAGAACCTAGGAATACTTTGTTGTCCTAAACATACAGTTAACCAAGAGCCCATGTGAGACAGCAACAGATTTCCTGGTAGAACCAGTATAGATTGCTACACTATAAGAAGAATTGCTGCTTCTACTAGCTCTCTGGAACTTTTCTGATAGGAGCTTGCAAAATCATCCAAATGGTTCCCATGCCTTACACTTGTCAAATATGTAAAGTTCAGAAAGCTGATATAATATGTAACCATGCTTGATAATATAAAACAAACAAACAAACTTGTAAAATTGTGAAACTGGAGACAATAAACTTTTTGGGGCTATTTTATTTTTTAAAGCACAGTATAAATAATTGTGAGAGCCAGTTTGGTGTAGTGGTAAAGGGACAGGCCAG
Source organism: Python bivittatus (assembly GCF_059951505.1). NCBI lineage: Eukaryota > Metazoa > Chordata > Lepidosauria > Squamata > Pythonidae > Python > Python bivittatus. The sequence continues at coordinate 18,953,098 of NW_028277075.1, read as the reverse complement.
AAAGTGGGAGACCATGACTTCTAGTCCCTCCTTAGGCATAAAGGCAGCTGGTGACCTTGGGCTAGTCACTGTCTCTTAGCCCTAGGAAGGAGGCAGTGGCAAACCACTTCCAAAATCTTGCCAAGAAAACTGCAAGGCAGTTCAGGTTCAGGCAGTCACTAGGAGCCAACACTCACTCAGAGGCACCAAAGGGGGCGGGGGGGGGGCAGGAATAATCATAGGGCTTAGGCCTTTGTTCCCTCCATGAAACTCCCAGGTGCTATAGGAAGTTGAGTTTTCCCATTCTGAAGTAGGAGATAGGACTCTGACCTCAGAGGATGAATCCAACCTATTTTCCACTAGCTTCCATTTCTGGCACTTTCCAAGGTCTGACAGACTGACTGACTAACTAGCTGAACCTCAGGATAAGGCTTGCCAGAGTAATCAAGCAAGGGAAATGTTGGGAATCTGAAGTGCCCTCACTTATCTCAGTCCTTCTCCACATTCCTGGAAAGGTTTAGGTCTGGAAAGTTATATTAAGAAGTGGACAATAAGATATAAATGGACAGAGACTCAGTGCTCTGCTGTGCAGGTCACAGAGCGCTCCATGAATAGACTGTTTTGTAAATAATGTCAACCCAATTTCTTATAACAGCCTTTCATTAACTAGGATGTTCATAATAACCCAGTTAGTAGTCCTCACAACTCATTTAATACTTGAAAGTAATGGATCCAAAAGTATTGGATCCAAAAAGAACGGTGCTGCTATATTTTTAAAATATTATCCCCATATTTTGTCCAGGATTGCAAATTCTAAAATTATCAATTATTTCCAAAATTTTAAATACTAATTGAGTAACAAAAGTATACTTAAAAGAAGTGTAAGGAACATGGGAGATTAGACACAGTAAACACATGAGTAAATGGATTTGATTATTACAAATTTGAAAAGATTTAACACATTTATTCTAGCATAAAATTCAAGAGGAGTTTTTGGTTTTTTTTTTTTAATTGAACATTGCTTTGAATATTTGGTAAAATTTATGCCGCTTCTCTTTTTCTGTTAACCAGCCAAACTCGAAAACAGAAAAGTACCTTCACTTTTAAAGTGTCCTTTCTGAGAATGATAAAACTGAGACTGTAAAGATCTGAAGTAATCTGTTCAGCATTTAAAAATGGCAATATGTCATGCAACTGATTTAGTTTAAACAACTGGCACACAGAAAGTAAGAGATTGTGGCCTCTAATTTAGAAGATATTTAAAAAGAAGTAGATAATTAATTAGCTGTACTGATTGCATTATCCATACTAGGTAAAACTATCTCTATGGCTAGAGACACTATATTTCTTATTACCAGATAACCGAGGCAAAAATGGGGCAGCCTTTCCCAACATGATGCTTTTTGGATGTTATGGAACTGCAGTTCCCAAAATCCCCAACCAACGTAGCTAATAGAGGGTGCCTGTTTGGGAAAGGTCAGAGTCAGGAATGCTTCCATGTTTCAAGCTACAAGGTTATCTTGACCAGTAATCTTTGGTCTAATCAAACAAGGCAATTCTTATACTATTTCATTTCAAAGAAAGAACATTTTGTGGATTACCCCAATAAATTGTTGCTTTGTTTTTTCTAGAGGTATAAAAAAATTAATACCCTGAAAATATGCTCACTCTAGCAACAACGATAGGAGAACGAAAACTCAGTAGTCTTTCTAATGCATATATACGTCTTCCAGTCAATGCAGGCTTCCCTTTCATGTCATTTAGAAATATAATTAGGTCATTGTACATGACTAAATGTTTGCTTAGCAATGATGAAATCAAATTGTACTCATCTTGACATACATTTCAAGTATTTTATTAACTATTTTGATTAACACTCTACCTTCTCCTGTCTTTCTTTTTCAAATGTCCTTTCTCCATCAGCCTGAAAATGGAATCAAAATGCAAATAAGAGACCTGCTGATTTCAAAGAGGCTCTTGCTTGTATATTTATGCATTCTGCACTTCTAGATTTAATTAGTGAAAGGTTTTGAAGTTTGCTCCACTGTTAGGCTTGCTAAATGCGAGTAATGACTCCAAAACTGTTAAACTGAATAAATGCTTACAAATGAAAAATAGACACCACCATGTTAGTGCATGCATATATGAATGCTAAAACACCATGCCTGACAGAACCTGCCATGTCACAAGCTGAAGCTCCTCAATTGTATTTTGAATTATTCCTATATTATAATAGCAAAAAGATTTTTTCATCTGAAGAACACTCAGTTGGCATTTAAATCAGTCCTGCAGTATAAATTAATGCAGCAGATGGAGTAGAAAAGGTCTAAACATCCTGGTCGCTTCCAGCTGTTTTAGCCTACAACTGCAAGAATCTCTTGTCATTATGGTAGCCAGAACAGATGAAAGTTGGTTCAGAAGGGAAACTGGAGGGGGCACCAGATTCCTATTCCTGCAATAGATCCCTAAGAAAGTGTACTGGAGGGAGAAGGGAAGCCCTGAGCAATGACTGAAAACAGTGATTTTACAAAAGCATTTCTATTATCAGATAAGAAGTGTTGGAGGATATAAAAGAGAAAAGCTTTTAAAGCAATTGGTTTGAAGCAACAAAACTGAACTCATATGAAGCTAGATTTCTGTTGGGGTGGGGTGGGGGGAAGAGAAGGAGCATGGCTGGCTTACATTGCCACACAAATAAAGCCTGAGCATAACCCATAGCCCTGAGCTAGGAGCAACAAATTCTCAAGAGCTCATGTCACGGTGGCTGTACCTATATCCATAGCTAGCTTGAGGTCTGAGAGGCTCTTTGGTGGGTCCTCGTTATTCCTTAACAAACCACCATAATAGGGCAGCTGCACCCCAATAAGTGCCAAGTGGTTGTTTCTGGGAGCAGCCACAGTTCAATTACTCACAATGTCTTCCCACTGCATTGCTTTTGGGCATTATGAATGATTGAATTTGTAGATGATTCCAAAAGTAGCTTTTCAGTTTTTACAGCACACAACTGGGGGCAGGACTGCCTTAGCACATTATTTTCAGCTTCCTGAGGTTACTATGAATTGACTTTAGGTCACTGTTACAGGGGACCAGAAGTCCTTTTCTCATGAAAGGCAAATAGTGAGCTGTGTATTCCCAAGGAATTATTGAGTCATTATCTGAATAACTCAATAATTCAATAAATAACTGAGATATTGCCTAAACAGAGCACTAACCAGTGACATCCAGAGGGGAAATCAAAACAGGAATCATGATTGAAACCCTGCCCCTTTGCATGTGTATGCAACATTGACATATATACAAAAGGTACAAAAGGGGTGCAGCTTGGATCACATGGTCTTCCTTATTTTGATTCCCCCACCTAACCATCTAAATATTCTACAAAGTGTCCTTTGTAACATTTGAACATGTCAGTCTAATGCATTATCAGAGTTCTTGGTTCATGTGGAAGTCAGTATAGTTTCTTGGTTATAGACAGTCCCTCTGAATATGAAAATGCCTGCTGAGGAACCAGTGTCATTAGAGTGCCATTAGTGGACTTTAGCCAGAGTAAGTACATGGTGAGCTCTCCAGATTCCTGACACCAGCATGGTATTTATGAGATACAGCATATCTTTTACAGGATAAAATATATACATTCTTGATGGATGGATATGCATGGATGAATATCTATTATGGCTGAAATGGTAGCTAAAAAAAATATAGATGACAAAGGGCATGAACATTAGAGATGTTATTGATCTTCATAATTCGTTGCCTCACTATATCTCAGAGACAATTATTTTTCCTCCAGATCTTCAGTAGCAACAAAATAAATGAAATATGTTCGCAGGCAAATAGTAATAGGGAAAGAGATTTGTGATTGTCAGGTGAAGGTAAAGAAAAGTGTCAGAAATTAGGGACAGCTTGGCTTCACAGTGTACCCAATTGGCTTAAAAAGGCTGAAATCTCCCCTCTCCCCCATGTGTTGACCCACTTTTTGAGAAAGGATAGCTGAGTTTGCCCCAAGCCAGTTCAAAGAGAAGTAGGTTTGGCGAATTACTGAACAGTACAGAGACCTAGTTCATTATGAAATATGTTTCACTGACATTAGTTTTATAATCACAGAAACCCCTCCCCCCACATTCAACATATAGTTATAAGGCATTGAATGTGTCTAATGTCACATTTATTTTCAGTCTCAAATCTGATGATTTTTTTAAAAAAAACCCAGAGTCCTTTGACATTTTCCTCCTATAGATAAACACAATATAATTTCATCAGAACAGTGGCACATGCGGGAGTGACATCTATTTTTTTCTCACCCTGGTGGCAGCCTCAGTGGAAATTTCACTATACTACCACAAATAAATATGCAACAAAGGAACCACAAAAATCTCATGTGCTGTGCCATGAATGCAAACAAAGAAGTCGTTTGTTCTAAATTAAGAAAAAACAAGCCCTGACATGATTTCTAATGATAAGTATTTAAGATAGAAATATTATTTTGCAGTGCTATGCAACATAGATGGGCAGTATTTTCTTACAAGCTTACCTTCTAGGAGCTGCATACCAACAGTGGGTAGGACCAACATAAATTGGAGGTGATCTTGCTCTCTGAGCCAGTGTTTCTCAATCTTGACAACTTTAAGATGTGTGGACTGCAACTCCCAGAATTCCCCAGCCAGCAGGGCTGGCTGGGCAATTCTGGGAGTTGAAGTCCACACATCTTAAAGTTGCCAAGATTGAGAAACACTGCTTTGGGCACTTTCAGTGTATTGCACTGCTACCAAATCCATACTTGTTCAGTCCCATGCCATTATCTGTGTTTAGTAGCTATGATGAGGCATTTGTTGTGGTATATCCCCAACTGCAAAAACAAAAGGAAAAAAAAAAAAAGAAAAAAACAACAAACAACAAACAGCAAAACAACAAAACAACAAAACAACAAAACAACAAAACAACAAAACAACAAAACAACAAAACAACAAAACAACAAAACAACAAAACAACAAAACAACAAAACAACAAAACAACAAAACAACAAAAAACAAACTACCTTTCCATTTGCTCTGCCATCTTTATCCAATCTCCTGCTCTTGGACTCAAGCCAGTCTCTTCTTCACAGGAGAGTTGCCTTCATGCTGTGCATTCCCTTCCCTTACAACAAAGAGTAACTGATGATAAACTACAGGTAGTCCTTGACTTATGACCACAATTGAGACTGGAACTTCCATCACTAAACAATGCAGTCATTAAGTGAGTCACCTGATTTTACAACCTTTTTTTGCTGCGGTTGTTAAGCAAATAACCATGGTTGTTAAGTGACTCACATGGTCATTAAGCGAATCCAGATTCCCCCATTGAATTGGTTGTCAGAAGCCCCATGGGAAGGTCACAAATGGCAATCACATAACCCCGGGACACTGCAATCAACGTAAATACATGCCAGTTGCCAAGCGTCCGAATTTTGATCACATGGGGATGTTGCAATGGTGGTAAGTGTGAGAACTGGTCATAAGTCACTTTTTTCAGTGCCAGTGTAATTTTGAATGGTTGTTAAACAAATGATCATAAGTCGAGGACTACCTATACCAAACAAATGCATGCAACATGAACTACAAAACATGGCTCAGTGGCTGGGGCATGAACTGTCTTTCTTCTTTGTACTCTTACATTGGTCAGTGGGAAGAACAGGTTGATACTGTGCAAAACTGGTGGAGTTTCAATCATGAAAATGTGTCTGCCAACTGATGATGATGTCTGCCAATAGACACCTCCCTTCCCTGCTCCAGTTACTTATGGGTATGTCCTGCCAGTTGGAATAAAAATGGCTACAACTGTGCTTGAAACCATTTTGAGGTATGGGGAGAAGAAAGTGGCAGTAAGTGTCCCTTGCCTCTTATACCTCTATCCACACATGTACATGACGAGTTTAATCTTGTCCCATCTTCTGCTATCATCGTTCAGAAATTCTTCTAATGGGTCTCATGCAGAACAATATTCTGGGGAAAAACTGCAACTCTAGGATAAATGGAATCCTTCTCCAGCTATGACAGTCATCTGAAAACCACTGTCCTCTACTGATGCTACTATTAAAAATTTAATGTTTGCTGCATAAGGAGACCATAGCTAGATCAGACCAAATTTGAGCATTCTGTATTGCAAAGTAGCAAAGAAAACTATTATTTGGGAATCTGAAAAGCCCAGATCTTTTTCCTCTCATGTTCCCTTTCAGCTGATTTTTAAGCATGCTGTCTTTGACTGAATAAAGCTATCAAGATGATTAACCATTGGAAACCTATCATCCATTAATTTGAGGCAATACTTGAAAATCAACGATTTTTTGTCGACTTCCAGGGAAAAAAGAGCCGATGGAGAGACCAGCGACATGGCCTTCCACAGGGGAGAGTTCTTGCCCCTCTGTTATTTAATATATATACCAATGATCAGCCTGTTGGTCCTGATACATTGTCCTTCATCTGTGCTGATGATTTGGCACTTACTGCTTAGGGAGCTAACTTCGAGGAGGTGGAAGTTAGGCTTAATCTAGGTCTTAAGAATATGTCAGAATACTATAACAAGAATGGATTAAAACCTAATCCATCAAAAACTAATGTCTGTGCATTCCATTTCAAAAACAGACAAACCAGATGTAGGCTTGATATTATCTGGATTGGAGTGAGTCTGGCACATTGTGAGACACCATGTTACCTTGGTGTTACATTGGATTGAACATTAACCTTTAAAAGACATTGTTGCAATTTAAAGCAAAAGATGTCTACCCGTAATAATCTTCTCAGAAAGTTGACTGGAACTATCTGGGGTGCCCATCCTATTACTCTATGAATGGCCACCCTCGCATTGTACACCTGCCCCATTTGGGGTCGGTCTGTGTACTCTATACATGTGGACAGGGCGCTTAGTGATACATGTCACATCGTTACTGGATGTCTGTGCCCTACTCCGCTTGATAAACTGTATATCTTGGTGGGAATAGCCCCGCCAGGTGTTAGAAGGAGTGTGGCATAAGACGTGGAATATGGAAAGGTGTTACTTGATCCGGCACACCCATTAATTGGTCAGGTACCTCCTACAAAAAGATTGAAATCAAGAAGGAGCTTTTTAGACTGTTTTGAGGAGATTGTTACCACACCTCAAACAGTATGATTAAAAAGATGGAAATCTCAAGCAAAACATCTTTATGATTGGATCGAACTGCTTGAGGAGTTGCCTGGAGATTAGGAAGAGGAGTGGACAATTTGGAGATGTTTAAACAGACTGGGCACTGGTTTGGCTAGAACTAAAGACCACATGGAAAAATGGGGGTTTCTCCCTGAGGACAAGGATATTTATTGTGAATGTGGTGCTATTCAAACAACTATCCATCTTTTACGGTGTCCCTTGGGACCGACATGCACACAGAATGACATGTTGGCTGGAAATATTTTTGCCATCAACATGGCCTGGCATTGGGCAAGAATTATATAAATCCATACTGTTATTAAAGTTTTTAATTTTTTAAATTTAGATTAATAATTTTCCCTTTCCCAGTTCTTGCATTTCTGACATGAGACAAGACGAGATCCATTAATTTGTTGAAAACTATGTAAACTGTTGGTCATTACAACTAGTGGCAGCAAATTCCATAATTTAGCAATAACTTGTAGTGTGACAACTTTTTTTTTTTTTGGTTACCTGATTTGGTCTCCATGTCTAAATTGTACTCCCAATTTGGCTCAAACCTTAATACTGGGGTCAAGCCAACTAGTTAAAAAGGCTGACTGCAGGAACAGTTACTACAGTAAAAACAGTTACCGTTATATATCAGATGGAGTCTGGACGACATGCTTGGTTGAGAAATGGAACCTAGCTTGAAGAAAAATTACTATATTACTGTAACATGCTATACATGGGGCTATCCTTGAAGAGCATTCGAAAGCTGCAGCTGGTTCAGAATGCAGCAGTGTGTACAGTATTTGGTGTCTCTTGATACATTCATATAACACCACAGCTTTGCAAGCTGCACTGGCTCCCAGTAAGCTTCCAGGTCCAATTCAAGGTGCTGGTACCACCTAAAGCCATACATGGCATAAAATCAAGCTATTTGCAGGACTTCCACTGTCCCCCACTGTTTCTGCCTGCCCCATCCATTCTAGCAGGGAAGGGATGCTGTGGGTCCCTTCCAAAAAAACAATGCCATCTTGTCGGACTCTGGAGTTTTGGCTTCTCTGTGGCTGTGCCTGACCCTCCCCAACATCTGGATGGCCCCAACCCTTTTTCAAGTCTCTGAAAACCAGTTTGTTTCCCCCAGGCATTTGGGCCAGGAGGTTAGGTGAGCTCTGCTGATGATATGGCTTTTTGTTTGGGGGATTGTTGTTTTAAACTGGGCATCAGGGATTAAAAACTGTTATGGTGGTTTTAATCTTTGTGTGCCATCCTGAGTAAGACATAAATAAATATAGGGTGCTTTCAATAGCCCCTTCCAGGACTTGCCTCTCATTCCATGCCCTGCTGACCTCTGTTTTTCCCAGGTAAGACTACCTGAACTAGCAATACTTTTGCTTCAGGACAGAAATCTCTTAGAAAAGGAGAAGGAAAAGTTCACTTTGGTCTTTTTACTCCCATCAATAGATAATTTAGTCAAGGAACTGCAGAGAGGAGCAACCAGCCCTGAGCTTACCCCCACTACCCCTTGCCAGCCTTTTGCTGATTACAAAGGGAAATCTCTTTAGGCCATCAAGTGAGCCGAGGCCTCTCAGGATCATCCAGTGAGATGAACTAGCAATTGCAGCCCTAAGAAGGTTGCTAGGCTTAATAAAAACTGAAGTAGAGCCCACCAATATAATGTCTCCTTAGACTTTGGAAGTATAGTCTTCTTGGATTCCTGAAGCAGTTCTGCTAAGATAGGTTTCACAGCTTGGATGAACCAACCACCTTCACCTGATCAACTGGATGCAACTCTAGTGAAAAGAAATATACCAATACCCACCTTTTTAACTAATCTGAGTTGTCAGCTCAAGCAGATCCAATAAAATAGCACTAGCAAGCAGATATTGATGGAGACCTCCTATCTTCCTTCCGCTCTACGTTTTTGAGATTCAGAGCTATGCTAATGCAGCCCAGGGCTGCAAAGGAAAGTTGATTCTTCTCCATTTCCCTCTCTCTCTCCTTCTCTCTTTAATCTAGAAATCTTTATTCCATTCCCAAGTGAAGCAGTGCCTGCAGCAGGAAGCCTCAAAAATTCTGTTGTGGTTGTTGTGGCAAGGCTCTGTGCTTTCTCCTTCTGAATATATATATGTATGTACATACATACATACACACACACACACACACACACACTCATTCATTCATTCATTCATTCATTCAGGAGAAAGCACAGAGTGAGTGTGTGTGTATGCATGCATGTGTGTATGGTGTGCGTGCGTGCGTGTATATATATATATATATATATATATATATATATATATAATGAATTGCTTTTTGAAACCTCCCCATTTGTACTCCTTCATCTTTCTCTCATGAAACTGAATATACTAGTCTTTGAATTCTTTGCCTTTTTCCTACTGAATTAAATGTATTAAATTCTTCCTAGATAATTAACTGCTTATTTGATTATCTTGTATGTCAGCTTCAAATATTCTTCATGCTGAATTCCACATAACTGGCTAACTACTTATTATTTGATTGCCCTGTTATACCATTAGCTTCATACATTATTTAATGAATTACATTGATTTATTATTAATTATACTTTCATTTTTTTCTAGAATGCATAACATGGCTCTATAGTGTCAGAATGGGTGTTGTGGGAAGCCTCAGGTAGTCATACTTTTATCAGTTTTTAAACTTCTTCATTAATTTCATTGGATGACCCACATTTTTAATATTCTGGAGAAGGGGGGAAACTCCCTAACCATATTTTCCACACTATGCATGATTCTAAGTATCTGCATCATGTCTGCTCTCATTCTAAGCTGTTGATTTTCCTTACGGGGAAGCTGCTCATTTAGGAGACTGGCAGACTTTTTTGTAGCCAGCAAACTGCATTGTGTTCTTCAAAGTAATCCTCATTAAGTTCGGAAGGACTTAATCCCACATGCTATATATAGGATCACAGCCTAAAATACCCACATTTGTATGAACGTGATAGGAAGAGGGCGGAAGGGGTAAATGCTTCTTGGTCATTCGGTTAAAATGTTTTGCAGACATTGAAAGCCATGGCATCACATCACACTGAAACTAACCTGTCATCCTCTGAAGTTGTATTAACACTGAACACACCTGGCCTATCATTAACTATAATCTCTGCAATGTCAAAGATTCATTGAATTGCAATCATTAGTTTTTAACCAGCATTCATCTTCGTTATCATCAGAGTCAGGCTAGAGCTCTTTTTGCTAATTTGGCTTTCCATATTTTAAATATTCTAGCTTATCAATAAACATGAATTTCTAAGGTCCTAAGATATTTAGAAATCCTTAATCAAGTAGGAAGTCTCCATCAGTTAATCAGAAAGTTCTTAAGATTTTCAGTTTAAATAAAAGATGCCCTTGCCCTGGTTATCTTATGCAGTGTATAATACAAAAGAAAAACTCACAAGCACTTCTGTAAGATATGCTAATTAAATCCTGTCATTAAATTTTGCATGAAATTCTTCTGTACCTTCCTCTGTATGCATTTTGACTGTACATGACATGCTAATATTAGACAGAATTGCCACTAGTAATGTTAGAAGGAAATTAAGCTGCAGGTAAAATAACATGAAATAACTTGCTTTAGTTTAGCACAAATGGTTGTCACACATTCATCATCATCACTTCAACTTTCCACCAGAAGCTCCCTCCATTCTACTTTTATAGCAGCAAACTGATGGAGAAGGTTGGGGTGTGAAAGAAGGATTGGTCCAAAGTGACCCAGGGAGCTTTTATGGCTGGGCTATCATTTTGCCTATCATTTTATAATCAGTGTACTAGCAGGTACAGTATGTATCTCCAGTATCATTTGAGAGCCAGCGTGATGCAGTGGTTAAGGTCTTAGATTAGGATGTTAGTCTAGTCTAGTCATTGCCTAGGATTCCTTCTAGGACGCTGATTATAAGAGATAGGGCAGAAATACGCCTAAGCAGGGTTTATGCTGGACCACTTTCATGTATGAGACACTGAATAGGTCACAATTTTCCAGACTACAATTGCTGCTCAGTAATCTATGCCAAGTGACACAACACAGGATCCACTCTATTCAAAATGAGAACAGAGCTGCACATTTTGTTACTGGAGAAGAAACAGGAGGTGCTAGAAAACTGTGTGGCTTTAGTGACCAATCACCCTGCTGTTGTAGACTAGCTCGATTCTGTCTCAATGTGCAGAGGCTTCAAATGTAATTCCTTCATTTCTGTGCATTTGAAGCAGTTTTTTTTCTTTTTTGATGAAATCAATTTTGCTTCCCACCAATCTCTTAAGAGAAAGCAGAAATGAGGAGTGCCTCCAATTACTGCCATGACATGTTGCCCATTTTCATTGTGGTCTGATCAAAGAATCTGATCTATGCTTCTCCCAATCCACAATTCCTGTAAAAAATGCCTACCTTGATTCTTCATGCTGTTTTAGTAGTGTCTATCTTCTCCTAGTAGCATCCCACAAGTAAAATTGATGGCATAGTAGTTTTGAAACATATAATGTTTGGCATAAATCAGAATCAGCAATTGTTCCCCAAAAGTGTCATTAAAAGGGGAGGGGTATATTTGAGGGATAATATTATGACAGGGCAAACATGTGGAATCGTGTGCTACATGTTTTGTCAAACTACTTTTCCAAGTGTTTTCTGTATTATGTCCACATAGATTTGATCCTTGTCTATCCTATGCAACATGTGCTTGCTAGCTACCTTGGTCTAGTAACAAACAGTGGCCAGAAGAGGTCCCTGAAATGTTTCTTCTTCCTTCTGTGCCTTCTATTATTGGCATTGGTTTCTTTATGGCATCAAATATATGTTAAAATCATACATAATAAACATAATAATTTTTTGAATCAGTCCAGTTGAAATGAAGTAGATTCTTAGGTACTTCTGTTTAAGACCAAAATATTTCACTTGGTCCCCTCTTCACTCCTATTGTTGCAGGTCAACCAAGCTAAATAATTTCTGCCCAGTGGAATGTATGAAATATTGGATATCATGCAGGTCTCTAAATCTTGTAGAATTTCAGTGAGAATAAAATATTGTTGCATGTTTTCAAGGGTCCTTAAAGAGCTGGAGGTTATCAGCCGTAGAAGAGCTTGGAGGAATTATTGCAATTCTGTATAACATCATAAGGCACAAATGAAAGAAAGTACCAACCACTCTAACCAATACAGTCCAGATAGAAACAGTCGCTCCTCGAAAGCTATAGTCTGCAAGTGAATAGTTGTGGGAATAATACTTTACACATAACCAAAGGATGATATAATATATTATAATATATATAATACATAAATAATACAAGGTTATTTGCAAATCATGTTTACAGGGGAATGCGGCTTACATTAAACATGGTTTGCATTAATCCATATCACAGCTAAGAAAAGTATTGAAAAGGGCTGCTTCACAAAGCATGGTGTCAAAGTTGAAGTATCTCTCTTCAAACCAGCTACTTCTGGAAGCATAGGCATCTGGTACAAGCCAAGATATCATTCAAATAATAAGTAATTTGTGTTAATCATGGAGCTGATGCAAATGACATAATTGTAATGATTTTGCTGACAGTAGCAGAAGTGTTGTCTATGCATGCACAGAGACATGCAGACAATCAGAACTTCTGGTGAGGATTTATGGCAAATTAGACATCTCTGAAGGAGCAGGGATGGCACTGTGACAGAGATCAGTGGCCAGATGGCGAATTCTGGCTGGTGAAATCTCTCTGGAAAAAGGAAAGATTGTGAGAACACCCACTTTTACTCTGGACAACTGCTCCTTGTGAGTAGATTGTAGGAACTGAGGTTTTTGTGGTCAACTTGTGAGTCAAGTGGCTGGGAGTTGAGGGATTTCAATCAAGCTCACAGCCGTAATGTAGCCTATCTGGACATAAGGTTCACTGAACCATGTTTCTTAACCACTATCAGAAATAGCTTCTTAACTGCTTTTCAACTATTAGGAACCTTTGGAGTGACAGGTTTTATAGCACCAGGTGAGTTTCTTTCAATCCTTAGTGAGAGAAGATTTAAATACAAATTTAAGCACTTTTTTTTTTTTAATTGAAAATATATGGACAAAAAGTGGTTAGAATGTTGATCTTGGAAAGTTACAAATAGACTAAGAGTCCAGATGGATTTGAAATAAAATTTTGAAATTAATTATAAGAACCCTTCCAGTGGGAAAATACTGTTGTTTTGAATTCTTAAAAAAAAAATGATAGGAGGGGACTTTGAAGGCTGGACACTAGAGGGAACCAGAAGGAACTAAAGATTATAATTAAAGGAGAAGACGACTTACATTTGAATTACTAATACAGAATGGAGCAAAATACTTTAAAATTGGATGTATTGAAAGATATTTGTGAACAATGGAATCAGAAGTTAATTTTAAGAGTGTCTGCCTCTATAGATAGACTGTATTTAAAATATGTTATTGAAGACGAACAAGTTTTACTGGACAAGACTGAGACTTATTTGAAAGGGGATTTAAAAACGGCAGCCTACAAGAATGTTATAGAAAAAGATCCTACACTGGATATACAAATGAAACCAGCTGACATCTTAAATAATTACAAGGGATATATAAATAACAACCCAAAAGAGTGACCTGGATAACTTTTCTATATTGGAGTTACAAAAGAGACCTGTTAAAGTTTTGAAGGATTTTGTGAAGGAACAAAGAAAAAATGAAAAGAAATCAAGTTCTAGGACATTGTTTGAAGGGATTAAAGATCAAGACTGTTAAAAGTAAAAGGAAGGAATATAAAATTGTGATTGTTTTGATCAATGTTAAAATAGATATGTTGTTATCTCTGACAACCCTTAATGGACTTTTGCTGACCAGGACTGAACAACAAGGCTTTAAGGATTTGTTTATAGATAATAGATGAGATATGGGAAGAAGAGATCATTTGTTGTATTTTAAGAGAAGGTGTTAAATTATTAAAATTGTTTATACTGTACTTGTGATGAAGAAGGAAGTCATTTCTTTATATATTTATTTTCTTTTTCTTTACTATATTCTCATTTTTTCTTTTTCTATTTTCTTTCTATTTTTCTTCTTTTCTTTCTATTTTTCTTCTATTTTTTTAGTTGTATTAGTTTTTATCTTTGAATTATAATGTTTAATAAAACTATTATAAAAAAGACATGCAGACAATTGAGGAAAGCTGAGGTGTCCTCAGGGAAGGGGTTAAAATAGTCGAGATGACACATCTAAAAGGGGGCAGGGCTTTAATTGCATGGCTGTGGCTTCAGTCTTTACTTTTTTTACCCTTTCTTGGTGGACATCCCTGAAGAAAAGTGTCTGAAACAGCTGCAAAACACCTCTAGAGGATGCAGCTGCTCCAACAGATTGCTTACTTACTCCAGGATACTCTCCAAAGTACCCTTTTGAATGCTTTGTATCATTCAGGTGCAGATAATGCGAGTCCATTATTAATAATAAGAAGATATAGTGTGGCACAACTGGGCCCACAGAGTGAAAGGATGGTGGTTCCAAATCTCCAAACAATACGGTGGTCAGTGGCCTGCATATCCTGATCCTGCCTCCTGCCCTGGTGTAGCTGTTTGGAAAATTACTGTTACCAACATCTATTTTCCAGCAGGACAACTCACCTGGTATGCTGGCCTAACTCTGGCATGTGAGAAAGATAGGATTCCAACAATCTGTTGCTTTTCTGGCAAATTTAAAAAAAGAAAAGAAAAAGAGGAAAAATGAAATAATTTTTTCCTCTCCAGGAAGAAAAGGTTCAGGGAGGAACTATTGAATTATGTGGATTCAAACCCAAACACCATCTAGCTTTTAAACATGTATTTATTAGATTTATTTTCTACCTTTCATCCAAGAGTTTAAGATGGAATGTAGCACATCCTTCTCCAATTTCTTCTGCACAGCAATAAACATGCAAAGTAGTTTGGGCTGAGGGAAACTGATTGGCCCCATATCACCTGGTGGACTTCCATGGCTGAAAGTATTCTAGAATCCGGGTGTTCTTCCTCCTTGTCCAGTATGTTAACTATTGCACCACACTGGGTCTCTACCTCTGAATGTGGATGGGGGCTTGTCCTACCCATTTACTGCAGAAGAAGGGAAAGGAAAAGTAATTCAGGAAAGGTGTGAGAGATTAGATGTTCCGACACCTGGTTCTTGATTTGCTGATGATAGTTTATGAGAGATCCAATTTTAGGGTGTACTAGATTTTTTTTAAAAAAGGCAGAATTTGAAAGTTTACTTTTTGGAATTTATCAAGGCCTACCCTTCAATGAAAATAAGACAGAACATGACAGAACAGCCATGAAGGCCTTAGAAAAGATATTTAGATGCCGTGATGGGTCCATTATCTACAAAGATCAGAATCATGCAAGCGATAGTATTCCCTGTGGCATGCTATGGAAGTGAAAGTTGAACTTTGAAAAAGCAGGATAGAAGGAGTATTGACACTTTTGAATGTTGGTGTTGGAGGAAACTCCTGAGAATACCACAGACAGCCAAGAAAACAAACAAACAAATGGATCATGAAACAAATTACCCAGAGCTCTCATTCAAGGCAGAAATGAGGCTCAAATTATTCTATTTTGGACACATTATGCAAAGACCTAGCTCTCTAGAGGCAGCAAAGATAGAAGGAAAGAGGATGACCAGCAACAAGGTGGATGGCCTCATTTATAGTGGTGAGGAGTGCACCATTGGAAGACCTGAAAGACAATGTTAGGGACAGATTATCATGGAGCAGATCAGTGATTATGTGCTATCAAATCAGTATCAATTCTTGCAGCCACAAAAATCAATCTTCTCCAAGATGATCTATCACCAACCTGGGCTTCCAACAGTGTACCCATTGTCACTGTAATCAATTTCATCCAGGATCAAAAGGAACAGAACAGAAAGAGGAGGATCAGAACAGAAGGATTGGAACAGGGGGGGGAAAAAGGATAAAATTGCGTGAATGGTGTATATGGAAAGCAAAGTTGTCTGGCTGCAATCTGAACTCCATCTGAAAATAGGTGGATTTCTGAAATGCATTTTTCATTAAGAAAGGTAGGGAGGAGAATATGAAATGGGATATACAGCTATTGCATGTCTTTTTCTCCAAGATAGAGAAATTATATTTGTTGAGAGTTGGCAGTGTTCTGATTCATTTGGGAGGTGGAGGGAGGGAGGGAGGGAGGGAGGGAGGGAGAGAGAGAGAGAGAGTGTATGCCCTCAATTTCACTGCACTGCACTGGCATTCATTCAGCTGATGAAGTTCTCAACTCAAAGGGCAACATAGACTTTGTTCTAAGTTCCTATTGGAATGGAAAAGCTGACAGGGGAAAACTTACACAAAGGATATTGTGCTGTGAAAGTTTGTTCAAAGCGACACTTGTCAGATCTCTTTGAAATGAAATTGAAAAGGAAAAACCAATTTTCTTTGAGGACAAAGTTCATCTCATTTGGTGTGCTGCACCTGTCTAATTTTCCTCTGCGTAAAAGAAATCTTGACTAGGAAAATTTGAAAACATAGTTTATACCACTGTGGGTATATATCAAAATGTTTAATTCATCCCAGTCTAACATTTCCAGGCAGCAGAAATGAATCTCCTTCTGTTTGAAGCTGTGATAAATACCTGTTTGGATGGAAATTATTGCACTTGTATTCTTCTCTCTTCCTGAATGTCACTTAAGGGCAATAACTTATAAAAATCTAACAATTTCAGGAAGGGGGGAAAAAAAAGTTTGTTTTCTATAGCTGTTTTACCAGTAATGTCAACAAATGAAATCCAGAAAGAAACGCAGACTATCAACCTGTGTCAACAGAAGTAAATAGCATTCTTTTACGAATATATGGCATATGGCATTTAGACAATCTCCAGGACTAGAGATTATCTGAATATTCATATACGGACAATGGTAAGATACTTTAAGCAGTTGTAGCTGGTTTTTTCCTGGCCTTTATCCCTTTATTTAGAGCTGATCACAACCAAATCAGTAACTTTTCAAATATCTTCCAGAGTAATAATTTTCTTTCTTAATGTATAATACCAACGGGGAGCTGGTATCTCTTTAAGTGGTTTAAGTGCTAGATAGGAGCAGAAAGATCCAGGTTCTAGCCCTCCCTTAGGCATGGAAGCCAGATGAGGATCCTTAGCCCAATCTGTCCCTCTCAGCCCTAATCAATGCAGGTTCTACAACAAGGTGGCTAATAACACCCACCCCCACCCTCTTTGCATCATGCATTGATAGCTTTATGGTCAGAAACAGGTGAGTGTAGTGCAAAAACAAGTGGGCCATGCAACCATAAGGGACAAAAGCTAAATAATGTCTATGGTTCCAAGCAACTGAAGATATATAGGCAAAAGAAATGGAATATTAAATGATGATTCCAGCATTTACAACTCTGGATAGTATATACCTTGGCAGCTGGAAGATGTGTGGACTTCTCCAGCCAGCTAAGCAATGCACTGTTACAATACTGGTTTTGAAACATTTGGAATTAATATATAAATAGAATTATATCTACCTCCAAATATCCTTATAACTTTTTAAAGCCTAATTAAATGCTGATAATTTGTTTCTGTGAGCTAGTTAGGAAGATTGACTTCAGCATTACACAGTTTACTCCAAAATATGAGGAGTCTGGTAGCAGCTTTTCCAATTAACACGTTTTATTAGTTAGGCATTCGTTTTCCTGAGCTGCAGCTCACTTCCTCAGAAGCAAGTGTGAAAAAGGACCCTAAAATAACCACACCTCAATTTTGTTTTGTATAAGATAGGACAAAGAGAATTTTTCAAGATTCTGTTACTATTTGGATTATGTGTGGTGTCAGCTCTTAGCAACAACATGTATATAGATTTTTCCCAGGAAAATATGTCCCCCACTTGATTCTTCAGGTCTTCCAGTTGTGTACCCATTGCTGCTACAATTGAGTCCATCCACTTATTGCTGGTAGTCCTCTTACTCTGTTTCCTTCCATCTTTTGCAGCAATATAGATTTCTCCAGAGAGTTAGATCTTGGCATAATGTGTCCAAGTATAATAATTTGAGGCCTTGAGGGAGAATTCTGGATTGATTTATTTGATGATCCATTGTTTGTTTTCTTGACTGTGGCATTCTCAGATGTCTTTTGCAACACTAAAGTTTGAAAGCATCAATACTTTTTCTATCCTGCTTCTTCAAAGTCTAACTTTTGCTTTGATAACAGTATCACAGGAAAACCATTGCCTGCACGGTTCTGATCATTATAGGCACAGACACATCTTGGCATCTGAACATCTTTTCCAAGGTCTTCATTGCTACTCTGGTCTGCAGTGCACTTCTTAATTGCTGATTCCTTTAATGTTGATAGGTAATCTAAAAGCAGAAGCTATCCATCCTTTCAATATCTTCATTGTCAGTTCTAAGGCTGGTTGTTGTATCTGTTGTTATTAGTTTGGTATTTATATTTAATTTTAATCCCATTTTTTTCACAGTGCTCCATTACTGGGCTTGCAGACCATTTGTATTTTCAGCAATCAGAGTGGGGTCATCCACATAATGCAGGTAATTGATGTTTTTTCTTCCAATTTCAAAACCATGCTCATCTTCTTCTAATCCAGGTTTTCTCAATATATATTCTTCATATAGCTTGAATAAATAAGGGGATAGTATACAACCTTTTCTCACTCCTTAGCCAGCCTGGAGGCAGTCTGTATTGCCATGCTCTGTCTTTACAAAAGCTTTCTGAACTGTATATAGATTTCACATCAGGACAATAAGATGTTCTGGGATTTCCATTTTCTTAAAAACATTCCACAGCTAGACATAATTGACACAATCAAAAACCTTTCTATAATCAGTTAAGCATACTGACTTCTTTTATGGCATTCTTTGGTTTTCTTAATTATCTAGCATGCATCAGCAATACTATATTGTGGTCTTCACCCTTTTCTTTATATATATATATAAATATTCCCCTCTCACCCCTATGGGTGGTACATGTCTTCCTCAATCTCGGGTCCTCTATCAGAGGCCTGGGAGTTTGAGGGTTCTGCACAGTATCGTAGCTGTTCCTAGCACTGCACCCTTCTGGACAGAGAGCTCTGATGCCGTTCCTGGGATCTGTTGGAGCCATTCTTACAGCTTAGGAGTCACAGCCCCGAGTGCTCCTACCAGCACTGGGACCACTTTGGCCTTGACTTTCCACATCCTCTCTAGTTCTTCCTTCAGGCCCTGGTACTTCTCCAGCTTCTCATGCTCCTTCTTCCTGATGTTGCTATCTCACACACACACACACACACACATTTTACTGACATGTTTAATAAACATAGTAAAAATGAATACAAACTAAACTAGAAAAGTCCAGAAAACGCAGAAAATAGAAAAAAAAACAGAAGGAAGAAAAAAAACATGTAAAAGAGAATAAAAAAAGAAAAGAAAAAGGCAACAAAGACAATAATAAAGAAGTAGCTTCCAACCTTCACCACACCAACCATAAACTAATATAATAATTTTTTACCCTCTTTTAAAGTTAGAAATTAAAAAAACAAGAAACAAAAAACATCTTCTCCTCATAGCCTAACTTTTATCTTTATGCAATCCAGAAATCGTCATCTTTTCAGTCCCAGTTCCAGAAGAAGTCCATTAGGAGTTACCAGCAACATCAAAACAATAATTTATCCCTGATCAAATAGTCCAACTTTATATTCCTTCTTTTTGCTTTTCACAATCTTAACCTTTAAATCAGTGTTTCTCAACCTTGGCAACTTTAAGACCTGTGGACTTCAACTCCCAGAATTCCCCAGCCAGCCATGCTGGCTGGGGAATTCTGGGAGTTGAAGTCCACAGGTCTTAAAGTTGCCACGGTTGAGAAACACTGCTTTAAATCATTACAATGGCATTGTAGGATTTGATCTTTCATCAATTTTTGGCATTCAAGAGGAATCTTCAAAGCTTTCACCAGCCTACTTTGTAAATCCCATAAAGAGGCATTGTCCAGGATTTCTTGTCACAGCTGTTCCATGTCCAGATCCTTTTCTTGATTTGTCTTTTCTATTCCCATTTTGGTAATCTCAATTTTGTTGTCTTCCATGCCTTCAAACTCTATAATGTCTATGTCAGGCAAAAATTTTTAAAAGTTTTTCTCATCATCTTCTAAAAATTTATCCATTGAAATCTGTATCATTTCTGAGATTTTAGTTATTAATAACTCAGTCCAGTTATCAAAAAACTCTTTCAGATAATAAAAAGTTATAGTTGGCTTAGCTATTTTAACTCTTTTCTGCCTGGTCCTTTAGTTTTCTCTAGTGTCCATTTGCAACCTTCCTCAAGCCTCAGTTCCTAATATGGGTTTAATTCCATTCCAGTTGTTTCCCACAAGTATATTATTTAATTATATACTTGTTTTTTCAAATCTTACAGCAAAAAAACCCCAATATTCCAACTTTCTGGTCTCCCAATCCATTTAAAACTTTCTTAAACCACCCCCCCCCCATTTTTTTTTTTTTGATTTATGACAAATGTATATTATTTTAAATTCCTATATCTCTGTTTAAAATATCTTAAATCCAAAAAAGAAGGTAAAACTCACCAGGTGTCAAATTAAGCTTGCCATTTTGAAGGTCTTTAATATCCATGGAGTGGTTCAATTGAACATTTGCGAATGTGTTTAGAAAGTGAGTTTGGCTGGTTTAGTGTCCTTATTAAAGACTCTGCTACTGCTAACAGCAAAGATATTGTTTCCATCAAACCTGCAGGAGACCACTGTTTTACAGTGTCTTCACAAGGAACTGCCATTCAGAGCACTTATCGGTGATCTCCCATTCTCTCCTTCTATGGAGAGCTTCAGAAAGCCAGTCTTTCATTCTTCACAGCAGTTGTCATCTTCGCTCATTTGTGAAGATGTCTTCAGTCAGCCATAACTCAGAGCAGAAGCCAGTTCTTGACCTTTTCTATAGCAAACTTGAACATGTGACATCTTTTCCATGTAGGGCTTTAATCTGTGTTGCTTGATTCTAAGCATTATTTGGCTAGCATGTGAAATTAATGATATTGTATGATAGTTTGCACACTCTGTTAATTTTCCTTTCTTTGCTATTGCTATGTAGGTTGACTGCTTCTGATCTGTTGGCCACTGGGTTGTTCTCCAAATTTGCTGGAATAGCTTGGTTAGAACCTTTAGTGTCTTTTCTTCTGTTGTGTGTCATATTTCTCTAAATATTTCATTAATTTCTGTAGCTTTCAACTTGGTAATTACCTTAGTGCTGATCTAACTTCATCTTCTAATACTAGAGGTTCTTGTAAGTAGGGAATATATTCTAAAGCAGTGTTTCTCAATCTTGGCAACTTTAAGACATGTGGACTTCAACTTCCAGAATTCTGGCTGGGGAATTTAGGGAGTTGAAGTCCACACATCTTAAAGTTGTCAAGGTTCAGAACTTGTTCTAAAGTATTTTGGATGTTGACATCTCTACTGTACACTGTTTCAATATACTCCTTCTATATTAGTTTGATCTCCTTTGAATTGGTTACTATCTATCCATTGGTGTTCTTTAGCACTTCAATTCAAAGTTGGAACCTCCTTCTGAGTTCAGAAATCTTTTGAAAAACTTTCCATGTTTTTTTTATGTCTGTTTCCAATTTCCATGTCTTTCCATTGCTTCTTATCTCTTCTATCAGTTCTCTGAAATTCTTTGTTAAATTCCTTCCCAAGGGTGTTTTTTTTTTTTTTTGGCTTTTGCTTTTGCTTCTCTTCTCAGCAATTTCCAGTGTTTGTTCTGACATTCAGTTTGCTTTCTTCTGTTTCTTCATTTTTGGCAGTCTTTATTCATATTTCTCCTTAACAACCTCTGGAATTTCATTCCACAGTTCTTTTGGTTCTCTATCAATGAGGTTCTGGACTTTAAAGCAATTCCTATATTCTCCTTGAAAATGGTGGGTATATGCTCAAGCTCATATCATGGAAATTGGTTGACTTTCTTCTTCCACTTTAGCTTAACTTGGAACTTCCACATGAGCAGTTTATGATCTGTCCCATAATTGTCCCCAGCCAACATCTTTGCTATTATAACTAAACTCTTCCTTTTCCTTCTACCAATAACAAAATCAGATTGTTTTCTGTGTACTCCATCTAGTGATATCCATTTATATAGGTGTTGTCATTGGAGTAGCTGAAATTGGGAAGTCATTGTCCTGCTTCATTTTGGTTTCCTAGGACATACAAAACTGCATTTTCCTCCTTTATATTCAAACTTTGACATTTCAACCACAACTAGCAGCTCTTGCTTGCATGTTCTGTTGATTTCAAATTGAACTTGGTCATAAAGCTCATCAATGTCATCTTCTGCATCAGTGGTTGGAGCATAAACTTAAATTATTGTCATATTAAAGGGTGGGCAACAAAGCCTAAATGTTATTATTTGGGCATTGACCACATTGTAGCAAAGTACTGTTTTTGTTATATTCTTTCTAATTATGAAAGCAACACTACTGTATATCCTTCATTTTTCATGCTTTATGTAGTAAACAATGTGACCTACTGAGTGAAAGTATCCAATTGCAGTCCATCTCAATTCACTGATCCTAAGATGACAATGTGTATGAATTTTTGTATCGATGTGTAGTAATTAACTAGTTCTGTTATTATGCCCATCTAGCAGTAGCCATGAGTTCAGAAGGACCCCTAAGTTGCAGATCTGCTCTTTCAGAGGCAGTATTAGCCAAACCAGAAAACAACATCAGAGAACAAAAAGCAATTCCATCTTGCTTAGGCCCACTTTCAGTCAATGTCACCCCATCCAATAGCCTTCAAAAAGTGGAGCAAGACTTCACCAGCATTACTGGCTTAGCCAGGTGGTAGTGCACAACTGGGTATGATGAGCTTATTGATGATATCTCAACCCAGACCAATGAATGTTAAAGAGCATAGGGAAGAAAATAGACCCCGTGGTGCCTAAATGAATGGCCACTGGGCTTATATTTCATCCCTTGCACTACATGGGACCTCCCATTGAGATGGGAGCAGAACCACTGCAGAACAATGCATCTGGTCTCATAGTTGGTGATACCGAAGGCAGCCAAGAGATCTAAAAGAACCAGGAGGGGGTGTCACTCCCTCTATCCAACCCCTAATAAAGGTTATCTACTGTATCAGCACAACCAATGCTGTTGCTGTCCCAGGGCCATTTCTGAAAGGTGTCCAGACAACTTACTTCTAGGACTCTGTAGCTGAATTCCACCACCCATTCAACAACTTTCCTCAAAAAGCAAAGGTTGGAGATTGGGTGGTAGTTATTTAATATGGCCAGATCCAAAGACAGCATTTGAGAAGGATGCATATCACAATCTATTCAAGTATGCAGGCCCCATTTATCCCAGCAGTGAGACATTAACAGCTTCCCACATCCAGCCTGTCATATCCTCCCCTCTACCTATCTTACTAGGTAGACCAGGCCCCACCCATGAGTTTAATTAATCTGAGTGATTTATTTGGCAAAATGTTCCACAAATTGCTCATTCTTCTCCAGAAGGGAATTAACCACACAAAAAGGCTACTGGCTGACAGACTGCCAATGTAATAAGGCAGGAGCAGTATTGACATATTTATCAGTACAGCATAGGCATAACCATGAGCGTGTTCTTGGGTTTGGTCTGTTTTGCTTCTTCTTTTCCTTCACTGGCACTCCAGAGGCTCTGCCCTTTAAATGTATAAAGGATATAGTAGAGTAGTAGAACACTGGTATTTCTAAGTTTCTTCTGAAATCTGGAGAATCACTACAATCAATATACATTCTTATCTGAGCTGGAATGAATCAGGTAAGAGTCCATCTAATATAGCAGAGCCCAGCCAGATGCCTCATGGAAGCTCACAAAGCAGGACATAAGACTGATACCTGTCCTCAACTGTTGACCTACAGCGACTGTTATTTAAAGCACGCTGCCTGTGATTAAGGAGGTAGCATATAGCTGTCAAGATGTATTGCCCCTGATAGCTTTATCTTCCCTGAACTGGTCCATTCTCTTTTCAAAAATGTCTAAATTGGTGGCTAGCATCACATCTGATGATAGCAATTTAGATAGTTTAATTCAGAGCACTAAGTTAAATTATAGATTTCCATAGTTTAATCCATAAGAATGCTGAAGAAGAGAAGCGAATGGTTAATTTTGGGTTAAGGTAGCTTTCTATGCCCCTACTGAATAAATTAAATTTGACTTCTAGAACCTATGTTATATACTATTTATTTTGCAGCATCCTTAATGAATGGTAATGTCCATGGTTAATAGTTCCATTGATTCTACCCCACATTATTTATTAGCCTATCTGCTATGTGATGTACAGAAGTTTCCTACCAGGCAGGGAAGCTTTCAACACACTTATCACTAACCTTTCTTTCTATGTTACTAATTACTGTGAACACAGCTGCCTAGGGACAACTGATGCTTAATCACTAGCTATTAACATATTAGAACTAGCTTTCCACCAGAGGAAGGAATTACTACCCAGTGTGAACAAGTCCTGAGATAAATGAGTCTTAGGAAGCAAAAAGTTCAGAACTATCTTTTGAACACACTTCATCATTATTTGCTTGTACAAGTGTGTATGTGGGTATGTGTGTGTAGAATATGGACCTTCCTTCCTTCCTTCCTTCCTTTCTTCCTTCCTTCCTGCCTGCCTGCCTGCTTTTCCTCCATCCCTCATAAATGTATGTCCCATTATGATTCAGGCAGTGGCCCATCATGTAGTAGCTTTTCCATCCTTCCCTGAGTAATATACAATATACAGAAGGACTGTAGAACTAAATTAGATTTCACACACATACATATAAACATCATACGGACTTACTTTTCAGTATTTTCCTAAGAGAATTGTATCAATAACAGAACAAGTTGTTAGTTTATCACTAGAGAACAGCTGAATTGGCATGAACACTGGTGCTGTATTCATGCACAGTGTTGGGCAAAAGTATTTTTAAGCAACATTTGCATCCCATCAACTTTTGGGAACAGCTGCATCTTTCATTTAATTGTGTAAAAGCTGTCTCTGTAATCCATTGCCTTTGGATTCTCCCCACTCTCCACTCCTTTCCTAAAATATAATTGGCTGGTGCTCTTGGGACAAAAATATTTGTCTTTGCATGGCTATTGCTATTAGATGGACCTCACCATCTACACATTCAGAATTCCCAGTGGAATGCTTGTGGGACAATGGCTGCAATAAGGAATGTGCTGAAGCATTCATTCTACTTCCAAAAGAGTTTTGTTTGCACTTCGTGGTTTTTATTTTTATTTTTTCCCCCTCGAAGTACTTATCTGAAGTGAGAGAGCCAGCCTGAAACCAACAATTACAAGGCAGCCAGACTCACTGATAGGCAGTGAGACGAGTATCACACTCAACCTCATTTCAGTGAATAAAGCCATGGTTGGTTCATATCCTGGCTTGCATTGCATAAAATGTCAGCAAACTGGCATCCCAGCAAATAGGTTAAGCCTCTGTTTAGTTTGCAGATTGGCAAACAGACGAAGATCACTGGAATTTCAATTATTAGTGATCCAATGGGTCCCTGTGGGTATGAAAAAGGCAAATATGTATTCAGGCTTGGAAAGCGCAGTGGCATTAGAGCATTTGTTTGGAACGATTTGATGTTTGAAAGGATTTGTGATGGAAATGAAGTTGGCAAATATCATCCTATCATTTATTCCCCCCCCCCCCATGGGCCTGGTAGCCTCTTCAATTTTTCACAAGCCCTCTAAGGGAACCTTAAGTGAGCCACAAAGTTGTCAGATTTATCTTTCTTGTTCAGATGGAAGCATTTGTGAATCATTACATTTGAGAGAATGAGTGGCATCATTAAGGTTACCATATTTCAACATTGACAAAATAATACATTCTGGACAAGTGACTACTAAGGTAATATGTCGCACATAATACAAAATTTGTTTGTGTTCCACTGTCACCTTGAAAGTGTTAGTCGGTTATGGTTCTTTTGTACACTCCCACCCAGAGCTAACTGGGCATGAACCTATATTTCGGAATCATGTCTTTGCCACTTCAGTCAGTGTTTGTGGTCTGAGGTGACAATTGTCTGCCACTGACCAAGACCTGGCCATGAAACTGATATATGCTAAATGAAAGCAAAAGGTTCTGCCCGCTAAATAAGTATGGACATCTCTGTCACAAACTGTTTAAAGGATCTCCCCTCACAATTCCCTCACTCAAGTAAGAATTCAAGAAAAAGTCCTAAACCATCCCAAAGCCAATGTATAGCTTTCTGGCACCTTGTCACAGCAGGATTCCTATTACTGTATATGCTCGCTTGCCATTCTGTCTCTGTTTTTCATGCCAAAAAGTCACAAGAATATTGCTCTAAAGCTCCATTTCCTCCTGAATGCTGCCCACACCATCTGCCACTATTTCCTACTGCCTGGTGCCACCACTACCATCCATAGCTGCTCCATCCTAAGGGTCTAAGACAGAAGACTCCAATCCTGGTTATTTTGAATTGTTCTTCCTGGCTGAACTGAGTACAGCACGGGCAAAAAGAGGATGTGACTGGGGAAATGAGGATACAAAATCATAAGCAAAATATGGGAATAATCTTTACCATATAAACTACCTAACTCTATCATAAACACACACACAGACACACAGTCTTATTTAAAATGTTTTTACCCTTTCCTTTCTTTTACTTTGGATCATATTGTTTGTATTGTATTATATAAATGGCTTTATGCAAAAACCCAGTTTTTGCATAAAGCCATTTATATAATACAATATAAACAATATGATCCGAAGTAAAAGAAAGGAATTTTAAGTAACTTTCTTCCTTGCAATGAGTGGGACACTAAATCTTATCTTAATGATAAGCAATCTTTATCACAGATTGTTACTTATCTTTTTAAGTCAATTGCATTGAAAAATAAAGTGAAACATTGAATAATTTACCATTTTTAACACACAATTTTTCCCAGTCTATGGAATGTTGTATGCAATTTATTATAAGATAACCATGTTTTTTAAACAGCTTCCTGTAATGTACAAGTAGTCCTTGACTTATGACCATTCATTTAATGACCATTCAAAGTTATGATGGCACCAAAAAAAGTTACTTACAACCGGTCCTTGCACTTGTGACTGTCGCAGCATCCCTGCAGTCACATGATCAACATTTAGGCACTTGGCAACCGGTATATATTTACGACCATATATTTCCAGTATCCGTGGGTCACATGATTACCATTTGCAATCTTACCAGGGGGCTTCTGACAGGCAAAGCCGGATTCGCTTAATGACCATGTGATTCACTTAACGACCATAGCAAAAAGGTCGTAAACCAGGTGTGACTCACTTAATGACCACATCGCTTAGCAATGGAAGTTCCAATCCCAACTGTGGTTGTAAGTCAAAGACATCTCTAAAGTAAAGACTCCCTTGAGTCAAGCTTAAATTTTTATGACTGTGAGGGCTGAATCTGGCAAGGTTACAACTAGGGGTTCCCAGGCTAGAGAAGACTGTTATGTAAACATAAGGCCACCATGCCAACTGATCAGTTTTAACTCAGAAAAGCAGGAGGAAAAAGTTTGTATTGTATAAATGCTGGAGGACAGGCTGATACAAAACCTTTGACTACTTGTATTGCAGAGATAATAATGCTGATTTGTATACAGCTTCATACTTGCTTGCAGTAAATAATCTAATCATCTAGCCATGTCAGTAAATTTATTCCTGAATAAGGGATTAAACACCTGAAGAGCCAAGTTTTACTGCTGATCTATTGTATGAAGCCTGAAAGCAACCACACTGATACGATCAAAGCTGTCATGTTCTACAATATGGAAGTGATTTGCCATTGCCTTCTTTCCGGATGTTTTTCTGATTCTCCAGTCTAGTCCACAGACTTGCTTGTCCTGGAGATCTCTTATCCAAGAACTAATCAGATCTGTCCCTGTTGAACTTAAGATCAACTAAGGTTAATGGGCACTTCTGCCTGGAATGGATTTCTTTTAAAAAGCAACTACCACAAATAGCTTACCCAGGTATGGAGTCATCTTTGGATATATCTTTCCCAAATAAATCCACTTTTCGGTGGAGAGTGATGGATAGTACCAATTTATCTATTGCTGGTTCACTGTGATGTAATGAAATCTATTTTGGTAGATCATGCCATTTTACTCCCATAATGGCAGATTTTTTTTATATTGCACTTGTCCCTTGTCCCATCTAGATCCATCTTAACCAGCATAAAATTTCATTTTTATTACTATTTTGCCAAATCCTTCTGCTCTTGATACCTTAAATAATGGATGGGTAGTTTTGCAATTCATCCGAGCTGATAGCTTATATAAAAGTGCTTAAGGCTGATTTTACTTATCCTGAGCCTGAAGTAAATAAGGCTGAGATGCAACTATTACATAACGTATTACAGATACAAGTCAAAGTACTAGTAAACGCTAGCTTTTCAGAACTTGTATAACAGGAAGGACTCATTGAAAGAACAACTTAAAGTCTGCAGGTACATAGGGAAGCTCTAAACAGCAATATGTTGCTAATCTTCAGGTCACATGACTGTCAAGATCATATACTTCTAAATTTTGGATACTATGATGCAATATCTTGACTTTAACTTTCTGTAGCATTTCCATTCTACCAGCCGTTCTGTCACAGGACATAGGGAATTGGTGCATTTCTTCAAAGCAACTCTTTTGTGACTGCAATCTGGAGAGTTATTATAAGAGAAATTTTGGAGTTGGGTGCCCCTGACCTGTTGCAGTTATGGACTATCATCCCTCTGAAAATTCACTTTCTGTTTACATTGTTGTCCTTTTGGTTCTAGATTTTTCTTCTTCTGGAGCTTTTAAGTTCTGGTCAATTTTCTTCCTGTTTCAATAGTAATTTTTGTATCTGTACTTGTAGATTTTTAGCTTCTGTGATTTATATTTCATCTTACTGTATGCATGTGTTTTGTACACTTTGTTCATTTTTTTTTAATATTATTCTACCATTTTAATGTTTTCATTGAGTTTTCATGATGCCTGGACAACTTATTCTATAAAGCTTCTAATAAATGTAAGTATATTTAAAAAAAAAACACTATAAAAAACTACTTCTCGCTCAGAAAACTAAACCTGGACAACTTAGTATGTTCCAGAAATGATGCATTTTTGTTGCTATGAGGCAACCCTCCAAATATATATTCACACTTTTTGTGGTAGTTGGGTTTCTGAAACAGCACTTGGAAGAATGTGCTGGGTTTACCGTTGGATGGTTTTCCTAACTTAGTACCCAGGAATGCAATGAAGGCAACTAGTGGTGGAGGGAACTGAGAAGAAGAACAATTTGTTTGCTTCCTTGTCTGCATGAAAGGAATAAAGCTTAAACATATGATGCAAATTATAGAAATGATATTGGTTAATATAATAAATCTGATATGCAAATCTGATTAGCATAAATTTTGAATTTGAGAGCTGCAGCTTGCTGCATTGAGAAATAAAAGACATGAGGGTCCATCTCTTACCCCCTAATAGCCAAATACCTATAGTGCTCCAGAATGCCTGTGCTAACTTATTATGGATATTAACCATTAGCAAACAAGTAATAAGCAGTGGCTTTTCTACTGGATTGTGAATACACAGCCAAAAATCTTGGAAGACAATGTTTTCTAAAGTTGCATGAAGAATTTGTAAATTTTCATTGTTCTAATCCTCAGCTATAAGCCCATTTTCAACCTGAACTTTCAAATATTCAGATGAGCAATAAATTGGAAAATGTTTCACTTTATTTGACAACATTATGCATATCAAAATTCTTATTGTAGAATATGAACTCATTAAATGAATTTGTCAACTGGTTTTCCAATCAGGCAGATGTTCTGCTTTCATACTGAGATACACTATTGTCAAAGTAGGTAACCCTATCAAAGAAAGAGCTGGATGACCCATGGAGTACAGAATAACATTTTGATTAGCACGTTATTCACATTCTTAATCTAACAATCATCTGAAAGAGAACGAGTGTATAGAGCATTGTGTAAGTATATGGTAGCACAAAAGTTATATTGTTTGCAAAACTTTTTTGATTTAAAATCATTTGAGATTTGAGATTGCTCTTTCCATTCCAGAAATAGTTTTAGCTTAAAATGGGATCAAACCTCAAACAGCTGTACCTCCTCCTGGGTTGTAGCTTTAGGCTCAAAAACCTCTATCATGGGCAGTCACTTTCTCCAAACAGTATTAGACTCACTATGATTATTTTTAAGAGTACTTGTAACATGTCAAGTGTGATTCATAAACACTAACAATTGTTGTGAACCAGGGTTCCACAAATTGTCTATATATGTAAGGGTATGACTTCCATCATTCCTTATCAGCATGACTCATGACAATATTTTTGAGGATGATATTTGCATGTATCAGGTTGGGGATAGTTACTGTAAATCTTAAAACAGGCCTATGCATGAGATATAAATCCCTTTGTACTTTGCATTTGTATTTATTAGACAGTATAATATTAAAATAATCACAATAAAATAAGTGCTATTAAATTATGTTGCTGTTTTGGAGAAAGGATTTGGGACATTGCTGAACCAAGGTCTTGGGTATCCTATGGCTGTCATGCTCCAAGAGGCTTCCTTTTGTCCTACGAATACATATTGCAGGGAATATTGCTTTCATTTTAAGGGAATGATAGTGAAAAGTTAGTGCATCAAGAATGAATTAACATGTTATTGGCTGATGCTTGACAGGATATCACAGCAGCTTGAAAAATTGCCCTGACTCTTTCTGTTCAGTCTTAGTTATCATGTATGAAGGACTGTCTTCTCTGAGAAATTAACACATAGTTTGAGAAAGTTATGGGAGACAGAAATGGGTTCATTGAAGTTTGCCCCCACCCTTAGTTGTACCTTCTAACAATGAGCTCTTGTATGATGTCTCCAAAATAATCAGGTCACTGTTAGAAAGATCTGCTTAGAGAACAATTGACTGAATCTGCTGGCCGAGAATTGTTTTTTTTTCCTTTTTTTGAAAGTAAAAATACTTTTTTTTTTAATCCAGTCACTTGCCTCCCCTACACTGACATGGCATTCTATTACAGTATAGAGACCAAATTTAATGAACTGTAAGAACACAGAAAGAGATTCAGGATGGCAACTGCAATTTGTAAAGAACATGTTAAAATACTCATACATATTATATTTAATAGACTTTGGCAGCATAGCCATGGAATAGATCTACTGTAATTCATTCTTTAAAGTGGTAATTTCAGACTTCATAAAGCTGGCACCTGCATATATGTTTGCATTAACAATGCTTATCACTAAAACATATGTTTTATGATAGTTTAACAAAATTTTAATGTGCCCTTGTCTTTTTCATATAAGATCAGTATTCACTTTTACTTCTTTGTACTTTTTCAGGTGATATTGCTTGAAACTACAATTTTCGTTTCCTTTACTATTATCATCATCATCTTGAAATTTGCTACTGAGGATACACCAGTGCAAAGGTGTATTTTAGATAACTAATTTCAAGAAATCTTGTTCATTGGTCCTGGGTAATTTAACATAGCAATGATCCTACTCCATATAATCTTAAATATTCATGTATTTATTTATTTCTATATTGCCATAATCTACTAAGGACTCCTGGCAGTATGCAATAAAACAATACAATATTAAAATGCCCAGATTTAAAACATTCACGGTAGCTATATAACAAATGCAATCAATACCCCTATAAAATAGAATACCAGAGCCATCATGCAACACACATGGATAGCATCCATCATCAGTGATCAAATGCTTGCCATCACTGGAAGAACTCTATCTTGACCAGTTTCTAGAATGTTAACACTGAAAGGGTAAGTCTGATTTCTAAGGGCATGATGATCCATTAGACTGGAGAGAAAGTCTAATACATTTCTGGGTACAATTCACAACATTGATTTTATCCTATGCAGTCCTATATGTTGGCACCTAGTTATCTGCAGAACTGCTTTCTCCAGCTGCAATCAACCCATTTAATAAGAGCATCTCAGCAGGTATTATTAGTATTCCCCTGTTTTCATGAACTAAGCAGGGTTGAGGCCTACATGATATACTGTAGAATATCTTGCCTAATTCAGGATTAAATAAGGGCCAAGTGACTGATTAATAAAACTATGACCAACTTCTTATAGATTACATTTTACATACACCTATATATCCAGATGTTGAAAAGAAGAATCCTGCTGTGTTTGTTAGAAGAAGTAATGTGTGTATTCCTGAACAGTTGGAAACTAATCTGACTAAGGACTAGGGAACCAGTCATTTGTAATAAAAGGTTTATTTTAGGAAATATGTGGAGGATAGATAGTCTACATCTGTCAGGCTTAGCCCAAGGAACTCCAGGAGACCATGTAGATCCAGTTCAGCAATGTTTATTAGCTACAACCTCTACCAAGAATCTTTCCAGACTGAAACCTCAATTCCCAAAGTCAGCCAGTCAAAACAGAGTGAATTCCTCAGGGAAGTGACAGCCTCATCCTCTTATCTCTTCCTTGCCCCTCAGGAGATGAAAGAGCATGTTTCCCTCCCTGAGTTTGGCCTACATAATTCCATTCCATCATAACATCCTAGCTAACTACATTCTTTCAGATGAGAGTCAAATGAGCAAGCATACTTACAAAAGCAGTTTATTGGACAAAGAACAGGCAGAGTAATTTATAGACAGAAGAAATTCCTATCTATCTATATCCCATGACTCTTTGTAGTCAGTAGGTAATGAGGTGCTGAGGATGAGCCATCTGAAATCAGATTTCCAAAACCCCTTCTAACTTCTCTTCTCTTGAGGAGTTCTAAGTTGACCTCTGGGCAAACAGATGACTAAATCATTGTCATAAGTTAGGATGTATATCCATCTGTTGTTTTAAGGCAGGGTCAGTTTTAGCCTGCATGAAGTCCTCCTTAAGAAGCATCTGGTTCAGCTTCTTGTCCCCAATTCTAGCTGCTTGCTTTAGGCTCTGAACATTCTTCTGAAGCTTGTGAGCTGAGTGCCTGAATTGCAATCACATGACTATAGGGATACTGTAATGGCAGCAGCTATGAGGACCTGTCATAAGTCCCCCTCATTCAATGCTGTCATAACTTCGAAAGGTAGATGAATGAGTGGGCATTAAGTGAAGACTACCTGTAGTTTGTTGAATCTCTTCCTATAAATCAGGGATAAGTTCAAATACAAAGAAAGTAAGGGAAGATAACAAAAACAGTGAAGAGGGGTAATGAAAGGGAAGGAAGGAATAATATCTGCTATGTTTTTAGCTCTCATCTGAAAGAGTGGACCTGAGAGACAACATAATAACCATGTCAATAGTAGATGATGCCAACAGAAAATGAAAGTGGGGAAAAAAATCTGATAGGCCTAGGAATGAGAAGAATTGCTTTACCTCTCACAGATGATAAAAATAATTATCCAAAGCTACTATGCATATGTCCATATCTTGAGGCATACCATTCTGTTCTAGGGCATTGGTTACTGTTGTCTGCTATACAGTCCCTTGCTTTTTCAGATACTTCTCCATGACACTGCCATATAGCAAACACATTATCTGTGCATAGTATTTGAGGCTTTCTCCAAATAATTTGCTTACCAAATCATTCTTTTCACTGAGCAAGTAGCCAAAAATTGAGCCTGAAGTAATAATCTATAAAAGTTAATAAATATTTGTTTCTTCTTCATGTAATTACTTGTGTTGGCCCACATATTTTGTTGTGGAACAGTCCAGGGCAGTTGGTTCTCCTTTTTCTTCCTCTTAAGAAGTAAGGGTCTCAGCCCTTTGGCCTCCAAATAGCAAGAACATTTTGATTGTGTAGTACATGACATATTCTCAGTCCAATAGCTACATTTTCTAATTTGTGAACTGCATCTGGATTCCTATGCCACATTCTTCTGTGCCACACACTTAAATGGTTTTTATGACTGCATTGTTCAACTATTTTGGCCTTATTTTCTGAGCAATCTACTTTTAAAAGCCATTCATAATTAATTTGCCTATTGTGAATTATGAAACAATGGTTGACTTAATTTTACTTCACCCGTTTTTTGTCATATTTTACTAAGGTGATTCTAGATCTGGATTCTAGATCTGGGAAGTAGACAGCACCCTGAATTATCAGTTATTTCCCTTCCTTTATTCAGGATAGAAGAAAATCTTGTTGATTTTCTCCCTGCAGAAAAGACCTTTAGTTTATCTGCTAAATAAATGACTTATCTGTGTCCAGTATCTAATTTAATAAACCTCTCTCTTTAATAAGAATATTTGTAGCATCAGAATCAATGCATAACCCATTTTCTGATGGAAAAAAATGAGGGTTGGACATTTTTTCTGACTTAATTTTTAACAATTTATCCAGTGTTTCTTTCCCTGTGCTGCAGTGACTCGCATGATTTGGAATAGGGTCAGGCTGGTTTGCGTGGCTTGGTACTGGTCAATGAGCAGTTGTTTATGCAATTACAATGGAAGTACCACTTTTCCTTGCATTTGTTGCTGCTATGAGGTTTGATTTTTCTTGCTTAGAATTATATTCAATGACTTGTAAGTAATTAGTTATAAAATTAAGATGTAGACATCTTTCACTACTTGTACATGGACTATAGTCTCATGCAACAGTCATTTGTTACACAGCCTTCTAAAAAGATGCACTTTGGAAACTGTAGATCTTTTATCATAAAGTCTGAAAACACCTTGGTTTGATCTATATTTCACATCAATCAGGAATATAACTACTCACCACCAGGCAGATGATTGCAGCTGCTCTGTTTTTTTTTTTTTACAATATCCCAGGCCTTCTGATCCTACATCCATGATTCTTTCCTTGGACAGTAAATGGCAATCCTTTGGGACTTCAGAAACATTTCCATCCTGGAAGACCACAGCATCTCCATAGACTGAAGCTTTTCTCTCTTCATTCTGAAAATTGCATGCTTTTTTCCCCTACTGTTTTGTTCAGCTGTTTCATCCTTCTTTCTCTTTCATAGAAGTTTTTACTCATAGACCTGTTGGAGGAAGTGATTAGTGTGTTTCTGGAGAATATAATAGATCTTTATAACTTTAACACAAAATAACGGTCCATAATTATCAAACCAATAGGTCACTTATCAATATCCCAAAAGGTAACAATTTAATATAAAGCTCAGGGGTGTCCAGAGGAGAAGGTAAATAAAGGTCAAGATGATAACAGTGACTGCACAGCTGAAGGCCCAATTCCTTTTATGAATGTTGCACATGCATGACATGTAAAAAAAGAGGGAAGCAGGGCTTCAATCACATTATTGCAGAAGCTATATTGATTTTTTTTTTTTGACACCTCCTGCAGGTGGTGAAACCACTCATAAGCTCTTGCCAAACTCATAACTTGGATGTAATCTGCAGAAGAACAATATTGTAACTGCCTCCCTAAACATTAATAAGGAGTCATCCTAACTTCAAGGGGGTAGAGTATTTCAGAATGTAGGGTTCATCTCAGAGAGGGTGTGGAAGACAACCAAGACCCAAGACATATAGGCCTTTATAGGCAATAACAAACATGCTGAATTGTACCCAGAAACAAATTGGTAGCCAATGTACTAAAGGTGTAAAATGGCCATAATGACTCACCGGGTAACAAGCTGGCAGCTGCATTTTGCAGTAGCTGTAACTTCTGACTGATCTTCAAGGATAGCTCCCTGTAAAACAAATTACATGGTCCAATTGTAAGATGACAACTACGTGGATGAATGTGGGTAATCATTACTAGCACTTCCTGTTCCAAGAAAATAAAGCAAGAAGGAAACATTCTGAGATTAGCAGGCAGAAGTAAGAGAACATAGAGGAAATTCCTGAGTCTGTATATCCCATTGTGCCTTATGGTCATTAGGTTATGAGGTGCTGCAACAAAAGTTGAACATCCAACAGTATCGCTCCAAATTTTTAAGAAATCCAGTATAATCTTTCTTGCAGTGGACCACCAGATATCTCAGAGAATCCCATAAGCTCTTTCCCTCTGTTGTTCCCCAGTAACTGGTATTCAATTACTAGAGCATGTAGGATTAGAACTAGCAACACAATGAAATGGAACAAAAGGAAGAGAAGCAGAATGATCATCTGAAAAAGTAGAGAGGTGGAGAGATGATGAGATAAACAACATATCCTGAAGGGAAGGAAGGGACAGATAATGCCCAGCTATTTTTTCTGAGCCCCTCCCCCCTCTTCCTTTTCTCCTGAAATGGAAACAAGCCACCCGGAGTCACCCGCTGGGGGAGATGGGCACCATACAAATTTGATAGATAGATAGATAGATAGATAGATAGATAGATAGATAGATAGATAGATAGATAGATAGATAGATAGATAGAGTGGTGCTTGCTTGATATTGGACTGACCTGGCTGGCTATGTCTTCTCCTCCTCCTCATCTTATAGAAAACCAAACATGCTAGGATTATTTTGAGGGGTATACTGTGTGCTCAAATAGTTTTCAGAAATGACTGAAATCTGAAAGCATTACCTCTCTTTGTCCATTTGGAACATATAGAACCTCCTATTTCTTAACATTGTAAGAACCAGTGTAACTCTTTTTAAGCAAATAACTTTGTCCTTCTAAAAACTATTCACGTATCAGAGAAATATAGTGTTGCAATTTTAGGCTTCCACTAATCTATGTGGAAGATGATTCTTTTCAGCTTATGTTGGATGAGAAATCTTTTATGATTTACAATACTCAGGAGCTTAAAATGGACCTGTAAGGGATATTGCTCCAGATTTTTCTCTCATCACTTCGAATACAGAACTGCCAAACCTCTGGCCAAATTGCTACCCTTACATGTTTTGTATTTTTCAAGGGTTGAGAAACCTCCTTCCCAACCTGAAATCTTTCTGTTTATCCCCCTGGAAACAGGAAAGTTCAGTTTTCTGCCTGGGTTTATGACAAAAACATAATATAATTGTCCCTGGAAAGGCAATCTTTCAAAAATTGGAGGGATGAAGTAAATCTTTCCCTCCTCCTCCTCCTCCCCTCAAAAATAAATATTAATCAGCTCTCTTACAGAACAAGATTAGCAACTGATATTATGCATGCTCAGAAGGAAAACTGTGGGGGATTGAAGCTTGGCAGTGCCAATATAGTAATGTTTAACTGCCAACTCAATTACAGTTAGGATTCATCTGCAACTCTTTGCAACACTTTATATTTAATTATTCCAAAGTGCCATAGGAGTGAGAGAAGTTCTTTGGATTTGCATTCAGCATGCAGGCTTATTTTTCCTCTGTTGTGGACTCATGGATATCACTTTCTTTCAGTTGTCTTATTGTGTCCATTTTGAAATGAAATGGAGAACACTGGCCAAAGTATTTCTGATCATAGTTTTCTCTTAATTATTCCCTACAAGCTATTATAAAGTTGTGGTACATCATAAGCATTTTAGTTTCACCAATTGTTGAATTCAGTGGGAATTAAGAACTTACTGGTCTAGTGAGCACAGACATGGAATTTAAGAGCATTTGGTAGATAATTTCATAAAATAGCTATAAGAGGGACGGAGGTTTGCCCATTCACAAAAAGATATGGGAGTGATGTGTCATAAAGTACCAATTTACCAAAAGGCAAAGTCCTTTCTTCTCCTGTTTATTTTTATCTGTCCTGCTCTCTCCTGGATAACAAACCACTGTGTGCATTGGCCCACCATGTTTATTTTCTAAGAATCTCTTTGATGCCCATGTGAGACCTAGAAATAATATTTTAAAAACATGCTGGAAGTTGGATTTTTTAGAACATCACATTCAAATTGATTTACTTATTTAAATTAATCTAATTTTCAAAATCCAATGGGGCAGAAAGACTGGTAAGTGTTGAGGGAGGTGATTATGCTGAAGTGTCCCTTTGAGTCATTCTTGATTCCTGCAGGCTACAAGAATAAGTCCACACAGCTTTCTTGGTATTATTTTTCAGAAGTAGCTTGCCATTGCCTTCCTCATATGGTTGGAAAAGAATCACTGCCCCAAAGTCACCCAGCTAGCTTTGTGCCTAAAGCAGGACTAGAACTCACCACCTCCCAGTTTCTAGCCAAGTGCTATTAACCACTATCTTTTCTTGAGGTACATAGACCCTCTGACTTAATTACAGTAAGTCAGGTCTAATTTAATACGATGATTACATGCCATCAAGTTATTATCAACTCTAGCAACTCTATTAGCAACCACATAGATGATATTCTGTCCACATCCATGATATTCTGTCCCTAGCTGGTCCTTCAGCTGTTCCAACAGTGCCCCCATCGCCATTGTAACTGAGTCTATCTACCTTGCTGCTGGTCATCCTCTTTTCCTCTTTCCTTCCACCATTCCCAGCATTAGAGCCTTCTCCAATGAGCTAGGTGTTCACATAATGTGACCAAAGTAGGATAATTTATAGCATATACTACATAATAAAAAATGTAGTAGGTAGACTGAACTCAGGCCTCCAGCATGAACTTACTAGAAGGTGTTAGGTAAATCACATCTTATTCAGTGAAATCTAGGAATAATAGCTATAATTTGCTGATTCCCTGTTATGACAAGTTGGCCATGTAAGGTAAGGGTTGACCAGTCTGCCAGATTTTCTCACTGCCATGTTGAAATTTTGAACCTCAAGTTCTTTCCATCCTATTTATGAAGGACCTTGAGAATTTTAATCATTTTTTAGAAATAAGAATTCTTGCCTATCCCTAAAATAAGATCCAATGCTCACTTTCAGAAATAGAAAAAGAAATAGTAGTACCTTATTTTAGAGAGGTATGTAAAATACATCACATATTTTAAAAGTGTGATAGTAATAACTGGAACAATAATGATGGTTAACAGGTATCATAATGTTGATGTCAATGGCACAGAAGCAGCTTAAACTGTTTGATATAGCATTTTTTTCCCATCTGAACATAATGCTTCCCATTTGTTCATAGGAAAGTAAGTCATTTCTAAATAAGTACTGTAGTCATGGAAAAACTAGTGATGTTGTGAAGTTTAAATTACTCATGGTGCTCCTGATGTATAATGAATCAAACACCATTTTCTTCTCAAGAAATTCTTCTCTGGTTTTATTACATACATAGCAATCAAGTTATTCTCTTTCAGGGTTAACAATATTATGCAGAACCCAGAAAAGGAATAATAATAATAATAAAAAAGTAAGCTAAAAGCATGAAAGGCATCATGCAAGAAAATAAAAACAGCTAAAACTGGTTCACGCCAATACAATTCACTATACTCTTCCATATTTTTCTATCCTTACAATCCTCATTTCCATCACATGCATAAACCACTTTATACACTGTCTTTTGTTCTTTTGTTTAATGGCTCAGTAAGAAAATAAGCTGGGAAGGGGAGGGGTGTTAATATTTGTTTCTAATTCATGCCTCTCTGTATTTATTGACATAGTTTGTTACTATCTTAAGGAGTATTTTCCACATCACCCTGGACACTGATGACAAATTACACAGAAATACTCTATTTAAACATTCTCAAATATTACTTTTTAAGGCTCCACTAAATTGAAGGCCAGCTAATAAGAAAGCTCTGTAGCCTTGAGAAAAAGGGACTTTCATTCTGAGTTTGTGTGACCAAACATGGGCAAACTCTTTAAGTTAAATCTCCTGGAATACAAAGCTGCAATCAAAGGATTTGTGTGATAGCTTTGTGAATAAACGGATATGCATCCTCTCTACAGAGGTTGAGGAGCTGTCCAACCCAAATCCAGTTTAAAGTTAAAAACAGAAGGAGAAGGAGAAGGAGAAGAAGGAGAAGGAGAAGGAGAAGAAGGCAGTGTATTCCAGTGGTTAAGGAGCTGGGTCTGGTCCAGAGAAAGCCAGGTTCAAAACTCCATTTGACCCTCACAAAATAAAGAAATAAGACATTTTCCTTACTTTAGTGTTATATGGCAACTTCATTTGCTGAAGAAAGGTCAGAGGAAATACAACTTCTACCAGTTTCTTTTAATTTAATGTAAGGTTTAAATATTTAAGTGGCATAACCCTGAAAATCTGCAGGTTAACATGTTGCAGCTTATACAACAGTAATAACTTTAAAAAGTAGAGGCTAATGGGAGCAGTTGCAAATTAGAGCTTTGCAGATTTTCAGGTGAGTGCTTTGCTTTGAGAAGATTGTCCCTTCAAAGCTGCTTCACAAAGCATATAAGGCCTTCTTGCTTCTAAGAACCCGCTGTACTGTTCTCTGCAGACACCTGGCACGTCTTGCCACATCTGGATGAGGCATCTGTATAGATACTGCACTGGGCAGGATGCTCTTCTAGCTTTTCCAAGTTCTAGAAAAAGCTTTGATGATTCCAAGACATCATTGAGGCAAGTCATATCACCTCTTTCTCTTGCCAAGATGAATTTTGTTGCCTCCGTGTGTGAAGTACAAATCAAAACTGCATCACCCAGGCCTCTGATAAGCCTATAAATGAACTTGTATTTCAGCTGCCGCTGCCCTGGTGGCAAGATTAAGCTCCTTGATACATCATGCCACTGCCCTTCTGTTTTTTGTTTCTGATTGCATAAATACAGGAGCTCTTAATCAATATTGTGGCTACTGTATGAAATTGGAAGAGACTTAAGCTTTCCCTTCAAAGGAACTTAAGAAAAGAAAAATGAGCCATTAACACCAATGGAGTGTTTTCACTTAAATTCTCAAGTATGTGTGGGAAGTTTGCAAAATAAGTGGCAGTGGGGATAAAGTTTAAGTACTTCTCCTGTTTCTGCTACCATGGACATTAGGTTTGATCTGTGTTGCCCTTTCAATATGTTTATGCCATTTAAAAAAAAAAAAACCCTCCACGTTATATATTTTTAGTTTAGTCCTCAGAGATAGCCCTGTAGCTACCTTTTGTTAGAAGCAGCAGCCACCTTTCTTCTATCCTGCTTCTTCCTCCTCCTCCTCCCTTCCTTCTTTTTTTCCTAGTGCTTTCATCTTATTCACTTGCAGAGGAGTAAGTGAGTGACTTTGTAAGGCTTCCGTTCCTGCCTGCTCCTCCTTGTAAAGGGAGCATGAGCTCCTCTAGAAAGACTGAGGAAAGTAAATAGTAAATTGATTACGAATACCATGATTAGATAAGGATGTTAAGGATATAATGAGCAAATGGAGCCAAAAGGGGAAAAAACAAAGTAGTTTGTATTGTAACCGAGAAGTGGGGAAAGAAATGTCCATAATAAAACTCCTAATATCTAGAGAAAACAGATCTTGGAATATACATTAACATCTTCTCCTACCCTCTCCTTCTTTAGATTTTTTTTCCCCTTCCTGTCAGATTTCCAAGGGGAGCCCTTTTAATTGGTTGCCATGTAAATGTTAACTCAACAATTAGGAAAATTACTGTGGTAAACAAGAGGAATTTTTGCTGGTTGCTGAGTAGAATTTTCTGCCAGAAACTCTAAGAAGCCTCAGGTTGTTGTGCACATATTGAGGAGAAATAAAGCCTGAATACAGACTAGGAAACCAACCAGTTATTTAGCTCAACAGTTCTTCCATTTCTCCAGGGAACTGTTTTCATTCTTAACTGCCAATTAAAAACCTGCTCTGATTGTTGGGTGCATTAAAAGGATAACTTAAAAGAGACATTTTTTTCTAGATTACTTTTAGGTATGTCTTGAGCACTCTTCTTAAGCACCCAACTCTGTTTTGTTCCCTAGCACAATGATTTCAGAAGAGAAATTCTTACTCACTTGCTGGTGCAGAAAAACAAGCACGCTCCTTTATAGCTGTCTGGGTAGAACTATACATAGAGGGAAACTGAAAAACCAAACAAAGAAAAATCCAAGTTGTCTAATAAGTTAGACCCATTTTAGGAAGCTTTAACCCTACACTTCCCAAGACTTTACCTTTTTTCTGCAGGATCCCTTAGATTAGGAATGGGAAACATATTTTGGGCCCTACTTTGCAATGCTTCTGGGCTACCCCATTGCAGCTATCTTTCCTGAGGCAATTGCCAAGAGCCCCCTCCCAACATATGTGGAACAATGTTTAAGTGCTCTTGTATTCTTCAAATGGAAGAAAAGAGAAGACCTTTTGACCTTGCTCTTGTATCTCTAGTTGGGAGTGGGAGGTAAGAAAAGAAGATGATGGCAGCAAATATCAGTTGAAGGCAATCACGGCTGCATTACTTGAAGCTAGTCCTGGTTTGGTGTGGCAGACCCAGTGGTAAATGTTATCCTTTGCATAGTGGAGTGGTGGCTATTACTGTTATATAATAAATTAAAAACCTAATTTTACACACATCCACAGACCCATAAACATGGATGAGTTAAATAATTATTGTAGCTGAGGTGGTACACCTTGGCTACAGGTTGCTCAAGGAAAATTAATTCCTTGTGAGAATTTCCCTGGATTTGCCTAAATTCCAATGGAGCTTCAAAATCCCCAATATGTGCCAACTTTCTCTGATCTATGACAAGTATTTAAAGTGGAGTTCTTGGGGGCTGGGGAAGTGAACATTTGCAGGTACTAAGAACTGTTAACACACTAGGATAAATTGCTGGAAAGAACTACATGAGCACAGCCAATATATAACCAATTCAGCTGGAGAACACAGGAGATGAGTTTAGAGCAACATCTACATGTTTTTCTAATGTAATCAGACTCAGACTTGATTGTTGTTCCATAATAATTCCATCAAGATATCCACAGAAAATAGTAACAGTGAAAATGATCAATCTGAATCCGAAGCTAGTTGATTTTTAGGAAACTGCATCTTTTTGAGCCTGAAGGAAGAAAAAAAAAATCATCTTGCTTTAATCCTGAAGCTGCCGTGTTGATTTATACTTCAAGATTTCAGTTCCACTTTTATAGAAGAAACATGGAAACTAACACGCTGAAGTAAAATACCATAGCAACTAGGAAATGAAATTCTTGAGATTATACTCTTCTGTAGGGATTCAGCCTGTACATATGAAAGTTAAAAAATGTGGTGGTTTTGAGTATGTGCATAGAAATCTGTCCACAGGATTCATGTATACCTAGTTTCTGTGAGAGTCTTTGTGTACCAAGCCTACTCTTATGAAGGTTTGTAAGCATATCCAGCAGAACACAAGTACAAATATCCCTACAGTCATGAACCCCAGAAAAGCAGAAGTAATTGGGCAAGGTTTGTAAGCACATTCACCCAAATTTAGTTTCTGGAGTTCTTGGCATTTGACATGTGAAGGTCTTCAGAGTTTCCTGTGAGGGTAGTGACACTATTGCATGTGATTTGCATTCTTGGACCCCCTTTCTTTTAAATGTTACATGTGCAGGCTGAATGCTGCTGAAAGGTTTAGAACAAAATATGTCATAATCAGATCTTACTCTTGATGTTCACTCCTACATTAATGAATTATTAATGCAGTTGCCATTAAAAAATTACTTCTATTGATGGGATTCTACATGGATTTGTTAACATATGGAAGCTCTGGTCATGTTGTTATTCTTTAGTGTAAGTCTATTATTTTTATTATAAATACTACTATTGTTAGTGAGAACCAGTCTGGTGTAGCAGTAAAGGTACCAGGCTAGAAATCAGGAGACTGTGAGTTCTAGTCCTGCCTTAGGCCCAAAACCAACTGGGTGACCTTAGGCCAGTCACTCTCAGCCCTAGGAAACAGGCATTGGAAACCACTTCTAAAAATCTTGCCAAGAAAACTGCAGGGATGACAAGGCAATCACCAAGAGTCAACACTGATTCAAAGATACAAAACATAAATTTAAAAATATTAGTACTAGTGGTTTCCAAACAGAGCATGGGATGCAAAACAATTATGCCAATGTTGGCAGTAACTGGATTTATGGAATATGGCCACGAGGATATGAACTCCTGAGATTCTCCAGAAACGCTACTGTATTTTAAAACCCTCTTCCATATCTTATTGTCATTGAGATAAGGCAGATGGATATTCATGGAGATTACCTGTTTTAATTTTGGTTCCCGAGAAAGTACATTTTGGTCCTCATTGCTTGCTATAAGTTGGGTTGTGAAGACCATTTTATTTAGGCAGGCCTTGGGGATTTCTTTAGGTTCCTGATGTGCAGTATGTATAAAACAGAGGTAGAAGTAAGATTAGTTTGTAAATATAGAAAGTTACGTTGGTATAAACTAGATGTATCTATATTTCAATTCTTATCTCAAGCCCTTATTTTCTTTGACTTACTATGTCTTATTCCCTTTCTGTGTTAGAATAACATTGCGTACCTTTTTACCAAACTCCATCTAAATGCTGTCATAGCTGCCCACTCAAGAGCAGTGATCACATTGCCTCTGAAGCTGGCCAGCAGCTCTTAGTTTGATTCTGATATGATCTGTTGGGGGGTTTGTTCTTCCTCTGGACGTTAGCACCCACATGCTCAGGCCACTCCCCAAACTTCCAATAATCCTTTCCATGTATAATTTAACAATGAATTTAACCCCTCTTTCTTTTTCCAATCTCTGTGGTGTGACTACAAGACAGAATAAATATCCATCTCTCCACCACTTTCTCTGTGATTTCATCACCTAAAGGCTATACTTTGAGCACATGATAGTGGTCTGATTACCAAGGTCACCCTGGTTTGAATCAGAGTGATTGATCAGTGAATTAAAAA
This sequence comes from Python bivittatus, assembly GCF_059951505.1. Classification (NCBI taxonomy): domain Eukaryota; kingdom Metazoa; phylum Chordata; class Lepidosauria; order Squamata; family Pythonidae; genus Python; species Python bivittatus. The sequence goes on along the minus strand of NW_028277075.1, from coordinate 18,908,431 downwards.
ATCAATATTCCCTCTCCCTTCTTTTCCTTTTCACTAAGGCATCTTACCTGAGCAAACATAAAAAGATTTATAAATTTCTTCCTTTTTCCAAACTCCCAAACTACATTTTGAACAGTGAGCTTCAAGGACAAGGTGAGGCATTCATCCAACCTCACATGTATTAAAAAATAACCCAATGAGTGTGTGTTTGGATATTAGTCTAAGTTTGACATAGCCTGCTAAAAACTCAAATTCTACATTGATTCTTCTTGAAAATAACATTAGAGGTCATTTTCTAGTTTTTAAAAAGGTTGCATTTAAATTTATCTGAAAAAAATATGCTTTTTTTTCCCCCTTAGAGCATGTTTAATTGTTAAATTACTTAGAATGGAGTTGCAACACATCACTTTGGTTTTCAACTTCCCTTTAGAGACTTTATTTGCTTGTGGTGTAGCATAAAAGAGCCCCTCAATTTTCAGAAGCAAATGAAAAGCATTATAACATTAGTGGGCTGTTAAAACAAATAGCCATGAAACTCTCAGAATTGCAAACATAATACAATGCACATTTTCCTGGTATCAAGATATACAATTAATTACATCAAGCTACACTGGTCCCTGTTTAGTAATAAAAGGCTGAAATCACAGTTCCTGTAGGGTTTAGTTCCAAAGATTGCATAATTGAATTACTCACTAGAAAGAGAGAGGCTGAGAACAAGAGAGAAGTTTCAGCAACACAAATTAATACTTTTCTCCAAATGACTGATAAATAAAATGAAGCAATTCAAACTATATTTAGGGTTTCCCCCCTCTCCGTTTCAATATTAATTATATGCACCAGGGATATTGGCAAGAGCAATCAACAGCCAACTCTTGCAAGCTGAATGCCAACTTTATAGAGTAATCAGGGTCTGGTGGGATGTATTATAAAATATGCCAGACTGGGTCATTATAATGTGCTTTTGAAAGAATTATACATATTCATTCTGCACATTTAGTGACTGAGTGACAACAAGCAGGTGAGAACATCAGTGTGATACATCAAGCAAGACAGTTGCCATTATGAACAAAACATAAAAGAGTGTGACAAGAGCTGAGAAATGGTAAGAGTGTGCAGTGCGTCTCTCGCAGGCATTGTTTTTCTTTGATAGTTAAATGAAGCTTGCTGGGGAGAGGGTGATGTCTTACTGTCATCCCAGCTAACACTTTCCTGACAAATTACACGGGTTACACATTTTCTTATAAAATTCATCACAAGTTCTTTTTCTTCCTTTCTTTAAATACCTTCCACATTGTAAAGGTAGGAAAAATACCCTTTTCTTCCGACTGCCTTTGTTAGATGCCAGCAATCTTTTCCTGTGAAATGGAAGGCTTGATTAATCACTAATGAAGTCAGAACCACTGCTTTATCTTGAAATAATGAAAGGTAAAATTATACCGTGGCATTGCTGAGTGACAAAAAAATCAGCTCCTTTCCCTAATTGTATAATATGTTCCGGGAGGGTGGCAAGTGATGCTTTGGAACTAGACAATAAACGAGAAAGCTATTTTATGAAACCTACCTTTTCCCTCTTTCCACATCTCATCTGTGTTTTTTCAAACTGTAATATTGACAAGATGTTGTTTACTATCCCTAAAACCTCAGTCTATCACTGACAGATCATATCCAGCTATCACTCAAGAAAGAAAAAGCTGCCTCTTGAAATTAAGACTCACTGCTTTGTAACAAGAATAAATGTCTTCTACTCCAAAGCCAGGAGAAAGAATTGTGAAATGTTCCATATAAGATAGCTTTTAATGAGCGTCTGGGGTGAAATCACTGATATTCTTCATGCAGTAAGATATTAATTGTGTCACATGAAGACAGTCAACTATGTGCTATTATTAACCTATAGTATAATGAAGAAAATACAGATGGCAAAATGAGAAACATAACAGCAAATATCCTGATTTGAGGAAGTAAGCGACAACTATATGAATCCTGAGTTATGCACTTAATCTGGTTCAATTCTGCCAATCTAATTTTCTCCAGATGCAATGAGAATGCAACTTCCAGGATTCCCAGCAGGAATCCAACAGACCTGGAAAGTACTAGCTGGGAGAAAATGGATTCCCAGAAAATAATTCTGAATAAATATTGAAAATAAGAGAATTGTAAATGACAGATAACATTGATTTTCAAACTTGTTAGCACTACTCAGTTTTTAGTATTTTATATTATCCCACCTGTGAATATGTTTGATTTCTAAAGGACAGAGTTTGACTATTTAAGATATCTTTATATATGTATATATCTTGATTTAAAGAAGAAAAAAAATACAGAAATGCAAAAATTGAATGAAATGAAGAATTAAGGCTGGTTTAACTCCCTGTGATACACATAAAACATTCATAATTAACTCATAAGTCAAGATAGGTTGACTGGATAATAAAATACTAATGCATGATCAGGAAGTTGTTTCTTCATGACCTGGCAAAGTCAGACCAGTTCATTTACAGATAGTCCTCAGTCAGTGACCACACCTGGGACTGGCAACTTGGTTGTTACACAAAGCAGTCACTAAGGGAAACTGTGCTTATGATCTTACTTCAGCTTTTCTTTGCATTACAGAGCTTCAAAAGTCATAAATGTGAGGATTGGTTGTAAAGTTACTTTTTCATCACTGTCATAACTGCAAACAGTTGCTAAATGAGGACTACTTGTAACTACTGTATGCCTGAAGGTCTTTTAAGATTCTTAGAGGCCAAGGCTGAATTAGAACTCTTCCCCACCTTGCCTTCTTCTTGTTTCTTCTTCTGTCACTGTCATATTTTCTCTACTGTCATTCTCCCACTGATGTCAGTAACCTAGTAATCAAGAATATAGAGGAAACCTGAAACAGGACTTGCCATTATATTTTAGCTGATTCATTTAGCTGCCTTGAGTGCAAATGAAATGTTTTCCAATTATTGCTTGATTAGCATTGAAGGAGCAGCATATAACGAAACACAACATAAAACAAAACAAAACACAAAACACAATTTAGCTCAATTTTTAAAAAAACTTTTAACTTTTTTTTAAAAAGAGTTGAGCTAAATTAATATAGCCAAGAACATAAGGCCCAGGTGTAGAAGAGAAGAATATAAAGCACCAGGAAACTTGAGAAGTAAGTGCACACATTGTTTTGCCACATCACTAGAGGGTGTGCTAACAGGTTTGGCAAAGACGTGTGAATGTGTAATGAAAGCATTGGGCTGGAGATAAATTGCTACTGGCTGTCATGAGACAAAGCAACCTAATCAGCTGGCCATGTTTTGTGGACAGATGGGAGCTGGGGGCAGAGGGTGGAGAAATATGGTCTTCAAACATTTGCAGGAAAACTAGAATTTATGAAAATTATAGACTGATGAAACAAGAATAGCAGCTGATTTTTTTTTTTTTTTTTTTTATATAGCTAAATAAAAAGGATAGGAAACAAAAGATAGAATAAGTACCCAAGATACAGTGGGTTAGGGTCCACCTAGCTGAGAGATCATGTCTTGTGGTGTGAACCTACCTTGTCGTTAAGATCCAAAAAAGGAGGCTTTTCTGAAGATGTTGCCATAACTGTCCGAGGCTCATTTATTTAGAGCTTGGAGAGGGCCAATTCTCCATTGCTCCTAGGCTGTGGGTTTAGCCTCCCCACTCTCTCCCTTTAAAAGAGCAGCAAAGGAATTCTCTTTCAACAGAGTTCCAATATCAATTAACTTTAGTATTAGTTTTCTTGGGCGTGGGGGGTGATTACATTTTATTCTGTATTTTAATTTTTCTTAGCTGCCTTGCATAGTTGATTGAGTAGAAAGGCAAGATATAAATTGAATGAATTAATAAATAAATGTCCTCACATTGAGACTCTGGATAATAATCCTGTAGATTTAAATTAAGCACACTATAACAATTGGAAGATGAATATGTCATATATCAGCCAGGATCCAAAGAAGTATTAGCAAGATTTTTAATTTTTTTTAAGTGGCTTCTCTCCACTGTTAATTGTATTCATAAATATGCAGACAATATAGAAGTACAAGTATTGCAATCACAGGCACACAGAGACTGTGATCCAAAAATTCTATTTCTGCTCACTCAAGTGATTCATGGTTGTAAGGGCTTGTCTGGGCTTTTTGGGGGGGGGGGGTGCTTTTAGGTCACTTGTTAGAAAAAAAAAGAGGGCGATGTTATCAAATTTCCATCTTCTACAAAGCCCCGTGCTTCTACACTTTTAGCAAATCAGTTCAGCTTCTTTAAAATTCTTTCAAAGAAAAAAGACTTTGAAGATATTTTCATGGGTAGGATTTGGCCAAAGTGTGTATATGGGGTGGTGGTGGGTGCTTAGATTTAAACTCTCCCTGGTTTCCCACACTTCAATAAAGTTCTGATCAAAGACTTCATGAGGAAGCTCATGTCTTTTTCAGGCAAAGAGGCTTTTGAATAAAGAAAGATGTAACAGAAAACTTCAACACTATCAATAACATGCTTAGCACCTTCATTAGCAAAGAAAACTTAAAAACACAATAAAGAGAAATCTGAAAGAAATTCTCAAGCATCCTGAAAACAAATTAAAAAAACAAAACCCTCTTTTGCAAGGGAGGAAAACTTTTAAGAGACTGTAGTCAGATATAAACTAGGTTAAACTGACAGGAACTTCAAGGAGATTGTATGTATTAGGTATTAAAGGGAATTATTCCTATACAAGTGTGTAAGATTTCAGCCCTAATCATCTTCCATTGGGTCTAATTTGTAATTAGAGTCTGCTCTCCCTTACTCTTTTTAATGCTCCTTGCCTGCTTCTTTATTTCAGTTCTGACCTTCAGAAGTGCGTACCTACCAAGATATATTTTAAAACTGAAGTGTCATAATAATTCCCCCCTGCTGCTGACATATATCTTATGCAAATGCCTGCAGCACTGAGCCTTTAATCTCTTTAATCAGAACTCATTTTAACATATCTGAAGTAGTACCCATTGGTTTTCATTAAGTATGTCTTCATTGTCTTACTCATCACTAGGCCACCCTTTCATTATGGAATGGCTCCAATGGGTTATGTAAAGCAACTCATGGCTAGATTGGGACTATAAATAACCCATGAAGGTTGCTGGCTCAACTATTTTGCAGAAAGATGCTCATAAGCACCTGTAGCTTGGCTGCATTTTTTTCTAGTTTGTGAGGGAGTGAAGTTGGGCTTGCTGTCTGTGCTTGGGAAAAGTAGCTGCAGCCAGGCAGAAACATTTCTCACCTCATTTCCCTAACTCAAACTTTACTCACAAGCTTTCATGCCAGCATTCCAGCTGTCTGGCTAATTGAGCCACATCTGGCATTTCCAAGGACGTGCAGATGTCCAGAGGCAGCCTCAAAAACAAATACTAAGACACACTGGGGAAAGGTGGAGAAAAGGAGACTGGAAAACAGCAAGCAGGTGAGGAAGCGGGAGGCAACGTCTGGAGACTGACAGCTATTACAGGCAGGCAAGAGGATTGTCAGTCAACTGCCAGGACCACAAGCTACAGTAAGCAGCATATCCTGGTGGGATTCTTGCCTGGAGCTTGGCTTGGGAGCAAACCTGGAGTGCTTCAAAGCAACACTGCTTAAAAGCAGGGTTTGTAGGCCTGGAGCTTGGCAGCAACTAAAAAAGGAACAACCACACTGAGGTAGCACCTCATCCCAACAAGTGCAAGAACTTTTGGGAGAAGGCAAAGGTTGTATGCTGCTTTATAGACTTTGAGACTTTTGTTTGAACTGAGTATAAAGGACTGAGTATTAAAGATGTATTTACATGGCAATAACAACTTGCAGGTGCTAGATGGGTGGAGTTGACCCAGAGCAATAGTCTGTTGTTGGGGAAGGTGTGTGCTGCAATAAAGCATTGTGTACAAATTTGTTATGCTGTGGTGTGTCCAGTCCTTGGAAAGCAAAGAACCCTCACACAATTTTCTTTTCAAGTTGCACAGTGAAGTCGAATCTGTTGCCTTATCATTAACTGAGGCTTCTGTGACACTATTGCTCTGATATTGAAACATCTGAGTATTTACTATTATTTCTGTGTCATTGGTTCTCATATTTCCACCAGGGAAATAGAACTGCTGTAACAATTCATGGTTGGTTAGGAAGATCTTACAGGTGGTTCTTCCATAGGATTATACATATACCTTCAAATGTAAAACAAAAGTAGAATTGTACTTTCACTGTCAACTTATTTGAGAGAATATTTACATGTATAAATCTCCACCATGGCATGGATGACAGTATAGAACAGAATTCATTAATGTATTCCTGTCTGTCTGTAATCAAAACTAATTGGACAAAAAACAACAACAACAACAACCCCCCCCGAAAACTATTAGTTTGAGAAATCTGGAAAATAATTACTTTAATAAAAGTTGCCTTCTGTAATGGTATGCAGGAAAGACCTTGGGAGACTGGGAAAAGAGATGTTTCCAAAGGAACAGTCAAATAAGAGACAGCATAGCCTGCAGCTGGATGGGTAGGGCAGAGGCTCAGAAGAGACACTCCCTAGTTTCTTGGGCTGTAAAGGAGACAGGGGGCAGGGGGAGAAAACTGTACTTGCAAACTTGCAAGATTCTGTGCAGTCCTTGGGGTTCTCCAAGCTTGGTTGTTTTCTTGTGGATGTTTTGTTACCCGTCTAGGTAACATCTTCAGTGCTAGAAGGGAGTGGGGTTTGTTCTCTGTTTATATATTCAGTAGCTTGACCTGTCAGTGTTGGGGGGGGGGAAGTTGTTTTTTCCTTGGTAGTTCCTAGATTAGGCTGTTGCTTACTGCTTGATTGTTTTTCTGAGTTGGTAGTTCTTTGATTAGGGTACTGTTTACTACTTGATTGCTTGTCTGGTGTTAATCTTGGTGTAAACCCCTGCTTATCTGGGTGTTGATTGCTGGTGGAGAGGTGTTCTGGTCTTTTTGTTTCCTCCTTAGCTTTTTTATTGTCTCTTTTGAACTGTGTATAAATGTGGTTTGTTTCTATGTGCCTGTTGATGGCTGACTTGTCTGAATACCAAGCTTCCAGGAATTCCCTCGCATTTTTGGATTTAGCTTGGTCTAAGATGCTGATAGTTTCCCAGTTGAAACTATGGTTGAGTCTGTCCATGTGTTGTGAGATTAAGGAGTTTTCATTGTGACTTTTGACGCTAATTGGTGTTCATGGATATGCTTTGCTAGTCTCCTGCCTGTCTGTCCTACATAATGGTTGTTACAGTCCTCACACGGTATGTTGTAGATGACTCCTGTTTTTCTACCTACAAGACAGAATCTCACCAGACTGAATCTAAACTTCCCAAGCCAGCAAGCAAACATTGTGAATTCCTTAGGGTGGTGTCAGTCTCACCCTCTTCACCTTCCCATGCTCATTCTGGGGGCTAAGGAAATGCTTATCTCCCCAAGTGCGGCCTTCACCATACCATTCCATCACATTTGGTTTACTTAATGTTTTGGAGAGCTTTCTATTGGTTGTTTCTGATGTATGGTAGTGTTATCCTTTTCATAGCTTCTATTGGTTGTGCTGTAGTTTGTTGAGTGGTCAGGCGCTCTTTGCTAAAATTGCATGGGTATCCATTTTGATGGAAGATGGATAACAAAAAAGAATGGATACCCCTGCATAAACTGAAAGGACACTTTGGGGATCCCATACAGAGAATCACTGCTAGTTGAGAGATCTGAAGGCTCAAGCAGGGACAGAGAAGAGTAAAGTCATGTACTTCAGACTTTAATTACTTGCTGGCAATGAAGCGTAGAATGACTTAGTCCTGACTGACCAGTTCAGAGAAGGTCTGGCCAAGAACCTAAGAGATGAGCTGGTGAAGCAAGGCACCCCAAACACCCTGGAGGAGCTATATTAGCATTGTGTAATAATAGATGCCTGACTGGAAGAATTAAGGCAGGGAAGGAATGCTAAGGGGAAAAGAACCTACAGTCTGTCTTCCCCCATACCCCCCTCCCAATGGCCACCTCGGAATCTGTGCAGGAGAGCCCATGCAAATTGGAGTGACCAAGAGATCCCTGTCCTCAGGAGAAAAGCAAAGAAGGAATCAGGGACTAAGCTTTTACTGCAGGATCCCTGGACACATAGCCAGATCATGCCTGGTGAAAGTGCAAGCGTCTGAACAGCAATGAGATACAGAACTTGTAAATCAACAAGTATGTAGCCAGCAAGTGCCTAGCTTACTTTGAAGCAGCACACCAGAGAAACCTCACCAGCCCCCCACGAACTCCAAAGGGGGCCTCTCCACTATTTAAGGAGAGCTCAGACAGCTGATAGCAGGCAAGCATACTTAATTACTCCAGTTATTGTTACTTTAGATTCCAGGCAGAAGGTGGAACTTTCTGCTCTTGTAGATTTGGAGGCAACTACTAATTTCATGATTATAGAAACAGAACAGAAACTAAAGTTGCCTACCCAAGCTCTAGAAAGCCCAGTATTAGTTGGGATGATTGGTGGGCAGCCACTAAAAGCAGGGCCGATTTTGCAGTGCAGGGCTTCTTTGCAGTTGACAATCAAAAATTAGAGTTCATGATACTCTATGTGACTGCCTCTTTGCAAGTGCCCATCGTCTTGGGAGTAGAGTGGCTTCAGTTGCACAATCCAGATGTAAATTGGTCACAAGGGACACTCTCATTCCCTTCCCCTAAATGCCAGCAGCACCACTTACAAACACTGTAAGTTTAACCCCCACTCCAATACAGAACAAGGGAGGATTGGCACCACCAGAAAAATATGCAGACTTTGCAGATGTGTTTGGGGAGGAAGAGACAGCTGTGTTACCGCCCCCCCAATCAAGCATGTGATTGCATCAATTTGAAGACAGGAGCCCAAATTCCAGCAAAGAGACAATATCCTGGGTCTACTGGCGAGTTAGCCATTCTCAAGGAATATTTGGATGTCTGCATCAAAAAAGGGGTTCATTTGCCCTTCCAACTCACCAGCATTGGCACCAGTGTTTTTTGTGCCCAAAAAACAAGAAGTAGCAGCCACATTGAAGAGAAAGGAAGGAGCCTCCATGTGTACCATTCATGGCTACAAAAACCTACACAGAGTGACAATTAGAGACCCTTATCCACTTCCACTTATTTCAGATCTATTAGACTGGCTACAAAAGGTGCACATCTTTACAACACTAGAATTGAAAAGAGCTTACAACCTAATCAGAATGAAAGAAGGACATGAGTATCTAACAGCCTTCAATATAAGATACAGCAAGTTGAAATACAAAGTGATGCCTTTTGGCCTGGTTAACTGTGGAGCTCTTTTGCTGTAGATTAATGAATGAAGTATTTTCAGACATTTTAGACAAGTACATGGTGATATACTTAGATGACATATTAAAATATTCCAAAGATCCCGCCTTGCATGTCACCCATGTTAGAAATGTATTGCAAAAATTATGGGACAACAAGTTCTTTGCCAAATGCTAGAAAAATGTACATTTGACCTGCCTCAATTGGTCTATTGGGCTACAGAATCTCCACAGAAGGCATACAGATGAATCCAGCAAAGGTACAGTCTATTCTATCATGGCATCCTCCCTGCCCCCCCCCCCCAATAATGTGAAAGATGTACAACACTTTCGAGGCTTTGCTAACTTCTACAGGAAATGTATCCCTGATTTTGCTGACTGTAATACTGCTGTCCCAGCTCCTAAGAAAGGGTTGAAGATTCTTCTGGTTGACCCAAGGGCATTTCAAGAGTTTAAAAACACTTTGCTTCTCAGCCCCTCCTGACCCCTCCCACCCCTTTGTGGTGCAGACAGATGCTTCAGATATGGTGATAGGAGCAGTCCTGCTCCAAGCAGAGAAGAAAGGGGGGGAGCAAATTTACTATTGTGTGCCTTTTACTCCAGAATAAAGCAGAAAGGAACTATGCGTCAGGCCCAGCCCAAGAATAATGGTGAAACAGTCTAGTTAAGTTCCTTTATTTGCTTACACCATATAGACAGAATCTTGCCAGACTAAATCTATACTACTGAAACTAGTGGATATACCCTGGGAGATTCTAGGGAGTGGCTATCCTAAACCTCTTATGCTTCTCATGCTCCTCCTGTGGACATGTGTTGTCCTTTGTCTCCTTTCCCTTCCTGGAATCCATCCCCTCTTTCCTGATAGCTTTGCTCTCTGTTGCTATCCACCACATCACCCTCTTCTTCATGGATACATTCCATCACACTATAATATTTTCAATAAGGAGTTGCTGGCAGTAAAAAATGTCTTTCAGGATTTCACCTGCTGAAGGAGCAGCCCACCCTATACAAGTTCGTACAGACCATAACAATTTAGAGATTCTGCAGAATACTTAATCTCTCACCCCTTGGCAAATCAGGTGGGCACAATTTTTCTCCCACTTTGATTTTTACACCTCATACATTCTAGGCTCCAAACAAACTTCCAGATGCCCTCTCAGGTAAGCCAGAGTACGATGTGCCTCAGTCACCCCTCCTGCACAATATTCCAGCCATGCAATTTTGAGTCGCACCATAAATCAGACCAACATAAAAAGCTGGGAGCAGGAAGATAGACTGTTGAGTTATTAGATCAGATTAGGGCACAGCAACAGCAGGATGCATATGCCAGGACCCAGATGGATGACCTCCAAGGAGACCAACATGGTACTTTTGCACCTTTCATGGTGGAAGGAGGGAAGATGTTGCACAATGGCCATTTATATGTTCTTCTTCCCCTAAGGGAGGAGGTACTACAGCTGTGCCATGATAACAAAACAATAGAACACAGGGGGATATTTAAAACCCAACATAGAGTTTTCAAAGAATTTTGGTGGCCTTGCATCCATGCAAACATTAAGAATTATGTTTCCTCTTTTCATGTCTGCTGTAGAGTAAAAAAAAGGAGATGGGGAAGAAATGTACTTTCAGACTTGCAAGATTCTGTCAATGCAGCTTTACAATAATATAGAATTAGTTCATCTGGTTGTGATTCCTATCTGGTTTACCCTATGAGGCTGACATTTTCAAAAACACTTATCTGGGATTCTCCTCCTTCTCCTTCTCCTTCTCCTTCTCCTTCTCCTTCTCCTTCTCCTTCTCCTTCTCCTTCTCCTTCTCCTTCTCCTTCTCCTTCTCCTCATCCTCCATACTTACATGGCAGGGGAGATACCATGATCATGACTGATTTTCTTCTTCTGTTATTCATTAAAAACCTAGATTGACCCAGGTAATTAATATACTGCCTTACTAACATGGACACTAAAATGGATCTGACTGAGAGTTAGGTATAGTTGAGTCAAACTCAACTTCTGGTAACTGCATAGTTTTTTTTTTTTTTAAAGTTTACCATCCAGACCTTTTTCCAATAATCATCCTGGACAAGTTCTTCCAAGGACAATCCTGCAACTTCTTGATCTTGTCCATCCATATTATCCATTAGCTTCCCCTTCTTCTAATTCCCCCACCATTGGCAAGCATAATCACTTTTTTCCCTTCATAATTTGCTTGCATTGCATGCTTGAAGTATGCAGGTTTCTGCTTCATAAATATCTCAAGAGAATAGTCTGTCTTTATTTGCTTCAGGATTCATTAATGGGTTCTTCTTATCTTCCATGGAACGCTTAATAGCCATCTGCCAATCCATACTTCGATTCCATCCTCTTTCTCTTCTTTCTCAGTGCCCAGGTTTAACAGCTGTTCATTACCACGAGAAACACCATGACTTTAACTATTCTGTCCTTCATTGTTGAAATATCCTTATCCTTCATTACCTTGTCCATATTTGTCATTACCTCCTTTCCTAGGATTAGTCTCCTCTTTACTTCTTTAGCACACTATATTTATCTATTGAGATAACAAAATCATCTACAGCTTTCAGTTCTTTGCCATCAGGTTGAAGTTCATTAAGCATACAGATTGACACTGACTTTGTTTTATTAATATTTAACATTAACCCAGATGTTTCATTTCCATATACTGTATATATTCAGAATGATGCTTATCTGTCTTCCTTTCAGCTAACAAAATAGGTGTTTTGATCTTCTATTTTTGTTCCAGCTATCTGTAATGGTATGTGGGAATGACCTTGGGAGACAGGAGGTAGAGCTGCAGACTGGACAACTGGCATATAAAAGATATCTCAGCACACAGAAGAAGGGAGGGTGTGGGAAACATTTCAGAAGGGACCCTACCTAGTTTTCCAGAGACTAAAAGGAAAAGAGGGGAGAAATACTTTCAGTCTTGCAAGATTCTGTTAACGTAACGTTATAATAAAGGTACAGTTAGTACTCCAGGCTGTGCTTCTTGTCTAGACTACCTCAAAGGACTAATATTATCCCTTCCTACTTTGTTATTCTTTGCATGTGCTTTATGGGTTTTAGTCCTTGTGTGTGTGTGTGTGCGCATTTTGCTTTTCGTATTGTATTTTTGTATTATATTTGTAAGCCACCAAGAGTTTTTTGGATTGTAGTGGGGTAAAAATCAAATCATTCAATCAATCAGTCATATTCACTGTAAAAGTTTAACAGCTGTAGGGATAACATGCATCCTTATCTTACTCCCCTTCGTATTCTACACCAAAATGTTTCTCTAAATTAATTCTTACAACAGCTTCTCATTCATGCACTTCTCCATAAAAGCTTTAGAGCATTCAGGGTATGAATAAAGTATCTATCTGCAACTCTTTAAAGCAGCCACTTCTCCCAGGATCATATGACAGCTGCAGTTCAGTCTACTATATGTTAACAATCTGATCTCATGTCCTTCTGCCCTTTCTGAAAAATGCTTGTTCATTTGGCATTTATCTCTCTATGTTTGGCTCCTTATGCAAACTTTGCTTGCATTAGCACAATGGTTTCATAATTGGCAGATTCTCTAGGTATACAGGTACTCTTCACTTACCAACCACTTGTTCAGCAACCATTCAAAGTTACAATAGGCTGAAAAAGGAGATTTATGACTGGTCCTCAAAGCTGTGGCCATCACAGCATCCCTACAGTCACATGATTATGATTGGGGCACTTGATGACTGGTATGCATTTATGAGACTTGCAGCATCCCATGGTCACATAATTGCCATCTGCAACCTTCACAGCCAGCTTCTCATAAGCAAAGTCAATGGGGAAGCCAGCAGGGAGTCACAAGTTGTGGTCACATGGCAATATGCTTAACAACCAAGTGTGATTCACTTAACAACTGCAGCCAGAACTGATGTTGTAAATCAGTGCAGTCACATGACATCATGCTTAATGACCATGCTGGTAAGCAACAAAGCTGTCAGTCCCAATTGCAGTCAGTAAGTGAAGACTATCTGTATTCCAGTCTCTAAACTACACAGTCTCATTCCAAATTTGTTGGCATCAAGCTGTTAGCACTTTAACTGTCTCTTATTCTGCAGCTACATACATTTTAGAAAGATTTCATTTGTACCTGGAGCTTTACTTTTTGACAACTAGATATATTGCCTATAGTACCTCATCTCCTAGTACAGTCAATTGCTGAATATATTCTTTCTCTGCAGATACTTCTGTTGTTCTGTAATCCCATTTGTACAGGTTTTCAGTATAGTCTTTCGGTCTTCCTTTAACATCTTTCATGATTACTGTTGCGTATTTCTACCTTAGCTGTACATTTTCCTGTGATACCCCTGTTCTTCTTAGAAATATATGTTATGTTCTTTTTCTTGTTACCTTCTTTCATTTGGTGACATTCTTGATTGAGACGTCACTCCTGGATCTTTTTTGCTTCATGTTGGAGGTCTGTCTTCAGTTGTTATACATCCTTCTTGTTGCCCAAGGCTTTCATCTTCCATCTTTCTTTGGCTATCTTGACAGCATGTTCTGAAAGTCCCTTGGATCTTTTTCTCTTTGAAATATTGAGAATTTTTTTTTCCACTTTGGTTTTCATGATGTCTCATATTTCCTCCTAGCTCTACAGGTTCTCTTTTGCATAAGTTAAGTGTACTGAATGTATTCCTTACATTGATCTTATATTCTGTAAATTCTCGGTGTTGGCAACTACTCTCTTTAATTTTCTAAGTTTAATACATATTTTTGTCACTAATAATTCATAAGTCTGCCCAAAAATGTGTACCTGGAAGTTTCTAGTTAACTGGTTTGCATTTCTTCAGCTTCTATTATCTGTTATATGGCCTAACTCACTTTCATGTTTTCCATCCAGTGAGGTAGAATGTATGTCTGTGATTCTGAAGGAGGTGTTGGAAATAAACAAAGAATTCTCTTTTCAAAACTAAATCCAAAAATTCCAGTAATTCAAGATTCCTTCAGTCTTCTAGTCATCCTTTATAAATACTACATCTTCCCTTTATTTTGCAATATTTTGCTTGCAATAGAGCATAGAATTCTTTAGGGTTTTCCATCTATAGTGATGTAAACATTTCTATAACATTGTTATTCACTAGATATCCACTCAGTCTAATAAATATGATATAGCCATTTATTGGTTGATATTGAGGATTTACCTAGCAACACCCTACTTGAGCATCATTACCACTCCTTTCCTTTTTAAATTCTCATTTCCTGAATAGTATATTATGTAATCATCAGATTTAAAATGATCCATTTTCATCAGCTAAGTTCCTATTCCTAAAACATTCAATGAATGACCTTCATTTCTATTTTGACAAATTCAGGTTTTCCTTGGCTTGTGCTTCTCACATTGTATGTGCCCTTATAAAACGAAGAATTCCTCTGTCAGTGGTGGCACCATCATTGATGAGATTTCCTTGAGATTTGTGAGTATCACCATCCAACTCCCAGGTTTTACATGTGTTACAACCAAATACTGAAACAGATTTGCCTTGAAAAATTGAATTTTGTAAGGAATTCTGATACTAGTGGATCCCCCACCTTTTTAGGGTATAAATTTGGTTAACATTATTTTATTAATAATTTCAACATAATACTGTGCTCATTAAAAAACTGGCCATACCAAATCTATGGTTGTGCCATCAAAATGCATCCAAACAAAACCGATACAGCATAAAGGCTAGAGGATTGTGCTGCTAGACCACAACCATTATCCTCTGAAGAGTCATGCTGGAATATTATAACTGAAAAAAAATCTTCCATAGGATTGTGCATATACCCTCAAAGGTAAAACAAAAGTAGAATTGTACTTTCGCCGTCAACTTATTTGAGAGAATATTTAAGAATATGTAAATCTCCACCATGGCATAGATGATAGTATAGAATGGAATTCACTAATGTATTCCTGTCTGTCTCTAATCAAAACTAATTGGACAAAAAATTATTCATCTGAGAAATCTGGAAAATAATTATTTTAATAAAAGTTGCCTTCAAAGAAGCTGAATTAAGAATCATTACATTTAATAAGCTTATATTAGGGTACTCACATTTTAAAAGCATGAATTGGAGAAAATTATATAAAACAATGAGATATCAGAAATCTATATTTAAATATATAGTTGGGAAAGAAGCACATAAAACCTATTCATTAGAAAACATAAACAGATATAGATTTCTCCTCCTCCTCTGTTACACACGCTGCTCCCAGGTTCGGCTTATGGTCACTCACTCACACACTCACAGCCTGTTGAGCCACGTGGATCTTGTCAGCCCCCCTTGCTTTCTACCTGGGTTTTCCAGATAGGTGCGGCTGGAGCAGAACACACAGCCCTCGTCAACAGGAAGGAAATAATTAGGGATACACACAAATCACTTCGAACCGAACTCTGAGGCACAAGAGGTTCTTTGTAATACACAGAGATCCAGTGAATTTAAAGTAACAGCAAAACTTTACTGGTTGCAAGATACATTTGCTCTTTCTCACAAACACACGTGCACTCATCCACACTTACCTACGTCCTTCCCAACTAGGCTGCCAGGCACTAGCTAGAGGGATGGAAGCTGCCAAGTCTGGATCCAAAGGTGACTCAGATGACTCAGAAGACTCAGATGATTCAGAGTGGGTGGGCTTTGAGACCCCTTTTATCTCCAAAAGTCCTTGCTTTGTTGATTCACAAGTCTGGAAGTTGTTGATGGGATTGGGGTTTCCATGTGCTCAGGCCCAACTTCTTTTGTCTGGTTCAGGTCACATTTTTTCTTTGTTTCCTTAATGACTTGCTTCCTTCTTGTCTACCTCCCCGAAGGGATCTCATAGACAAGATTCCTGGCTTTTGTCCTCTCTGCTTATGTGTCTGCTTCATCTTTTGGTTATGGCAGCTTCAGCCTAGTCTCACACTCCTCCTCCTCCTTCCTTACTCTCTTTAATGGCACCATCATTGATGAGATTTCCTTGAGATCTGTGAGTATCACCATCCAACACACAGTTTTTCTATGTGTTACAGCCAAATACTGAAATACACTTTTTTCTGCAACAATACAGAAGTGGCTTGCAATCCCTTTATTCAGAATTGATGGTGGGTTATCTTCTCAGGAGTTATAGAGAGCCCACCTACTCCCACTTTTAATATAGATTAGTCTTAGCTTCTTCCTCTTTTGATCTTATGGGCAATGGTAACCCTACCAGGAGCTTGTGCTCCTGCTGGCATAGTAGAGTACTGAGCTTTCCCACCATGTCAAGTGATCATTCCTCAACTGATACTGATGGGCATATCCAGTTGCTGAAGTATGCTGCAATTTTTAGAAGAGAAATATTAGCTGTAACCTTTCCCTTTTATCCTTGTTTTTGTTTTATAATGATGATGATGATGATGATGATGATGATGATGATGATGATGATGTGCCACCCTGACCATCAACAAGAGAAAAATAGTGAAAATTGAAGGAATCGAGATGCCCAGTGGAAATAACATCAAGAGTCTGGATGAAAAAGATCATTACAAAAACCTTGGCATCCTTCAGTCTGACAATATCAAGCACACTGAAGTCAAGAAGAAGGTTAGTAGCAAATACATCAGAAGAGTAAAGAAGATCTTCAAGTTCAAATTCAGTGGAAGAAATACCAGCAAGGCAATTAACACCTGGGCAATTCCAGTCATTAGATATACAGCTGAAATAGTGGACTGGACTCAAGCTGAACTAAAAGCCCTGGATAGGAAGACCAGAAAAATAATGACAATGAATCATGTCTTTCATCCATGCAGCAATGTTGACAGACTCTACTTACCAAGGAACATTGGTGGGCATGGAATGTTGCAAGTACATCAGATAGTTGAAGAAGAAAAAAGGCCATTAGAAGAATATCCAGAGGACAGTGAAAAAGATGCACTGAAGCTAGTATAGCATGAAGGCTTACTGAATACCAAAGAGACCAAACTGGCCTATAAGAAAGACCAAATGAAGAATAGAAAAGACACATGGCAAGGCAAAGTATTACATGGCCAGTACACACACACACACACACACACACACACACACAAAACTAGCAGGCAACAAGAAGACCTGGCAATGGCTAAGAGCAGGAAAGTTGAAGAAAGAGACAGAGGGGCTAATTCTGGATGCACAAGACCAAGCCTTAAGAACAAATGCATATAAAGCCAGAATTGAGAAGACAGCAACAGACGGCAAATGCCACCTCTGCAAAGAAGCTGAAGAAACAGTGGACCACCTAGTTAGCTGCCGCAAGAAGATTGCACAGACTGACTACAAACAATGGCATGACAAAGTTCAACAATGGTGCATTGGAATATCTGCAAGAAATACCATTTGCCTGCAAGCAAGAACTGGTGGGACCACAAAACAGACAAAGTAATAGAAAATGAAGAAGCTAAAGTCTCTGGGACTTTAGAATTCAAACAGACAAGCACCTGCCACACAACACCCCAGACTTAACAATTGCTGATAAGAAAGACAAAAAAGTCTGGATAGTGGACATTGCAATACCTGGAGACAACAGAACAGAAGAGAAAGAACCAGAGAAAATCACAAAATACAAAGACCTGAAAATAGAAATAGAATGACTGTGGCAAAAGAAAGCAAAGACAGTACCAATAATTGTAGGCACCTTAGGTGTAATCCCAAAACATCTGGAGTACCACTTGAAGACCATTGGTACTGACAAAATCACCATCAGTCAATTGCAAAAGGCAGCTTTACTTGGAACAGCTTATATCCTGCCACAATACCTTTAAAAGTATGAAACATCTGCCTATCCCTGGTCCTTGGGAAGGACTTGAAAAAAATGCCAAATCCAGTCTAAACGTCTGACTGTGTGACCAACAATAATAATAAAATGTAAAATTATGGCATATTCCCAAGTAACTGTGCATTTATTTTAAATAAAACGGATTAATAAATTGATTGATTAAATAGTTAAAGGCAAAAGACAATCCTCATTTCTGATGATACATTAATAAATGGTAGCACTAATTATTGTTACTGAATTATCTATACATTTTTTTCTAGCTATCATTTATAACAGGATCCTTTCATGCACAGCACCAAACAAGGCCTGTGTCCTTTTAAACACGTGAGACTTTCCAAGGAAGCTGAAAAAATGTTGCATTGCTCAACACCAATACCTAGCACTTTGTAACTGCACAGGTGGGACATTTCTAACATGCTCTTCTCAAGAGCTGATTGGGGCTGCATATGCATAACCATTTCCTCAGTAGAAACCAGATCAATTGATCCCCTTTTGCTCATTCAGACTGAAACTGTTTCTTGGTGCTACCACTGAATGTGTGATTGGGAAAGTGTATATTCTTGAATCAGCTTCTTAAGTCTGGGTAATGGAAAGTGTAAATTAAAAGGAATGGGAGTCTTCAAACCATGTCTGTTTGTGGGCCTGCATTTGTGTATCAGATCTTTTTTCCTGTTTCCTGAGTACCACATTCAGCTATTACTGGAAATTTATTACTGCCATGAGAGGAGTGGAGAGGGGGTAGAAGGAAAGGGGAGAGAGAGAGAAACTGCCACTGATATTCTCATCTTTTACAAAATATCTTTACAGAACATTCAGAATATTGTCTCTTGACATGAGTACAGTTGCCTAGCAGCTAGATTTATAGATGGCTTTAGCAAAGGCCAATGTTTACTACGTATTGGAAATCATTTTTGTGATCTATTAAGAAAAAAACACTTAGTGATTTCAGTAGTTTTCCCCCTTTTTACTTTTGTTCTTTCAATCTCCTTGAAAGAAAGTAAATATACACACATAGACACACACAAAAAAATCCCACAGTTTTACATATGGTAAAATGAGAGCTTTTTAAAAAAAATGTGAAAAATCAAATCACTCTTAAGTTAAATTATCTTTCTGTAAATCAAAATAAAATTTACACTTTCATATCTTTCCTTTTAACTAATTTTAAAGTCATCTTTATTCTTTTGCATCTAATCTCCCAAACTTATGGACTACTTTGATCATATTTGTGCAATAAAATTGAAAATTTCAACTATGGTAGGTAATCAATTTTAGTCACCTCATCTGTGTTTCCAATCTCATTACAGATTGCAATTTTCAGTGCAGATTACATGATGACCCATCAGTGACTTTGTTGTTTCTGAATTACCAATTCCTCGCCTACTGCCAGATAAGAACAAAGCCTATGCATCAGTCTGACAGCTTGCAAACAGAAAATGGGCTTGTAGGATTGGATTTAAATCCCAGGTGTAGGGGATAATTACCACATCAGTCATGCAGTAACTGAAAAATGGTATTTCAACAAGAAAAATTACATTCCTTTTATAGTGCCAACAGAAATCATTATTTGAGGCTTCATACTGATTCAGTGTATCATTAGATGTGCACTATACTCATTAAATGTAATGTTTGCTGCAAAATAAAGAAAGTTATTGTTTCAAATACTTTGGATGAAACAGGTAGCTTAAATTTAAGGTTTAGCAAACCTTGAAAATGTAGAGGTCATTTTAGCTATAATATATATCATGCTGCTGGAATAACACTATAACACTAGGCTTTCAAGACATCCTCTGCTTCTAGACTGTGAAAGGGAAAGAAGAGATAGGAAGGACTGGTGAAGAATAAATCTTCCTTGTGCAAAATCTAAAGATTAAAGTTGGAATTGGAGCTTTTCAAACTAGTACAGCTCTGAAATTGTACAGCCACAAGTGCACTGTGAGAATTTTTAAAGTACACGAAGACAAACTTTCCTTTGCACAGTTTTTCCATGGACAGCTGCAAAATAGTATGAAGTAGTTTACAAGGGCTGAACATTGGGTGAAGAGGAGAAAATCATCACAAAAAGGAACCGGCCAATGTATTCTCTTCTAGATCCTATTAACTTGATGACACATTATCTTGATGAAGATGTTAGAGATAGACATATCTAGCTATATTATACCTGGTGAAATAAGATGTAAATCCAGTGAATTAAGATAGGTCTTATCTAGTATCAGTGACAGCCATGGCTCAGTCAGCAGAATGTGACATAATAGGGAGCATTAGTCTGATTGCTCAAGCTGGGGCAACCTGGGTACTTTTGCCTAATTCTCAGTGAATGTAATGACTTTTTTGCCCACAGGTATTTTGGTACTGTCATATTGCTAAAGCATTGATTGCCATCAGATACCTTGTAATAATGCTTGTGTTCATCTTGTGCTTCACCTTTAATTTTGGGTGCCGGAGGCCATCAGTGGAACTAAAGAAGAAAAGCAGTTGAGCACCCAACTCTCTGTTATGTATTTTTCATAAGAAACCTTAAAATATTACTTTCAAGCTGCAGCCCAGTTCAGAAAGTAGCACACAAGCCACACATATTATCAGATGGGCCCTAATTTTCAATACTTGCCATGGTGGGCCTTGGGGTGGAGGGGGGCTACCATCCTATCAACATTGGCTAAAGTTATAGTATCAACTATTAGTCAGGTGGCCCAGGGATCAGATCTTTGGTTAGCCCAGGGATGGTGAACCTTTTGGGCTTGGCATGTCAAAAATTTGGAAAATGCCTAACTTGATTCTGGTGGCGTGTCACACATACACACACACACCCTGGAACAAAAAAGAGACAATTCTTTACATATTTATTTAAAAAAAATACAGTCCAATCATGCGTAGTGCTATGTTTTATATAAAGAAATGCCAAATAATTACAAAAATGAAATACAAATAAAACAAACTCAGTTTCTTTGGTAACTCAAACAGGGAGAATAATTGTTGTCGGGTGTTGGTTAACACTGGCGTGTCACCCAAAATGTCATAGGATGTCAGCTTTGACACGTGTGTCATAGGTTTACCATCACTGGCTTAGCCCATACTGAAACTTTGGAGCTATAACAACAATGAAAGTTGTCTTAATTTTTAACCAGCTTCTGCCTTTGTTTAAGGTTTGCTATTGCATTCCTATGGTACTAGACAAGCCACTTTGTTTATTATTTATTTGTTTATTAACTAGATTTATAAGGCTGCCTAATTCAAACAATGTGACTCTGGGTGGTGTACCACAATAAAAAACAAATAATAAACCAACCCCCCCCCCATAACATTAAGATATATATATAATATAGATATACAATACAAAATGTCAAAATGTCAACCAAGCACCATAACAGAACAACCAAAAGGATTTGCTTGCTTATTTTTTATTTAGTACTTTGTATAGCCTTAATACAGGGTAACCAATGCTGAAATAATTATGGATTACAATAATAATAATAATAATAATAATAATAATACTGCATTAAATAACAAAAAGCAATATAAAAACCATATACATAAACCATATAAATTTGCCCTTGGTGAGATTATATCTACATAATATGTAGTTTGTCACTCAACAGTGACAAACAACCCAATTCCATAGTATTGGATATCAATATGCATTTCTTTGGTCATGGATGTCCCATTTTCCCAAATGATAATAGGTTGTATATAGGTTTTATATCAAGCAATTGTGACAATGGATGACATTAAAATGTACCATTAATGCAAATGTGTTCACTAATTTCTCCGATTAGTTATTTGGAAGGATATCTCATGAATGTGATGACACTCTGTTCCTTGCCAATTGTGTGCTGGCAGGCCTTCACAGGGCTTTGATAAACCCAATTTGTTTATCAGAATCACCGTACATTATGAAATCAATAGGCCTTTTAATAAAACGTCTAACTCAAACCTTTCCCCCTAGCTGCCTCTAAGAGATTAAGCTGTTCACTCTTGATCGTATGGAGCACAACTGACTACAGATGTAATATCTACAAAGTAAATAGCTTCTAATACATTTTGTGAGTAAGCCAAGCCACAACAGGGTTTTCATTTTAAAACAAGACTGAATCTGTTGCTGCTTTTGTTGTTTTAAACTTATTTTTCAATACATAATGTTAAGATTATGAATACATATTCATACTACATTTAATTTGTAATAATAGTAGAGTTCTTGGTGTTCTCTGAGCTTGGTTGTTTGCTTGCAAACATTTCACTACCCAGCTAGGTAACATAATCAGTGTGAGTGAGTGTGTGGTTTGCTGCCCATTTATACATAGCAGCTTGCCCTGCCAGTGGTGGTGTAGTTTCCTCCTTGGAGGTTCCTTGATTAGAGTACTGCTTTCTGCCTGGTTGTTTGCCTGGTGATGATTAATACTCATCTGAAAGTTGGCTGTTGGAGGGGATGTGTTCTAGTCATAATGCTTCCTTCCTAGGTTTTTTTTTTTTTTTATTATTATTATTATTATTATTATTATTATTATTATTATTATTATTGTCTCTTTTGAAAGGTGTGTAAATATGGTTTATCTCTATGTGTCTGTTGATGGCTGATTTGTCTGAATGTCAGGTTTCCAGGAACTCCCTAGCATTTTTGGATTTGGCTTGGTCTAAATTCTAGGTTAATTGTAATAATGTGTAAATAATTCAATATGAAATATTGATACATATGTTAAGACTTTGAGAACCATGTGAACTCAGGTTGTTACCTAAAAGTCTGGTGTTGATCATAAATAAAGTTATCTATTAATCTATCTATATGCATAGCTACCTAAGTTGTCTTAACTGATTTAAATTTGACCATCAGCTGCAGTTCTCATTGTCTCTTTTATAGGACTTGCCTATGAGATAAGACAGGGTATTTTCATTGGTGCCATCCCAGTTGCAGGATGCTCTTACAAGAGAAATCTGTCTAGCACTTATGTAGTTAGTTTCAGTAGGGATATAATCAATGGTTGTCCCCCCCCGCCCCCGCAAGGTGGCATTCTATAGAACTTTCACTTCACAGGAAAAACAATTGCTTGTACATTTCTGATCTTTGTAAGTATAGAGACATCAAAGCATCTGAATATCTTTTTCAAAGACTTAATTGTGCTCCCCCCACCCCACCTTCAATCGGTGTTGACTCCTGGTGACTATGTGGACAAGTTCCTGCAGTTTTCTCAGCAAGATTTCAGAAATGGTTTGCCATTGCCTTCTTCCTACAGCTGAGAGAGAGAGTTGACTGGCCCAAGATCACCCACTTGGCTTTGTACCTAACGCAGGACTAGAACTCATAGTCTCCTGGTTTCTACTCTGATTCCAACCACTGCACCAAACTGGCCCTCCTTTGTGCTAGGCTGCAGCATATTTCTTGACTGCTGGTTCATTTACTATTGATAGTCAATCATAAAAGGCAGAAGTATTCACCATTTTAATGACTTCATTGTCGGTTCTAAGTTGTTCTGGTTGCTGTACCTTTGCCATTAGTTTGCTCTTCTTTATATTTGATTGTGAGGAAAACAGGAGCAAAACTGAAAGCATATTCTGACTTGGAAAAGGCAGCAGTGAAAACACTGAGTGCATTGGCTGCTGCCAGGAAGAAAGACCTCCCCCCACCCACTTTCCCCAGGCTAGGCACATCTCATCCCTCTCCCCAAAAAAGGGACACAAAAGTCTTTCAGTCCTGGCTCTACCAGGAAACCTGAGGAGAGAGCATTCAATTCCTGTCCCCTCAGCCTGCTGAGAGATAGGCAGACTGGCCAGGACATACCCTTATGCATCCACACTGGTGTCCCAACCAGCCAGATGGCCACACTCAGCAATTTAAGTGGTGCAACAGTATCTACAGCTGGCTAGTAAGCCAAACCATGGCTTTTTCAAGGACAAGCCAATGTCCATAGGCTGCCAAATTAGCACACCTCACCCCACCCACATCTTCAGTCTAGGAAAGGGTAGCCAACCCAGTGGGTGTGAGGGTGATGAGAGAAAAAAGATGGCAAGCAGATGAAGTGGGAAGCAACATCTGGAGGTGTTCAACAGCTACAGGCAAGAAATAGGGAAGATAACCAGCTGCCAGGACCACAAGCCATGGTACTCATCTCAGCTTGATCTCTGTCTGGAGCTCAGTTTTGGAACTGAACAGCAAAAGTTCTTAGAGCAGAGCTTGTAATTTATCCTAGAGCTTGGCAGCAACTTTGCCGTGCAACCATATTTTCAAAAGGAGCCACCACACTGAGGCAGCATATTATCCCAAATGAGTGCAAGGAGACAGACAAGGTCTGTGTTCCCCTTTAAGAACTATAAAACTGAGACCAAAATTTTGTTTCCATGGTTAAGTCATTTCACAATGGCTAGGAGGATGGAGTTAACCTTGCGAACCCAGGGCAACAGCCTATTGTTGAGAATGTGTGTGATATGAAAAAGTACTATTTGAAGTTTTCATCTAAGCTGTGACGTATCCAGTCATTGCAAAAAGAATCCCTCACATTAATCTTAGCCCCCTTTTTTCATGGTGCTCCTTGACTTTCATTACTAGAGCTTGCAGATTATCTGGATTTTCAGCTATTGGAGTAACGTCATCAGCATAGTGCAGGTTATTAATGTTTTTTCCTCCAGTTTTAAAATCATACTGATCTTCTTACCATCCAGTCTCCCTCAATACAGAGGAAGCATAGAGGCTGAATAAATAAGAAGAGACTATTCAGCCATGTCTTACTCTTTGCCAACCTGGAGCCAATTTGTTTCTCCATGTGCCACCTGGACTGTGGCTTCTGAGAGGTGTGTATAGGTTTCGCATGAGGATAATGAGATATTTGTTCCCTAAGGACATTCTACAGCTTGATAAGGTTGACACAACAAAGGCCTTTCTATGGTCGATGAAGCACATATTAACTTATTTTTGGTATTCTTTGGCTTCCTCAATTATCCACCATGCATCAGCAATAATGTCTCCTTATCCCCCACCTTTTTTACAATCAGCTTGAACATCTGGCATTTTTCTGTCCATGTCGGGCTGTAATCTGTGTTGGTTGATCCTAAAAATTATTTTGCTAGCATGTGAAATTAAGGATATTAAGGATAGTTTGAACAGTCTGTTAAAACTCATTTCTTTGGTATTGGTGCGTAGACTGACCTCTTCTAATCTGTTGGCCACTGTATCATTCTCCAGATGTGCTGGAGTAGTTTGGTTAATTTACTGATTCTTTTTTACTGTTTCTTCTTCTTTTGCTTGGCATATTTTTTGTTCATATTCCATCAATTCCTGTAGCCTTTTGACTTGATAATGTCTCAAATGCTGATCTAACATAATTTTTTAGTACTAGTGATTCTTGTAAATAGAAAATATCTTCTAAAGTATGTTGACTTCCCTACTGTATTAAATTCCATTTGATGATTTATATTGGGTGACCCAGTGTTAATCATTTTTAGCTTAAATTCAGTATTGATACTTAGTTCCTTAATGTGATTTATCTAATACATCTCATTATTCATAGCTAAATAATGATCCCCTTCATGGATCACTGCCTTGTCGTGGCGAAGGGGCTTGTGTAACTCAGTGAAGCCATGAGCTATACCGTGCAGGGCCACCCAAGACGGACAGGTCATGACAGAGAGTTCTGACAAAATGTGGTCCACTGGAGAAGGAAATGGCAACCCACTCCAGTATCCTTGCCAAGAAAACCCCATGGACAATGTTAAAAGGCTAAAAGATATGACACCGGAAGATGAGCCCCTCAGGTCGGAAGGTGTCCAATATGCTACTGGGGAAGAGCGGAGGGCATTTCCAAGTAGCTCCAGAAAGAGTGAAGCGGCTAGGCCAAAGCCGAAAGGACGTTCAGCTGTGGATGTATCTGGAAGCGAAAAGAAGGTCCGATGCTGTAAAGAACAATATTGTATAGGTACCTGGAATGTAAGATCTATGAACCAAGGCAAGCTGGATGTGGTCAAACATGAGATGACAAGATTGAACGTCGACATCTTGGGAATCAGCGAATTGAAATGGATGGGAATGGGTGAATTTAATTCAGGTGACCATTATATCTACTACTGTGGCCAAGAAACCCTTAGAAGAAATGGAGTTGCACTCATAGTGAATAAGAGAGTGGGAAAGGCAGTAATGGGGTACAACCTCAAAAACAACAGAATGATCTCAGTGCGTATCCAAGGCAAACCATTCAATATCACAATCATCCAAATCTATGCCCCAACCATTGATGCCGAAGAAGCTGAAGTTGACCGGTTCTATGAAGACCTACAACACCTTCTAGAACTAGCACCAAAAAAAAGACGTCCTTTTCATCATAAGGGATTGGAATGCTAAAGTAGGAAGTCAAGGAGTAATCGGAATAACCGGCAAGTTTGGCCTTGGCGCACAAAATGAAGCAGGGCAAAGGCTAATAGAATTCTGTCAAGAGAACAAGCTAGTCATAGCAAACACTCTTTTCCAACAACACAAGAGATGACTCTACACATGGACATCATCAGATGGTCAATACCGAAACCAGATTGATTATATACTTTGCAGCCAAAGATGGAGAAGCTCTATACAGACAGCAAAAACAAGACCAGGAGCTGACTGTGGCTCAGATCATGAGCTTCTTACTGCAAAATTTAGGCTTAAATTGAAGAATGTAGGGAAAACCACTAGACCACTCAGGTATGACTTAGATCATATTCCTTGTGAGTACACAGTGAAGGTGATGAATAGATTTAGAGGATTAGATTTGGTAGACAGAGTGCCTGAAGAACTATGGACAGAGGTCTGTAACATTGTATAGGAGGCAGAAACTAAAACCATCCCAAGGAAAAAGAAATGCAAGAAAGCAAAATGGCTGTCTGATGAGGCATTACAAATAGCTGTGGAAAGAAGGAATGTGAAAAGCAAGGGTGAAAGGGAAAGATATAAGCAACTGAATGCAGATTTCCAGAGAATAGCAAGGAGAGATAAGAAGGCCTTCTTAAATGAACAATGCAAAGAAATCGAGGAAAACAATAGAATGGGGAAGACTAGAGATCTCTTCAAGAAAATTGGAGATATCAAAGGAACGTTTAGTGCAAAGATGGGCATGATAAAGGACAAAAAAGGCAGGGACCTAACAGAAGCAGAAGATATTAAGAAGAGGTGGCAAGAATACACAGAAGAACTATACAAGAAAGATCTTAATGTCCCTGATGTCCACGCTGGTGTGATCACTGACCTTGAGCCAGACATCCTAGAGAGTGAAGTCAAGTGGGCCTTAGGAAGCATTGCTAACAACAAAGCTAGTGGAGATGACAGTATTCCAGCTGAGTTATTTAAAATACTAAAAGATGATGGTGTTAAAGTGCTGCACTCAATATGCCAACAAGTTTGGAAAACGCAACAGTGGCCACGGGATTGGAAAAGGTCAGTTTACGTTCCAATTCCAAAGAAGGGCAATGCCAAAGAATGCTCAAACTATCGCACAATTGCACTCATTTCACATGCTAGCAAGGTTATGCTCAAAATCCTACAAGCTAGGCTTCGGCAGTACATGAACCGAGAACTACCGGATGTACAAGCTGGGTTTCGAAGAGGCAGAGGAACTAGAGATCAAATTGCCAACATTCGCTGGATCATGGAGAAAGCACGAGAGTTCCAGAAAAACATCTACTTCTGCTTCATTGACTATGCAAAAGCCTTTGATTGTGTGGATCACAACAAACTGTGGCAAATTCTTAAAGAGATGGGGGGTACGAGACCATCTTACCTGTCTCCTGAGAAATCTGTATGCGGGCCAAGAAGCAACAGTTAGAACCAGTCACGGAACAACCGATTGGTTCAAAATAGGGAAAGGAGTACAACAAGGCTTTATACTGTCACCCTGCTTATTTAACCTATATGCAGAGTACATCATGAGAAATGCCAGGCTGGAAGAATCACAAGCCGGAATTAAGATTGCAGGGAGAATCATCAATAACCTAAGATATGCAGACGATACCACCCTAATGGCAGAAAGTGAAGAAGAACTAAAGAGCCTCTTGATGAGGGTGAAAGAGGAGAGTGCAAAAGCTGGCTTGAAACTCAACATTAAAAAAACTAAGATCATGGCATCTGGACCCATCAATTCCTGGCAAATAGAAGGAGTAGAAATGGAAGCAGTAACAGACTTTGGGCTCCAAGATCACCGCATTTATTTGGGCTCCAAGATCACCGCAGACGGAGATTGCAGCCATGAAATTAAAAGACGCTTGCTCCTTGGGAGGAAAGCTATGGCAAACCTAGATAGCATATTAAAAAGCAGAGATGTCACTTTGCCGACAAAGATCCGCATAGTCAAAGCTATGGTTTTTCCAGTAGTAATGTATGGCTGTGAGAGCTGGACCATAAAGAAGGCTGAGTGCCGAAGAATTGATGCCTTTGAACTGTGGTGCTGGAGAAGACTCTTGAGAGTCCCCTGGACTGCTAGGAGGTCAAACCAGTCAATCTTAAAGGAAATCAACCCTGATTGTTCATTGGAAGGACTGATAATAAAGCTCAAGCTCAGATACTTTGGTCACCTAATGCGAAGAGAGGAGTCTTTGGAGAAGACCCTGATGCTGGGAAAGATTGAAGGCAAAAGGAGAAGAGGATGGCAGAGGATGAGATGGTTAGATAGCATCACTGAAGCAATGAGCATGAAACTGAGCAAACTCAGAGAGGCAGTGAAGGACAGGAAGGCCTGGCACAATATGGTTCATGGGGTCACAAAGAGTCGGACATGACTTAACGACTGAACAACAACAATTAATGATATTTTAGAAAGCTATAACCTCCATGAAATTTTAAAATCCCTGGTTTATTTATATATTATATACCTTTATTCCTTTTTCATGTTCTTTCATCTTCATTAGGAGTTATGCAATCATCTGATCAAACTCAAGGAAGCTTTATCTACAGATCTGCTGGTCTGACTCTCCTTATGTCTATCCATATGCCCTCCCTCCAGTCCTTGTTGCAGCCTAATCTTAGCTTGTCCTCCAATTCCATCAACATTTAAATGGAGGACTTGACTGATTGATTGTATTCCATCAAGTCGGTATTGATTCTTAGTTACCACACAGATAGATTTTCTCCAGGATGATCTGTTCCCAGTCTGGCCCTTCAGGTCTTCCAATGGTGCTCCCATCACCACTGTAATTGATTCTATCCACTTTGCTGTTGATCATCCTCTTCTTCTCTTTCCTTCTACCTTTCCAGTATCATAGACATCTCAAGACAGCTATGTGGTAACATAATATGCCCAGAATATGGTAATCTGAGCCTGGTAATTTGTGCCTCAAGTAAAAACTCTGGAATGATTTGTTCTAGGATCAATTTATCTATTTTCTTGGCTATCCATGGTATTCTCAGGAGTTGTCTCCAACACCAGCATTCAAAATTATCAATATTCTTTCTATCCTGCCTCTTCAAAGTTCAACTTTTGCTTCCATAGAATGTCACAAGGAAAACCATTGCCTGCACAATTCTGATCTTTGTAGATATTGATTGTAGAATATGTTTTCCAAGGCTTTCATGACTACTCTATCATGTGCTAGTCTGCCATCTATTTCTTGACTGCTGGTTTCTTTACTGTTAATAGTTGATCCTAAAATAGAATAGAATAGAAACTTTATTGTCATTGTACAACTTGTACAACGAAATTAATGCCACCCCAGTGCAGCAGATATGGCAAAAGGCAGAAGATATCTTTTTTTTTTTTTTCCCCTAGGGCTGAGAGGGAGTCAGTGGCCCAAGGTCACCCAGCTGGCTTTGTGCCTAAGGAGGGACTAGAATTCACGGCCTCTCAGTTTTTAGCCTGATGCCTTAACCAATATACCAGCTTGTTCTCTATTTACCACTTCAATATTTTCATTATCAGTTCTAAGGCTGGTTGCTGTACTTATTGTCATTAGTCTGGTCTTCCTTATATTTAATCTTAGGTCCATTTTTTCCTTGTGCTCCTTAACTTGCAGGTTAATAGAGCCTGCAGGTTATCTAGATTTTCATCTACCAGAGTAGTGTCATCAGCATAGTACAGATTCTTGATGTTTTTTCCGCCGATCCTGAAACCACACTCAACTTCCAGTCCAGCTTCCATCAATACATATTCTGCATATAAATTGAATAAATATAATCCCAGCAGGGTCACCCAAAGCCTGAAGTTCTTCTTAGCTGCCTAGCTAAAGCAAGAAGGGACCTACACTGGCCAACCGTGATACAGAAAGATTTAGTGAAAACAAGAGCATAATTTCTTCTGCACAGGAGAGTGCAATGGTAAACCAGTCATGTATTATACCAAAAAACCTGCATTGATGGAGGACCTACAGAGAATATACTGTAATGCCTCCCTAAGTGGTAGAAAATTTGAGAGCTGCAATGGTTACTAAGATATGGCTTCCCTCAACTGAAGTTGCTGATAGTTTTCTATGTTCTGTAGTATTAGAGCATATTTGCAAAGTGAGCAAAGGTGGAGGGCACATAGTTTACTGTGAGTACACCAGTGGATAGCCTACACTGTAAGAGCTTTAGGGAGTTATCCAGCAATCCAAAGGATTTCAAGTGCCACTCTCTATTTCTGTCTCTTTCTACACCTGTTTCAAAAACAGTTTCTTATATTCCAGAAGGTTTCTTGCATTTCATTCATACTACTTGTTTATACTCCTGCTCTGGCTGGAGGTGAAGGAGTAATTAAGGATGAGTCATCTCCCCCAGTCATCTCCTTGCTTTCTGGGGTCATTTACCTGCAGAAGATGTGCCTTGCAACTTTGCCACTGATTATTAAAGAGCATTTGTAGTCAGTTTAGCTCCATTAATCCTTTCCTGTCCTTGCTCTCCCTGCAGCACAGTACAAGTGTCTACCTAAGCTTTAGCTCGATAAGGTAGATGACAAGCTCAACCACATTTGAAACTTTATTTTCCAAAGCACAGAAAGTTTCTTTTTTCTTGTCTCTGCCTTTCCTTGTTTACATTTTCAACCCCATTTCAACATATTTCTCTCATCAGTCCTAGATAAGTTCACTAGATGCTATGAAAAATGGATTTGGCTGTAGCAGGAGCACAATCCTATACATTTATTTATACTGTTGCAGCAAGTAACTCTCTTTTAGAATATTTATATTTCTGGACCATATAAATCTCAGAATTATGTATTTTTGAACCACTGCAGCTAAAATATTTCTTTTGCTTATAGAAATCACTGTCCAGAGATGTTCTCATATCTAACCTTCAAAACTTTGATTGGATGTTCTCATATCTAACCTTCAAAACTTTGATTGGCTCTCTAAAGCTAAAAAGATCAAACAAGGATGTCTTCAGAATAACATTGGTTTAAAATAATATGTTCATAAAGTACATATGAATATTATATGCACTTTTTACTATTCAATAAATAGATCCTGCTGTGGTCTGTAGGATCCAAGGAAAGAGTCTTCAGGACTGCATGTAATCCATCCGCTGTAAATAATCCAGTCCTGAATTAATTGGACATATTCACATAACTTCATTGGTTCTATCATTTGCCAAATCACTTAGCCCATATTTTTTTGTTAAAGTGTGATCATTTTCCCTTTGGTTGTTCTTGCTGTTGTTGTTTTGACCAAAAGTTAAAAATAAAAATGGCATCTTGGTTACCGACCTCTACAAGAATTACTGTTTGAGCTAATTTTTGTTCATATCCTACCTCTTTTCAGGCAATTTAATTGACACTTGCATGTGGGGGTTTTTTGGCACCAATGTAAAAGTACAATAAACTTTCTTAATGACCTGAAGAGCAAAAATCTGCTCTGCACATTCTCTTCCTGACATAAAGCTGCACTGTATTTCCCAGACTTTACACACTGACATCTCTTGTAC
Source organism: Python bivittatus (assembly GCF_059951505.1). NCBI lineage: Eukaryota > Metazoa > Chordata > Lepidosauria > Squamata > Pythonidae > Python > Python bivittatus. Next base: position 18,876,577 of record NW_028277075.1, on the reverse strand, counting down.
TCTTTCAACATTTTTAACATTTCTCCGGTCACACTATCTGCACCTGCAGCCTTAGCATTTTTCAATAGTCTCACAACATTTGAATGAAAATTCTTTGTCATCAGTTTTTTCTTGTCGGCTAACATTTACAGCATTTATTTCAATTCCCCTCTTCAATAGATCATTTTCATACAAATCTTTAAAACACTCACTCTGGCATTCTTTCAGTTTCATCCCAAATAATTTCACTGTTTTTATTTTTAATTCCATTCCCTCTTGGAGGCTCCTTGTTTAGTCTTCATGACCCATGTTCTGGTTTCATTTGGACCCACAACAACCTAGATACCAGTTCATACTTTCTGTCATATATTTTAGGCCTTTCATTCATTTACTTCTTTACTGGTAGTCCTTGCTTACCAACAATAATTGGGACCAGGAACTCCATCGCTAAATGACACGGTCGTAAGGCATGACATCACATGGCCATGCTAACTTACAATGGCAGTTACAGCAGTCCCAGTTGCCATCATTAGGCAAATCCCACATGGTCTCAGTGTTCTTCAGTCATGTGACCACCATTTGTGACCTGCTGCCAGCTTCCCCGTTGACTTTGCTTGTCGGAAGCCATCAGTGAAGGTTATTAATGACGATCACACAACTGTGGGGATGCTGTGATGGCCTCAACTATGAGGACCCACCATAAGTCTCCCTTGTTCGGCACCGTTGTAACTTCAAACAGTCGTGAATGATTGGATGTTAAGCAAGGACTACATGTATTGTATTTATCATCTCGGTTTCACAAGAGGAGACCACTTTCATTCAGATGCATTAAATCCTTCTTCTGCCTTAATTTCACAGTCATACAACATATCTTCTTTCATTTCATTCATGCCTTTTACCATTTATTCCTGTTACATTTCAAGCTGCATATGCTATTGTTATTCCCAGATGTGCCTATAGATATTGATCTTGTCTGCCTAAAATGTCAAAATGTACATTACACTTAGTCAAGGTGTACATGTGTACATTACACTTGTTAGTAATACAGGGAAAACATAGACTAGGTTATCAGCCTTAATTGTACCCATGCCACGTGCAGCATTCCCTGCTAGCTGAAAGACAGTGCTAGTCAGTTCTGGCATATTTCAGCCTGTATGACACACGTGCAACCAAAATCCAGTTTTATCCCAAACATGCTCATATTATCTTATACAAGCTAAAATCTGTATTTTAAAAATTATCTCTCAAGCCAACGTACTGTTGCCGCTATCCCACCCGCTCAGAGGTACATGCAATATACTGATACACACTAAGGATGTGACATTTAACAACATGACAAAAAATATGACAATTATGTATATCTGGAAAGGTAGAACTGGCTGGAATTAATTAATTAGAAATTATTGGAGAAGGGACGAAAGGATGACAGATGCTGAAATTAGACTCAGGTTTTGTAAAAGTATACTCATTAAATACAGATTCATCAATCAAATAGCCAGCCTTGCAATGAACAGTGTTTTAAAACTCCAAAAAGGTAAGGCTATATTCTAACTAAACTTAAACTTAAAACTCTTACTAGAAATTGGTGTGCCTTAAAAAGTGAGGATGGGAGAGAGATTGAGCTTGTGTGTTGATATAAATAGACTATATATAGCATATATCAAGGAAAATACACACAAAAATTACATTTTAAATTGTGTACCCAAACATGCATAAATAAATGCATATGGATTTTCAGGGATTCCTTAAAAACATTTAAAACCTGATATGGAAACTTCATTCTGATTACATTGCTGTTTCATCATTCCTGCTTACGTTTGTGTCAAGGCACAATCCAATGGACCCTGAAACAATATTCATGAGGGGAAAAAAACCTTAACACTACACCAATTTTGTTGTTTTTCTTTTTCTTTTCTGCTCTTTTGCTTTTTACTATTTTTTCTTTTTTCAAATTTTTCTTTTTTTCTTATTCTTTTTTTCTTAATATTAGTTTTGGTTAGTTTTTATTGTTCTTTTAAAAAATTTAATAAAGCTATGATTAAAAAAAAAAACTCTACACCAAACTGGCTGTTGTAGTGAATGTTAGGAGGAAAAAAAGTTAAGCCTCTTCTAGGAGATATTATCATTATGTTATAAACATTTCAGGCCACATACAACTTCTGTTTGTTCTTGTACTCATACAGTAGTAAAATGTAGTAAAGTATGCAATTTTTTGAAGACCCAGTTTGGTGTATTGATTAAGGCATCAGGCTAGAAACCAGAAAATTATGAGTTTTAGTTCTCCCTTAGGCACAAAGCCAGCTGGGTGATCTTGTGCCAGTCATTCTCTCTCAGCCCTAGGGAGGAAGCAATGGCAAACCACTTCCAAAATCTTGCCAAGAAAACTGCAGGGACTAGTCCAGACAGACACTAGGAATCAACACTGACTCAGAGGCACCAGGAAAAAAAAAGGGGGCGGGGGGGATTTTTCCACTGATGTCATTTATTTCTGGAATGAGTAGAAAGTGTGTCAGAAAGTACACCAGTTTTGCTTAGATCATAATAATAATGGTTTAAAGGAATAGAGGTTGCCCTACTCAGTTTGTCCATGTAGCCGCCAAGTCTGGAAAGCTGGACACTGTCATGTCTACTTAGAAGTAAACCAGGCTGTGAATGTAGGAAGATCACTCTAATTTCATGAGAAAACTGCAGTAGTTAGTGACTTCAATTCGTTATCTATGCATGGGTTTCCTAAAAACTAATTTTGTAGAAACTCTGAACAAATGAATTAATAATGATGCAAATTATCATTATGTTAAACTGAAACCTGTGTAACGCCATCATACACTTGTGACTAAAATATTAAAATGATGGCAGTAGGCCAGAATGGATCAAGTGTTTATCCTAGGAAAAATGTACTTACTGATCTGAAAATCTAGGGCAGCCATTGTTGCTAGCTACCAATCACCCTTTGTTTCACAGCAGTTGTGTCTGTCATATAATATTCACCTAGGAAAATGGAAGAGAAGTAGAAATTAATTCCTTTTTTTCCTGCTCTGAAGAAGCCAGCTCCCAACTGTGTTGTGAGGAGAATAGAATTTAGCTGCACGAGTGCTATCAGCACCATACATGTCACGGATAAATTGTGGGGTTGATGCATAGCTGAATTGGGGATTATAAATTATGTTCTAAATTCATAGCATTCTGAAACCAACATATTTCATAGCCTGCACTTTGCTTCTGCTTTCACCATAGAATTATCCCTACTCATTCACTTATACTATGAAACAATGCCCAATCCTTTGTCTCAGCTCTAGACAAACTGAAATAGAAGAATAATTTATTTTTTTAAAAAGCACTACATACAAATCCATTAAACAACAACAACCACCCTATGTTCTATCAACCAAAGCAACTCTCAATTTCTACAAATGCTTTCTCTATCTAGATTAATGCTCTGGGATTATTTAGAAATTGGAAATGACACAGAATAAAAGATACTTGGTAAATATTCTATGAGATAAACGTTCCCAAATGTAGTGGGAGGAAAATCCATTGCAATTAGTATTCCATTTTATTTGCGGGGGGGGGGGGCAGGCATTGAATCTTTTGTTTATAACCTTAGGCCCATAATTTTCAAACACAGGCAACTGATTCAAACCTTTAAAATATAAACATAGCAAACAGGTAAATGTGCATGCCAGAACAAGACTTTACACTTGCAAAACAGGTAATTTCACGCACTAGCAGTAGCCTGCACATGCTATTACTCATTTTATTCATGCATATGCAAGATTCTAGAACACAATTACCTGCTTGAGTTTGTGCATATATTTTCCTAGCAAAAAGTCTCGGTGTAGATGTTTTTGTTCTTAAAATAATTGTATCTGGGCATACCATTTTTCCCAGTGCCTTTGGAAACAATTCAGGTCAATTCTCAGTTTTTCATCTTGAATTTACACTCAAGTCAAGGATTTTTCACCTTGGAATTTTGGAAGATAATGCCAGTAGACTCACCACACAGCAAGATCTGACTATCACGGTTATTTTATATTATCCTTAAAAGTCATTTAAATTAGACCTTAGAAAAGTGGTAGGCATCCTTTCTGGATCACATCAACTACTATAATAAGCCTTTGGGAGTCACACAACAGCGCACATACACAAGTGCATCCATACTCATAAACTCATGTACACAACCATTTCCCAAGATATCTCAGGCAGATATAGCCACACTGTCAAGCCCAGTGAGGCTGACAAACACAGGAAACAAAACTACTTGGATTTCTGGAATCACCTTTATGGATAGTTGAGTAATACAACAAAATCTTTAAAGGCTGCCAAAGCGATTCTCCAAATCAATTTATCCCTAGTGTGATTAGGGTAGAGTTACTCTGAATTTCTTTCTCATATTTCCTCCTCCCCTTAGACTACAGAATCTTTTCTGCAATGGACCTGCTCCATCCTCTATGTTCCCAGTATCTCTAGACATTCCATCACTTGCATACACACACATACACACAAACACACACTAACACCCTCTTCCCCTGAATCCTCATAGACATATAAATCAATCTCCGACTCCGTGTGGGTTTCCCTTTTGTCCAAAGGAAGAGGCGAAACTTGTTGCATTTCTGTTGTGACTATCAACAGAAGTGCAACAATTATTTTGCTGTGAGGAAAAGGAAAACCCTTTCTGGCACATGAAATAGCTGCAATTCCAGGACACCAATTTCTGATGGAGAGGCTTCTGGTAATCAAAGTGTGGGCAGAGAGAAGGATCTATGGTGAGCTTTGCTACTGACCTCCACGTGCTGCATGTGTCCAGAAGATGACAGGCCATGTACTCCTGCCTCAGATACATATATACTTGCAGGAAACCCTGAACCCATTTACAGCCAATAGATAGGAAATATTTCTTTAACTGCAGCTCAAGAGAAAAAGAGTGTGGTTATCTAGCAAGAAGAAGCAGTAAATTACATTGAACTATTGGATGAGGTAGATTATAAGGCTAGGATGGCAGATGGCTTAGAATGTAGAAACCGTGGCAAAGATTCTGGACAGGACAGGAAAAACGTAAAAAGTGCTTTGGATCACTCTGAAATGTTCATCAAGCCAGCATCATTCTTTTTGGATTTTTATATGCAAGAATAAAGACTATGGTCTTTTTTCTGTTGAAATATTAAAGATATTAAACAAAATAATTCTATATCCGAATTTCAATATTCTGTTCAAGTAATATTCAGAAATATGTTGCCTGTGAACAGAGAGGTCTTGTTTCATGACTAGAGAATTTGTAAGTGGGTAAAATTTAGCAAGAAATGACAAATTAGAATTATTACATTAAAAATTATCACCTTCAATAGTTGGTTAAGTCACGTAATTGTTGGGATCCCATAACAGACACGAGTCCGATGTTCAGCATCACAGTCATTCTCATTTTGTACTGAGTGTTCTAAAAGGTTAGAAATATTTAAGAATCCTACATTAGTTAAAGTTAAATCCATAATGGGGAAAGATAAAGAACTGTTAATACTTTATGCATTTCGTTAATCTTTTCACTATGCAAGTATTTGGTTTATGCTAAATACAAAGTCAGCATGTTTTATGCTTCCAACTTTTAAAAACACACTGTTGTAGTTGCTGTAGTTGTTACATTGTACCAGGCAGCAATACTGTGAAAAGAACGAAGAATATACATGCTAACATGTCTTTTAGATTTAAAGATATTAAACAAAATAATTCTATATCCGAATTTCATAATGCAGTCAGGACAGTGTTTACCAGTTGGAAATCTATTAGACAATTGTTTAAAAAACATTATTCTAAATTGTATAGTTTTAAATTCTGAGCAACAGATGATGAGATAGATCTTTTCAAACAGCATATGGTACTGATAGACTATCACAGGAATATTTCTTGCCTTTCAAAATATTGTGACTATAATGAATTATCTGAAACTGGGGCAATCTCCTAGCTCTGATGGTTTTCCAGATGATTGTTATTATATATATATATATATATATATATATATATATATATATGTATGTTTATCTCCTATTCTCCTTCCCCCTTGTTTCAGTGAGGTACTCAGTACTTCCCAAGACTACAAGAATCCTATCATGTGTTCCTGAAGACATCTACTTCCTTGATTAATACTTTAATTAAATTTAAATTTAATTAATGCTTTTAACAGCTACACTGGTCCCTAGGTTTCTTCCTTCGACAATGTTGCATGCGGCTTAATCTGGATTAACGTATGGCCATTAAGAGTCTTGATAATATTAGTTCTTAACTAAAGTAATTGCTTTAACTCACAATAGACAGAATGCAACAGCTATTATTTCTTTGGATGTGCAAATGGATTGTGATATGGTGTCTGATTCTGAGATGGATCTTGGCTCATTGAGTTTTTCTAAAGAGGTGTTTTGGGGAGGATGATTGGGATATTGCAATCTATTCATTAATCATGTATGATTAGCAATGGTATGTCTTCTCTTTGATAGAATTTATGTCATGGAATATGACAGAAATACCCTCTTTTATCTATAATTTGACTGTAGAAATTCTTGCCCTAAATTTGACTCTAGAAATTCTGAGCCATAAAAAAATTCTAAAATTTTAAAAGAATTGCTGTAGGAAAGGCAGAGTATAAGACTTTGTTATATATGGATGATATGTTATATATGTTTTACAGATAAACAAGAAATTTCAATTTTTTATCTCATATCACAAATATTTGAGTCTGACACCATGTCTGGTTACTCTAGAAACAGAAGAAAATCATACTTGATGTCTAGCTTCAGTAAATTGCCATGTTTAAGGTTTAGCGTTTTAAATTAACTATTAATGTTTTATTTATATTAATCTGAAGAAAGGATTTCTACGAAGCTTTCTAAACTAATAAATTTGAACTTATCTCCTATCGTAATACAAATGAAAGAAGATCTGGATAGAATGGTCTAGAATTTCTCTGAGTGTTTGGCATAAGATAAATGTGATTACAGTGACAATAACTTTGACGCTAATTTATATTTTAAGAGGTTTTCTATTTACATTATTTCAAATGAATGTCTACACTATTAAATCACTTTAATAGTGCCTGATGGTGGCATTGGTCAAGTTTTTTCCTGGGCAAATTATAATTGCCTGTTGGGAAAAAATGGCTGTAGCTTTCCACACTTGCAGGCTTAACATTGTGCATTAATTTTAACTTCAGTTAAGGGTTGAAGCAACGAATATCAGCATTCAACTCCTCTTGGAGTTCAACCTGAAAGCTGTTATTTGACTCTACTGAAATGCTGGCAAACACTGGGATCCTTGTTTATTTTGTTTCAATATTTGCACTTAATACTGCAAGATACATATGTGTGCACACACATGCAAAGCTTATGCTATGGGATAACATTAACTTTAAAAATAACTACTAAATATATTTCTTGCATAATTTGAGCTTCTCATAATAATATTATAGTGAACTTTTAAGTTAATGGACCATTCAGTGCAAGGGGGTATCTGTTTCTCATAAATATCCATTAAATCAAAATTGCATCATTCTTGAAGATTTACATCATTTGTGTAATGATGACATTATACAAATGATGTTAATTGACAAATGATTATTTGTGTCATTTGCATAATGATGTCATTATATAAATGATGCACATCATTGTGGATGATGTAAAATTAACTTAAGTTTAACTGCCTCATCCAGACTACTTCAGATGCAATTAACTGGGTATCAGGAAGATATCCAGAGCTTTGGACTCTTTTGTCTGAAGTCTGCTAAATGGACTTCTGTCACATTGAGGCTTCACTATATTTTGAATCAGCTTAGCTCTGATGAAGCAGTTTTAAAATATCTGAAGAGCTTAAAAACAGGTATTCCTCACTAAAGGTTGCTGCCTGGATGTTTGGCCAGCTTTAGCGTTTGCAGTTGTACTCTTTGTTCCTGATACTGTTGCTGCTTTTATCAAAAGTTTAGCAAAAAATCAATTGGGGCTCTAAAGCCACCAATCCCTTTTTATAAACAATTGAAGGAACTGAATAAAATTAACATTTATTACTTTGGGGACTTTGGGAATAATGAGTTTGAATGCCCTATTCCTTAGTGGAAGGTTGCTTTAAATAATGTGGTTAATCTCCTTTGATCGAAAAAAAAGCAGATAGAGAAAAAAATGTTTTGGGAATGCTGAGATGATTGCCATTTCCTTGCTGCTGCTATTTTTTCAAGGTGGTGCCCAACTGATAGTGCCACCATTTATTTTTAATTTAGCATTTTTAGTAAGATTAATGGCAGTGGAGATCAATGAGAGGTTGGTTGTAATGAGAGATCTTGGAAGAAACTATAACTTTATATTGGTGCAAGGAAGAAACAATGGGAGAGGAGAATATGAGTGAATTGAGTAGCATAAAGTACAGAAGAAAATGGGAGGTGTGCAAAAAGTAGAGGAAGAAGGCAAGGGAAACAACTGGAGGCAAAGGAAGACATGGATTGAATTATCTGAATTCCAGAGGCCATTTCATAGTGCCTTGATACAGGAAAGCAGCAGAGTCAGCAAGGGAGGGACATGGTTGATATGCTGTCATCTAAAGCCATGGCTGCTGGGGTTGAACAGACAAAACAGCAGTTGTCAAGGTGTCTGGAAGTACAGAAGAAGCCTGGGAAAATCATGGCCTGAAGAGGACTGTTTGTCTTAGTTGCTGTAGGAAGAGCAAAGCTCAGATATCAGGCAGTATCCCCTGGAGTTATCTGCACTAGAAGAGACCAGAGTCCTGTTGGAGATTGTGGAAATCAAGAAGCCAGAATTGCAGGCATTGAGAATAAGTGAATGGTAGCAGCTGGATCTTTCAGTGTGGTGCAAGAGCATATGGTAGTAGCTGGAGCATCAGGCACTGGCAAGAACTTTGAGATCAAGTGGCCATTGCTGCAATCACTGGCAGAGCTACCTAGTAAAGGGAATATTGGGGTGTACTGAATATTGAATATTGAAGCTACTGAGATTCTGCACTGTTGAGTCTGGAAAGGTGTAGAGTTAGGATAGGAAGCTGGGATATTGGGAAAAGGACAGTACCTCATGATTCAGCTCTTAGGGTAAATGATTGATATCTGTGTGGAAGATGTCTCCCTGTGGTGAAAAGACATAGAAGAATGGCCTGTCTCGGTGTACTGAGTCAAAGTGAGAGGGTGTGTGTGTAGGGAACTCTGGTCTGAGATTTTTAAGTGTTGGGCAATGTTTTGAGGATGGTGTTAAGCCTGGCAGGAATTAGCTAGAGTGCTCTGGCAAATGACTATCCCCTTGGGTTGACTGGTTTGTGTGTTAAGTGGTTATGATGGAAGTGGAAGGGGGAAACTTGGAGAACCATTGGTGGGGTTTAGAGTGGAAAGCCTGTATGACTTGGGAGGGCAAGGTATAATGATAAGAGCCAAAGTGTCTGTTACAGGAGAAGGGACATCAGGAATTTTGATTCAGGAACCTATTTTTGATCCAGCTCCCAGAGATCAGATCATTGGGAAATTTGGTCTCAATTGCTGCTATTTAATGCCAAGTCCATCTGGAATAAAATTCCATCCACCCACAATATGGTAATGGATGAGTGGGTAAACCTGGTGTGCTTAATTGAAACCTGGCTCAGCAATGGCAGTGACATACTGTAGCCTCGTCAAAGATTTGTCCTGGCCCTGCAGTAGCTTAGATATTATGGAGGAGCAGAAAATGTATGGCAGTGGTTTTTCATGGCAGCTCTGCAAAAACCAGATCTGCCACTCAAACAGTTCCTGGGTGTGAATACCTTCATATAAGATTGGGCACTAGAGACATTTAAGGCTGCTGGTAGTATATTCCCCACCCTGCTGACTAGCAGAGGCATTTCTTGAGAGACCGATTCTCCCAAGCTGCTAGTGCTGAAGGGCTTTAACATACAAGCCCTGACACGGAGTCTAGAGGTGCTCAGGATTTAATCGCCATCATGTTAATCATGGACTTGTCTCAGTTATCTTGGACTTGAGTCATATGGGTAGTCACATGCTAAGCCTAGTCACATGCTTAAAGCTTGGAGCATATGACACATGATCTGGAGGTAAGCAACATTGTTGTCGGTACCTGACTGTGGTTAGTTATCTTTCTGGTCAAATACCAGCATTCCTGACCTCTGCAAGAGTAATGGACCCATCCAGATGACCTGCCCCAGGTATCTGAGGTTTCTTGAGGGCATTTGGGGATTTTCCCAATGATCTGGCTTCTTCCATGACTAAGATGTTGGATGGGACTGCTCCTGAGAGACCTCTCTCCACTTGCCAGTTCCAGAGTGCTACTTGGTTTACCAAGAAGCTCCAAGAAATGAAATAAATGCCTGGAGCAAAACTGGTGGAAAACAAAGAAAATTTGAGTGATCATAGGTACATACCCTTGTTGGAACCACACTATGACAATAAGAGCAGGAAGTGCTCTTCTCAGCTCTTACTGCATCTGAAGTCCAGCAGCCCTGATCATTTCATTTTGGGAAGGAATGTTCAGGAGTGGCAATACTCTTGCTGGCTGTAGTAATGTGCTTATGATATTTTCTCATTCTAATTAGATATTTGCTCAGAGATGGGTGCCACTTAGATAGAATCAAATGTATTAAGCTGGCATAATGACTTACAATACCATCTGGGATTTGTTTCAGCTTGTAGAAGCTGAGGAAGTAGGTAGGGTTTTCTGTAGTATGAGCAATGCCTCACTGGGGTAGATCCACAGCTCTCCTGGCTGTTTCGGGCTGCCAGGATGCTGTGAGTGGATGGATTCCAGAGATGGTAATTTCTAATCCATCAGTCTTAAAAGAGGTAGTACTGTAGTGTGCCCTCTCTTGAAGAAGCCAACTCTTTGCCCATTATCCAAACTCCCTTCCTGCGGAGTTTTTGGAGAAAGCTACATAGGTTCCTAGATGAAGCAAATTATCTGGATCCATTTCAGTCTCTATTCAGTCACATGCATGGGGTGAAACAGTGCTGGGTTTTTTGACGAATGACCTTTATCAAGAATCCAAGGATGGGAATGTATCCCTTTTGGTCCTATTATACCATTTAGTGGCTTTTGGACCTCCTGCATCGGTTGGGAATCAGAGATACTATTTTATAGTTCTGCTCCTACCTTAGCAGACATTTCAATGTATAGAAATGAAAGATGAGCAGGCAAGACCTTGATTACTCCACAGTCACAGTGCCTCAAAGCTCACTTTTTTCCACATTGCGGGAAAGGTCATCTGCCAATTTGAGGTGATTTCTCTTTCTCTCTCTCTCTTCTATCTATCTATCTATCTATCTATCTATCTATCTATCTATCTATCTATCTATCTATCTATCTATCTATCTATACACTCAGTTATATATGTCCACCTTAAAATAAACTGGATATGCTATGAAGTCCATGAGCCAGTGTCTGGATGCTATGAGGGTCTAGACTGGCCAAAGAAGCTGAAGCTGAATCCTAAAAAAAATAATTACCGCTTGTCCAGAAACACTTTGCTTCACTGATGGCCCTGGGTGATTGGTCTCAATAGGGTGACCCTTCATCTGAACAAGCAGATCCACAACTTAGGGATCTTCAAGGACTCATACCTCCTGCAAGAACAGTGGATAAAAACTGTAGCTATGGGAGGGGAGTGCCCAGTTTAATGTGCTGTGCCAGTTACAGCCCTGCCTGAACTAAGAAGCTCAGAGGACAGTGATTCATACCTACTTACTATCTCTCAACTACTGTAACACACTGTATTTGGAGATGCCTTTGCAGATGATCTGGGAACCACAATTGGTGCAAAATGTGGTGGCCAAGAGGTTAGCAAATGGATTCAAAGCACTGATTATTACCTATAAAGCCTATATGTCTTGGCTCCAGGTTCCTTCCCCTATTGATACAATCTGCCTGGCCTGAGCATTTGGACAGGGAGAGGTTGCTTAGGGTCCTGCTTTCATAAGACATCAGATGGGCTTAGACCTGTATTTGGAATTTATCAATCAATAAATGTTAATCTTTTTGCATGGGGAACAGGAGGGATGCCAAAAGAATTATTAAAGAACTTTGGAAGGATAAATCTACACCTGTTTGCAGCAATGAATTTATCAACATTTCAGTTAGTAGGCTTAAAGAAGGGCAAGGAAGAGCAATTTGGAGCAAATTTTTGAAGGCTTTTTAAAAATTATTATTTTCCCTCTTTTCATTTTAATTTTAATGTTCTACTGTATTATTAATAGTGGCACGAGCATGTAAATCTTTTCTTCCTTTGATGTAATACATCTGATATATTAAACTATTTTTAAAGAAATCCCAGCTCTGCTTAATGATCTGACATGTTACACTGTCACTCCACTCACTGTAGCCCTTGTCTGCCCAAGGGAAAGGCACAGAGAAATGTGCGGACCTTAAGTATTACAAGGTCACCTGCTCTTTCTTTATGGAGTTTGGGTTCCATTTTTTTCTCTGTCCAGAAGGAAAGGACAAATAGGCAAGGTGAGTATAGTCTGCCACCTTCAGACGCTAGCCTGAGGCTGGGAAAAGTACAAATAAGAAATACAAGAAAAAAATTCAGTAAGCTGCAACAGCAACTTCATATTTCTCCAGAACTTTCATACAGAGCTACTGATCTTTCCGAAAGCAGCTCTTGATAGAGAACACTGGTTCTATCATTTCATAAAATAAACAAGAAGCCCTATGGAGAGGGTTTTATGGGCAGCCTGAGTCCCAACACTGTGCTCTCTCCACCTTCCACTGCTGAAATGGCCGCCATCAGATGTGCTACAGAAAAGTGACATCTGGCTGCTTAGCATACACTACAGGCTGCCACACTAATGGCTGAGAGTATAATGGGCTAGAGTTGGCCGGCTGCTGCACGTAACTTCCAGCTCTTTGCAGGCCTTTCCCTCGTTTGTCCTTTTTTTCAAAAACTGGGAGTCTGAAATATTTGCAGAGCCTGATGTATGTTCTTTGCCATGTATTTTTTTTCTGCTACTACACATCTTTCAGAAGCTTAAGAGCATGTTACTAGCTGTATCTCTGTGCTGGGAGATAGCCTTGTTGACTCCAAGAGTCCACTTAATTATTGATGTGACAAGATAATATTGAAGGAAGAAAATTTTGATTGAAATATAGATGTAGAGAGAAAGCAGATTTTTGCCAGTATTGTCTGTCAAATGTTACAGAAACTAAAAGCTGGTGCATATAGGAATATTGTTATTGGATAACTGAGCTGTCTGTATCAGACATGGTACAATTTAGAGCTTCAGAAGAAGTACAAATGATGATTAAATCATCATTATCATCAAAAAGGAAAAATAATATTAAAGCAAATTCATTATCTGAAATTGTTTCTAAAAATAAATTGCCATTTTTTTCATGCTGACCATACCACGGCTTTTTACTGAATTGAAAGATCCAGACTTATTTATAGTAGCACAATATAATGCCAGTATGCTACCCTATTAGCAACAGTGACAAGGGCCAAAATACAATAAAAGACAGTGTTCTGTTGAATAATTCTTTTGCACTTTTTTTTTATCATTCTCATTAAATTTGACAGGATATAAACCCCTTTCCAAAACATTTCCAAACAGTAAGATAATTTTTAAAAGATTTTCATAGGGTGATGTTGAGTTTTTTCATGTCCAGCAAGTGGTCAAGTGAGGTGTGAATGTCTTTCATCAACAGGGAATTTCTCTTTTGAATCTTTTCCCAACTGGAAAGGTTGCCAAGAGCTGGAGAAAAGTCTATTAAATGGGTGGGGTGGGGATCTTAGATGTTATCCCTAATAGTAAAATAAGCTTAAAATCAATTCTGAAAGAAATTATAAATAAATGATGAGACCAAAAAATGGAAGTCATTTTCTTAGGAAAAAGAAAACTTGGAGTAAAGCCTTTGGCACAAGAAAGCCATTTTTATGACAGGCAATGGAAATATGCATAGTTCTATTCAGGTAATAAACACCAGGGCCCACACATCTGTTTGTACTTACAAACAGGATTAAGCTTTAGAACACACACCCAGAACACTGTGGAGGGAACACTAGGTAGAGAGAAAACTTTCATCCAGATCTTAAGGACAAATGTGTCCTTGTGCATGTGGATTACTAGGGAGTAGTATTAATTAATAGATAAAAAGGCTTGGTGTAAATGAACAGTCAACCAGCTTTGCAAAAATATGTTGTCTCCACTCTTATGGACAATCCCAATCACTGCTTTCTGAGAATTTCAGTTTATATAATATCAATTTCAGATATTATATCAAAAATATATTCAATAAATTAATCAGATATAAATAATATGTATGACCAGATTTACCCCCCTGTAAAGAGCTTCTTTCATTTGGGAAAAAGATCCAAGCTGTAGTTTTTTTCCTGAAACCCTGAACCACCAACCCAGAGGATTTCCTGACCCACTGGAATAACTTCTTTGGAATACAGTGAGAAAGGAGAGCTGGTGAAAATCCTTTTGTCTTTCATTTGTCGAAGTGAAGTTTGACTCATTGTAGAGTAGCCAGAGGCAAAAAGGAGAGAGGTCAGGACTCCACCATCATTAGTGATTGTACAAAAGAAGGAATTTCAACAGTTTGTAGGTGTAGCATCAATCCCTGCTTAAACCTGGAACTCTGACCTTTTTTTCATCTTGACACCCTACTTACATATAACTTGAATCTAAGCCTGTGTCCTGGATGCTGGAATATAAATTACAATTGATCTATTAAACATCTATGAAAAATATGTGTTAAAAGGAACCTAGAAAATATTATCCTTGCAGAAACCTAATAAAGGTATTATTGTAGAACTATTCTGTAACCTCATCCCCATGTTGTTTTTTGGATATTTCTTTTTGTGGGTCTGTGTGTGTTCATCTTCATCTCAGGTGAAATATTTAATTGCATCTGAAGTATTGATACAATACAACCAAGCAGTGATATTAAAAATATGTAACATAGTTTATCTTTTTGTGTATACCCATACTTTATACTGTAATGCAGTGCTATGCATATATACTGTAAAACTTACTGGCACTTACAAACAGTAAGTGAGTATACAATTTTAATGGATTAAAATCTCAAAAGAAACTACAGATTTTTTTTCCTCCTCTATTTCTATACTACATACCAACCTGAGTCCAGCAAATAAGCACAATATAGGTTTTACCTGCTCGGTGAAATATCTTTCAGCTATGAATTATTCTCAGTGCTAACACTGAATCTTTCTTTTCCAATGTTGTTAGTCTCTTGGTGAATTCTCTTGTGCCTCACTTACTGCAGAACTTCAAGCCTGATAAGAAAATCAATGCTGCCAGCAAAGGTGTGAACAGATGTTTTATCTCCACATTGTGTGCATAAATGCAAGTGCTCTGATGTAAATTGATCAAACTGTAGAAACAAATCATTTAAGATTTGTGCAGTGATTAATAATAGAGGCCAGTAATCAAATCTCCCTGCCACCACCGCATCTGTTAGAGAGACTTTCTAGTTTGCCCTATTATGCAAATGTGCAATAAAATAAATACATTACTTGGTTTAGCAGCTGGTTAGAAAACATTGTTCTAGGTGATTATTTCTAATGCATTGTTTTTACCACTGATGGCTGTTAATGCAAACTAATTCACTTTTGTTCATTTGGCAGATCGTACATTTGAAAGGGAAGGGGGAAAACCCACAAATATGGTTTTCTAATTCTCAGATGCCTTTTCTTTTCACAGTGCTGGTGAAATAGAATGGGTATACTTACATATTATGTCCAGAATCCAAAATTTAGATCTCTGTATGGGGATATATATATATATTTATATGGTATGTCCTTTTTTTGGTGATTCTGTAACATACTTCAAGTGGATGTCCTTATTATGAACGTGGAGATTCTGTGTTCTATAGATAAATCCCTGGTTTGACTGCATTCTGCCTAATTTCTACACAACTCATTGCAAAGGCACAACCTGGGCAAAATTTGGATGTCTGATATGAGTGCTTCTGTGTCTCATAAGTGAAATATGAGGCATTGTGGTCTATTTTATTTGTTTATTTATTGACTTCACTAAGCAAATTCTCTCATTAATTAGTATTTCAGATTTCAAATTCAGATACAGACCTCAAAGCGTGCTGTTTAATGTTATTTGAATGGATTAGTATAAAATGTTTTGCTCATCTGAAGAGGTTTTAGCTTCCAGATAAGGGCTGTGCAGTACTTTATATTCAGTTCCAGAAAAGTGCATCAATATGCATGACAATGTAAACATAGTTCCTACCTTCAGTTTTTTAAAGCTGCCACATCTTAACACAGGACAATGCATGAAGCTGTAAGGACATAGCTGCTTTAAAGATTTGTAGACAGTGCTATCTTTTGTATTTCCATGTGGTACAAAGCACTATTTTGGAATCAAACATAAATCACTACATATGACATTTCAGACATGATGGCCCATTGGATAGAAATATAGGCTAGATATCTAGTTTGTTAGATGCACTCACTGTATACACTGAACAGCATGAATTTATGCAGCAAGAAAAAAAGGATACACAAATCAGAGGAATCTGATCCTCATAAATGCTGCATGTACTCAAATATTCCAGCTAATTTCTCAGTGAATTTTGTCTACCCTCCAAAGAAATAAACACAATCACTATATATATTTTGTTTCCTACAATTGATGATTTTTAATATTTTTATATTAACTGTAGCAAAATATGTTTATGTAACTTTTCCAAATATATGCTTATATAATATATATATATTCTAGCTATGAATGCAGGAAGCAATGGATTTTGCAATGAATTTCTTTTGCATTCCTTGAAAACATTACTTGAATTGTTTTTCCACCATACTTTAAAAATGCCTTTCTCTGGTAATAGTTTTCAAGCTATAAATTTTTTCTCCCACCTCATTTGCAATATAGCCTTTGGGAGAATTACATCCCAAATGCTACTTGACTAGCATCATAAAAGATGCAGATGTGTATTGGAGGGAAAAAAACTTCCCCCATTTCTCCTCCTTTTCCTCTCTCTGGATAATAGTATAGTATCATCATTCAGCTTCCAGATTAAATAAAATAAAGGTAAAGGATCATTGGTAAGTAAGGATTCAGATAATAACAAAATGGGGATAGGAACAGGTAGAATTTTTCTAAGGCTCGGATTTTAATGCAAATCTCAGACTAATTCAGGAATGGCCACTGGTTAGGCTATGCATATCTTTGAAGAAATTATTTGTTTGTCAAAGCCTCAAACCAACTGCCTTTTTGTGATAAAAGTATGATCCAAAGTGACATCACTCTTCTAGAGTCTCCATGTTTCCAATCCTATTGGAAAATAATGAGGGATAAAGTCTCTTTGAAAAGTTTTGGCAGCTTTAGCACAACAGCTCTGGTTTCTGTTGAAAGGTTAAATATTTTTTTTCTTGGACAGAGAGGTTGACATTCAAATTAGAATTTTTGCTTTAAATAAAAGTGAAAACAACTCATCCTAAAATATTGTGCTCTGTTAGGAAAGTTTCTTCATTGACCATCGACTCTTAAGAAGAGGACATCTACGCTATAATCCAAAGTGTGATTCCTGTATAGTTGAAATTGTGTTAGCGTTATAGTCATTTCTTTTTTCTTTCTAAACTTCTTTATTTGTTGAAAATTGTAACCGGAGGGAAGTTACTTCAGTGAAATTTAGAACACCCAAAGCATCTTTCATAAACATCCTAACAGCAGACTTGTTTTCTATAAACGGGTCTATATATATAGCTAAAATGAGATATCTGGAGAAATCTATAATGCTGAGAAAGATGGAAGGAAAGAGGAGAGGGTGACCAGCAGCAAGGTGGATGAACTCAGTTAGAGCAGTGATGGGTACACTATTAGAAGACCTGAGGGACCAGGTTGAAGACAGATTGTCATGGAGAAAATCTATATGGTCACTAGAGGTTAACACCAACTTGATGGCAAATAATTAATCAATAGGCAAAACAGTATATTGCCATACAAAAAGGAGACATATTAACAGGCTTGAGCAGCCTCAAATACAAATGTGCACATGCACATGCACACACCATATCTTTTTGGGTGGGGGACAGGAAGCTTTTGGAACAAAGATAACTCACTGAGGACTGAGATGAAGAATAATTTGCCACAGAATTTTGACTTTCATTCTAGTGGGCAGTCCCCTTCTTTTTAAAAGTACTTTCACTATTGGGACTTTTTCCCCCTATAGTTGTCTGAATCCTGGCCTATCACTTGTTATCAGAATTATTCTGTTACATATCATGGTTATCACAAAATAGTAAATGTATCTTATACAATTATACAAAATATGCCTACAAGTTTTGATTGAATTTAAGCATGTTGTTTTGGTACATTCATCTTGGTAACCGCCTAAAGGTTGAGAACAGATAAATAATAAAATACTGCAATATTATTCAATATGTAAGAGCTGTGAGGGAGTGCAGACTTTTCAGAATAATTTGTGAAACATAAATGTAGCCCCAAATGAATTTAACTGCATGAAAAAGAGCATCTAAAAGATGATCTTTGGTATGAGGATTAAACATGTAGCATAGAGCTAGTCAAAAATTATATGTTCTTGCAGATGTACAAAAGAAAAAAAGGAAAGCAATGCACTCTAAATCTTTTGGAGTGAAGATATTTCAAGTAAGTATCACTGGTGGTACGGTTCAGGTAGCAACCTTTTCCACTGGCTGACAGCTTGTTCATTCAGGATTTTTCTCATGTCTAACCAACCACTTCCTTGTAGTTTTGGTTCTGGTCTTGGCTTCTGGAGCAATAGAGGGCCCTCCCTCTCCACTCCCTGTGGAGACAACTCTTCAGATATTTGAAAAATACTATCATATCTCCACTTTATCATTTCTTCTGTAGGCTAAACATCCCCAGTCCCTTTAACACCATAGGGTTTGGTTTATAGACTCCAACCATCTTGGTAGCCTTCAATTAACCTCAGTCCAGTTTGTCAATATCCTTTTTAAACTGTGGTGGAACCTTGAACTAGACATAGCTTTCCAGGTGGAATATAACCGTGACAGGGTAGAATGGAACAACTACTTCCCATGCTGTGAGTTCTATAGTCCTGTTAATACCTCAAGATAACATTTGCCTTTTTAGCAGCTGCATCACACTGCTGAGCAGTGCTCAACTTGTAATCTACTAGAATACCCAGACGCTTTTTGTGCATATGTGTGCACACGCGCACCCACCTTCTTATATCTTATATTTGTCCCTTTCATTTTTTTTCTCTTCAGATGCAAGACTTCACATTACTCCTTGTTAAATGTCATCCTGTTTATTTCAGCCTACTGTTTAAGCTTGTCTAGATCTTTTTGAATTTTCTCTTTCTCAGCTAAAGTGTTAGCTACTCCTAATAGTTTTGTGTTATCAGAAAATTTGATAAACATCCCTCAACCTCTACATCTAGATCATGAATAAAAGTCTTGAATAGCACAGGGTCCACGATACAGCCTGCAGCATTCCACTTGATACTACTCTTCAAGATATAGTGAAGCCATTGGGGGTGGTTATTCAACTAGGAGTCAACTATCCCCTAGCCTATACTCCACCATTTTTAAGGAGAATATAATGAGAGACTTTGCTGAAGGCTTCAATGAGGTCCAGATAGCTTGTCTGTGACCTTTTCTTGATCTACTAAACTAGCAACTTTCATCAATGTTTTTGTGATATGGCCATGCTGCCCCCTATTGATGGTAGCATCCCTATCCAAATGCTCACAAACATGAAATTCAATCATCTGTACCAACAGAGGTGAATATCAATCATCCGTTTGAGGACCTTGCTTACTACAGATGCCAAACTGAAATGTCTGTAGTTTCCCTAGCCCTTTTTTGGCTTTTGGTATTGCTCACAACTCTCAACTCATTCTGAGCTTTAGGTTTTCACAGTTCCTAGAGCTTCTGGAGATTACTCTGCATCCCTCTTTGGTTATATTCTCCCCTTTCCATTTCCTAAGCCACCCCTTTTTTTGTCCTCAGCATTTTAGAGAGCTCTACATATATCCAAGCTGACCTCTTCAGATTTGTCCCATTTCTCCTTCTTGTAGGAGTTGTTCTTGGTTGTGCCTTCAGTATTTAATTTCATAGGATTTCCCATACTTCCTGGATCCTTTTCTCCTTCAGGTTTTCAAGCCATTAGATTGACCTACCTTCCCTAGGAATTCATCAAAATTCATTCTTCTGAAATACATGATGCAGGTCTGATTCTTCTCATTTTCTCAACCCCTGGATATCACAAATTCAAGGATAACACAATCACTTTACCCCATGGTACTAGTCACCTTCACTTCTTCAACCAATTCCTTCTTGTTGGTAAGGATTAGATCCAGAATAGCAAATTCTGTTCTTTTTTCACCTTTTGACAAATGTAGTTGTCAGCAAGAGAGGAAAAAGAATTTGTTGGATCTCTGACTCTTAGCAGGGTTAGATTCTCAGCAGATGTCAGGATAATTGAACTCCACAATTTTCATTATTGTATCCCTCTTTAAAAGAGTGGACATCTGACGCAGAAAGACCTCATCTGTATCTTCAGCCTGCCCAGATGGTCTAGAATAAACTCCCATGATAGTATTATTTTTGTTCATTCCTCCTTCCACACACTTTCAACAGGACTTCCACGCTCTGATTCCTGAATTTCTGTGCAAATATATTCTTTTTTATGTACTCCCATCCTAGGTCTGTCCCTTTTGAATAACTTGTGCCCAATTTGATTCATGATTACATTTATGATGTCAGATTTCTGAGTAACACATGAACAACTAAGTACCAGCATCCAGGCATGTATACAGATATCCAAACAAGTGTTTATATGTCTGTGGAGATTCTTCATACGAAATAGTGTTTGTCTGCTTTTTAAATCTAGCTTCATGTTATAGAAAAAACTGGCAGGTAAAGAATGAGAAAAAGAGACAGGAAAACAGAGATGTGTTGGTGTAGAAACAAAGTAAATGAAAATTTTGGTAGAGCAGGAATAAGATGCTCAAACATTAATATTAAGACAAAATTAGTGGGGCTAGAAATTAAATCACCACAGAATAATCTTGTGAGGATGAGCAGCATTAGGGGAAATGAATAAAACATGTTACACAGCTGCAGTGGGTACTTTTCAATATAGTATGTAACCAAAGAGAGAAGCAAGTTTATTAAAAAAGACAACAGAGTCCATGGTAATAGTCATTCTAAGCAGAAAAGGTAGAAGAATGAAATGCAGTTTTTGTGCTCATGTGAAACCAACAGATTAGTAGGATATTGCAGTGTCATTGTCCCCACCCAAAATCATTATTTTTTGCTATCAAGTGATAGTCTATAGCATCATGCAGGAGTTGTACATGTCAAGAAGCCCACAATTAAACAAATGTTGTTTGTCCCTTGTAATGCAAGCCTTGATATTATGACATTATAGAATTGAGGGTATGTCAAAATCTGTCCTCCAGCTTCCTTTTTTTTTTTTTTGTTTTTTTTTTTTTGGTTTGTTCCCTTAAAAAATGGTTTTACTTCTGTAATCCATTCCCAGAATCCTTTCTCAGGTTTAAAAGCAAGATTCTTTTTCAATCACCTTTAATTAGCAAGATAAAAAATACAGAAGGATCTTCCACAAATACAGTGTGGATGTTAGTTAAATTGGATTTTGAAAATTTGAGAAATATTCTAAGGCAACCCAGTCAAAGTCTGTGTGATCCCCCTCTTCCAGCCTGGGGGATATTTATTTCGAAGAAAGCTCTCTCTGAGAAGTGATTTGTTTCTAGGAACCCTGGGGTCAATCAAAGTGTTCAATATTCTTTGAGGAAGACATCTTCAGATCTGCCTCCTTGGGGTATGGACAATCCCTGTCTCTGACTTCAACAATTAAGCTAAGTCCCTACCAGAATATGCTGGCTTGATTGCCAGGTGTAAATACCATCTAAGAAAGCAAAAGCAGCATTTCTCATGAGTACAGGTCTATTAATGAGGAGAAACTCTTCAAGGGATTTTAAGATTTGATAGGGTTTCTTAAAGTTCAGACTTAGTTACCCTCAGTCCTGGATTGCTAGACAGCATTGGTTTCTAACTCTTAGACCTTGCATGAACCTTGCTGCCCTTAAGTGCTTTTGTACTTCTGGGTTCTTCCTGTGGACCTTGTCTTTGCATTAATGTTCCCACCAAGACTGTTTTCTTCTTAACCTTTAGCTCTGGAGTTTTTATACTTTGGCTCAGTGAGCAGACAAAAATGGTCAGCTCCTATTCCAGTACAATGACAGTATTATTGGTAGCAAACAATCATTTTAAATTTCCCATGCTGTTGGTATTTGAACATGAGGCTAGGGGCTCACTAGTGGAGATTGTGCCCAGAGAATACTTTGCCAAGGTAGTCCTCAAATGTTTTTATATACTATACAAACATTGAAAAACCAATAGCAGCTCAATAGCAGCAGATCATTGACATGAATAAGCCAACTACCTCTGAATTAAAATATACTGAGATTTTAACCCTTCTCCTATTAAAAGGTTTTGGTGAGGGTAGGATGGAAATATCTTAGAAGATACTGTTGAAAGAGACATTTTGAGGAGTAATAATTAAATTCCCCTACATGTTGATTTATTCCAGCAAACAAATACAGACATTGGCTTTTGCATAACCTGTTAAACTGAGTTCCAAGTTAGTAAAATCATGAAATTCCCAGTACTGGATTTTGACATCCAGCCACAGAGATTGTACGAAGTGATTCCTTTTCTGTCTTAGGAATTACCTCAGCAGCATCAAATAGGTGGTTGTTGTTGTTGTTTTATTGCTTCAAGAACTGAATCCATCATTGTTATCTTTTTCTGGTTAAAGAGAGAAATTCCTGTTATGCTTCTTTAGCCTCAGCTGCTTTTATCTAGTTGCTGCTTCTAATGAATTATCCTGTTGTTTTGGATGATGATGATGATGATGATGATGATGATGATGATGATGATGATGGTTGGTTGCACAGTCAGCCAGATGTTTAGACCAGATTTGGCATTTTTATCCACCTATCGAGTCCTTCCCAAGGACCTGGGATAGGCAGATGTTGTTGTTGGATGGTCTGATGGTGTTAAAGGTATCATTGCAGGATATAAGCTGTTCGTTCCAAGCAAAGCTGCCTTTTGCAATTGACTGATGGTGATTTTGTTAATGCTGAGGGTCTTCAACTGGTGCTCCAGATGTTTTGGGATTGCACCTAAGGCACCTATAACTATTGGTACTATTTTTGCTTTCTTTTGCCATAGTTGTTCTACTTCTATTTGCAGCTCTTTATAAATTTGTGATTTTCTCCAGTTCTTTCTCTTCTATTCTGCTGCCTCCAGGTATTGCAATGTCTACTATCCAGACTTTTTTGTCTTTCTTATCAACAATTGTTAAGTCTGGGGTGGTTGTGTGTGGCAAGTGGTTGTCTGTTTGAATTCTAAAAAATCCCAGACCACTTGAGCTTCTTCATTTTCTATTACTTTGTCTGTTTTGAGGTCTCCCCAGTTCTTGCTTGCAGGCAAATGGTATTTCTTGCAGGTATTCCAATGCACCATTGTTTCTACTTTGCCATGTCATTGTTTGTAGTCAGTCTGTGCAATCTTCTTGCAGTAGCTGACTAGGTGGTCCACTGTTTCTTCGGCTTTTTTGCAAAGGCGGCATTTGCTGTCTGTGGCTGTCTTCTCAATTCTGGCTTTATATGCATTTATTCTTAAGGCTTGGTCTTGTGCATCCAGAATTAGCCCCTCTGTCTCTTTCTTCAACTTTCCTGCTGTCAGCCATTGCCAGATCTTGTTGTTATCTGCTTTGCCTGCTAGGGTTTTTTTTGTGTGTGTATGTGTGTACTGGCCATGTAATAATTTGCCTTGCCATGTCTCTTTTCTATTCTTCATTTGGTTTTTCTTATGGGCCAGTTTGGTCTCTTTGGTATTCAGGAAGCCTTCGTGGTGTACTATCTTCTGTGCAACTTCTTCAATGTCCTTCAGATATTCTTCCAATGCCCTTTTTTCTTCTTCAACTGTCTGGTGTACTTGTAACATTCCATACCCATCTATGCTCCTTGGTAAGTAGAGTCTGTCAACATCACTGTGTGGATGAAGGGCATGATCCATTGTCATTATTTTTCTGGTCTTCCTATCCAGGGCTTTTAGTTCAGCTTGAGTCCAGTGCACTATTTCAGCTGTATATTTCATGACTGGAATTGCTCAGGTGTTAATCACCTTGACGGTATTTCCACCACTGAGTTTGGACTTTAAGATCTTCTTCACCCTTCTGATGTATTCACTACTAACCTTCTTCTTGACTTCAGTGTGCTTGATGTTGTCAGCCTGAAGGATGCCAAGGTATTTGTAGTGATCTTCTTCATCCAGACTCTTGATGTTATTTCCATTGGGCATCTTGATTCCTTCAGCTTTCACTATGTTTCTCTTCTTGATGGTTTGGGTGGTACATTTGTCCAGTCCAAACTCCATTGCAATATCTTGGCTCTATATTTGGACAGTGTTGAGCAGCGATTCCATTTCAAATGGTGTTTTTCCATACAGCTTCAGATTGTCCATGTAAAGGAGGTGGGATAAACTGGCAGATGTTCTTGATGTTTGATAGCCATGGCCTGACTTGTACAGTATTGTTGACAGAGGAATCAATGCAATGACAAAAAGTAGTGGTGATAGTGAGTCTCCTTGAAAGATTCTTCTCTTGATGTTAACTTCTCCCAGTCTATTGCCATTGACAAGCAGGTAGTATTGTTTTAATTGTATATATGGTATATATTTTATATATATTTTTAGTTTTAATCTTTTTGTAACCCGCCCAGAGTCCCCTATTGTAGGGGAGATGGGCGGGAGAGAAATCCAATAAATAAATAAATAAAATAAAAAAACTATATCTTCCATTGTGCCATTGATCTTTGCACAAAGCTTCTGATGTTTCTACTGACTCCTGTTATTTCTAGGCAATTGATTATCCAGTCATGTGGCAGGGAGTTGAATGCCTTCTTGTAATCAATCCAAGCTACATTCAAGTTGGTCTTCCTTCCCTTACAGTTTTCCAAAATCATCTTGTCATTTAGGACCTGATCTTTTGTCCCTTTTGTTGTGGTTTCCTTTCTGCTCAGATGGAGCAAGCTTGTTTTCAACTAGGTGCTGTTGGATGGCATCAGCTACCACACCAATTAGCAATTTGAAAGTTATTGGCAAGCGGGTAATTGGCCTGTAGTTGCCTGGTGCTGCCCCTTTTGCTGGATTGTTTATTATCAGGTTTTGTCATATGTTAACCAATCTTCAATTTCACTTCCTTGCAGTATGTTGTTAAACTGCTTGGCAATGAGTGGGTGTGGACCAGTCAGATATTTCAGCCAAAAACCATGCAGTTCATCTTCACCTGGTGCTGACCAGTTCTTGATCTTCCTTTGCTCCATGATTTCTGATGTTATTACAAATTCTTTCATTTCAGCTTCTTTTTTATTCTTATCTACTTCCTTTATCCATGCTGCATTCTTGTTGTATTTCTTTGGGTTGTTCCATAGTTTCACTCAGAACTGCAGTTTTTTCTTTGTCAGGTGTTGACTGGTTCATTGCAGTCTCTCCATTGATGGATTGGTAGAAACATTTATGATTCGACTGAAATGGGAGATTCTGCCTATAGTATGCAATTTGAGCTTCTTATCTGCTGAAATTTTTGGCTGTGGCTGTTATTTGCTGCTTTATTATTTCCAGTAGTTCTTTGAACTTCCTTGTTTTTAGGTGATATTTCTTGATCAGGTATTCTTTCCTCTTCTTGTTCTTCAGCTTGCTTGCTTCTGCTCTTAGCATGCTGATCTTACTGTATTTTCTTTTTGAAAAAAATAAGAACTTTACTATATTATATTAGAAAGTACAATTAAAATACAAAACAGAGAGTACAGCAGAGAGAAGATAGAGCTAAAAGAAAAAAGACAAAAACTAAAATAGTGAGGATAGATAGAAAATTGAATATTTTCTGTCTGTGAATAGACAATGTTCTATTTTCTATCTGTGCTGAACTTATTTTCCAGCCTGATCTTCCATTTTGGTGGTGCACTGTTTGGCTGTTTTTCTTGTTTGTTGATTTTGCATCCAAGGTATTTAGTTATAACTGCAGCTGTGCTGTACATCAGTTGGTTTGTTTCTTGCAGTGAGCTGGTGCTTATATTTGATATTACAATATTGGTATCATTTAATACTTGTGCTGTTTCTTTGTAACAAGCTTCAGTGCAAGCAACCTTTTTCTTTTTCTTTTTCTTTTTCTTTTTCTTTTTTTGCTGTTCTAGATGCTCAGTTATTCTTTGTTTCAAATCTTGTTTTTTCAGTTAGAGGGCTTTGTTCTTTCTGAAGAGAAGGCTCTACTGTCTGAGCTACTTCTGGCAAGGCTTCAATTTCTTTGCCCTGGGTAAACCTTTGCAGTTTTTCCAATTCTACTTCTGTTTATTCCTTTTTTTTTTTTTTTATTCGCACTCAATTGTTACCGATTCTGTGGTGACTGCCTGGACAAGTCCCTGCAGTTTTCAAGGCAAGGTGTTCAGAAGTGGTTTGCCATTGCCTCCTTCCTAGAGCAGAGCCCAGCATGCTGGTGGTACTTGCATGGGAGACAGGACCAATGCCGGTAATGGTTTATTCCTTATTTCATGTTATAAATTGACATTGATCTGCTAGCCTCTGTTCTGCTTTTTCTGATTTGGGATGTTGTTCTTTTCAGAAGTGGTGCATTCTTTTCAGATATTTTCTTCTCATTGGGCTTGATTTGTAATAGCAGATCATTATTTGTTTGTATATTTGCGATGGGTAAATAACTTTTATTCCAGTACTTCTGCAGCTGCGGACCTTGGTTGCTCAGCCAACAGTCCTGAGTTCTTTGTCACCAGATGTTCAGAAACTAGAACACCTAGCATGGTCCTTGTTGACGTGGATGACAACCAATCCAGTATGGGTTTCTGTAAATTATATCTCACAATATTGTATTATTATTATTATTATTATTATTATTATTATTATTATTATTATTGGTAGTCCTTCATTTACGACCACAATTGGGATCAGAATTTTGGTTGCTAAGCAATGCAGTTTTAAAGTGAGACATCACATGACCGCATCACTTAGTGACTGCAATCCCGGCAATCCCTGTTGCCCTTGTTAAGCAAATTTTACCAGTCGTTAGCCAAGTACCCAACCCATACCAAGCCATTCTGGGCTTGGACTCTCCCATCCCTGAGCCTCAGTAAGGTAAGGGACTGCCTCCAATTCTACCTATCTCCTCCCCTCATCTCTAATCTTTTGGCCGCCCTGCACCCTGCTTGTGGGGTGGCAAGCAGTCCCAGAACTGCGTGGTTCTGGGGCTGCTTGCCACACCCCGGGATGCCACAGCCATCCCAGCCCAGTCCCCCTTGCCACCCTGTACTCCAAGACCTCTGCCACCTTTTGCTCCACTGCCCCAGCTGACTTTTGCCACTGTCTTCTTGCTCCCACTGCTGACAACGTGTGCCTAGCCTGGCTGCTGGGCCATATAGGAGTGGCTTCACATGGTAGAAAAAAAAAAGATTAAAGGGGCCTTCCCCCCCCTTTTCACAGTGCAACACCACATCCATAGGGTCCAGGAGTGCAGCGCAAAGGGGAATTTTGGTGCACTGCAGCCTCTTTAAGCTGTTCTGTGCATTTTTTTTTCTTTTTCACCACATGAAGCCAGCCCCACATGACCCAGCAGCCAGGCTGGGCACACCTTGTCAGCAGCAGAAGCAAGAAACTGGTGGTGAAGGTCAGCTGGGGTGGCAGAGAGCAGGGTGGCAGGGCGCCAAAAGGGCATAGATCAGGGGAGATAGGTGGGTGGGAGTTGCAGCACCCCTGCAGTTGTAAGTGTGGGCAGGCTGCCAAGCTCCCAAATTTTGATCATGTGACTGTGCTGCAATGGCCATAACTTTGGGCATTGGTTGTAATCACTTCATTCAGCACTGTCATAACTTCAAACAGTTGAATTAATAGTCGTAAGTTGAGGACTACCTGTATTATTATTATTATTATTATTATTATTATTAAAATGAATTAAATTGGTTCTCTTTTTGTCTTTTTTCTACACTATTCTAAGGACTACTGGTGATAGAGTAACTAACTAATCTTCCTTACCCAAACAAATAAAGCATTCCACTGAGATGTAAACAGACATTGCTCCCTGTTGTCATAATAACTCATTTCTTTTTTGAAACAATTTTGAGAAATTTCACATGTATTCAAAAAAAGCCTCTAAAATGTGGTGATGAATGTAGCAAATTTGGGCCTGAATTGGTGAAGTTGAATCTCCCAAAATCTACTGTCAGCCTCAAGCAATACATAAATAATCAAAGACCTGTGTTCCAAGAAAGGGATTTTTTTTTTCAATATAACTTTTGCATTTGGCCACTGCCATTGTACTCTTTCCTGATTCTCTACCTTGCTTTATTTTTAAATCCTTCTAAGACAGTGGGGAGAATGCAAAATTCCTCACTTATCAAGGGATTTTAGCCATCTCATGTTGAGATACTGAACATATGTTAACCATCAACTTAAAAGGACACAATCTTTAAATGGTACCCTTAATAATATATAGATACAATGACATATCATTTTACCTAGAAATGTAATGAAACTAAGTTTGAAATTAATGATTTGCTTTGAGTTCACCTCTTTCTCACCATTACTTTTTATTTTTAAATAGAATCCCATCAACAGAACTAAAGATCCCAGACTTGTACATAGATTTGAGGATCATAAATTAATTTCTTTGCTTCTTACCCAGAGCAGCAAGCTTGTTTACAAGTTATTATTCTGCAATACACCAGAGACCTCTGTGGAAAAAAAAAAAAGGTAGTTAACAGATGTATCCTTTTCTACAAAAGAAAGAGATTAGATTGGATACACTTGTTCCCAACTTCTATAGATAATACATTTTATTTGCAGTCGGTTTAGTTAATACAGTAACTGAGAGGTGCTTAAAATATTTACAGTTCAAACAGAGTGTCCTTCTTAATGCACATGTTCACTGTCATTTGCTTAGGTTTATAGACTTTTAATAAAAGGGAAAGGGCATAGTTCAGTGTGAGAGCATATGCTTTGAATGCAAAAGGATCTAGGTTCAATTTCTGGTAACTCCAGATATGGTAGAAAAACATTGTTACCAAAAAATCTGAAGAGACACTGACAGTGTAGACTGGGATACTGAACTACAGCACTTATCAGTTCATGTTGTAAGATATTGTGGCCAATTCTCCAGGGCAAAGCAATAGGAGGATCTCTGTTTCTCCATTACTGATTCAGACTAGCCTTCTCCAATGTGGGCCCTTTTCTGTATTTTGTCCATCACAAGCAATGATCAGAGTTGATGGAAACTGAACACTGAAAGCTGTCCAAGTTGGGGAAAGCTTGTTGGAAATGATACCGAACTACAGGAACCAATGATATACCCAAATAGAAAGCAGCTTCTTATGTTTGTTTGTTATGTATAACAAAGGGGGAAAAAAAACATTGGGCATATGCCACTTTTCAAAATTCTCCAACCAACTGATAGGCAGAAAAATTAAGTAGATGATTTCTCTGAATTTCTCCAGCAGAAGTAGAATTCTCCAGTAGGTCTCCCCAAAGCAGTGGCAGAAATCTAATGGGAGATGCTTCCTATGCTGTCTTCCCTCAATATTTAATTGAAGACAGGAAGGCCCTAACCCTAACCCTAACCCTAACCCTGGAAAAAATCTTTATCTCATGAAAACAAGACATTCATACATACACAAAAACATTGCATTCAGCCTATGAGAATTTCTCAGAAATTCTTTTTTCTCTGAAAGAATTTGGAAAGCAAGTTTTCTTTCATTAAATGGAAAGAGAACTGGTAGGAAATCATGGAGGAGAATTCCTTTGCTTGGCATAGTAAAGAAACTACCAAAACATTCCAGTAGAAGGGACCCCATGTCTCAATTATTCTCAAATCAGACTGTAAAGTGCTTTTTTTGATAACTCCATCAATAACTCCATCCTTGGTTTGTCACTGAGTAGGCCCCTGCAACCCCTGATAACATCACAATAAGTGTACTAAGTGATAAACTGAATAATACTTGTTTGTTAACATTCATTATTTTAACAGCACCTAAAACAAAGAGTATGTTCTAAATAATATATGTAAAAGCAAACATTTTGAAAGTTTGATACAGCAGCTATAAGTTGCTCCCAGTTAAATCTTAATGGACAGCGGGGGGGGGGGGTTCCTTACCCCATACATAGAAAAGCTAGAATGTGATGGTTTCCTGATTTAACACACATACACACACACACACACACAAACACACACATGTGTGTGTGTGTGTGTGTGTGTGTGTGGTTAATTTTTAAGGACAGCAGCATTGGATTTAGTTCACTTACCCACTAGAGGGAACCAAAATCTTGTACAGGGGCCAGCATGTTATTTCCATGATGGCTTTCTTTCCTGTTAAATCCTTTCAGCCATTTTGTAGAAACTTTTTAACAATGAGGTTTTGGTTTTGTATTATGAAAATCTGGCTGTTGAATCCTAGAGTTTAAGGCAGTTTCATACTGTTCGGTTCTAAATTTCAATATAGTTCATTAGCAAATGAAACTAGTAAATACACTCAGTGAAACAATTCCCTTTTTTAGATTGCCTTTACAATAAGGACCTCTCTGCTGGACTTGATAGTCTCCTGTCATATAGCACACATCATGGATGCTTCTGCCAATTCTGACTCTTTGTGCATTGCAACCAAATGGTGCATATGTTTTTGGAAATATGGATTTGTCGTCTCCAAGGAATATATTTTAAATCATGCACAGGTAACATTTTATGGTAGATCTCAAAAGGATACTGTGCGAAGAAGTTCCTAGCATCCTTTGATTCTTATTCTGAATTTATAGCTCAGGGAAAATGTGTTCTGCCTGGAGCTTGTTAAAAAAGGCTCTTCATGGTTTTACCTCTAATTAGACTACCCAATCATTCTGTCCTATGCTGCACTGGAGCTTTAAAGCATAGTGACTAGTATTACCTCTGTCCCATCATTTCTGTTAATAAGTAATGACTCTTGATCTTGCTTCCGTAGCTTTTTCTTCTTTTACATCTTCACCATTATCATAAAATAGGGGGCTATCAACATGCCTTTCATCTCCTGGTTTGCCTTTCTTATTGCTCCCAAGTTCAACTTGGAGAGGACTTTTCTTTCTGGCCTTTTTTTTTTTTTTTTTTTAATGTGCCCTTATAGAAGGCCATCAACCAGCAGTTTGGGAACAGAGTGTGAATAATTCATTCCTCTCCATCGTACAGAGTGACTAATGTGCTAATTATATAGAAAAGCTATTTTATAAAGTTGGGTAAGATGCTCAGTGCTAAATATCGTTATAAAAAAAGCCTGGTATTTGGGATTGTGGGGGGAGGGGGAGGTTGGGGATATTGTTATGGGGCCTTGTCTTGGATGTTGTTACCTTGGTCAGGGGAGCCCTAATGCAATCCAGATAGTAGGCAATATAAATTATGCAGATAAGTTTAACTGATACAGAGAAATCTCATAATATTTGGTTATCAAGAGTTTTCTCCTGCATCTACAGCTAGAAAACTATTAGATATTTTGGAGGTACATTTATTGGTTCTATAGTCATTGTATTGGCTACATACTTTATAAATATTGTTTTAGATAAGATTTTTTAA
Source organism: Python bivittatus (assembly GCF_059951505.1). Taxonomy (NCBI): domain Eukaryota; kingdom Metazoa; phylum Chordata; class Lepidosauria; order Squamata; family Pythonidae; genus Python; species Python bivittatus. The sequence continues at coordinate 18,844,968 of NW_028277075.1, read as the reverse complement.
TAGTAAATTTACTAAAAATTATTATTAAAAAGATAAAAACTAACACAAACTAAAAAATAAAAAAGAAAAAATAGAAAAATATAAAAGAAAGAAAAAATAAGAGTATAGTAAAGAAAAAGAAAACTATTTCTAGTTTTAGATAAGTTTTGATGAGATACCTCTGTGTTGAAATTTTCCATTATTTTACTGTGATGCCATTATAATTTATTATGTAGAAATGTTCAGTTCACAGCTTTTAGCCCAGAGGTACAACTTAATTGAGCTGAACTTAACAGAAGCAAATATAAAAATGTGTGCTTCATATTTCAGGACAGTACGTTTGTTTCCTAGCAACATGATTTGCATTTGGGCAAGAGAAGATTGGTAAGGAACTCCTACTGCATGAGAATAAGAAACCTGCCAGCCCTACATGCTAGCTTTTAGTAATATACTGAAATTGTTTTTCTACAACCTCATCAGGCCTGCCTTTGTGTGGCAAAAAAGGGAAGAAATGAAGAAAATCCATCTTACCCTTTCCTTAATATTACATTTTGATATTTTTCAAGGTCCTGATTCTCCTGACAGAATCTAGTTCCAGGAATGTTACTAAGATATGCTGAAGAATTTACAAGAGTAATCTTCAACCTTTTCAGATATGGAACTTTGAATTTAGCCAGCAGCACGGATCTTCTTTTCTTCCCATATGCCTGTCCATCTTTTTCAAGCATGCACCTTAGGCTCCCTGTCTTCTGTCTTCCTCTTCTGTCAGCCTGCAAAAATAAGTTTAAAATGTGGTGTTAGGGGACAACATGAAAGTCCAACTCTGTGTGCTTTAAAATCATGTGCTGAAAGCTGAGGTATTTGGGAGGTTCCTAAACATATTTCCTTATCAAGATCTATTCTGGGGAGGTCTGTAAGAACATTCAGCTTAATACATTCAGCAGCTTCTGGTTAACCTTAAGACTCAATGCATTAATATGTTTAGAGGCCTCCATACGCTGAAGGACATGGGTGGTAAAGGTTATATGAGTATTCCCACCATATTTTTAGCTCATGGTTCTGCAGTTTAAATGCATGTTAAATGATTCTGCAAAATAAACAAAAGAATTCCAGGGCAAATGTTGTGACTCATAGTAAGTCATAGTATGATTTACATCCCACTAATTTAAGGCCATTGTATACCAGGCACTTGAATATTAAAGATTTATTTAAAAAACAGGTTATTTTGTTCTATCTTCAGGGGTGCAGGGTTTTTGTTTTTTTTTCTTTTTGCTAGACTGTGTTCAGCTTCCTGACAAAATGTCCAATACTGCAAACCTGTACATGTCTGTTCAGAATAAAATCCTATTAAGTTACTGTAGCAACATGTGTACATGGTTGTAATATAAAGCAATTTGTTTCTCTTAGGAGAACAAGTTAATTATGTCAAGCAATTACTCTTAAGATTCAAATAATAAAAATGGAAATAAAATGAAACTGTAAAGAGGGACAACATAGTTCAGGATAGGAAATCCTTAACATACAGTTGCATTTCATTTCCAGGATGTTTTCAAACAATAGCTGTTCCCTTTGCCTTGCATTTCATCTTTGATAATTATTTTCAGTGATTGATGGTAATTAATGAGCTAAACATCCATGAATTAAAATAACTCGGAGCGAATCCCTGCTGGCTTTTGTAGCTGACTATCTGGATCATAGCAAGATTAAAAGTGTGACGAAAGACATAATTTTACAGTTTTGTGCAACACTTTGGATTTCATTCTAAAAGGTGAATCAGAGCAGTAGGGATATAACCAGAACACCTGTCTGCAACTCAGGGAAGTATGTCTTTTTTCTGTATGTATGCACAATTGCAGGGGTACTACATGGTTTGGTCAAAAAAGTCAATATAGCAGCTGTAACAATGTGATCAAAGGTCCAGCCATTTTGTGAGTGAGCACATAAACAACAGGCAAACCTTTGATCACACCATAGCAGCTGCCATCTTGATTTTTTTTTTTTTAACTACAGCCTATGGATACCTCTGAATATCCTAAAAATGTATCTTTATGTGCCATGCCTTTTTCTTTGAAGATTATGGGCAGGTATGTGAAGCACTGCCACTCCCATGACCTTCCATATTCACTTTAAATAGGAAGAATTCCATGTATAGATACAAAAATAGGTACACACCATTTTTGAGTAAGTAGGTACTCAATGAATGAAACAATTCTGTAACCAACTTGGGAATTTTTTAGTCCAACATTCAAGAATGAAAAATGCATTTGTCTTGCCATATGAATTTAAGTTAATTTACTTCTATATAAGGTCTATGGACCTTGTAGTCCCAGAGATATAGCTATTCTATGCCTTGCATGATAGGCCTACAAGATTTATAGGTAATCGTATGCATGTCTACTCAGGACTAAACAATTTTTGAATCAAATGAGATCTACACCAGGTTAATACTTACAGTATTACAGCCATGGACATTTTTATCTAAACATTTAATGTCTGGCAACTATAGCAGGTCTCGTGATGATTTACACTGCCTACAAATAATACAATAAAATAATTTAAAAGTTTTAAAATGCTATTAACAATTGGCTATTTTAAAAGGTCAGTGTGGTTAATCCACATATTTCCAACAGAAGCATTTCCAAAGGGAATGTATCAGAGTGTTAATGAGCTGCTTTTATCCTAGCTATATATTTCCCTGACAATAACAACAACAACAGTCCACATTTGCATATTTCAATTTCTTTTACATTTAGCCACACACTAAACATCAACCATGAATATGTAACGGATAAAGAAAAAAACGTAAGCCCAAATACAGTTGCATTGTGGTCATAGATTTCCAAAAGTTATGAACTTGCATTGAGTAAATTTTGGAATAACTCACAGCAGCTTTGGTGGGCATGAAGGGAGTTTCAGTCCAAGATATCTGAAAACCATCCAGCTGGTGGCAATGAGTAGGCAAAATAGCAGAAATGAAAGGGGGGGGGGGGGACAAAAAACACCTTGTTCCTAAAGTTATGGATTCAGAATATTAAAGATGGATGAGATCTTGGAGGTCTTCTAGTCCAACTTCTGCCATGGGCAGAATTCCCTAGACAAATGGCTGCCCAATCTTCACTTGAAAATCTCCAGTGATGGAGGCTTGGACTTATGATTCCAGGCAACAGGCAGTTCCACTGCTTAATAGCTCTCCTGGTCGGGAGAGTTGAGTTTGGATCTCCTTCTGTACATCTTCCATCTATTGGTTCTTATCTTACCTTCAGGTGCCCTGGAGAAAAACTCCATACCGCCTGCCTTGTGATGTCCCTTTATGTATTAGAAGACTGCTCTCATGTCTCCCTTCAGCCTTCTCTTTAGGCTAAACATACTCAGTTCCTTTAACCATTCTTCATAAGACTGAGCCTCTAGGCCCCTCATCTTCTTTGTTGCTTTTCTCTGCACTCTTTCCAGGGATATTTATAGGGCTTCATACGAAGGCAACAAAGAACTCAAAAACTCTGTGGCTACGCTCAGGAAATGCTCTTCTTTTTTTCAAGTCAATCCAAATTAAACCAGGCCTTATTATTCCCTTGATTAGAGATGTAACAGAAACTGTTTCTTCCCCACAGTGAGCCCTCTAACACTCTAAATTCTTTTCAAATAAAAATTCATTAGAAAACTGAAAACTAAGAGAGCAACCATTTTAAATGCAGCTGAATGTTAAATAGTACTACATTTGTTCCAGACTAGTTTTCTATGGCATAATTTTACAGTGCTTGCAAAAGCAATATTAAATGTTGGGCTCCAAGAACTCTGTTTTTCAGACTTCTTAATTTTCACCATTGACAACCTACCTGGTGAGTTTGTCCTACATACTGCCAACTCATCTACAATGTGCAAGAATTCCAAGACAGATTTTAAGAATTACTTCAGGATATAATCCAATTTAGACAGTGATCACTGAAAACAGCAAGTTTAAAAAGTCAGTGTTCTACACCATGCTGATAACACAATTACCTGTTGTGAGCTGCCCAGAGTTACTTAGATGAGTTGGGCGGCCATATAAATGAAAATAATAATAATTGATAAATTTTAAAAAATTAGGTGGATTTGGTAAAATGCTCTTTGAGTTCTGCATGGTATCAGGTGTTAATTCTCAAGTGCAGATGAGAGGGAAACATAAGTGAGAACAGAGAATTGTCCTTATGCTGTTGTTTGCATAATCTAGGCTTGATCTAGCATTCTTATTTAATCACTCAGAAGCTTCCTAATTACTCTGTTTTCTAACTTGAAGAGCAATGTAAATGTGGATAGGGATTCTTAATAATTGGGTACTATGTGGGAGTATCATGCTAACAAGAGAGCCATGAAAGAAACTGTGTCTGCCTTTTGGTGGCTATAAAAATAACAATATTAATTGAATGATGTAGCAGTTTTGCAGTAGGTTGGTTGATCTTTGGAGGCCTTGTCTATTTTATGTTGTCCCTTCATAATGACCTGAAGTGATAACTATACTTCTATAAAGAGTTGAAAGGAATACAGCTTGCAGACTCACACAGAAAAACTTTATCATTGAGATGACCAGGAGTAGATGACAAGCACTGTCTTAAAGCAGTAAAAAATAATTATCTAGGTAAAATAGAAATGATGGGGGTGGAAAAAAAAAAACTCTTTATGGTTAGTCATGAATTATTTGCTGTGTGAGGAAGAAGGGGGAAATACTTACATTATTTGTCTTATTCCCTCAGTACTTTCAGAACTCAAAGCTAAGCAAACTTTGTTAAAATATGCTTTTGTATCATTACTAAGGGATACTCCATGGCTTTATTAATTAACAAGGTATCCCATTTTTACATTTTTCCATGAACAGAACTGACAGTTAAATTGTTCTTAATATTTAAAACACTAAAATACACACAAAAATATTTAGTGTCTTCTTTGTAACAAAATCATTCAAAACATTATAGTTTCTTTACAATGTAGAGTATTAAGGCAGGAATAATGTTTTTGAAGATTCCACACTGCTAATGATAGGCCACACAAAATGAAATAAAAACCATTATTTTAAGCCATTAAAAATGAAAAAGCAATAATACTTCCCATTCCTGGCTCCAAAACAGGTGTGAAGTGGGGGAAGAAAGCATGGCAGCTGCTTTTGCATGAGAGAGACCCCACAGGAAAAGTTCAGACTTTCTTTTTTTCACTAACACACAAAGGGCTATACAAGCATGGCCTGTTCCAGCCAGATCCTGGTTCTGACTATGTCTCCTTTTCTCCTCTAAGCCATTCAGCATACATACTACTGGGCTTCAAGTACAGATTTCTTCACTTACTCTAGATTAGCCCACAAGTCTGGAAAGCGTTCTGTTGGAATTAGTTTAAATAGATCAGGCACAACTTCCAAGTTAAGAAGGAAATAAGAGTGGGAAGATATTTTTTGAGTTTCATGAAGTTCCTCTGGATTTGTACTTTAGGGTTGCAGGACCTAGAGGATGTGGAAAGATTTCCATTAAAGATTACTTAGAACAATGCACATAAGATCCTGGAACTGGTGAGTTGGAAAACTTCCCTCAACCAGAATGGGCAGATGGATGGAAATTAGAGTTTGCTTCCAAAATAGAAGTTGATTCAGTGGAATGATAGTGCATATTGAAAAGAAAGAGGCAATGCTACCCTTGCCTTGACTGACTCTCACATAGCTATTAGGCTTTGTTATAAATAGTCAAATAAAACTGTGGCTTAAGTTCACCAATATGTATGTCCACTTTTATTCTATGTTGCATTAAAAAGGCAGTATGCTTCATTCACTATAGTCATAGAACTCACTGAGTGCATTTTAATCAGTCACTTTCTCAGGCTAACATATCTTACACAAGGACTGCAAGGACCCTGAATTATCTTGTGTTGGACATACAGTTTCATACAGAATATTTCCTATCAAGTATGGCTCTCAGGAGCTATTTTCTCGGTGATTTGCTTACGTGATGTTCAAAATAGTTCTTCTTGTGGTGGAAATCTTGAATGTGTGAGGATTCATCCTGTTGTCTTACTGAATAGTTTTTCTTCTGGTTTCTTCTACTCTGTTTCTTCTATTTCATTTCATGTCTACTGACAACAGATCAGCTGAGTATAATTTATGTAAGAAAGGAAGATTTTCATTATACAGTTTCTGCTACTTCCTAACAAGCCAGTGATTTCTGAATATTGTGGCTCCATTGTGCTTCTTACATTGTCCACATCTATTCTTCCCTTCTGTTAGTTTTCATTGGATATAAATTATAATATTGTATTTGTACCCTCCTCATGAGATGGGCAGTGTCCAAATTTGAAATATAAATAAATAAATAATAACTAAAAAGCACTTTACTTAAATCTGTATTCAGTGTCAAACAGCTAAAATAGTAGATGGGATATTTTTGAAGAGTATATAGAATCATAGAGTTAAAAGAGGATTATTGAGTTCATAGAGTCTACTTCTCTATGATCCATTAGAACATCTCTGACATATGACCATTCAACTTCTGCCTGAAGACCTTTAGTGAAGAAGAAGTCACCTCTTCATGTGACAGCCTGTTCCACTGGGTGATAGCTCATACAGTCAGGAAAGTTATCTGAAGCCAGCCTGTTAGTTCTGGTTCTGCCCTCTGGGGCAATAGAAACCAAGCCCACTTCTGCTTTGATGGGACAACTCTTCAGATATTTGAAAGATTGCTCTTACGGTAATCTTTTGGTCATCTTTTCTATAGGCTAAATGTACTCAGATCTTTTCAACCTGTTTGTCATAATGTTGGTTTTCAGACCTTCACCATCTTGGTAGCTCTTATAACATGGTCCACTTCATCATTCTCCTTTTTAAATTGTGATGCCCGAAACTAGAAACAAATATAGGAGAATGCACTGTGTAGGCCAGACTGTGTTATGGGTAACATATTGCCTCATTTGCATTTTGCTGTTAAAGCTAGACATAAATTGTATGTGAATCAGTGAATATTCCCTGCAATAGTAACGAACCTCTCATTTCTTGCATCTAACCACAGCATGTTTATGCTTTGCAATTTCTTCTTTCTACTGTACCCTCCATTGCCATTGCCTTCATTTGATCCCAGCCAATCCCTGAGGAAGCCTTTTTGGTGTTAAAGTAGTGCTTTCACTTTTATTCCAACTGTTCCCCGCCCCTTGGATTAAATTAAAGACACTTTATTCTGTCAGTAATTCTGTCACTCCTGCTATTCACCTTTTTAGGATGGTGCAGGCACACACTTCTGCCTTCCTGGCTCAGGACAGTCTTCCATAGCCTTTCTAGTTTCAACAGTGGAGTCCAAATCTTTCAAATTGGTCTCTCCCCCTGTACCCACCAGATCTTAATGCTGGCTCCCAAATAAGGGACCTAGATTTGCTGTGCAGTGCAGTGGGAAGAAAAGTCCACCCTGGGCAACTTCCCTCCCACCCCCAGATACACCTGTCATCTGTTTGATGATTTTATTGCTCTGTCAGAACAGTTGATGGGTATATAGGGTAACACAATGCAGCAGGAGATTCCCCTCTTGCTGAACCACACAATGCTTTCCTCATTCCTATACTGTAACCTACAATAGCTGTGATGAGAATGTAGGGGATAGCATGGTGGAGCAAAAGTTTCCAGTCACACCATGCAATGCACCCAACCACATTAGGTGTTTAATTGGGCTGCTTCTAAACACAGGTTTAGTGCTCTTGTCAAAGCCTGTGAGGCTGGCAAACTCAGGAAACAAGAACCCTCCCTCTACTTCCTTGTACAGCTCCCCCATCACCTATTAATCTGACAAAACCTGGAGAGACTGTTGACCAATGGCTAAACCTTCCAGTCTAGCTATCCCTCAAAACTTTCCTCCTTTTCCTTCCACATTCAGGAATGATTGGTGGTGATATTGGGTGGCATGGGAGAGAAACAGACAGAAGAATCTACCCATCCTTTTCTTTAATATCCCCAGAATACAGTAAATAAAGCAGCGCCATTTTACAGAATTCTTGTCCATGGCAAATACAACTTGGTAATATGGGTGACAAATGTTATACCAATACAATTTCCTCTTAGCTCTGGGATCAGTGTAAAACACTTTAAATGACCAGGAGGAAGAACCCTAAGACTATCTTTGGTTCTAGGCACACCCAAAAGATGCCATCAGCAGTTGATGCAAAATAGCAATTTGAACAAAGTCCCTTTTCTTCAGTGTTGTTGTACTGACTCATTTTGATAATTCATGTTTCCTTCAGACTAAATGCCACTGAACTCACTGATCAGACATGGACAGAATTGTTAATTTCTGATTCGCCATTCCCCCATGCAAACAAACAAACAAACAAACAAGCTGAAACACTGAAAAGACATTTGCTGAACTTCTCTGTATCTTTTAAATAAAACTCGAGCAAAGGCAATATTATCACTTCTTCCAAAATGGAAAAAGTGAAATAAACTATTTCTAGATAAGTGAAATAGCTTCCGAATAATCATTATATTTGAGCCGGTCCTACTAAAACCTTATTTTTTAATATGTCCTCAAATATAGAGAGATCGTATACTCAATTAGATGTCTTCATCCCTCTGAAATCTCTTACCTCTCCCAAGCAAGCAGTGCTATGCTTTCTAGAAAGAGGAAAATAGCTAATAGATAATACTTTGGCACCTACTACAAGGAAAATCAGGAAGGGAATTTCTTAATTTGTTCTTAATCAGAATAGATTATATATCTCATTGTGCTTTATAATGTCTGTGACCCTATTTTGCTTTCTTGTCTTTTAATGATATTGCTTTCGTGTTAAACTGATAGCAAAACCTGAATGAATTAATCTTGATTCTTACTTTAAAGATCATTCCTGTGGACAAAAATATTAAAATTAGGGAATTTCTGAAGAAGAAAACTTTTGACAGAATACTGTTTATATTACAATGTTTTTGTTTCTAATGAAAGGGATTAATGGAACCAATATAGTGAAGATTTAGTCTTAGGTGTGATTGTAATTTATGTGAAAAAAAAAAGGTTGATCTGCTGGGAAATCTCTTATATTTTCTTCTCCTGCAGAAGTGATTTGGTGGAACATCAGTACTGCTGAAGAGCTCTGGAATATGAAGACAGATGTCTGGATCTAGGGCAAGTTTCTAGACAATATATATTATGTGCTTGGAATAATAGTATAGTGGTTTTAACTGGTTATTGATGACACTACTAACTTTGTTGGTCCTTAGAAATAAAAGTGTAATTACTAAAACTCAAGACTGTCAATATCTATCTTTCCTGACTCCTAAATATCCCAAATTCTATAGTTCTTGTGTATAAGAGGGAAACTCTTCTGAAATCTAACATCTTTGGGATCTTACCTTATTTCCAGTCCTCTGTCAGAAGCAAAATATTGTAAAATATGAAATTGATTGCCTTAAAAACATTAAGTTTAATGTAATTTCACCAAAACATATTTTATATATGTATCACCATTCAAAGATGTATGAAGTCATGGTAAAAAGCACTGATGTCTGACCCAAGTGTAAGATTAATACTCAAAGTGCAAATATATGCCATAAAAATCAGGAGTTTCTCTTACAGGGTAGAGTTGATCAGGACCTTATCACTAATGCTTCATCCCCATATCTATCTGTGTAACATATAGCATGTATTACAATCCTGGTATAAATTACCCTATTTTGGACTACTAAGGCATAATGAGCTTAGTTTGCTTTTGGCTTAGAATGATATGTAAACCCAATTATTATGCCTTACTGTTACATTCAATTCAGCTTACTATGACTTGTTCAACAAATTATTTATTTATTTATTTATTTACTTATTTATTTTTCGAATTTGTCACTGCCCATCTCACTGCAGGGTGACTCTGGGTGGTTTACAGTAAAAATACTAAATATTAATTAAAATAGAATAAATATGAATTAAAATACATTACAAGAAGACTGCCTATATAAATAATAAATATCTTCCAAGGACTTATTAATCTTGAGAAGCATCTTCAAGATGCTAGTGACCCCCAGGGCTAGTTATATACCCTGTATAGTATAGAAAGGGAGAGAGAGCCCAGCAAAAATTCTGTCAACTGGTTTGATGTAACGGGGATGAGATGGTCCCTCGGGTAACCTGGACCCATGCCATATAGGGCTTTAAAGATGATAACCAACACATTGAATTGGACCTGGAAGCAAACTGGCACCCATTGCAGTTCCCGCAGCAAAGGTGTTACATGTGCCATTCTTGGGACACCCAAAATTGCCTGCATGGCTGCATTTTGAGCCAGTTGTGGCTTCTGGATACTCTTCAAGGGTAGCCCCCTGTACAGCACATTGCAATAGTCTAAATGAGAGATGACCAGGGCATGAGTCCCTTGAAGATTATCCAGAAGCTAGTGCTGGTTCAAAATGCAGCCATGTGGATGATATTAGGTGCTCCTAGGATGGCACGTGTAACACCTTTGCTATGGGAGCTGCATTGGGTGCCAGTTTGCTTCCGGGTCCAATTCAAGATGTTGGCTATCACCTTTGGCATAGGTCCAGGTTACCTGAGGGACCATCCCACCTGGTCAGGCAGAGAGGGCATGTTGTGGACCCTGTCAGCAAGAGAATGTTGGCTAGCGGTTCCCAGAAGGAAAGCCTTCTCTGTCATTGCCCCCACCCTTTGGAATATTCTCCCCCCAGTGGTGTAGCAGGCACCTATCCTCCTGGCTCTCCAAAAAGGATTAAAGACCTGGCTCTGCCAGCATGCATGGAACAACATGGGCAATAACTATCCCTGGGGGTGGTTAGTGCCCTGACGATGCTCCCTGAATTATTCACCAACTCTCCATCTTTCTTGGAAGCTATTTATTATTAGGATTGTTTTTATATTGTATTTTAATGAATTTTATCTCTGCTGTAAACTGCCCAAAGTTGTTTCAGCAAGATGGGTGGTAACAATTCTGATATATAAATAAATAAAATAAAAAATAAAAATTATGCGAGAACACAGTATTTATGTATTTCGCTACATTTACCAGCCATTGCTGTGGAGTGTCAGTGTAGTTAGTCTGATGTGAAGAAGTTCCAGAGGAGTTAATTTTTTTATTGGCCTGTCTTTGAAGCACACTGCTGCTTGTTATTTTTTAAGGTGAGGCTGTTGTAGATTCTATATGGTATTGATTAATTAAGGGCTGTTTTATTCTGATGTGACATAAAACTGGAAACCAGGCTTTATTAACCTTCAGACTCTCTTCCTTCTTGTTTAAGTTACAGTTAGGGTTAGTGGTCTGCTCTGCACTTCAGAAACATCAGAGTACCAGATAATTAGACCACATCTACTAGCCCAGAAGCTCATCATCGTTGGATTGATGTCGTCTGGGAAAGCCTGCATCAATATACTGTTTACAGCTACTCTGAGCACTCATGCTGTACTTCCAGTAGTTAGGAGAGACTGGAAGAGCTGGAAAGGCCTCTGCTCTAGCTTCTGAAGCTGTCATACAATACCTCAAAATGATATGAAGTGAAGCAACCCAATTGTTTTGCTTTTAAAGGGGAAGGAGTATTTAACTACTTTGAAGAGGCACTTCCTATGAACCTTCCTTGAAGTGAAGCTCCCTTTCAAAGCTTAGCACAGCACATCCTCACTGATTGAAGTGAATTCTAAAATTTCAGCAGGACTCATTTAGATGTTCATTATTTTGAGGCACTGTGGTCAGGGACCATGATCCACTGAAAGAACTGCAGCTTTTTTTTGCCCCTTTTCATCTCCAGATTTCTGCTTCTATTTCCAGTTCCAGGGATCAAGCTGGGTGTTTGAGGATTATGGTTGTTGTTAATGGGAAACATTAACATTCACTCAAGCATCTGTTGCACATGGATCAAATAGCCAAATCAATATTTTTGCTTCCTAAGGAAAGCATGCCTGGAAGCATGTAAACCATGATGGGGGCAGACTCAAAGACCCTCCCTTTTGGCTAGTGAGAAACCTCAAGAAGAGAGGGGGCAAGAGAAGATTGTCCAGACAAGCCCAAAAGGAGTTTTTCCTGGTTTCACCCTTTCTTGTTAAAAACTATGGTCTTGAGGCAGAAAAGAAAGGGGAAAATGTAAAATAGAAGAGAAAAATGGAGTGGTTCTCCAGGACAGAGCAATTTCAGGGTGGGGGAGGGAAAAGTATCCAGGATTTCTGTTCTCCTCAGTAAATGGAGAGCTGAGTCATCTAGAAAGATGATCGGCAGGGTTCCTTGGTTTACGGACAGAGAAAAAGCTGTGTCCGTTTTAAATATTCCCAAACTGGTTTCTCTGGATTAAGGTTTGAGAAAGAACGCCTTGGATTGGGATCCCTGAAATCTCTCTGAAGACAAAATAATAAGATTAAACTACCCCAAAGCCTCCAATCTACAGGAGGCAAAATTTATTCAGATATGCCTTCACTTGCAGAGTAATAGAACCGGTAAGCTAGAAGGCATTATCAGAATGTTATGCTTTATTTTTCTGTGGATGTGTCTGCTTGATTGTTTCTGGAAACTGTCTCTGATCACTTTTGTAACCAACATTTATCGGATTTTGTCAGGAGTTCTTTCATTTTTTATCCATCGTAAGCTCTCTGAGCCACATATTCCACCCAACTTGTATTTGCATCCCCTCTCCAATGGCATTCTGCAGGAGGCTGCTGATCAAGATGCTATTTGTCACTTTATCAGCACTGTCATCCTTAGTCCATGCTCCCATATTTGATTCTGGACATAACTACTCAAGTGAAAAGGAACCTTTACTTTTCCTTTTCTGTATTATTAATAAAAATAATTTTAAAACTATAGATTGCCCATGTGTTCCAATTCCTCAAAAGAAAAGGGGGGTGTCTTTGGGTCACATGTTTCAAGCTGCAAGAGGAGGTTGATGCTACAGAGTTCATGTTCCTTTTTCATCCTTCTTCTCCTCTTCTTTCTCCGCATCCTCCTCCTCCCAGGAACTAAAAAGGGACAGTACTCATGGTCTGAGATCCCCTGTCTTACACTCCAGTGTTTAGTCCAGACATATTTGTCTCAAAGCTGCAAGGGCCAAGAGGTAGTATTACAGAGTTATTATTATTCCCAATTAGTGGCAACTATGACCAACTAGGCCACCTTCCCCAGCTCTTACAATGATTGTCAAATGTTATTATTCTGCTCTGAATCGTTCCTGAACACCAAAAAAAAAAAAGAAAGAAAGAAAGAAAGAAAAGAAAAAGAAAAAGAAAAAGAAAAAGAAAAAGAAAAAGAAAAAGAAAAAGAAAAAGAAAAAGAAAAAGAAAAAGAAAAAAGTCATCAATGCATTTGTTTTTCTAAGTGGCCAAGGAAAAAAGCCAATCCATGTTTGTTTGTGTGTGTGTGTGTGTTTTACGTCAGGTTATACAATAGAATTCTTTAAGTGATCCTCAATTTTGCTAAAAAGAAGGGAAACAAAACCATTTTTGAAAAAAAATGGGAGGAAAAAAGATGATGCATGTATCCTTCCTATAAGCATTTTCAAAGAACAATCATATTTCTACCTCACATTAGTTGTGTTATACTTGCTTACTCTTCTTATTGCCTTTGCTTTAATTGTTCTTCAGTGTATGAGGATGGCATATGTCTGCTTGGATTATGAATTTTACAATGCTGTTAGGGTTCTGTATAGTGTCATAAGGCACTCTTCACTGATCTTTTATCACCAAAGGCCCCAGCCATCCACTGAAGACTGAAACTGGCAGACTATTTAGTGTGCCCTAAGTATAACTTTGAGACAGCAGGAGCTGGTGCTTGCTGTAATTATGCTTTCCCAATTGTAGAATCTACTCCCTATCGAGACTGGAAGATCAGCATCTGTTGCAACATTTAGGCTAAAATTAAGGAGGTGCACAAATCTGCTGATTCATTTAACTGTAGGGAATTGTTTTTAATTAAAATGTTTGAATGCTTGGATTCTTTTCAAGCAAAATATAAAATTGGGAAATGAAGTCACATGGTGGAAATTTGTAGAGTAAAAATGAATGACAAATATCATGAGGAAGATAGGCTGGCATTTTTTTTTTTTTTTTTGGAAGTAGATATGTTTTTGGAAGACTCAGAATGAAAGTGAAATGAAATGTCAAAAGGTTTGCCATTTATTTTCCAGGTATTTTCCAGTTAGTGCAATGTTTGAAATTATGGGAATTGGTCTGACGCATCGGAAGGGCACTGGGTTGGACAAGGATTATCTATATTTTGATGATAAAGTATTTCTCTGTGACTTAATACACATCTTAAATGACTAATCTAAAATTTCAACTTATTTATTTATATCTTGCCTTTGTATTCAACTCAGCTGTGGCTAACAATATCCACTGTGTCATCATATTTCTAATTAGAGCCTGGTATTACATAAAGAATCACAATTCTGCTGGTCAAATAGTCAGTAAAACTAAAATGAAACTAAAGCTCATGTATTTTAATCAAAAGGGATACCAGTAAGTAATCTACCCTAATGGAGTACTGCCAGTAAGTATTGTGTATAGACAACTACTAATCCTGCATAATATAAATAATTTAATAAATAATTAAAAAGAAATAGCAATAGAAACATCTCTCCCTCCCTCCCTCCCTCTCCTACTTCGTAAGACTCAAGGCAGTTCATAAAAACGAACAGAAATAAAGTACATAATTTCTCCAAACTAACTAATTAACTAACCCTTCCATCATCAGTGACCAAATTCTGAGATAAATTATGACTGGGACCTCAAGCCATTCCAATTTCTTTATGTAAATGTAGGGAAAAATGAGGTTGAAGGGATGATATCTGTAAAAATGTAAGGAAGAAAAAGGTGGTAGTAACTCAAGATACAAACTGAGAGTCTGATGCTCAGGTTTAGTTCTTTCGGGGGTGTCAGATGATCCAAGCTGAAATGAAACAAGATGCATTTGGGCTGCTTTTGAGGCACCATGGTGACAGTCAGTTAGCCCAAGCAGAGAAATTATCTTTTCTTTTCCACCCTACCAATTCTCATTCAGTTTGATGAAATCATTGGTTTTGGAAATACCTTGAAGGAGAAGAGAAAGTTGAAGAAATGGTGATGGGTGATATGTAGTGTTCTCGTATTTACTTTTCAAGTGTGGTGACCAGCACGATACACAGGATTCCATCAGTGGCCAAGCCACATATTTAAGTGAACATACCCTATATTTGTATGAGGGCATTACAATATTAACATTTTTATTTTTGATTCCTAATGATGCTTAACATGGAATTTGAATTTTTCACAGATGCTACACACTGAGTTGACATAATTGCTGAGCAATCCGGTAAATGCTCAAGGCCTTTTTCTGTTAGTTTTAAAAAGCTTAGACTTCCATCAATGTTTGTGTGAAGTTAAGTTTGTTGTTGTTCCAGTATGTATCACTTAAACAAAACTGTTTTCATCCAGTTTCCTTTCCCATACTTTTGCATCCAGCTCTATAATCAATTCAATTTTATACATTGGGGTAGGTAATCTGTAGCCAGCAGACCATCTGTGACCCTTGGAAGGCTTTGGCATGGTTCTTTGAGCTTCCTGTCATCTTGCCATGAAAATAGGCATCCCAGCTGTAAAGATCAGCATGGGGTTTGTTTTCTTCTTTATTGGAGGGAGAAAGGAAACTCATTTTTTCCCCATTTCTGGGAAAAACAAAACTTATTCCTGCCAGGAATACACACACACAAAATTGTTATCATCTTGAGCACAAGTATGTATATAAGTATGTCAGGGATGCGTATATGTGTGTTGTGAAAGGGAAAAAGATATGTACATGTGTGGGTATAAGTCTCTGTGTGTATATGTGTACAGTCCTGTGTTTGTGCTATGCATATCCTATGCAACCAGATAGAGATGAGTCGTGTCTTGCACTGAATAATCTCCATCTAGTAGAATAGTCTTCCCTAAACCCGTGCCTTTCAGTTGGGATTGCAATTGCCCTGGATGGGAAATTAGGAAACTGTTATTCCAACATTAGATTGGAAGATACCTAGTTTAGAAAGACACCTGGTTCAGGAAATTAATTTTCTTGAATTGTCATTAGGACCTGTTTTACTAGCCTTCTGCTATCTTTGGCAGAATAGAAATCCTGGAATTATCCGTGAAATAAAGTGCATAAACAAAACATTCCCATGTAGTAATAACATCGCACAGTGAGCTTTAGAGGAGTTGTAGTGTCAATCCATTGCTAAAACGAAATAAGAAAGATCTATTTTCCATTAATTCACTTTATTCTTCCTCATTTGATGAATTGCTGAACAACTGACTTTTTTAAAAGAGAAGGAAACGTCCTGTCCTCAGTTTAAACCTTTTTATCATGTTCATTTTAATTCCAGAACAGTAGCTTAAATATATGCAAAGTTATATTTTCTCCCCATCTATCTTTAATACTTCATATTTTCTAGAGCATTGAAAGCTCTTGGTAAGTATCTCACCAAAAAAGCCTAGCCCTATACAGGAGTTCAGTCTAACCTTTCAGGAGTTCTTCAGATCCTGGCCCTTACTGTCAAATATTCTGACATCTTTAATTGGTTTTTAAATTCCTTTTAATGTTCTTTTTCAAGTTTTTTCTTTCCCCTTCTCTCTGTTTTCCTTTTCTCTTCTCCTGCTGCTTATATTCTCTCAAATCCCACAGGTGTCCAGCTGTAGATTTCTTTGTTTCTTCTGTTTGACTAGTAGCATTTTTTCTAAATTCCTTCCCACTATGACTACGATTCTTTCTCAGTGTTTGCTTTCTTTCTAATCAATTCCTTTCTTCTTCAAAAGGAAGATGCCTTCATTTGTTCTGTGGTTTCTTTTCCTCTATTGTGATGAAGTAGCTAGGTGTCTTTTGCACATCTCCTGTTGTTCTTTAGTCTTGCTGTCCATCATTTTGGTGATATGTCAGAGACTCACAATGTGAATGGAAGAAAAAAAAAATCCACCAGTATTATTAAGAGTCAGTGTGATACAATTGTTAAGAACCTAAACAATTGGCTACCTGAATGCTGAATTCCTAACTGGGATGTAGAGCTCATCCCTAAGGAAGGTCAGAGAAGGGAAGCTAACTTTTACAGAAATCTAAAACAACTCCCCCACACTTTTTATTTTAAGTAATGGAGCAGAACTTGAGCATTGGATAGTTAAGTGACCTGGGGGAGCTGTCCAAGTATTAAAAGGGAGAGAGACCCCAGCTAAAAATTCTGTCAACCGGAGCTGCAAAATTTGAAGGCTCAGATTGAAGCATCTTTTGCCATCTCCTATCTGGTTGTTTTTGTTAGCTGCCATAGTTCTAGAACTCCTATTGACAGTGGAAAACATACATAAAGGAAGTCTATTTCAGTAATACACACCAGTGGTGAATTCTGGGTCAGAAGCAGAGTGGATATTTGCATACTAGATGATTCAATTCCTGAATATCCAAGTAAGTTTGGGAATATTGGTACCACAGGACAGGGACAGAGAATCCTTTGAAGAGTAATCAGTGATAATCTGCTTAGAGCAACAGGTGCAATTAGAGCTGGCAATGGGTAATGCCATAGTAAAAAGACAATGATGAAGAAAATTATAGCTCTTTCTATGGGACATATGATACTTCCCCAAGAAGTCTCACCTATACTATAGACAACCCTGAGCATAATGATTCAAATATAACTTCCTATGACTTTGGGTAAAGCACATCTCCTAGATCTCTTTTCAATTCAGGATCAAGGTCATGCCTTATGTTCTCACACTGCTATCTATCTTGGGGAGATCTTCTACAATTGAACTGATTAAGTTCTGGCTCAGCTCCTCCTCCAAGGGGGGGGGGGGACACTTCAGCAAAAAGTATTTTGCAGTGTTTGAAGCTTCAAGATAGGAGATTTTCCACATGTGGGGCCTTCTCTTTTTTTCCACCCCCTAGTGAGATTCCCTCTGAATTCAGGATGCCATGGCAACTTGCTATTGTTTGAGCAAGATAGTTTTTGCCGCTTCCATACATGATGGCCATTTCCCCCAGCCTGTTTAGTGCAAAGAAATATGATGAGGCAGGGAAGAGAACAAGGAGATGGGATGTTGGCTGAAGCACCAATTTTTATCACCTACTATTAGTATTAGTCAGCCTTGTGAGATTCCTTGACAGAGTGATACAATTGTGATTCTGGGGATTTGGGAAGCAAAGTCATGATAAAGGAAATGCCCTTGGTCTAATTTAACTTAAAAAAAAAAAAAACTAACTGAAATGCCATGTTAATTTCTTTGGAGGAATGGTAAAAAACAAATATACTATTTTTATTCCTGTCAGGTATTTCTATAGTGCATGCCTTCAGTACCATTATCACTCACCTATAATGCTGGAAGTTTTGTCACTTTGAGCAGTCAATTAAAACAACATAATTACCAATGAAAACAAATCTGTCATCCTGAACCCAAACATTAAAATTCATCCTCTGTGTGTTAGACCCTGGAAAGTCAACAGGATCGAGAAATAAGAACCACTTGGATTTCTAGAAAGATCTTTCTTGTTAGTAGAGTAATATGGCAGACTCTTGAAAGCCTACCAATGTAGCTCTCCTGTGGAATTTTACCTAGTGTAATTAAGGTGGAGTCACTCTGAGTCTCTTTCTCGTGATTCTGCTCTCCTCAGCAATCTCTTTTGTAATGGCCCTATTTCCTTCTGCTTCCTCTGTGTTTCCAAGATCTGTTAAGAATTCCATCACAACATGATCCTGCCTTTGGAGACAACTTGAAAGCTGCAGCTACCACAGGATGGGGCATCCAAACTTCTAGAAGTCTAAATCCACTATTGTAGAATAACATTAATGTGAAGGTTGCTGCATTGGTATCCAGAAGCCATCTGAACCCAGTTCAAAGTGGTGGTTATTACTTTCAAAGCTATATGCAACTTAGCCCCATCATCTATCAGGAACTACCCCGCCAAATATGACTCTGCGTGTCTGACCTGAACAACGAGAAAAGGGCTGCTGGGGGCTCTATACCCTTGAGAGGTACATGGGGTGTAAGCCAGATGGCAGGACCTTTTCAGTGGTGGTGGCCACACTCTGGAACATGCTCCTTGCCAGAGATATACTTAACCCCATCACTCTTTAGATTTGTCAAGACATCCTTTCCAGGGTGCCTTTGATCTTGAGTGATTATGAGTCACCATTTTTCTCAGTTAAAATAATTATTGTATAGTACTGCCTTGTTTTGTTATATTATTTTGTTTTGATCTTATTTACTTATTTGTTTTATACTGCCCAGAGACTCTACTGACTGGGGCAGTTTATAGATATGGTAAATAAATAATAAAGTAAAACATTCCAATCACATTAGGACTACGTGTCTATGATATGCAAATCCAATGCATAGCCTTCCATGAAAAATGTAGAAAATATCTCACATAAAAGTTAGGTGCCAATGAGTCTGTCTAAACTTCCAGGCAGTACATACACAAACACTTGCAGTCCTGAACAATCCCCAGCCACAACATACAATTTTACCAAGACTAATTCCAGAAACCTCTTTAATCCCAGGCTAAGATGTTCAAGAGCCATCAGGCTAGAAACTGGGAGACTGTGAGTTCTAGTCCCACCTTAGGTGTGAAGCCAGCTGGGTGACCTTGGACCAGTCACTCTCTCTCAGCCTTAGGAAAGAGGCAATGGCAAACCACTTCTGAAAAAACTTGCCAAGAAAACTGCAGGGACTAGTCCAGGCAATTGCCAGGAGTTAAAAACTGACTCGAAGGCATGCACACACAAACAACAATACATCATTGACAAACCACAATGATATAAAAATGATGGCATTTCCTTACTCTTTTTTACCTATTGTTTTCTTTTCCTTTTTTCTATTCTATTTAATTAAAGGCAAACATTTTTAAAATGGTGATGAGAGTCCTGGCATTATTATGCAAATGATATGATTATGTAAACATCTCTTGATGCCTGGATGGAAGTATGTAAATTGCATAATTGACCTGATGATGTGATGATGTACCATACATGTCACCATTTGTCCTCCTTTCCTCCTGCCTCCTCATCCCTGATATATTTGATCCCGTCTGTCTACCTTTGAACCCATCCATTGGCTAAACATATTTTCTAAATATCTCAAATTGTTACTATTTCAACATTCTGTTTTGATTCTAGCTGTCAAATTTTCTAATAATACATAATGCATTCATTTTACAGTATACTAAACAGATAAGTTTAGAATATGTATTCTTGTGTTACACCTTTCCCTATTCTGAATCCCTCTGTTTCTCTAGATTCAGTCTTACAGGAGGTGCACCATACAGATTCCTTAGAAGAATAATCAGGTTTTCTGGCACATACATTTGCTTTCATAGACTCTACATTCTGGCATCATCTATATGGTCAAGGGCATTGCTACAGCCAATGAAGCAAAGGTAAATATCCTTCTTGCATTCTTCATTCTTTTATCTTACACAACTTCTAGAATATGTACTCTTATTCCTTATTTGTTGACATCAATCTGTTAGTTTTTCTCCTGAAGTTTTAAATAGTTCAGTGGATATTACATCTGTGTCTGGTGCTTCCCTATTTGACAGCTGGTCTATTGCCTGTTATACTTCACTTTCTGTTGAAGTAGATTCCTGAACATGTTCTTTCTCTACAAATGTTTGTCATTCTATAATTCCATTTGCAAAGGGTTTCAGGATAGTCTTTCAACATTTTTCCTCTATTAGATCACTTTCCGTAACAACTCTTGGGTAATTTTTCCAGTGATTACTCTGGTTTTCTTAAGAAAGAAAGAAAAAAAAAAAACTCTAAATTTTCTTTTTCTAATATTTGACAATTTATTGGCACTTTAGTGAGATACCTTTCCTTATCCTTTTTTGCTTGATGTTCAAAGTTTGTATTCAGTCATACTTTTTTGTTGCTCAAAACTTTCATCTTCCTTTTTAATTTGGTTACATAGCTTGTTCTGAAAACCACCTGGATCTTTTCCTCTTTAAAATTTTGGGAAAATGATTTTCTGTTCCAGTTTTTGCCATATCTATTCTCTCTTCTTAGAGTTCCCTGGATTTTCTTTTATATAAGTTAGATGGACTGAATTGTTCCTTGCATTAATCTGCTATTTTGACCCTGTATCCTCCAGGTCAGATCTTACTGGCTCATATACTGTTTTTAATTTTTGATGTTTTACCGTATATCTGACAGCACAAATTTATTTATTTAAAAAAAAAATTGTATGGTCACCCATCTTAAAACAACTCTGGGCAGCCATACAAATACATATATAGAAACATATTGTCAGGCCCAGCCCAAGAACAATGGTGAAACAGTCCAGTTGAGTAAAGTTCCTTTATTTGCTTACACCTTATAGACAGAATCTTGCCAGACTAAATCTATACTACAACAACTAGTGGATATACCCTGTGAGATTCTAGGGAGTGGCTATCCTGAATCTCTTACTCTTCTCATGCTCCCCCTGCTGGAATGCCACCCCTCCTTCCTGATAGCCTTGATCTCCCACATCACTCTCCTCCTCATAGATACATTTCATCACACATATATTCTACAGTTTTCATCTAGAAGTGACCTTGTTGACTAGAATGCATTTCTCCATTTTCTGTTTCTATTAGGGAGCCTCTTGGATTTAGGTGAGATCCATCCAGCAAAGTCCATGGGCAGAATCTGCATTTACTGTATATTGCTTAAAGCAGGTGTGGTATTAACAATTTTGTTATCCCATCTCCTGCATTATGGAGTTTACCTAGTCCAAATCTTCCTGTGATTCCAGCTTCTTCCATTTCTTCAACTTTTGCTTTCCAATCACTCATTAATAGTATTTAATATTTGTTGAAGTTGTACTGAACATTTCTCTTTGTTTGTCATAGAATTCCTCAAAATCTTTCACTGTTGCAACTGTAAGAGAGATACGTAGCTTTATAACTTTGATGTTCTATGGATATCCATTAATTCTAACAGGTATGAACGTGCTGTTTATTGGATTATATCCAAAATATTACTTTGCAATGTTCTTTTTGAGTAACATTGACATTCCATTTTTTCTTATGAACTCATATAATAATCCAAGGTTAAAGTAGCCCATTCCAGTTCACTGAAAATTCATTTATTCCTAAAACACCCAGTTTGGCACTATTCATGTCTGCTTTGGTTCATGCTTCTCTGATTCCATTTCCAATTTCATGCGTTATTGTAAAATGAGGAATTTCTTTTTTAATATTGGCACCATCATTGACCAGACTTCCTTATAGCGTTGGTCTGGCCAAGTCATTAACTCCAGATCTGCTCACAGATTTCTATGATTTCTCTCCCTCAGTAAAGAGAGGATTGCCTTCTGACCTGGAAGAGTACCATCTTCAAGCATCCAAACTAACTGAAATGATTCAGACATGTCCATACAAGCTTCTATAGAGAAGTGGCTTGCATTGTCTTATTCAAGTTTGATTATGGACTTCCTTCTTCTAGGTGGGTTGGCTCACTCCAACTATGAATTGTCACTACCGTGTCTATTCCCTTTTCAACTTTATCAAAAGTAGCACCACTGGAACTATTGAGCCTTCTCCCATCAAAGCAATAGTCTCAGAAAATCCCATGCTCATGAATTCAAAGCAGGGACATTCGGTTTACCTAAGTCATTAATTATTGGGAAATCAAATTAAACCTTTGCATATATGAACCCATCCCAGGTTATGGGGCTTTTGTTGACTAGAATATAGAACCATCATTTCTTGAGATACATAACCCAAAACTGGTTGGAACATCCAAGCCTAAATAATTTTGTATTGGCCTAGCCATAGTAAATCTGATGGGTCAATATTGCTAATTTTCTCTGTAGCAAATTTATATTTTATTTTTAATTAAGTAGATATTTAACAGCTTGCTATTGATGTTGGTGTTATTTTTATGTGCCATATTTATACTAACACATTAACAGCATGCTTCATTTAGCATATGTAGAACTAACATGTCCCTGCTGCAGTTAACTAAACTGAGAATATTTTTTTTTAAATCACACATTTGCTGAGATTTGTTTAAACTGCTTTCAAGTTTCTCAACACACTTGAACTTTGTTTCAAGTATAAACAGTATAAACAGAGAGATTGTTCAATAAGTTGCTCCTAAATCTCTCTCCAAGTAATACCAAATAAGTCAAAAACTCTCCCAACATAAGAAAAGTTATGCATGCTCTACTAGATGCTAGAACCACCTCCTGATTCTGGGAACAGGAGAAAACTGCCATAAGGCAACGTCCCTGCAGCAAGAATCTGCAGCTATAAGGAATCATTTATCCATAGCAACTAGATCTCTAACTGGATTTAATACGTTACTAGACTCCACTAGTGGTCTAAAAGGATGCCAGAAGTGGTATGTTGTACACACACCCAGAGAGAGAGAGACCAAAATGTGTCATGGGTATATGGTGAACCCATGAGATTTTAGCCACTGTTAAATGTTGACATATGTAGTGACTTACATAAAGGAAAGGATTGGGAACTGCTGACTCAATAGTTTTTAGACAGCAGATTAAGTCTGTGTTTGACTTCACTGGTGATATACTCAACTAACATTTCTCTTCTTTTCTCAGTCATTCTTTACATTTACAGGAAAATAATGACAATGCTGCTTTTGTAAGTTCTTCTGTGGGTTTAGACTAGACCTGAAGAAACATCCTGTTACACATGGCAGCCTTCATTGATGGGATAAATGTTATGATAGGACTATTAAGTTCAGGATTTGGAATGGAGTTTTTGAGGACACTTCTGGGAGGCAATAATGGAGGCTCAGATTATCACTAATCAATAATAATGTACAGTGATGGTTGCTACCTATAAAGCCTTATATGGCTTGGGCCCCTGTAATGGTCAGAAGGAATAACCTTGAGGAACAGGAGGAAAAATTGCTACCAAAATAATGGTCAGATAGAAGAAACCTGAATTCAGGGCAGAACTGTAACCTGAGAAAACATCTCAGCAATACCCTCTCCCAAGTTGTCATGAAGATGGGGGGGGGGGAGTGCATTCAGACTTGCAAGATTCTGTTACCATAACCTTATAATAAAAATAGTATTGGCCTGCATGACTTTAGTTTCTTAGTCTGGTCTACCTTGAAGGGCTGACAGCCTCTTGTTACCTTCAGAATTGTCTATGCTAGGTAGAATATGCCCAACCTACATGATCTAGCTGGGAGGAGAGGTTCCAGGTTCCTACCTACTGGGAAGTCAGTATAGTAATTATAGAACAGCCTGCCCCTGTAGTCAGATTGGCCCCCACCTTATTATTTAGAAGAAGAGTGAGAACAGCCCTTTTCTAACTGAAAAAAAGCATTGGGGGTATGGTGTTACACATTTTATTTTATTATCTTTATGTATTTTTATGGTTTTACTGGTTTTATCTAGGCAAGTTGGTAAGAGTCTGGCGAATCAGGTGTAATAAATAAATAATTCCCCCAAACAAGTATAGAAATGGTCTTTAACCATCCAGCAAGTCAGAAGAGAAAATCTCTCTCTGTCCCCTTGTTTAATGCAAAAGAAGCTAAGCCAGCTTCCATTGCATGTAAGCTAGCAGACCATAACTCTTTTTCTCTTCCCTTTCCTAACTGATCCAGAAACTAAGTAACTCCTTCTCTGTATGTCTTTTTTTTTTTTAATATTTTCCCCATAAACAACATTCTGCAACCCCTCTTCCCATTCCTTTTCTTAAATTTGCTTTATCCATATGCCTTCCTACTTTCCAATCCATGGAATGACCACTGTAAACCACCAGGTCAAGATGGTAATCTCTTGGAGGGCCTGGACCTTGAAAATGTTTGAAGTAGTGAGTCTTACATTTCATACTTAATGGATGCGCAAGGTGGACATACATTTGCAGTCCAGAAAATCTGTGCCACAGGTTCAGATGTTGCACCAGAAGAGGAAAAGGAAATAGATGGAGGAAGAGAAGTAAAACAGATGTATATCTTCACTGACATTCACTCTCTCTCTCTCTTTGTGTGTGTGTGTGTGTGTGTGTAAAATCTATTGTTACAGATGTAATATTTTCTAACTATACACTTCTGCAAAGTAAACAATGGGAGAAGGCAATGAATGTTGATCCTGCAAGGGAGAACAGAAAAGGTAGGCTTCAACTTTGCTGGGAAACGAGCTTCAGCCTTTTAATTAGCCCCACTTTCCAAGCTTCATGAATGCTGCTGCTGACATACCTGATAATGCTCTTACAAAACAAGGCAGGAAATGCTCTGTTTTCAAGGCTGACTCTGTGCAAGCAGAAGCAGAGAAGGGGAAAAATCAATGGCTACAAAATCAGAAAGGACAAAGAAAAAGAAAATAAACACACAGCATCCAGCCACACAATACAAACTAAAGCACATTTACTTGGGGGAGGAGGAGGGAAAAAGAGACTGCAATCACATTGTCTTTGGCCCATGGTTGGTGAAATTCTAATAAAGGTATTTTTATATACATTTCTCAGCATGACTAATTTACTGTCTATTTTGAATCACACTAGAAAGCAATTGTGATTGGAATGTAAGAGATGGCATAAGAAGAGTCCCCAATACATGAACATTATGATTAGATGGGATGCGACAGGTGTAACTTTGCAACCAACCAGGATTTCAAATGTAGCTCCCAAGGGTGAATCAGATCTACACCACTGTCAAAACCTGGATGTGTATCCATACAGGGTGATCCTATTTCATATATTATTAAAGAAAATACACCTTCACTTTTTTTTTCTGGAAAAGAAATGCACTTGTATCCACTACATACAATTTAATGAATATATTATGCAGCTCTAGCTACGTGCGACAGTTTGTTGTGCCTACACCATCTGGACTAATGAAACCAAATTTCATATCTTGCTGGCTGCATTTGCACAACATGGCTGTCTCTGTCTGTCTGCTGCTACCTCCAGGGAAATGACTTAGTGGATAAAGGAATGGCAGATGATCAGTGCAATGTGAAGCTGCCCCTGTTACCTCAGGAACATTTTTTTTAAGAATTTTTTTACCATATTGCTTCTTCCCTGGCAGAAGCAGGCTTTCAAAAAAGAAAAATGAAAAAAAAATAAAATAAAATAAAAATAAATCTGAGATAGGCCAATGAGGGTCAGAATGAACAGGGGTAGCTGGGAGGAGAGAGAGGGATCTTTTTTAAGGCTTTCCAAACCTTTCTTCCCCATACATTTGTGGGGAAGGGGATAAAAGAAAAACAACAACTAAAGAGGTGCTATGCTTAGAAAAGCCTAATTCTGAAGGCCCAGTCTACATTCCTGTTTCCATGCAGACTGCCAGAAGAAAACATTATCCCTATGCTAGCCCACTCTGCCATGTTCACATGACAGTTGATCAAGAATCGTTCTTTTAACTCAAAATGAATGCGGGACTGCTTTGAGTTCAAACTGATCCTTTCCAGCCCTGGGCTGGCTGCATTTCATGTTTCATGATTGTACCCTTGCCCCAGGTAAGAAGGTTGTGTGAGCCCAGCCAGTATGCAGATAAAATCTGTAAAATTGAAAAATAAAGTGTAAATACAATCTGTGGGATTTGGGCACAATAGTCTTTCAAGGGTTTATAAGATGTACTTTAGAAAGTCACTGGGAGTGTGAGCGATATACAGTTGATCATAGGAAATTGGTACCTGGGGCAGAGTCCAGCTTTATGACCTACCATTGGCAAAACAATTAACTGGTTTTCTAGACTAGTCTTAAAATAAAGCAGTATCTCAAGATGATAATATGAAGAAATGTGGGCAATGCCCAGAAATAAACTGCAACACTTGCATGTTTATGATAGCATCAGGAATACTGGGAACAATAGGCACTATATTTGCTGAGTTTTCCCTCCAAAAAAACTCCCACGCTCTTTTTCTTCTTTTAATAGCCCACATAAGGCATCATAAAACCTATATGGTTCTCCAGGATTTGAAGCTATGTTGCAACTACAGCTGTGCTAAGCAGCTTATTTTCCATTCATTCACCGCACTTATGAAAAGTGAGGTGTGAATTACAGGGAAGCACACAGAACGGGAGAGGGAGTGAGGGCAAGTGAGGGAGAGTTGGCCTTATTTTTGGGTGGTGGGGGTGTCAGCTTTTTTCTGTAACTTCAACAAGAGCCCTCCATTTGCCTATTCTAGCACAGGGGGTCTCCTCTTTCACACACTTTTTGCAAGAAATACCACCATGTTTTAAGAGGAAAAAAAGGCTACAAAAAGAAGTGAGCACTTGCTCACTTAATAATAATTGTAACCCATTAGGATTGGGTTATTTTTCTGTCCAACATAGTGAGCCAGTAATATAGATATCAAACCAGACTGTGCTAGAAATTCCTTTATGTATTTACTTCAGTTTATTATATCTCTTCCTTCCTGAAGACTCTCGGCAGGGGTTTCCTCACAGTGTGGTCAGAAAATTCAAGGTGGTGAGTGCGATGCGCATAAAAATGGCTGGAGCTTCTGTTACATTGTAGTGACTCAGACATAATATTTTGACCATATCCTGCAGATATCCCTAACTTTGGACAATTTACAATAGAGCAATGCAGAATAGGATTAATACAGTGAAAATACCAACAACAATTAAATGACAGTTTATAACCTCCAGTGTTACGTTAGCATTCAGAAGTAATGTGGTCTTCACTTGTCCCAAGTGGATCTTGAAGAGTCATGTTTAATCTTTAGCTATTCTCAGAGTGAGATGAAAAAGATTTGCATCCCAGCCAGAGTGGCTTTAATCAGAGTTTGTTGGCATGCCAAATAGAAACTCTCATTACACTTAGGGCTATTTGGGTGAAAAGCTCGTTTGCTTGCTTTATCTATAGATCAATCAATTGATTTTCTGAATTTATAAGAGTGAATCCACTCTTCAGCCTCAAATTTTCTCAGACTGGTTTACAGGATAATGATGATGATGATGAAGATGGATGATGATACATAAGGAAAGGGGGATGGAAATGGAAAAGGGAAAGGGAAAAAAATATTATAGAAGCGTTTCCAGCTGGTGACTCTAATACCCAGGTTCCTTAACATGGGACGTCAATCTACCCCTACACTCCTCCCTTGGGCAGTCACTAATTTTTTTTGCTTCACTTGCCTCTCATCATCAACAAATAGAAAGGTGTCATGCTACCAGCATCCAGCATTACTTTTATTTCAAAGAATGCCTCTGGGTCCCAAATGAAATGCATAAAGTATTGTCGAAGGCTTTCACGGCCGGCATACAAAGGCTGGTGTGGGTCTTCCGGGCTGTGTGGCCGTGTTCTGGAAGTTTTGTTTCCTAACGTTTCGCCAGATAGAACTGCTCCTGTCTGTGCTCCTGCTCTCTGAAGATGCCGGTCACAGATGCTGGTGAAACATTAGGAAACAAAACTTCCAGAACACGGCCACACAGCCTGGAAGACCCACACCAGCCTTCGAAATGCATAAACTTTGTTTCTAGGTGTAATCTTCTAGTGTAACATGCAGAAAAAATACAGAGGAGGTAAGGAAAAAATAGCAGGTGGAGGTCTGGTAATTTGATGCTTTAAAATGCATTCTCCTCCTTGTGGCTACTAGTTTAGGCAGTTTTGGACCTTGATATTTAAGGGACTGCCTATATGAGTACAGACCTTCCCAAAAATTAAGATATGAGAGTGAGGAAACCTCATTTTATGACTGTGTGAAGAGAAGACTTTCTGCTGTTTATGTTCCTAGAGATGCAGAAGAGGATCTTTTCAGTCATGACACCCAGTTTTAAGATACCCTTCTCCTGAGGTTCAGGATGACACCAACATTATCTGCTTTTCAGCAGATAATGACTTTCTTACTTTTACATTTGGGACTTAACAACTACAATCCAGCTGTGTACTATTTTTCATTGTAAAAATCTGTGCCTCTGTTTTATTCTGTTGCTTTTTACATTTTTTAAAATGAACAAATGTTTATATTAATTCCATTCTATTGTTTTGTTTTATGTATGTTATGGATTGTAATCCTCTTAGAGATCCATAGAGTAGTGTGTTGATTCTTAAAATTCTAAT
This sequence comes from Python bivittatus, assembly GCF_059951505.1. Classification (NCBI taxonomy): domain Eukaryota; kingdom Metazoa; phylum Chordata; class Lepidosauria; order Squamata; family Pythonidae; genus Python; species Python bivittatus. Next base: position 18,816,065 of record NW_028277075.1, on the reverse strand, counting down.
AAACAAACAAACAAACAAACGAATACTTACTTATTTACTTACTTACATTTTGTGAATAGGCAAGCCTCCCCAGGAGCCAGTTTGCAAGACTGTCTTTGGCATCTTTTGAAAAATTCCAATTCTGGATATAATTACCAAGCCTAAAAAGCTGGGGAACTATAGGCAATGCTTGAATAATGAGCATTTAGGCAAAGCTTGAATAATGAGCATAGGGAAGAATGTAGTCAAAATGAGTAGTATAGCTATATTCTTTTGATTTTACTAGAAACAGGGAGTGGAGCTATCCAGAAGACACATTTGCAAGAAAGTGAAATAGAAGAGTAGCAAGAAGGAGCTATAATAAAAGGCACAATTCCCAGTAATCTAAAGTGTGAATAACTATAAGTCTGTGCTGTCACTGAAATAGACACTTCCATGTTATGTGTCAAGATTCATGCCAGAAAGATTTTTTAAAACAATGTTGAGGCAAAGCTAACTTGTTACAATGGAGCTATACACTGTCCAATTCAAGGAACCACATATTATTGTGGCTTTCAATGCTATTTCAGATAAATGGGGAAGTTGCTTTTGGGAATCTTTAATGAATCTATAAAATGAAAACATTTTAGCAGAATCTGAACATGAGCACACAGCTACAAATGGCACAAAACAATAATATTTAGTGAAACAGACTCTTCTGCGTAGAAGACATAGAAAATTTACTATTCCAATAGATGAGAATATTTATAGCTCAGGCTTGAACTGTGGAGTCTCTGTCAGCCCATCACACTTCACAGGGTTGTTGTTGTGGGGAAAAAAAGTAGGAGGAAGGACTATTATGTATGTTCACTGCCTTGAGTTATTTATAAAAAATAATAAAGGCAGGAGAAAAATCAAATGAATGAATGAATGAATGAATGAATGAATGAATGAATGAATGAATGACCTGACTAGGTAACATCATTAGTGACAGTGACTGCAGGGTTTGCTTCCTGTATACATACAGTAGCTTGCCCTGCCAGTGTTGGTGGGGGTGTGGTTTTCTCCTTGGTAATTCCTTGATTATCATATTGTTTTCTGCTTGATTGTTTGTCCGATGTTAATCCGTACTTACCTGGGTGTTGGTTGCTGGAGAGGATATGTTTCCTCCTTAGCTTTTTATTGTCTTTTGTGAATGGTGTGTGAATGTGATTTATCTCTATGCATTTGTTGATGGCTGATTTGTTTGAGTGCCAAGCTTCCAGGAATTTCCTAGCATTTTTGGATTTAGCTTGGTCTAAAATGCTCACAGTTTCCCAGTCAAAACTATGGTTAAGTCTGTCCATGTGTTGTGTGATTAAGGAGTTTTCATCCTGTCTTCTGACTGCTAGTTGGTGTTCATGGATGTGCTCTACTAGTCTTCTGCCTGTCTGTCCTACATAGTGGCTGTTACAGTCCTTGCGCTGTATGTTGCAGATAAGTCCTGTTTTGTCTTCTTGGGCTACTGGGTCTTTTGGTTTACTTAAGATGTTTTGGAGGGCTTTAGTTGGTTTGTATGCTATGGTGATGCTGCGTGGTTGTAATAGTCTGTTGGTTGTTTCTGAGATGTTTTTGATGTATGGCAGTATTATTCTTTTCATAGCTTGTGTTGGTTGTGCTGTAGTGGGTTGAATGATCAGGCACTTTTTGATACAGTTTTGTGGGTATCCATGTTGTTGGGAGATTTTGTATAGGCAGTCAGTTTCCTTTTTCTGGTGTTCTGGTGTTCTGGGTTGTGCCCAGAAATAACAGAACACAGAAAAACCAAATTAGATTGTGATTTCCAAGGAAGAGATTTCCACTGCTAAAGATTTCCACTCATCACAACTTGGTCAAGACTTGGGTGCCAGAAGGTAAAACACAACTTTGTTAATGGAATAAATCAATAACTTTCAGAAAAGATCAATACACAATGCTGGAAAGTAAAATAATTATCAGTATGACATTATTTTCATCTGGGAAATGTTCATGTACCATTCTTTAATGAAGTACACAGCAAAGTTACAGCTTCAGGAATGTTAGCCTAACTAAAATTATGAAAACAACTACAATTCACAATTGGGAAAAAAAATAACCAACTCAAATAATCAAGAGGAGGTCATTGGTGTCATACATCTGTCATATTTAAGTGAATCTGCAGTTATGGTCTTCTTGGTGATTAAATTAAATCTTCCATTCCTGAGTGCTTGTCAATAACATGTCAAGTCTGTCATTCAAGAGTGCTTTTGTAAGATTTTCACTTAGAAAGAGTTTCCCAAGCAGAGAAGAAAGATAGAAGCTGCTATCATGCAGTTTTTAGGAAAACCTCTTCAGATATTTTCCAGTAAGCATTGCTCGGGAAACCCAGAGTTGAGAATAATGAGGGGTAAATGTAAATTATGTAACATAAGACATATAGTTTCCAGCATCTCTACATACTGCAGCAAAGATTTCACCATCCAAGAACCTTACTCTTTCCTTGAGCCTTCTTTATTATGCTTGCAAACTAACCCACAAAATAATTGCTTGATTAGTTATGAGGCAAATTGTTCTAATTATGGTGGCTACTCCACATATGCAAAAGCATAAAACTTGCTGATGTATAATTTAGCATTCCTCTTGGACTTACAGCTCTTGCTCAAAGAACAGATGGCAGTTGTATCCAGGAGGGCCTTCGTGCAAATTCATCTTGTGCACCAAATGTGCCCATTCCTGGATTGGGAGGTCACCCATTCCTTACTCACTTTTAACTAATGGTATGCCCTTGAACACCATTCAGAAGCCACAGCTGGTCCAGTATGCAGTAGCACAAATGGCTATGGGTATACCTCACCTACTTCCATAAGACACCTGTATTTCATGAGCTGCATTGGTTACCAGTGGAATCTGAGGGACAATTCAAAGTGCTGATGGTTATAACAAAGCCCTTCCTGACACAGGGCCTGATTATTTGTGGGACTGTCACTCTCCTATCGTTTCTGCCTGTCCTATAAGATCAGACAAAGGATATAATGCTCTGGTTCCCATCTTTAAAACAATTTCATCTTATGAGATGTAAGAGGCATGCTTTCTTAGTCACCACACCCGCCCTTTGGAATATCATCCCTCAACACCCTTATGGACCCAACCCTGTTATCTTTTAGAAGGGCCTTAAAAACCTACCTCTTTTTATAGGCCCTGGGCTAGGACAATATATGAAGCCATTTAATATACAGGTAGTTCTTGGTTAACAACAGTAATTGGGACAGGGAACTCCATTGCTAAGCGACATGGTAGTAAAGCGCAATGTCATGTGACTGCACCAACTTATTACAGCAGTGCCAGCAGTTCCAGTTGTGGTAATTAGGTGAATCCCATGCAGTTATTAGATGTGATATCACATGATCACCAATTATGGACTCCTGCTGGCTTCCCCATTGACTTTGCTTACCAGAAACTGGCAGTGAAGATCACAAATTGCGATCATGTGACCATGGGATGCTGTGACCATAATAATTGTGAGCCAGCTGCCAAGTGTACAAATCGTGATCATGTGACAATGGGGACCCTGCAACAGCTGCAACTTCAAAGACTGGCCATAAGTCTCCTCATTTAGCACTGTCATAACTGCAAACAGTTGCTGAACAAATGGTCATTAACTGAGGACTACCTGTAGTGTATTTGAGTCTGTCCTCCCCTAGTGTAGTTGCTTTTACAGTTCTGATTTCCCCCCCCTATTTTGATGTTTTTAATCCTCTTGTAAGCAACTCAGAGTCGTTTGGAGAATGGTTGAGCTTAGTAGAAGAAATAACAACAACAACAACAACAACAACAACAACCATCCCTGGAATTGGTCCTTTTTATTCCTATTTTTTCCTGCTTTTCAAATAAGCCTTCACTTAGTTCTGCCTGACTCAAAGATCTCTTCCAATATCCCATTTGGTTTGACTTGATCACATAGTGACCACCAGTTACTCAGTCTGGATACATATTGGCCAGTTGGCTCCTAGACTACAAGCCCCTATCATAGTATGGATGTTGTCCTTGGGTATGGTTTTCATCAGACGTGGAACAGGTTAGTGGAGATTGGAGGCACTCAGCAACAGAATATAGTAAGGAAAACATTAATAAGTACACTTTGTAGGTTCAATATTTATTATGAACAGTGTGTATACATTGTGTATAAGCTGTACGCATTCCTTTGTGATTCTGTTTGCATTTGGAATTATGTTTGGTTCAACTCAATGATTTCTGGGCTTATTTATGAAACCTAGAGTTCTCCATGGGGAACTCCCATGTAAAAAGGAAATAATTAAAAAAAAATCAGTTTATATTTTACCTCACGTTCTGCACCATGGATTTATTTATTTGTCTTTGGAAAAAGTAAATATTTTTAAAACATGTACATGCAAATTCTTTGACATATACTGCTGATTTATTACTTGGCCTGTCATCTGTGGCTTGGGTCACTTTCTTAGGATAACTGACAGTATGTCAGCTGCTCTCCTTGTGAATTCTGAGTTCTTCTAGCCTATCTAATTTTCTGGGAGACTACTCTCAGTCTCAGAACACCCCTTCTATGAAGTATGAAATTTTCTAGATAATATGTTTTAAGCGTTAGTTCCATAGCCTTATGTTGCATACATGTAAGTAGATATAATTTATTATTTTAATCACTTTCTTGAGTTAACTGTTCTTTATGTACTTTAGTTTTACTTTCTCTATGTGGTACAGTTGTACACCTTGGCTTGTTCATGGACTTCGATTGGTTTTCACCACAATATTACTGTGAGAAGAGAAGTGGATGTGGAAAAAAATAGCCCTAGCTGTATGGCCCAAATTGAGAAAGGAGAAGTTAATGCTACCTAGGTAAATAAAACAGGCACAAAAACTATCAGTAACTAGATAAAAAAAAAGTTTTTAAAAATAAAGTCCTTAAATAATAGCAATTATAAGGGAAGCAATAAACACAGACTGGATTTATTTAAGTTTTTAATGCTGCACTTTAGAGAAAAAGGTGTTTGAGGAAGCACATTTCAGAGAAACAGACGGAAAGGGTGAAGAGTACTGAAGAGAGAAATGAAGGGATGAGAATAACTCACTTTAACAGGCCAGATTGCTAAGTTCATGCAAATAGACAGGTCTGGAGTTGATTGTGAGTTGGTGAAAAATCTTGATCTAGAAGTACCCTGGGTGAGGAGGGAGAAGGACATCATAAAATAAATGTTAAAACTAAAGACATTCTTCACTCACATGGTCTCTTTGTTTCCCAAGATTGGTCAGACCAATGTGATTGACCAATTCAGTCATTGAATCCATAGCTCCTCTTCACTTCTCTCCCCACCATGGCTTAAATGACTATATCAGGTATTTATTTCTTTTAGTTGTTATATGTATACCCCTTCTAGCCTGCTTGATCTCTAGATAAACCAATCAAGACCAGAGTTCTATGGAGAATGTGAATTAGAACAGAATGGTTCCAGGTCAGTCCCTTGTGTCCCAAGAAAATGAATACGTGTACTGAATTATCACTCTTCACCTTGGAAGTTGAGTCAACCCAAATCCATATATGACTCTCTCTCTCTCTCTCTCTCTCCATTTTCTCCAACAGTTTCAATTTCATACTTTTCTTTTTGAAGTACATATATAACAGGAATAGTTTAGCAATTAAAGCAGCACAGTTTAACAAACCCTGGCTTTCCTTGTCATAACTAGGCCATTAATGATATGAAAATGAAGAACGACTCCAAGATGCCAAGCAAGAGAGTATGATTAAAAATAAGCAACAAATCTAATCCCTATCCAGGCATTTTAAACAGGCTAAATGGCTTTTTGCTTTGCTTGTTTGTTTGGTTTTTGACATAAATTACTGAAATTATGAGTCATAATTTCAATACCAAGACGATCATTTTAAAACTTCTCTAATACTTAGTGCATGCCACAATTTGTTATACAGAGGAAATCAGATGGGAAATAAACAGCTAGCATATTTTATTTATTTCTTCGTCTCCTTCTCCTTCTCCTTCTCCTTCTCCTTCTCCTCCTTCTCCTTCTCCTTCTCCTTCTCCTTCTCCTTCTCCTTCTCCTTCTCCTTCTCCATCTCCATCTCCAAGAAGAAGGGGGGAAGAACATGAAAGCTTTGGAAAATCCACTTACACCTGAGACCAGCTTGCATCAAACTCTTTGAGAAGTGTGGGAGCAGGGCAAGAGTATACAGGCCTCCATATAATGTGCCCATTGATTTCCATGACATCAGAATGGGAAATGCTAATGCCAAATCTGACATAAGTACTTTAGTACATGTACCAAATCAGAACAAAGATACATGTTGGTAACTTTCTTTTAAGCAGCTGCAAAATAATATAATAACTATTACAGACAGGAGCTTTATTTCTGGAAAACATAGGGTAAGTGCAAAGCCTAGCACCTATTTAACTGCATCCTAATAGGAGAAGAGTCAGAGCACATGCCTTGCGTGTATGTGCCTGGGGACCAAGGTAGGAGGAACTGACCTGAGATTACCAAACTCCTAGACAAAGAACAGGCAGAGTCACAGACAAAGAGGGGACACAGAGTAAATTCTTAATGCTTTATCTGCCTGCCCCCACTGCCCCCTTGTGATCCGTAGAACATGAGGTGCTGAAATGTCAGTGCCTCTGAATTCATGTTTCTAATATATGCACAGGGAATATTCATTCCCAGTTTGAACAGTATTTTCTCATCCAAATATACAATTTGATTTAATTCACCTCCAAAAGAAATAGTTTTGGTATGCAGATATTTCATCAATTTTCTTCTCTTGAAACTTTTGAAAAGGAAGGCAACATTTGCTTGGCATTTGAAAACTTTTAGGAGATGTTATTTTTTCCATCTTCTTTTATTTGTTGAGGGAAAGTCTAAACTATGTGACACTGCAAGCTGAATAATTTATATAGCAAAACAATAACAGCAAGGTTAAAGTGAGCATAAGAATTTTACAATAAGGAACGCTCATGACATGATGCTGAGCGAGATGCCACTCTGAATGTAAAGTGTTACCATTTTGCCATATGTTTCATTATCACTAAATGAGCACTGGGTAGCCCCATGTATTAGGGATTCCAAAAATAAAAAGCAGATTGATTATTTGCTTAAAGGGCCAAGATAGGCAAGGTTGTTTAGTAAGATTTTGTACCATGTACAATGTTTTGGGAGGAGGTATCAAGAGATTTTGTTTGTTTGTTTGTTTGTTTGTTTGTTTTTAAGCATTCCTCAATAAGGTCTCCAGCTGGCAAAACAACTGACAAATATGTGCATTTTGATCTTGTTCTATACTCTCATTATTGTGTTACATAAATTATTATGCTTGCAAGGTCGTATAGTAAAGATTTTAGCATTATAAGCAAGCTTAGCTAGCAAAACAGACTGGAGCTAAAGATCTAGGATAGGCAAATCCCAAAGGACCTATTTGGGAATGAAGAAAATGTTTTGAAATTGGGTTACTTTGCCTAGTGTTAGCCCCACAATGTTTTATTATTAAAGTTTTAAAGATTTTCAAGAAAATACTAAAGAGATGAGCACAATTATTCAACTGTGCTCGCAGTTTTTCTGAAGATGTTAGTAGAAGATTCTCCAGTCTGTCATATTCTATGATACTAATTACATACTAACTTTTACTACTCACTAACTGAATTTCATCTTCACCAAGAAGCTGCTTCAGAAATCACCCTTCCTCCCCAGTTTTTCCCTCTCAAACTTCCTCGAAAATATACCATCAGCTATGACTGGAATGAACAATTTGGGGTTCTCTAGATGCTGATGAAATCCAGGCCTCCATCATCCATAGTAAGGGATGATGGAGGTTATACTCCAACATAATTTAAAGGGCAAAAATATCCTTGTAAATATGGAACAACCACATAGTACGAAGACCCAGCCATTAGAGAGATAGGCAACTCCTTTCCATCTCTTCTAAAACATGCAAATATTTTAGGGGGCCTCAATTATTATGCTAAGCAGGATATTCCAGGACTGGAATGAGTCTTCAGTATGACTCCCATCCCATCCCTTTGCCTTATGTATTGGACCACAGTGATGGAAATGATGCTTTGCAGCATCTATTCGAGATTGTTGTTGATGTTCAGTCATAAAGTCGTGTCCGACTCTTCGTGACCCCATGAACCATATCGTGCCAGGCCTTCCTGTCCTTCACTGCCTCCCTGAGTTTGCTCAGTTTCATGCTCATTGCTTCAGTGATGCTGTCTAACCATCTCATCCTCTGCCATCCTCTTCTCCTTTTGCCTTCAATCTTTCCCAGCGTCAGGGGGAAAGGATTCCAAAGAGTCCTCTCTTCACATTAGGTGACCAAAGTATCTGAGCTTGAGCTTCATTATCAATCCTTCCAATGAGCAATCAGGGTTGATTTACTTTAAGATTGATTGGTTTGATCTCCTAGCAGTCCAGGGGACTCTTAAGAATCTTCTCCAGCACCACAGTTCAAAGGCATCAATTCTTTGGCGCTCAGCCTTCTTTATGGTCCAGCTCTCACAGCCATACATTACCACTGGAAAAACCATAGCTTTGACTATGCGGATCTTTGTCAGCAAGGTGATGTCTCTGCTTTTTAATATGCTATCTAGGTTTGCCATAGCTTTCCTCCCAAGGAGCAAGCGTCTTTTAATTTCATGGCTGCAGTCTCCGTCTGTGGTGATCTTGGAGCCCAAATAAATGAAGTCTGTTACTGCTTCCATTTCTACCCCTTCTATTTGCCAGGAACTGATGGGTCCAGATGCCATGATCTTAGTTTTTTTAATGTTGAGTTTCAAGCCAGCTTTTGCACTCTCCTCTTTCACCCTCATCAAAAGGCTCTTTAGTTCTTCACTTTCTGCCATTAGGGTGGTATCACCTGCATATCTGAGGTTGTTGATGTTTCTCCCTGCAATCTTCATTCTGGCTTGTGATTCTTCCAGCCTGGCATTTCTCATGATGTACTCTGCATATAGGTTAAATAAGTAGGGTGACAGTATACAGCCTTGTCGTACAACTTTCCCTATTTTGAACCAATCGGTTGTTCCATGACCAGTTCTAACTGTTGCTTCTTGGCCCGCATACAGATTTCTCAGGAGACAGGTAAGATGGTCTGGTACCCCCATCTCTTTAAGGATTTGCCACAGTTTGTTGTGATCCACACAATCAAAGGCTTTTGCATAGTCAATGAAGCATAAGTAGATGTTTTTCTGGAACATTCATGCTTTCTCCACGATCCAGCGAATGTTGGCGATTTGATCTCTAGTTTCTCTGTCTCTTCGAAACCCAGCTTGTACATCCGGTAGTTCTCGGTTCACATACTGCTGAAGCCTAGCTTGTAGGATTTTGAGCATAACCTTGCTAGCATGTGAAATGAGTGCAATTGTGCGATAGTTTGAGCATTCTTTGGCATTGCCCTTCTTTGGAATTGGAACGTAAACTGACCTTTTCCAATTCCATGGCCACTGTTGCGTTTTCCAAACTTGCTGGCATATTGAGTGCAGCACTTTAATAGCATCATCTTTTAGTATTTTAAATAACTCAGCTGGAATGCTGTCATCTCCACTAGCTTTGTTGTTAGCAATGCTTCCTAAGGCCCACTTGACTTCACTCTCTAGGATGTCTGGCTCAAGGTCAGTGACCACACCAGCATGGACATCAGGGACATTAAGATCTTTGTTGTAGAGTTCTTCTGTGTATTCTTGCCACCTCTTCTTAATCTCTTCTGCTTCTGTTAGGTCCCTGCCTTTTTTGTCCTTTATCATGCCCATCTTTGCACTAAACGTTCCTTTGATATCTTCAATTTTCTTGAAGAGATCTCTAGTCTTCCCCATCCTATTGTTTTCCTCGATTTCTTTGCATTGTTCATTTAAGAAGGCCTTCTTATCTCTCCTTGCTATTCTCTGGAAATCTGCATTCAGTTGCTTATATCTTTCCCTCTCACCCTTGCTTTTTGCATTCCTTCTTTCCACAGCTATTTGTAAAGCCTCATCAGACAGCCATTTTGCTTTCTTGCATTTCTTTTTCTTTGGGATGGTTTTAGTTGCTGCCTCCTGTACAATGTTACGGACCTCTGTCCATAGTTCTTCAGGCACTCTGTCTATCAAATCTAATCCTCTAAATCTATTCATCACCTTCACTGTGTATTCATAAGGAATATGATCTAAGTCATACCTGAGTGGTCCAGTGGTTTTTCCTACATTCTTCAATTTAAGCCTAAATTCTGCAGTAAGAAGCTCATGATCTGAGCCACAGTCAGCTCCTGGTCTTGTTTTTGCTGTCTGTATAGAGCTTCTCCATCTTTGGCTGCAAAGTATATAATCAATCTGGTTTCGGTATTGACCATCTGGTGATGTCCATGTGTAGAGTCGTCTCTTGTGTTGTTGGATCTATTGGAGATAATAGTTTTTAAATGTATCTACCTGGTAGATTCTTTAAATATGCGTGGTAGCAGCTATATTGCTCTCAGCTTGACCTGGTTCTATGATGATTTCCTGCTCAGATGTGATTATGGGATGCTGCTTGTGTATCGTGTTTAAGATTTTGCTGGCAATGGCTGAGATTGCTTATGCCAACCACCAAATTCAAAATGAAAAAAATATTGTTCAGGGAATGATGCTGTGACTAAACCAGCTGAACCTTTTTGTTCTCTTTAAGCATTTCTGTGTTATATTAAACCAAAATATTTTGTGAATATTTGTTTATCTCCTTTTCAATCCCGCTTTCTGAAAACAGGTAAAACTGTGGCATGGGAAGGAACATCACTTCAGGCTCCTTTCATATGATCTACAGCTTTTCATGTTATCTAAATTGTATACCATAGCTTTAATCTTGCCACAAAAGTCTTCTAAGAACCCTTCATCTTCCATTATGGTTATCACTTCCTATTTAGTCTGACATGCAACATAAGATAAAATCACAAAGAATTTTAATGCAGCAGCAATGATGATGGGCATAAGCAAGAATGTTTAAAAAAGAGGACAGGGGACAGGTGAGTTCAAATGAAAAAATGTCCCAAACAATTTTTATCAAGACATTAAACTTCTCCAATGATAAAGAATGTGGACAATGTTCCTGTGTTATACAAGATGTAGAAGCTTGTTCAGGGAGATCTGGCTAATTGAAGCCACTTGGTGAATGCCTCACCTGGGTTACTCTGGTAGTCATCTCCAGCACTGCAGTCCTCTTGAAACTCTGGGTAGAGCAGAATGAAATATTTTTTATCAATGCTATACCTTATTTTGAGATCCTATTATTTGACCCCTACATTCACATCTGTGCTGAGATTTTCTGCTATGCTGTCACTGCTGCTAAAACCCATCTTCTATTCTCTAGTCTTTCAGCCATTTTCCTAGCTTTTCTCAAACACTTATGTACACTTGCCAATTCATTATAATGGCTCATCCATTCACATCTGTTTGCTCCTAAGAGATCCAATGACCTGGTTGCTCTATCCTTTTGCCGACCCAATCCCCAAGCCAATTTTGCTGGTCTAATAAAACCCTGTAACTATGGATCCTGAACCCTTTGTGTAATTGGTTCAGTGCCCAGCATGTGGACCTCAAATAGTAAATAATAGTAATAGTGGTAGTTGGAAATCTTACAATATTTAAAATGATTTATTTGTCCATTAAAAGATAGCATTTTACTTTCTTCTTATAAAATTGCATTGTAGTAATATATATATATATATATATATATATATATATATATATATATATATATATCTCCACTTGGATTGTGAGCATGCAGGCAAAAAACACTGTTATCTTGGTATAGCAACTAGCTCTTCTAAGCACATGAAAGATTGAAAATATGATTATTGGAAGAAACCCATTATATGGTCACTCCAATTTGGTGAACATTGTCCTGCATGTGGAAACAGGTTCAGATATTAGGGGCAGTCTTATACAAGACTGCTATTTATCAAGACCAGAATCATGGAGAATTCACAGGACTGAAGGGGCAAAACACTTCAGTTTTAAGCAGACTTTGTCATTTTCTGCTTGGGCAAAAAGTTAAGAATTTGAGAACTAAATTCAATAGGAGCATCATCCTTTCTTAGCTAATTGCTATTAATTATACCTACCTTCCATGTCTTATTGTCTTTATTGGTTGGTAGAGGTCCCCACCAACTTGGTCAGAAGTCTATTGTTGCCGGATAACTTTTAAATAAAAGTTGCAGTGATTGAACCTGGGACATACAAAGCTTATGTCCCAGGAATAAGCTATAGTTTTCCTGCATAGATATACTTGATGTGGAGTAGACTGATGCATTGTGAATGAACAGCAGATCTTTACCTATTGAGCTGACCTATGCTGGCTCATTTTGTCCAGTCCTTCCTTCTCCAATCTGAGCCTTTCAGATTTGGTGCTTCCAAAAATCCCCAGCAGGGTGGCTAACATTCTGGAGAATTCCAGACTGAGAAAGGTTGATCTATTCTACCTTCATGGAAGAGGATTTTAAATTGATTTTCTCTCTCCCTCAATCCCTCCAAATCCAGAGATATTTAAAAATGGGATGATGATTTTTCTTCCAGTGAGCTTTAGCTGTCCTCAGCTTATGATTATTCTGTAACAAAATCAGCTGTCCCAGAGATTTTTCAGTCCCTGAATTCAATAAGTATAGGTTTAGGGAGAAACGTGTCACAGGTCTTACTGATGAGAAAATGCCCAGGTGATCTATTCATATATTTCAGATCAACTGTTTAAGCTGCAGTCTTTATGGTCTTACTTGAAGACAAGAGTGGTCAAAGTAGGCAAATGAAACCACAATCCCTTATGTGTCTGCATTAAAGGTAAACTGGTTAAACATGATGGGTGTTTGCTTCTGAAAAAAACACACAGAGGACTATGTTTTACCAGGACTAGTTGGTGAGAGTAAACTTTTAATATTTTAATATTTATATTCAAATATTACAATATTTATGTGCAGTTCAGACCAATAATCTATCTAGCCAAGCATTATCTGCCAGCAATACTAACAATTATTGCTGTCTCATGATACTAATTACACAGAATGAGCAGATGAACCAGTAACTACAACAAAGAGCAGGAAGAAGACATACATTTGTGAATTGCCATACATTTAATGTTCACAGTGGCAGATGCCTAATATAGCTGATTCTATGTGCATCAGTATTGCTTAATTATACATGTGTCTTCTACCCTTATTTTAGGGTAGAGATCCCTAAGAATTTCATTAGGTCCTTATTTAGAAGTAAAGCCACAATTCACACCTACCAAACACATGTCCAGATCAACACACAGTTTTTTATTTTGTTTTGTTTGTCTTTGAATTTTGCCAATACATAATTTATGTATTTTTTAGAGAAAATGGGACAAAGTGTACTTTATATGTATGTATTCAGAATATACATGTGCAACATTGGAAAAGTCCTCCTGCATGGGAAAGTCCTTCCTTTAACTGGGAATTTCCTGCATGCACACCAAAGCAGGGACCCAACTTCTGAGTCCTGACATCTTCCTTTGGGATCCTGACATCACATTTGTTACAAAAATACAAAGCAGCCAAGTGATTTGTCCAGCTAGGTTGGGAAAAAAAGACACCCTACCCATTTGTATTGCTCTGCTCCTTGGCTGAAAGTGTTCTAGCTTTTTAAACACTATTTCATGTGTATTATTTCAAAAGGAAAATGTATTTTTCTTTCACTGAAGCTTTCTCTCTTTCACTCCCAAAATTAAAAGTTATGAACAATATATCATGAATTCAAATGTCATCAGAAAATGTGCTCCTCCCCCCAATGTCCTTCTGGCTAAATGTATAAACATTCTGATAAGATTTCCTTATAAAGCTCTAGCTATTCTTTGTATTAGTTTGAAAATGCAGCAGGTCTTTACGATGAATTTATTGAGCTAAGCCAGGAGTTTTATAAATGTATGCTCATAGAGACATGATTATCACAAAACACGTATAATAATTCTGTATCTCTGCCTTCTTTTTTAACACCTGTCCTAAAAGCAAAAAGCAGTGACAGTTAATAAGGAAAATGGGGCAATGCACTTTCCCAGCACTATTTCCTGTAAATGTTACTTTCCACAGCATTAATTTTGATTATTGTGCTCTGGCAATATAAATCAGTTTTGAGTTGCATAGTTTCAATTTCATCATCAAGCCTTTCACAACAATTTAGAGTGGCAATTTGTACGGTGTAGTCACCTTGGAAGAAAATACAGAAGATGCTGGATTTCTTGCAAACCAGCTTGAAATATTCAGGTTTTATCTTATTTTGCCTCTCCTCTGCCCCCGCCCAAGTGCGCTTGCACAAATACAGGTATTATATATGCTACATAACAAATTAATCCAGTCCTTGGCATCTAAACTGATCCCTGTAGCCTGAAGATTCCCAAGCCTATATCCACACCCAAGATAATTTATTTTCTTTTGACTTCATAACATTTATACAATCTTCTTCCCCCTTCCCCATCCTGCACTGCTGAAGAGAACCTTGTAGTAAAGATGCACTTGTATGCTGCTTTTCTTCATCAGCTGGAAAATTAGGAGCAAACTGTAATTACGTGCAAATGTGTGAAATGATGTTCTGGATTAAGTTTCTTTTTCTTTTCTTTTAATTAAAATGAGAAACAAGAGGTTGTGTTTCTGAAAGTCCCATTAATTATTTTCTCCATGCAAAGCCTTTTGCCCATGTGGGGTTCCTGATTCATATTTGGATAGTAAAGTAGGTGGTTGTACATCAAACAGAATGAGCAAATTGAGAAGGATTAAATATTTCCTTGTTCCTGCTACTCCTCCATTCAAACACATACACACACTTAAAAATACCATGAAATACAATAAGGCTTTCCTATGAATCTTTTAGTATACTAATAAAGTTCTAATGATTCTGCTATCACATTGTGTAGTTGCAAAAACAGCTGCTTCTAGTCATGCCTGAGCCAAATGGGCTTTTTTCTTCTTTTTTGCTAAGCATCCAGATTGGTTTTGGGATTTTTTTTTCCCCCTTATTCAGTTCTGCTCTTTCAATTGTGATTTGCTAACAGCAGGTGATCGTTTCCTTCATTTGGGCATTTTGGTCATAACTGGGCAGAGCAGGGAAGTCAAGCACATACAGGTAGCTTTCCAGAGATGTCAAGAAAGTAGGAGTGGATTTCCTTGATTCCAGAGAGGGAAATGTGATTGTGCTTCAAATGTTTGCATTCATAGATACATATTCATCACACTATATCCTTTTAGATTAAGCATCACTCTGCAAAGCCCAGAAAGGAAATAAGAAACAGTAAACAACAACAACAACAACAACAACAACAACAAATAAAGGCAAGCGATAACAGGAAAGGGAAATACTCCATGTGGATGTCAGTATACTGTATGTACTTCCACATTGCTGGGATGTGGACAATAGTATGTTGAGCTGAAAGGTAGTTTTTAGATTAGACACCCTAGTTTACAGAGAAAAAATGTGAGTATGCCTGGTAAAACTGGGCTTTGGTTGCACTTATGTCATGCTGGCCAAAATGTGCCAGTACTGACCACTATTGTCCTTACAATGAACAAGGAATGCTGTATGTAGCACTGCTGTGACTAAGGCTAGTAACCTAGCCTACACAATTTCTAAAGTATTTAAAAAAATGTGAAAGCATACATTTTTTAATACATTCCTTAGGGTTGTAGCACAGTTTTAGACATTAGAAGTATCTTCACTTATATCTGTGAATTAGACAAATACATGTAGCATAGATCCAAACTCAATCTGGAACATTAATTATCTTCAGCTTTCCACTGAGTATATCTGCAGTAATAAACATAGGGTGAAGGGATGGGGGTTGCCTCATAATTTTTGGAAAAGCAAAAACCCCACAGAGTAATTTTCAGTAATGTCTTGACAACTGTAGCAACTCTAACTATGCACCTGAATTAGTAGTTTTCTTAAGGTCCATATATTACATCTAGCTGAATGAAATCTAGATGGTAGCATTTTATTAAAAGCAGAAATCTGTTAAGTGCCAAGAATGTCCATTTTCATGCCTGCATGGGAAATAATTAAAAACATAAGCAGATACATGGGAGCTAAATCATCCTATCCATTGGCATGTGTAGAAGCTCATTTCTAAAGTAATTTAGATTGCAAATTAATTATATCTTTATAAATGTCCCTTGGTGTCCAAACTGATAGAGCATTTCTTTTTAGAGCTTCTAATATTCTCCATATAATAAATTTTCTTGGCCTTTTCTTAGCAGATTTTTGCTTTGTATTAAATACTTACTTAGTGGCTGACTGTAATCAGCATTGAAGGGTTGGGTATTCTGGGAGTTAGTTCAGTTTTTAAGGTTGCTGTGGCACAGTTACATTTTCTGCACTGGGGAAAGCCACAAGGTACTCAGGAGAGCCTATTGATTGGTGCAAGGTCAGCTGTCAACCAAGTAATGCAAGGTAAGTCATCTTCACCATTACAACAACCTGACTTGGGCAAGGTGCTTGACATTTCCTGCCCCAGACAGAGCGATGCATCTCATTGTTCCTTGCAAGTTCCTTGATCTTTAAAACAGAATGTGGGAAATGAAAGAAAGGCAGATTGCCCATCTGGAGAAAATCATGTTTCAGAAACAGCCTCTGGAATTTATTACACAGATTCACCTACAGTGTCAAAGTAGCACTAACCCTGACTGACTCCAGTGAAAATATATTGGAACAACATGGAGGGCTACCTAATAGAAGTTTGCTGTGGATAAAGCGTTATTATAAGTCAAGATGGACCAAGATATTTTATTGCTTGAGACAGAAAATTCTAAAAAGTTATCTGATCTGATGGGGGGGGGGGGGACCCTATCAAACTATTCAACCAATAATTTGCTATCCTTTAGTGATGCCCATTAAATTCATGACCTGCCATGAGAAGTGAACTCGCCCATGCCAAGACAGGCTTTGGGTATCTCTACAGGCAGGTGGGACTGTAGACCAATCAAACATCTTGCTGTGATTGGCTTACGATTTCCTGTTTGAACAAATAACAAGTGTGCACCTTGTACAAACAGTAGCAGCAACCATAAAAAGAAAATGAAGTTTAGACTACTCATAATCTTTGGCACAGTATAGTTCTCACTCATTTATATTATATTGACCAAAGAATGTAAACAAGTCAAACAGAAGGGATCTTAAGCTGTCTTTTGTACTATTTCCTTCTGAGCCTCTGGGCTTACCAGGTGCTGTAAGAATTGGTTCTCAGACTGGTAAAGCAACTGTTATATAAACAACCAGCTGCAGACTCTCTGACTCTTGGGGAAGAGAACCACCTCCCCTCTGGTATACCATAAGGCTGTAATATAATCATTCAGAGAGTCCCTTACTCCGAGATGTATTGGTTCTAAATTGAAAGTTAGTTCACTTGCTGGAATTCCTGTAGCACTATTCTTTCATCTTAATAAATCTTGATATAAGAAAATTCTGTAAAATTGTGCTTTGGGAAAAGCAGCTGCCAAAGGTCTGTCAGTCCCTGTCAACTGTACTTATGCAGAATCTGGTGACTTCCTTATCATAGGACTAGCATATTGAGGAATATATATAACACTGCAGATTGCAAGATAAACATTATGCAAAGAAGTGCAATATAGCCTTCTCAGCCCATTGATAGAATGCCCCACCTTTCTTGGTCAAGCCAGCATCCATTAAAATCTAGAATTAGGTTATTGCTTGTGTCTCATCTTGAAGCTCTTTTGATATAAAATGGGATGGATTATTAAACATGGTTCAGACTGATTTTTAAGGGATATTTACATTTATGTGTGGGAAGAAAACTCTACTGCTTTACTTTTGAATCCAATTTTTTCCATAATATTAAATGAATTAATGAACAAATTAATGAAGACTTGGGCAATGTCTTTTCTTTTCTTGGGCAATGTAATTATTTGGTGATGATAAAGAGCACTTTTTTCCCCTCTCACCCTTTCAAAGTAGAAAAGCAGCTAAAAATGGAGAAATACTATAGATACCTAGCTAGGGGCTGGTTTTATGCTCTGAGATAGATCAGTATCATGCTATTTCTCCATTTTTAGCAGCTTTTTTATCTTTGAAAGGATGAGAGCGGGAAGAAGAATGCTATGTATGTATGTATGTATTTAAGAAATGTATATAGCCACCCAACTTGAACAACAACTTTGGGTTATGTACAATAAACAAATACAAAAATGTGTTTCAATCCCTATGTTTGTCATAATTAATTTTAACTCTTTTTGTAACTCTAAGACATCTGCTTTTCTTCCCCTTTCTGTTCCTTTTGAGATGAGAGTGATTTCAATGTGAAAGGAAGTAAGTTTGAAATATACAGATTGGAATCAGTTGATTTTATAAACGGGGCACTTTATTTTACAGCAAATTAATTTTACTTAGTAGTTATTAATTCATTTCTTCCTTGTCTAACTTCCTTGTCTAACATCTGTTCTTTTTTAAAGTGTGGTTTTAGCAGACATATAAATATATATACATGCACAGAAGTGTAGCACATATACACACTTACTGGGAGGGCAGAAGCTCCAGAATTGGTTTCAAGTTGAGTAAGCAACCCTAGGTTGACAAAATAGGACACTACACAGGATTTTTGTCTGTGATGATGATGATGATGATGATGATGATGATGATGATGATGATTTTTTTTACTCTTTCTTCGGGGAGGGGTTGGTGTTCTCCTAAACTTAGGGCAAACTTCATTTCAGGTAAATAACATGATAGGAATTAAAATTTGCAATTAATTGTGAAACAACAGTGATTTTGTAAAACATTTTAAAAGCAATCTAGAACACAGACATTTCCCCCAGGGATTCCAACATGAGTTTGGAGGACAACAGAATGTCACCCATCTAATAAACATAGTCATGTCCAAAAATATGATAGTATAACTTGAGTACTGTTTTTATCCATATTTGGTTCTTCTTTGCAACTGTCCTTATTAACTAATGTGGGACAAGCAGCTATTCTACCAGCAGAGGCTGCTGGTGCCACATTTGTAGCAATTCACCTTGGTAGCAGAGATGTGACTGCCCAGCTGATGGGGGGGGGGGGGAATGAGGAGGGGAAATGGGAAAAAAAGAAAGGTCTAAGTTGGTAGGTTTTGTGGAAACAGTGTAGAAAGTTTGAAAGGAACTAAGAGCGGAAAGGTCCTCCTACTCAACTCCTAAGAGGAATTTGGTTGAGATTTCAAAAGTGAACCTGAGGTTATGCCTTGTGAATAGTGACAGTACTAATGTCTGAAAGTACATGGTGAATCACAAGGGGCACATCAAAAGATGGCATCTCTGGATATCAACAGAGCCTCAGTGAAACAAGTTGTGCCTTAATTCTTTAAATAGAAAATAATCTTCCTTAGGCACAGCTGCTACATATCCATAGTGCCCACATAAAGAAAACAAAGCATTGCTGTTCAATTTATCCAGTAGGATGTATTACCTTTTCTTCATGTGGTGTTTAGACACAACAGAAGTTGTTGTTCTGTTCTGTTTCCCTCAGTCATGCATGGGAATCATATTTAGCAAAGTTTTGATAACAAGAATTGGCTTGATTTATCAACCAAGCACTCATTTAATCAGCCTACTTCATGTTTGATCACACAGAATGACTTACTATGTGATTATGTCTACAGGAAGAGTAACCAATCTGTTGCTGTCCTAATATTCTGAACTTCAGTTTTTATCAGCCCCTGTCAACAATAACAATTGCAAGGAATTGTGGGTATCATAATTGAAAATATATGGAGGGCACCAAGGCACCCCTGATTTATTCTATTTCACTTGAGAAAAGCAAAGAAAGGAAAAATCCAAATTTAATTTAAATATTATACATGGGCAACTTTCACAAAATGACTGGATATACTAAGGATTCCTGACAGCTGTTGGATAATACACAACATCAGTTGATATACATATCATCAGTCTTGCAATCATAATATGCATTAGAGAGAATCAAACACATATGCTTGTCTTTTCTGGCATGACTGTTATTTAATGTGTGATGTGGTAAAGGAGTTGGTGTATTTTTCTATGTGATTATGTCCAGTTCTTGAAATAAATCAGTTTCAGTATTCACATATAGAACACAAACTTATCTCCATTGTTACATAATAATCGTGAAAGAAATGCACCCACAATGAATATCCCATTGGTTATCTGCACTGAAACCCTATATATGTTTTCTCAAAGGGAAATATGTACAATGGGCTTACTCCCTAGTGAGTATGTATAAGATTATAAACATATTTAATTAGGCTTATGTCTCATGTTTCTCATATAGATGTATATAGACAGGTGCAGTAAGTTCCAAGGTGACAGAAGAAAATGGAAATGTCAGCTATAGGAAAATAGACCATGATCAATGGTTTTAAAGCTCCTCTTTAATGCAAGAAGCATGTAGAAATGTTATGTAACCATAAGATTCAGACTTATTTCTCACTGAGAAGGAACACCTGTAAGCTTGTGTCAAGGACTATAACATTGAAGGTTAAAGATAAAGCTGGTAGATAAATTTGTGTAATACAAGAAATCTGTATACGAACCTATCCAAATTGCATCTATTGAACCTATGAACAAACCAGAATGCATTTGCATGCCAAAATCCAATTTCTTGAAATTATTTGAGGCAGCTCACAACTCAAAAAAGAGGCATAAACATGTGAAGACAATACTAAGAAAAACTGATCAAAAGGTGTACATATTAAGCAGAACTGTCTGCATAAAGAAAAAAAATATCTGGGAAAAAAAAATACAGAATTCTTTCTGCATACTTCAAGAAGTTTATTTAAAAATGTGTATATTGAGGTATGCATCACATTAGGCCAAATCCCAAATCATAAGTCTCAGCCGACTCTTCTGAACAGGTGAAGCAAAGCAAAGGCTGTGGAATTTGCTGCTAGCAGTTATGGTAACGGCAACCGATATGGATGGTTTTAAAAGGAGATGAGATGAGTTTATGGAGGCTCAGGCTACCAATGGATATTAATATTGATGGCTGTTTACTACCTCCTGAATTATAAGTGGTATGCTGGAATCTGATAGTGGAAAGTAGCTTTGAGCTTGTATGTCCAGGGGTGTGAACTTTCCAGCTAGTTACTGTGTGACTCAGAATGCTGGAATAGGTGGGTCAATGGAGTAATTTAACATGGTTCTTCTTATGTTCTTGTCATCTTTACACAGGAAAAAGAGAGGAAATTCAATTCAGGAGAGTATATTTTATCCAGTGTCAGTATTCCCTCATTACTTAAAGCAGGGATATTGAAAACAATATTCCTTCAGAATTAATCTGTTGTGGGCCTCATGATGGGTGGGCCTAAAGAAAAGCATGAATGGAATAAAGCCAAATGTGAGTGAGGAATACTCATTCCTCCCATCTCTCTCCCATCTTTTTTCACTTTCTGATGCTGTCTTCCTTCTCACACTTGCAGCAACTGACAAGGAAGACAGAGATGGTTTTTAGAAGTCTGAATTGATCACCAAGGGCCAACTATAGTAATAGATGCACACCATCAATTATGCTGGTTACAGCATATCTTCAGACATAGTATCATTCCAAGCACTGAGCATAATCTCCTTAGACATAGGACTCATCTTCCCATAAAGCTAACTGGCACAAAGATATACCACTAACCATTTTAGAGGACATTTCTTCATGCCACAGCCTTTGTCTTTTCTTCAGCCCACCATGAAGGTAGCCTAAATTCATCTCTAGGTTTTCTAGATTTTAAAGTGTTCTCCTGACACATCTCTTGGTGTACTGTTTACAATACCTAATCATGTTCTTAGTGATGACCCAGTCAGCAGCTGGTATCTGCCAAGCTCTTATTGGCCAATTCAGATTGCTGCAGGCACGCCCCACTCCTCTCTAGTGTCCCCCGTGGCCCTTTTGACTTGGACTAAAGAAGAATGAAGACATCTTGTTTCCATGGAGGCCTCTGCTCTTCTAATACCTGACCACACTTCTTTAAATGCCATGGAGGCATTGTAGACCTGCCTGGAAAATAAAAAGGGAGAAGGGGGCTGTTGATCAGTTTAAACTGGTAAAGAGATGTATTGCTGTTTCTACTTCAGATGAGTACAAGTTTGTTGATGCTTCTGCCACTTTGGGTCTTTGCATGGTCATGCTTTCTATTGTTTTTATTACTTTGGGAGAGAAACAAATCAATTTTGCCTCCTCTGACATAATTTCATTTTATTTCCTGGGTTACATCTTGATGTTGCCAACTGTGGCTACTCACTACCATTCCCTTGCAACACTTACCAATTTGCAGTATTTGGGAGTTGGGATGAAGCTGAACAGACTTCTGACAGATTTCCCTTCTAGCCATAGTGACAGGAAGACTGACAAATCTGTGTCAAAAACAGTCAGGCTGATAGGGTGATGGTGGTGTAGAAGATAGGCCCAAGAGGAATGGAAAGGAATTCTTCTGAAGCTCTACCTGTTTCATCCCAGACCCCTCTGTTCAGAAAAAGCTTGAACGTCTGATTATCAGGACACAGCATCTCATCAGTGACCTATCACTTGGGCAACTTGAAAAGTGGTTAAAGATTTTATTCTTGCCTTTTACTCAAGGCTGCTCCTCCACACTTCAAGGAGGGTGATTGCTGGTGTTTTCTCCTGCCAGCTGGTGACCCTGGGTAGGAGGGAAAACAAAGTCAGGAAATCTACCAATAGCTGCTTAAATTATCTTGCAATCAAGCAGTAAGGAAAAGATCAGCCACAAGTGTTGTTAGCCAGGCAGATTAGAACTCAACCATCAGGGCAGCATGAATTATGTCACCATATTTTTCTGCTGAGTCAAGGAATGGAAAGGTGTACGTGCATGCAGCCATGAGATATAGTTCCAGGAGTTATTTCAAGGAGTAAGATGGGGGGGGGGGAGTAGATAATATTTGGTGGAAATCATAAGTCCTGCTGTGCTGCATCACCATGGTGGTGGTGGTAGGGAGATGTTCCTAAGAAGGATGAGTGAAGAATGCTGGGAATATAATGCAATCAATAACCAAATAATATCAATGAGACTTCATGGACAACCATTTAACATGACAATAATCCAAGTTTACACTCCAACTTCTGATGTAGAAAAACAGAAGTTTGATGAGTTTTATGATCAATTTGAAATTGACAAAACATGCAAGTAAGATGTGCTACTTGTGGTTAGGGCTGGAATACCTAAGTTGGATATAGTAGGGATGAAAATATAGTTGAAATGTTGGAAACAAAATGATACAGGAGAATGACATCAATTTGCTAACACAGTCTTCCAACAACCGACATGACATCTATATATATGGACATCACCACATAGAAATATAGTCATTTTGGACTATATTATTGGTACAAGGAAGTGGAAGAGCTCAATTATAACAGCAGAGACTTGACACAGGCTGAATGTGGAAACTATCATAAACTGCTCCTCTGCATGTTAAAGTGAAAGAAGAAAGTTAACCAGTTTCCATAATATGTTCTTGAGCACATAACCACCATTTTCAATAGTACATCAGGAATCTCTTTGAAGTCTTGAACCTCACTGATTGGGAACCAGAGGAACTGTGAGGTGAAATCAAAGAGCTTGTTAAGGATGACAATGAAAAGAGACTGACAAAGATTAAAAAAAAAAAAGAGTAGTAGAAGAAGAAAGCAAACTAGACCTCAGAACAAAGCATGAAAATTACCAAGAAGAGAAGCCAAAGTCAAGAAAGACAAAAATCTCAGGAAGGACCTTAACAAAGAATTGCAGAGAGCTGTTAAAACAAACAAGAAGCAATATTACAACATCTGTAAAGCTGCTGAAGATGGAAACAGATATGGAATACAAGAAAAGTCTTCCAAAAAACTTCTGAACACAGAAGTCCACCATGCATGATTAAATGTCCCTTCATGTTTTTCACATTTCCAATCTTGATTAGAAGTACCTTTATACATCTTAGATAATGCATCTGATGTTATATACCAACAGTACATCATTTTGTAAAAATTCTCTCTTAAATTATAACACAATGTGAATTTCATCTCATTTACCTACATTCTCTTCCATTGATCCATCTGTATGTTATAATCAAAACCCTTAGCCCATTTTATCATGCGATCCTTAACTTGTTCCTCTTCCCTTTCAAATCTCAACAAAAGTTTATACATCTTTGCAATCACATATTGTCAGGTTCAGCCCAAGAAACTCAGCGATTCTGGAACAGCTCAGTTAATCTATTAGCTTACACCTACTAGACAGAATCTCACCAGACTAACTCTAAGCCCCAAAGACTGCAACTAAACACTCCGAATTCCTTAGAGTGGTGCCAGTCTCACCCTCTTAGCTTTCACATGCTCGGGCTGAGGGCTGACGGCTGAGGAGATGCTTGAGATTCTTCTCACTCTCCCCATGACCTTGGACCTCCTCACTCAAGTCTTCCATCACATCACTCCTCTCCCCACTTTCATCCTCCTCTTCTGAGTTCTCATGAGAGCTGGGCAGTGGCAGCAGAGATGAAAGGGCAGGTGATGAGGCTCTGTCTGTGTCTCCTGGTCCCTCCCCCAATTCATTTGATTGGTCCTGCAAAACAGCTACAGCATTAGTAGAATAAGCCCCCCTCCCCCCTATAAAATGCAAACTGGAAGTGGAAGACAGCAGGCTTCATGCGCCAGCCCTCTCCACCCTGAAGGCCCCCACCAAATCTTCCTCCAGCACGCTGTCAATGTCCTCTGCTTGCTGTTTAATCGCTGGCACACCAGGCAGCATGTGAGGCTTTGGGTTGCTGGGGAAACACCAATGGAAGTCACTGACCAACTCTGGGGCATGGATATTCTTCTCATTCTCCCAGGAATGCTCTGCCTCAGGATAGCCCTTCCAATGAACCAGATACTGAACTCCCCTTCAGTTCAGTATCCTGCGAGAGTCCAAAATTGCCTCCACCTCGTATTCCTCTTCTCCCTTGACTATGATCAGTGGGGGTGGGGGAACTTGTGCTCTCAAAGGACTTGGTGGGGCCTCCTTAACTAGTAAGGAGCGGTGAAAAACTGGAGGAACCTTCATGGACGGCAGCAGTTGCAAATGGAAAGCCATCTGGCTAATCTGCTGAAGGACCTTAAAAGGCCCCATGAACTTATAGTCCAGCTTCTTAGATGGCCTGGTAGAAGTTAAGAACCTAGTAGATAGCCACACCTTGTCTCCTACTGAAATCTGAGAACCCCTCTGCCTGTGAGCATCAGCAGCCCTCTTGTATGCCTCCTTCACCCTTGCCAGTTGGTCCTTCAACAGATCCTGAGTCGCTTGCTGCTCTCTAAGAAAGTGTGTGGCACCAGGCACCTCCCCCTGCTGAACGGCTGTTGGCAACACCTATGGACTCACTCCGTACAGTGCTTGAAAGGGTGACATTCCAATAGATGAGTGCACAGAATTATTATGGGAGAACTCTGCCAAGGGAAGAAGTGCAGTCCAATTGTCTTGGCTGTATGTGGCGTAGCGCCGCAAATACTGCTGCAACATCTGGTGGGTCCTCTCCACCTCCCCATTGGTAGCAGGATGGTATATGGAAGACATGCCCAAAAAGAGCCTTCCAGAACTTAGAAGAGAACTGGCTGCCTCTGTCACTTATTATCTGATTAACCATTCCTCTGAATCTGAACACATGATCCAAAAAGAGCTGCACTGTGGCTTGAGCAGAAGGCAGCCCCTTGCATGGAATAAAATGAGCCATCTTAGTAAATAGGTCCTCCACCACCAGAATAGATGTATAATAGATGATTGGAGATGATTGTGGACTTTAGGAAGAATCCTTCTCCTATTCCTCCCCTTATTATACTTAACAGTCTAGTATCAGTGGTAGAGTCCTTCAGGTTCCTGGGCTCTATACTTTCCCAAGACCTGAAATGGACGTATAACATTACAGCCATTATTAAAAAGGCACAGCAAAGGATGTTTTTCCTGCGGCAACTTAGGAAGTTTAAATTATCCCAGGAGCTCTTGGTGCAGTTTTACAGGGGAATCATTGAGTCTGTTATCTGCTCCTCTATAACTGTCTGGTTTGGTTCTGCAACCAAACAGGACAGACTCAGACTCCAACGAATAGTTAAGTCTGCAGAAAGGATCATTGCAATCCATCTGCCTTCTGTAGAAGAACTATATACTGTGAGGGTCAAAAGGAGGGCAGAGAGGATATCTGCAGACTCTTCTCATCCTGGGTACAATCTGTTCCAACTTCTTCCTTCAGGACGGCGCCATAGAGCTCCTTATGTTAAAACATCCAGACATCAGAATAGTTTTTTCCCTCGTGCCATTGCTTTGCTGAATACCATGTGATTTTTTTTTTTTTGTTGTTCTTATCCAAACGCACCGTTGATTTTGCTGTTATCACCGAAGATAATTTCCTTGTGTATGTTTTATACTTGGCCATTAAAGTATTGGTATTGGTATTGGTATTGGTATAACTCTTCACCAGAGGCAGATCAGTAATAAAGTCCATTGACGCTGTATCCCAAGGCTTAGGAGGGGTGTCTAAAGGCTGCAAAAGCCCAGCGGGCCTCCCATAAAGAGGCTTAGCTTGCCTGCACATGGGGCAAGATGCAACATAATCTCTAATGTTTGCAGCCATTTTCGGCCACCAATAGTGCCTCAGAGTCCTGTGAAGAGTCTTAAAAACCCCTCTGTGGCCTGCTATCTCATTATCATGGCAAAGCTGCAAGACCTCCTCCTGTAGAGACAAAGGAACATATAGGCTACCCCTGTGCTGGAGTTGCCCCCCTTCCGTCGAAAAAGGGGAATCCGTGCCCCACCAGGCACCCTGGAGGTCATCCATCCAAGCCCTCGTGAAAGGGTCCTGCAACTGTTGAGCCTTTATCCTAGCAATTGGGTCTTCTGCCTGCTGACTCGCTGCCAACTTCTCCACCATGCCGCCCCTGCCCAAGTCTTTAAAGTTGAGAGGCTGCAAAATTGTGGCATGCAGTGACAGCTATTGCTCAGCTACATACTCCAGCTTCCGTGAAAGCGTGTCCGGCAACAGTCATGTGACCCCGGAATGTACGTAATATAGAAGTCAAAACGTGAAAAAAACTGGTTCCACCATACTTGCCGGGGAGTGAGAGGCTGTGAGTTTTGCATTGCTTCCAAGTTCTTATGGTTCATGCACACTCGCACGGGAAACCTCACCCCTTCCAGCCATTGCCTTCATTCCTGGAAAGCTGCCTTAATTGCCAGCAACTCCTTATTGAAAATATCATAGTTTCTCTCTACAGGAGAGAGCGTGCACGAGAAGAAAGCGCACGGCAGCAATCTCCCCCCACTCCCCTCTTCAGCTTACAACAGGACCGCCCCATCACCACATTGGAAGAGTCCATGTGCAGGACAAACTGGCGCGAAGGGTTGGGGTGAAGGAGGACAGGCTGGGAGGCAAAAAGCTGCTTTAACTACTGGAAAGCTGCCTGCTCCTTTTCAGCCCAAGTAAACTTCTTCCCTTTTTTTTAACAGCTGCGTGAGGGGCTTGATCCTCTCAGCAAAATTTGGGATGAACTTTCTGTAAAAATTAGCAAAGCCCAGGAAACACTGCACATCCTTCACATTACAGGGTGGGTGCCAAGACAACATGACCTGCACCTTAGCTGGATCCATTTGCAGCCCCTCTGTTTAAATTCTAAATCCCAAATAATCCAACTGAGGCAAATCAAATGCACACTTCTCCAGCTTGGCAAAAACCTTATTTTCTCTCAGTCTCCACAATACATTTCTAACATGCATCATGTGCAACTCACCATCCCCAGAATATATCAAAATGTCATCCAAATAAATCACAACATAAGAATCAATTATGTCAGAAAAAAATCTGATTCATAAATCTGGAAAACACTGCCCCACAATTAGAAAGCCCAAACAGCATCACTATGTATTCAAATTTTCCATACCTTGTATCAAATGCAATCAGGTACTCATGCCCCTCCTTGACACAGATGAGGTCATAAGGTCTGGCTTTGTAAATATGTGGGCTTTCTGTAGCTGGGCTAAAAGATCTGATATCAGTGGCAGTGGATAATGATCCCTTATGGTTACCTTTTCAGCTCCTTGTAATCGTGGACTGTGCACATGGGAGTTCCCCCACTAGACCCACTCCCCAAAGCCTGCATGTCTAGCTTTTTTGGCACAAAAAATGTGGGAGTTGAAGCTGGTGACTTTGATGGTCTGATAAAATCTTTTTTTAAATTCACATCCAGGTACTCCTTGAGAACAGCCAATTCCTTTGCAGACATGGGGTACTGTCTCTTTGCTAGGATTTTTGCCCCTGGCTTCAAATCAGTTGTGCAAACACAGTCTCTATGGGGGGGGAGGGGAGGGCTGTCACCTCCTCCTCTCCAAAAACATCTGCAAAATCAGCATATTTGGCAGGTAAACCCTCTCCCCCCACCTGGATGTTTCCTTTGGAAATGGGGAGGATGGCTCCCTGTGCCTTGTGGTGCTGACAGTCAGGAGAGGAAAATGAGATTGTTCCCGCAGTCCAGTCTAAAGTAGGGTTATGAAGCCTAAGCCATGAAGTGCCTAACACCACCAGCACCTGCAAAGATGCCGTAACATACAAAGGCAAAAGCTCTGTATGATCATTGATGGTCAACTGTAGGGGCACTGTAGACTGCACCACTGGACCCACCCTCAATGGTTGGGCATCTATAGTCTCTACCTCCATAGGTTTCTTCAAATCCAGTGTAGGCAACTGCCATTTCTGCACAGTTGAATATCTATGAAGCTT
This sequence comes from Python bivittatus, assembly GCF_059951505.1. NCBI lineage: Eukaryota > Metazoa > Chordata > Lepidosauria > Squamata > Pythonidae > Python > Python bivittatus. Next base: position 18,787,399 of record NW_028277075.1, on the reverse strand, counting down.
GTGATAGCCCCTGAGTCTATAAGAGGCTCCAACTCTATCTTGAAGCCATAATCCAAGGTTACTGTGATGTGCCCTTGGCCATTCATACTAGTATGAACGCTTGCCTGTCGTCTCGAGAATGAGCTCTCCTTAACTGCTTGATGCCCCCCCGCCCCCACGAGCTCTGAAGAGAGAGGCTCTGAAAGTTTCCCTGCTGTGGCACTGGGACTGAACCTGCACGCCTGGTGGAGGATTGCTGCAAGTGCTTGGTCCCCGCCAGCACATTCCTCACTGGGCATGCTCTCACCATATGCCCTGGGGCTCTGCAGTAAAAACGAAGGTTCAGATCTCTCCTCCTTTGCCTATCCTCCCCTGAAACTGCCTTTCTAGCAGCTCCAATTTGCATTGGCTCCCCCTCTGCTAATTCTGCTGTTGCAGAGGAGGAGATAGAACTGCCAGAGGAGACTGCAAGGCAGCAAGAGGATTGGAAGGCAAATATTGTTTTAAGTTCTCCAGCCTGGCATCAATTACTATACAGAGTATAGCCTGGCATCAATACCATCCAGAGTATTTGGAATTCCCTACTTTATCAGCTTACACCAAAGTTCGGGGTCTAACCCCTCCCGAAATTGGTCAATGAGACCCGTGCCATTCCACTTGACATCCCCTGACAACAATTTGAAATCCACAATGTAGAACCTTACTGGTCTGCCACCCTGCTTGAGCTTGCAATGTCCTGACAGGCAGTTAGTCTCCTGATTAGATCCCCAAAATACCCTCTAAAGGCACCGACGAAGTTCTGAAAGTTGTTGAGCACTGGATTCCCTGCCTCTATCAGGGGGGTCACCCACTTATCAGCAGCTCCCTTCAATAAACTCAGCACAAAGGACACCCTCGTGCGGTCCATAGGCAACTCACCAGTCTGCCATCCATGAACAACTCACACTGTGCCAAGAAGATTCTCATCTGTTCCACCTCAGCTCCATACTTTTTAGGCATGCTTCCAGGAAAATGCAACAACAACGGAGGGGCTGCTGCAACATTCTGCCCATCTTGCCCGAGTTGCTGGGCTATTTGGGCGATCGATTTTTGTAAATTATTTATCTGGGTGTCGACTTGTTGATGTTGTAATAATGCTGCCACCAAAAGCTGGGGGTGTCAAATTAGCACCCTGAGGATCTGTTGCCATACTTTAAAATTCCTCCCTCACAACGGGAGTAGGAGTCTGGCGAGATTGATGTCAGGTTCAGCCCAAGAAACTCAGTGGGACGATTCTGGAACAGCTCAGTTACTCTATTAGCTTATACCTACTAGATAGAATCTCACCAGACTAACTCTAACCCCCAAAGACTGCAACTAAACACTCCAAATTCCTTAGGGTGTTGCCAGTCTCATCCTCTTAGCTTTCACACACTTAGGCTGTGGACTGAGGAGATGCTTGAGATTCTTCTCACTTTCCCCATGATCTTGGACCTCCTCACTCAAGTCTTCCATCACACATATTCATAATTTGTACACAGTTTATTTTCAAATTCTGTCTTATGTTGTTCAATTCCCATTATCTTTTTATCCATATTAAATCTTTCTCTTAATTGTGCATACGAAAACCATTGAAAACTAAGTCCCTCTGCAGACAATTGTTCTCTTGACTTCATCTTAAGTTCTCCATATTCCTGTATTAATAGATCTTGAGATGTTGATCACTTCTATTTGCCTGCTGTTTCTTTTCTATAAAATGCTTCCTCTGTTGAGTCCAATAAAGGTATTTTTGGACACAACCTGGGTTTGTTTTTATTCCATATCCTTAATATGGCATTTCTCATGTAATAATTTTTTAAAATCTAGATTAATTTTAACTGTATCATACCATAAAAACCCATGCCAACCAAACCTTAGGTTATGCACTTCTAATTCTAGCATTTTTAAAAAAAAAAATCTCAGCAGGATAGAAAGAATACTGATGGCTTTGAAATTTGGTGCTAGATAAAGCCCTGGAGAACATCATGAAAAGCCAAGAAAACAAGCAAATGAATCATTGAACAAATCAACTCAGAGTTCTCCCTCAAGGCACAAATGATCAGGCTCAAATTATCATACTTTGGACATACTATGTAAAGACCTAGCTGTCTGGAAGACTATAATGCTGGCAAAGGTGGAATGAAAAAGAAGAAAAGGAAGACCAGCAGCAAGGTGGACAGACTCAATTTCAGCCATGATGGGTGCACTGTTGGAAGACTTGAAGGACCAGGTTGGGGACAGTTCCTCCTGAAAAAAATCTATCTATGTGATTGCTAAGAGTTGACACTGATTTGATGACACATAATCAATACACAGACACAAATATATTCATATTCCTGAATAATGTCTTATTTTAAAACTAGTCCCAACTTCTCTGCTTCTTATTCCTTAGGAACAAGTGAGAAACCTTTAACTGGAAGTGTCGATGAGTGAATTTAGGAATTCCTAAATATAAAATATGTTCTTCATAGCTGTTGTCCCATAAAGAGGTAGGGAAGATTTTTTTCCCTAACATCTTCCATGTGATATTTGTTTTTTACTGAAAAGTAGAAAGAAGAGAGTAGAAATAAATATCTGCTGTATTTGGATTAGTAGCAGTTAAATGACTATAAAATAGTTTTCATCTGAAACCAAAGCCCAAAGCTTCTACCTTGGAAATAACTGTTAAAAAGTTGTGATCCTTTTTTTTTTTTTACATCAGCTGTTGATCTGTATTTATCATGATATTGTGATAATTTTTGTAATATTATATTTTTAACTGTTGTTTGCTGCCTAGAGTCATGCTGTTGAGATGGGCAGCCATATAAACTGTATGTTGTTATATAAATAATACACACATAGACACACAGGCGCATGTGCACACACACACACACACGTATACACACACATACGTATACATGAGCTAGAATGAACTGGTGTTATTTTAAAGCATTTAAAATTTGCTTTTGCTTTAAAAAACATATAATTAAATAATGTTAATCAATTACAAGAGAATACAGAGTTTGCAAGCATTGTCATATAGCAGCTGATCTTGGAATGATTTCTATCATCTTTTAAATTTCTATCACACAGTACATTGCATAATTGTTTCACTGTGAAATTGTCTCAGCATTCTTGTCATTGTCCCCAAGATTTCAATTTTAGTGAAGATATGCTGGTGCATGCAGTTTGCAGAGTGCAATTATAACTACTAATTCATACTGATATAAAACTGTCCCATTATGATTTGCTGCTAGTGAATGTTTGCATAGCTCAACTGATAATCAATAAAATTATCCAGTGATAGAAACTTTAATGCCTATTTTGCATAAGATTTGTAATACCAAACATGCTAATCTGAATTTTTCCAATATTGTAAAGGAGATGCCCTTTATTCACATATATTAAACCCATGTTTAAATCATCAACATCAATGAGTTCATTGGGAATAAGTGTCCAACTTTTCTTTAGGAAACCCCAAGGTATGTAACACTTACTCTAATTGCTTATTTTTTTTCCTACTCATGTTGTCTTTTTTCTCCAAATTAAACATTCCAAATTTTGAAACCTGATGTACAAATGCTGCTTAAGTAGTTTTATTTTCTTTGTTCACGTTTCACTATCATGTTTTTAGAAAACTGCAAATACTGCAGAAGACAGACTGCAGAGTGATTCATGTATATTTCTACCTTATTTTCAAATCAAAATGCTAATTTTTAGGAAAAAAGTATAGCTTGAAGGCAATTTTCCTGGCTTCACTAAACAATTTTGGTACTCTTTATTTAAATATTTCCTACCAAACATGATCTGGATTTTAACCAAGTTTGGCTATTGCATTTATTTAAACACAGAGTTTGTCTTAGAAACAACATATTTTCTTTTTCTAAATGCTAAATAGCTGTAACATTAGTCTGATAGACTTAAATTCAACAAGTATAGGTTTTCCTACCTTGGGGTTTCACAGATAATTAAATGACACATTTCTACCTCTCTTGCATATTATGAAAAAGCATGTCAAGCCCAGTGTATCTGATATCCACTTTTCCTTTTTGCTACAGATTGAAATAGTCACTAAGAGAAACATCACAAATGACATAAGCCGTCATATATTAGATAAGCAATAGTGTTCCGCTTTAAATACAAGTTATTTAAATAAAGTCTTACTTGAAGTTTTTTGTTGAGGTAAAACTCAAATAGTTATGAAAAGCATTATGTGCTATTCTATTTTGCTTGGGAATAAATCCCCTATAAAACTCAGTGGAACAGTTTTTGAGCAAATATATAGATGATTGCACCATGAGGCTACCATCCTATGAACTTGGAACTAAGGATTGATGACTTCTCAGTAACATGTTAGGATTGCTTTGAACAGCTGATTCCACATAAGTACTTTAGGACTTGATCTTTATGCTGAAGTACTGTATTGGAGAACTGTAAACAGTGGCCATGACCACATGATACATTGAGCCACAAACTAGCCAATCACATTTTAGCCTAACATATTTTGCAAACCCAGCTCACATGACTGCACTATGGTTAAGTTATCCATTGTGAGTGTTCCTGAAAACAAAACCATTATGTGAGAACAGGCTTTCCTAATTTTGATCATATGAGAAGAATAAGTAGTTGATCTTTCAGTCAGGTGGCAGTTAGCTGACCATTTACCTAAAACTTAATAAGGAATAGATTTGCTTAGAGTCCTTCATACTCAAAGAATATCTCCTTCATTTATGAAAATATATTGGATAACAATTGCTGTGAGGCACCCAGAGTTGTGTTCCAAGATAAGCAGGCATACAAATCAAATCAAATCAAATCAAATCAAGCAAGCAAGAAATCTAAAGTTTACTTTAGAAGCTTGAGATTCCAGGAAGACAGTAAAGAGACAACACAGAACTTTTTCAGGAGAAGAAAGTGTTACTGATAAAGCTAAAATGAAATATAACTTTGGCTTGTCTTGGGGGAGGGAAGAGAAAGAGTCATTTGATAGTAGTATGCAGTGGAGTTGAATTGGTAGGAAGCTAGAAGAGTAGAGTGAAACAAAAGAAACAGAAATGGAATGGAAGATGGATGAGATATTTCAGTGTTGTACCTATACTTCCTTATAATTTATCTGAAAGTGCAGGGCAGCCAAGTTCTTCAACAGCATAGTGAATAAGAAAGAATTAGGAACTACATATATTCATGAAACAATGTATCCATTGGCCAAGCATCACTGGATGGTGGGGTGCAAAACTTACCTGGCAGGAAAGATAACATTATCATGAATGGCATCCATGACTGGGATTCTGAAGGTCAGACAGATTGAAGGTATGCCAGAAAAGCTGCTCTTCTGAAATCATAGATCTCAGAGCTTTTTCAGTTATAGTTCAGAGAAACAAAACAAATGCTAATAAAAGAATAGGGTGATAATCATACATACTTCCAATTACACAAAAAGAATGGATGTTGATTAAATCATTTGTTAAATAAGGGTCGCTTGGTGGGAGGTGTAGGCGTCCACAGTAAAGAAAAAAAATCATCAAAATGACAAGATGTGCATGGTGATATCATGACCCAACTCCACCTTTCTGTCCATGTATCCCAACCTCTGACTTGAGTTGCAGCATGTTAGTACAGGTAGGCCTTATTTAGCGACTGCCTTATATAGTGACCATTTGCAGTTACAATGGTGATGAAAAAGTAACTTTGTGACCAATCCTCACATTTATGACCTCCACAAGTCTGTAAAGCAAAGGAGAGCTGAAATAAGATCATAAGCACAGTCACTTAGTGATCACTTCACTTAACAACCAAATTGCTGGTACTAATTGTGGTCACTAATGAGGACTACCTGTAATGGCACATGCTTTGTTCCTCCTTGCCTTCCCTATGGACACTTTTGATTACATATAGGTGCATTTTTCAAAAGTAAATAAAAAATCACACAGTACCTCAGGGCAATGGTAGACAGTTATCTTGTCTGAATTAGGAATGGAAGAAGACACAGCTTTGTTCATCTCCTTTACTACTTCTATTGAAAATGTCAATGTCAATGACATTTAAGTTATCTTAAATATCTCAAGGTAATCTTCAGCAAAGATTATCAGTATGTGACATGACCCAGTCAAAGCTAAATCTTTTTTATTTGTATTTATTTCAGTAAAAGAAAACTGTAAGGACGTATCTCAGTTCTCCCACTGAATGCCATAGATCTTAGAAATGATGAGTTCTGGCTGGCTCATACTTCTGGTAGTCTATATCTCCCAAATGAATATATTTAAAAGCTGTAAATGGAAATCACTAACCTTCTAATTTCTATCCAAAAGGCCTTAATATGTCCAGTTTATGCTTCAACTAATCTAGTCAATGACTAAAAATAGGCATTTCAATGAAGCTAATAGTTAAAAATATGTAATTGGTTATAATCCATCACAACTCAATTATTTTTAGAAAACCCAGCTTTTGATTTTCATTGTGATAGAAATATTTCAGCATAAATAACTTAAAAACTGTGTTTAAACGTTTCTGGATTTGCAGATTAAAAAAGAATTCATATTGCCTGGGGAGGTAAGTAGGATTTGATAAAAGTAAATAATTTTATGGTAGGGCTATGTAATTTATGCTTATCAAATGCAGACACACATCACATGCAGAGAACATCAGTCAGACACATTTCTTACTTTGGGTTCTATTATAAGAAGAAGAATTAGTGCTCAATTAGACCAAAATTAGTCCTGCAGCCAATTTTCCCTGAGGATGCCAGAATCTTCAATTCACAGATTACTTACTGAATCATTTATCTCCTTTATCAGTTAAAATTGCAGAGTTCATTAAAGTAAAATGCAAACAATGTGCCCCTTAAAAATATATGGACCTATCTAGGTATGGTTGCTACAGCTTCTACAACTCTATAGTCTTTTTCCATTGGCTTCAAAGAGCTCAGAGTCTGAGAGTCCAACTGTATGATTGTTTATGCAAGAATCCTGCTATTTCTAATTGGGCTTGCTCATAGGCAAATATGCATAGATTTCATTCTTGTAAATAAGCCAGCATTGTTCAGCATGACACAGAGCTGAAAGCTGAGAGAATTGTGGCTTGCCAGAGCTTGCCTAATGAGTTTCAAGATGATGTGAGACTTCCTGCCTTAATAGCTTGCTCACATGTGCTGGGTGATAAAAATGTGTTCCATATGTAAAAAAAGCAAAAGTAGCTTCATTTGATGATTGTTGAAAGTGCAGAAATAATTTTCAGATTTTGTGAGCAGTAAATCAGTGTTTTCCTTCCTCTAATGATAACTAGGTTACTTATCATCATGGAATAGAAAAGAAGGTGTCTTCCCACCTCTTTCTTGCACAGGTAAGGTAGTGTGTCAACCTGAGTGTCCCATATTGAAAGGTTTGCACATAGCCGGGACAGCTAACACTTTACACAGAAATACACACACAAGCTTGAAATGAAGAAAAATGGCAAATGGTGTAAAAATACAGCTCTTTATTGCAAATGGAGACAGCATGCCCATTTTTCCATTAGACCAGGAATGTGCAATTGGATCCTTAGGGTGACAAATGGCTACTGGGCTCTTTCCACATAGGTCTTAGCCCAAGCCCAGATTAGGGATTACTTTGTGACAAAAAGGGTGGTGAAATGTCAGTATTTCTCCACTCTTATTGCATCCACCAATAACCATCCATCAGTCCTGTTTAGGGTAACCCAGTCCCTACCGGGCAGGGAATGCCCCCAGGATCACCTACAGGACCACTGTGAGGAATATCAGGCTATCTGGTGTTCTGCTCCTGATGAAGTAGATAGGGTTCTCTGTGCTGTCATTTCAGCCACCTGTTTATTGGACCCAGGGCCCTCCTGGATCATGAAAACAGCCAAGGATAGGACCTGAAGTTGGGTCTATGCTGCAGTGTCAGCCTCTTTGAGGGAGGGGGTGGTATCTCCTGCCTTGAATGAGGTAGTGGTGTGCCCCATCCTCAAGAAGCCATCCTTGGACTCAGTGGTTTTTGATAACTATTATTCTGTCTCCAACCTTCCCCTTTTAGGGAAAGTTGTTGAGAAGAAGGTTGGTCTGTAGTTGATGAGGACCCTGGAGGAAATGAATTATCTAGACACATTTCAGTTGGGTTTCAGGCTGGGATTTAATACGGAGTCAGCCTTGATTGCACTTGCAGATCACTTGTGGAATTGCTGGGATGGAGGTGGTACAGCCATTCTTGTACTCCTCGATCTCTCAGTGGCTTTTGATACCTTCAATCATGGTATCCTTCTGGGCTGGTTCCGGGGTTGGTTCCAAGGGGCACATTCTAAAAGCGAATGGTCCCACCAACTGCTTGTTTTAACCCCACTCACCATATGCCCCTTCCCCATGGGTTACTGCTGAGAAAGTGTGCTCCATAATAGGAAGAACAGTTGTCCATCTCTATATTAAGAAATTGAATTACAGCTATAATATTTTTCTCTATGTGAACCTGTTGACTATTATCATACAGGGCTCTTACTTACTTACCACCTCATAGATACAGTTCTGTAAAAATGAATAAGTCTTAGGCCCAAAAAAACAAAAACAAAAACCCTCAAACAATCATTAACTCACAGTAACAGTGGTGGGCAGCTGAAAGTTTTCCTGCCCAAGATGAAGGAAAAACAAACTGGAAAATTATGAAGTGAACAGATAAGGCATTTTCTGTACAACTGCAGAGTGAGCACACTGCATCAAAAATCGTCACCCAATGTTGTAAAATGGCAGTGTAATTATAGGGGAATTGACTTCGTGTTCAGTGGTTACATCAAGAATAAAGTATAGTGGAAAGAATCAGTAAGCTAGAAGAAAAAAGTGATATAATTATATATCCCCATAAATAGTCACAGGAGCCTGGATGTTGTTTGGCTTCTTACTCCTCTGCTTCTAACCTTCAGCAGAGATTTATAAATGTGAGCTTTAACAGCATCTGTCCAGCATTCCTTCGTAGTAATTGTATTCACCATGGATGACAATATCTCTGCATCAGTGCAGAATATACGAGGCTGCAAGCTCTTTGTACCCTCTTCCCTTTGATCATTGCTTCCTTAAATAATATAAGAGATTGCCAAGGCTTAGCTTTAGTGTCTATTTATCACAAAGAAAGCTCCATTGCTTGCTACAGGCTTAAGCCAATGCATTTTGGTGGAGACCTATTTTTACTCTAAAATGATAGCAGTGTTAAAATACAGTATTAGTGGATTACTATTCTGCATATTGCTGAAATGATACTCTGGTGTGTTTACATTTTTGTAAAACAATCCTAATATTTAATTAAAATATTTTTGATTTTTTTAAATAAGTCTGTGTTTTATTCAAATTTGGGGTGATTTTTTTTAAGGGTTAAGGAAAGAATCTGTTATTTAATAATATTGTTGTCCGAATGAAGTTATTTTGTACATATTATGGCCTACCTTGACTTTGGATCCATTTGTCCCACTTTGCAGAAGAGTTGTTTACTTCAAGGACTTTGACAGAACAATCCTCTGTGTGAAGGTGTCCTCTATTTGAAGGGCTACCCAATGCAAGTCTGGATTAAAGAAGCACGAGAAAGGAGAACAGGGCCTTTGAAGTCTGGCACTTGAAAACGGACTTCACCTGACACACAGGCCTCCCCTTAATAATCTTCCCCAGGTGACAAAATGTATTGCATATATATTTACAGTAATTACTTCTGAAATGCATAAATACATATAAATTACTATATGTTAACTTTTTTCTTGTTCTTCTTTGGCAACATTTAGATGGTCACAATCAAATGTCACATCAAAGAAGAAGAAAATCTGACAATCTTCAATGCCTCTGGGCATCAGCAGTAGTCTACATGCAAACACAGCTTTATATCATATATACATGCACACACACGTCCACACATACTCACATATACATGTTTGCTGGAACTACAGAAAGATTCAGAGCCATTGTTTATGCAGATGACAATGGGTAATAGGAAGAGGACATTCTGGACAGGGATTTAGATTGTTTTCAGAGTGATACCAGTTCTTTTTAAGAGGTTTTTCAGCATTTCATATGGTGGACTGCCGAGATTCATTTTTGTACCATATTACTGGAAGAAGAAAAGGTCTTTTTTGCCAAGTTATCCATATACAGTGTCCTGGTTACCAAGGGAGGATTTTCAGGCAGTGCTTCTCAATCTCAGCAAATTTAAGATGTGTGGACTTCAACTCCCAGAATTCCCCAGCCAGCATAAAATTGCTGAGATTGAGGAATAATGTTTGGAGGAGTGTAATAGGGAAAAGTAGAATTAGACCCCCACTCCAAAAAAACCCAAACCCTACAACTTCACAATTGCATCCTTCATTCAATCAGCAATTCTGTAAATGATAGCATCTAGCAGATCTTACTTGATCCCCAAACATCAAGTAGTGTCATATCTGGGTAATAGATGGGAGGCCATCAGTAGGCTAGACTGTGTGTGTGTGTGTGTATTTGAAATATCAGAATAAGGCAGTGAAAAAAAAACCCCTTCCATATTGTTGCCAAGAAAACAACACGGACACATCTATGCAATTGCCAGGTATTGAACTGAACTTTACAGAGTCATTAGCTTCCATTAGCAGGACCATCTCATGAAACAATTTCATTCATGTAAGCAAGGGACTCAGAATCAGAGGTATGGCAAATAGATTGATTAGACAGGGCTCTCTCAGTCATGGCCCCTTAAATATAGAATGACTTTCCTTGGTATAGATGTTTGGCTTCTTTGCTGTTTGTTTACTGGCAGAGTTTAAAGAGCTGGGAGTAGAAAGTACAGTTGTCTTAGACTCACACATATAGGTCCCTGTTAATCCCTTGTGATCCATGCTTCCCAGAAACTATGCAGATTATAACTGCAATAGTTCTGAGAACCTTTGATATTTGATATTTGTTTTTGTCTATGTTTTCACTGGTTTTTTTTCAGCATTCATGATTTAAATGCAAAATAATGTTGAGGTACCAGCCTGAGCTTACTCCATCTTGCCCTGCCAAGGATCTTCCCCTCATTGTCAGAAAGAACAATTTAAAAAACAACATGTGCATGTACAGGGAGGGAATGTCCTCAACTGGTGGTTTTTGTAAGAAAGCAGAGGAATGTTACCAAGGAAAGCATATCTTGTACTGAAGTCTGACGCTTATTGATGTATGAATGATTTGTAATTTCTGCAGTCTTGTGATTATTGTTGCAACTGTATGTTGCAACTGTATGCAAAATCCTATATAAAGCCCACCCATCCCATTGAGATTTGTTCTTGCTTTTGGGAGATATCCCACTTGCACTTTTTTTCTGCGCAGAATGAACTTTTGCAATCTTGGTGTGTGTTGAATGGCTATTTTCATGCCAGGCCAGTGAGCTCATTTCAGGGACAACAATTTTGGTGATCCAGATGGGACATGCCTAAATGGCCTTGCCCAGTTCTATGGAAGTCTCTTCTCACCAGATAAGACCAGGGGTGGCAGCGCACACCAGAGATTTTAACTGGAGTCAGAACCAGGAGACTCAAGCGAGAGAAGCCCTCCAAGATCCAGTGGTGTAATGCCAACAGCGTAGAGATTGTCTTAGTCAGAGAACTTTTGCCTGGTATAGTAGACAACACCAACAGCCTGGTGACAACACCGGGAAGCCATTGAGATTCACAAACACCAGCACAGTTTCAATAAAAAAGAGGAGAGTCTAAAAATCAACAAAACTTGGCCAGCAATCCTGAAAAATACAGCCTGCAAAAGGTCAACGAACTCAGCTCAACCACCAGGACGTGTGAACAGTTCACACAATGAACTTGCTAATCACCCCCAGCAGCCCCTCATTAACAATTCAATAGAAGAAAGAAAAAAAAAACCCTGCCTAATCCCCAGGAAGATACACACAAATGCTGACTCCAAAACAAGCAGCCACTCAGTAACCCAACCCCCCAACCCCCCAACCCCCCCAGATCTCTATAAATACCTACAAAAGGGCCACATCACCCTGGGCACAGAGAGAACTGCTCCTGTCTGTGCTCCTGCACTCTGAAGATGCTGGTCACAGGTGCTGGCGAAACGTTAGGAAACAAAACTTCCAGAACACGGCCACACAGCCCAGAAGACCCACACCAGCCATTGTCATCGTTGTTGTTGTTGTTCTTGGTGGTTTCTTTTTCCAGTTGGTCTGTATTCAGCAAAACACCTCCACTGTGGAAGGGCAGTTTCCAGAGGCACCAACATCTGTGGGAGACTATTGTAATGGAATGTGAGGGTGGCCTTGGAAGACTGGGGGGGCGGGGGGAAGACAGAATCTTGTAAGTCTGAAAGCACAAATCTCCCATTCTACCTATTTACCACCTGAGTAGTTTGGGGGGGTCCTTCCTAAGTTTCTTTCTTTGACCATTCCGCCCATCTTCCAAGGCCACCCTCACATTCCATCACACTGCCAGAAGTTGGCTGTGAAGCTTGCAAAAGGCGATCATGTGACCACGGGACACTGCAACTATCATATATGCACGCTGGTTGTGAATTACCTGAATGTCAATCACGTGACAGTGGGGATGCTGCAATGGTCATATGTTTGAAGACCAGTAGTAAAGCCACTTTTTCAGCACCATCGTAAGTTCAAACAGTCACTAAACAGGGCAGTCATTAACCAAGGACTGCCTATATGTGATTGCTAGGAGTCAAAAACCACTTGATGGCATATAATCAATTTCTTCCCCAAATCATAACTTGATTGTGTATATTATTAAATTATTATATAAAAATATGGAAAGTGATGCATGGAAGTATGATATCTTCATGCCACACATGCTCAACTGACCTGACACCCTTGAAGTGGATGTGTAAATTTTTAAAGAAGACACAGCAGCTCAGTGCATCAACCAGTGGATTCAGGGTGTACCTGGGTGCTTTCCTTGGGTTTCTATGGATTCTTGAAATGTTTTTGAGAATCATTGAATGGGATGCTTGGAATGCTACTCTGTATGTTCTCCCTGATTCCATGAATTCTCCTTTACAAATCATGAAAACTTTCTAGAGAGAAAGGAACATTTTCAGTAGGAATATAGTGTAGTACGGTTCCTCTCCCAAATTACAGATCTTTTAAAAAGGTTGTAGGATTGCAGGATTTTAATTAACAAAACATATGTGGGAGACAAGGTTTGTCAAGCATGGTGTTTCCAGAAAATTCTTAATTTGGTTTGCTGACAGCTTTCTTCTTCAGAGAGTAGAGAATACACAAAAGTATCAGCTATCCTCGACTGGATAACACTAAGCAATTGAGAGGATTTAATTGAAGAAGTGGAACACTGGGAAAAAGTGACCATGTAATGCTAGAGCTCTTGATTTTAAGTAAAACTAAGCTGAGTGTAGTCAATTGCATTATCTTATTGTTTTAAAGAAAGTATGTAAAACAATGACAGGTGGAATTCCATGGTAGGAGAAGCTAATGGGAGAATATGCTAAAGATAAATAGGTGTTCCTGAAAATTGATATACTAAAAGGACAATTACAAATAATTCTAATGGGGTGGGGGTAGGGATTCAGGACAGCAGAAGAAGCCAGTTTGACTAAATATACAGTTTAGTGAAAATCTGTAAACAAAAAAAGGAGACATATGTAGGAGGTAGAAAGAGAGCACACCAAGGTATTAAATGGAGGATACCTGACTTAGTAATAAGACTTGTGAAAAAGATATTGGAATTGTAAGTTACTTAGATTTGCTTTGACGAAGAGATCTGCCCCATGGAAGCATTACGATTATCTTTGTCAAACAAAGAGGTCACATAATTCTCTCTGATAATAGCAAACATTGTCTCAAAATGCTTCAGGCCAGTGCTGCAAGAGAAAAGTCCTCCCAGCTTTCTCCATCACCACTAGCTGAAGTTATGGTTGCTCTAGCAACATCTGCTGAAGCTACCCAGTTTAGGAACTCTTCAGCCAGCTTCGTGGAGAGGTATGAATCAGAGCAATGTGAAGGAACATGTTCATTCCACCACCACGCTGATAGAAACTACGTTACTTCATGAAGATTTCCATGACACTAGTAGTTAGCTGCAAACTGAGAATGAGCCAGCATTAGGCTGCAGCTGCAAAAAATGGAAACACAATTTTAGCTACATCTACAGAAGCATAGTTTCCAAATCATTTTAAAGGGATTCAGAGAAATTGGAGCATATTCAGACTGAGAATGATCAGGAGACTAAAAACCAGGCTTATGTGAAGCAATTTAGATTCATCTCAACAAAGGGATTTACATTGTAAGTATACCATGATTCTTTCTACTGAAGCTCTTCTTCCATGCTTGCCAAAGCTTTTGGTGAGTGATGCTGGAGGAGGTGAGCAACTTATTTACTTTTGAGAAGAGATATCTGAGAAGAAATATGAGCACTTTTCAAATACCTGAACGGATTTCACATAGAAGAGGATCGAGGCCTGTTCTCTGTTGTTCCAGACTGCAAGATGCAGACTATTGGAATTAAGTTATAGAAAAGCAGATCCCAACTGAATGTCAAAGAGTAATTCAGCAATGGAATTATTCAGAGAGATGGTGGTTCCTCCTCACTGGATGGGTTCAAATGCAAGCTAGACAGCCATCAATCAGAAATGCTTTAATTTGGATTGATGCACCGACCAGGGGGTTCTCCTCACTGGCCTAAACAACCTCTTCCAATTACATGATTTTGAGTACCTTTTTGATCTTCTCTTAACCACCCCTTCTGACAAGTATGTTCTTAGCATCTCCCAAGCCAGATAAAAAGTCCTGTATCTGAGTTCCGCCTGACTTACCATAGGCATCTTGTTCAGAGCATTTCCAAGATTCCTAGTAATCCTTGATTATATGGCTTAGATCCAGTACTGCCCTACCTTGCCCTTCCTGGAATTTTCCAGGTTTCTCCAAAAATGATTTTCTCTCTCCACCCTCTGCAGTACACCTCCACCTCCCAAAGATGCCAGGAGTGTGTAGCATGATGGTGGTCTAATGCAAGGTTTATTCTTGATTCGAGTAGCTAATAGTGATTGGAGCACCAGGGAAATCCAATCTCTCTCCTCCCTCTGTTGGAATGATGTTTTATGCCAACAGTGGAAAGTGGGGGGGGTTGCTTTTGTTTTTGGCACAACTGCTGCAGGACTTATATTATGCAAATTACAATATCTCCTAATTTATTCTGATCTGCTCCAGAGTTTGGTCTTTGCCCTGATTTGGAGTGCATCAATATATTTTTTTAGATTTTTTATCCTACCTTTATTATTTTTATAAATAACTCAAGGCCTTCATTATTTTTATAAATAACTCAAAGTGGTGAACATACTTAATATTCCTTCCTCCTATGTTCCCCACAACAACAACCCTGTGAGGTGAGTTGGGCTGAAAGACAGTGATTTCATGCCTCAGGTCGGACTAGAATCCACAGTCTCCTGCTTTCTAGTCTGGTGCCTTAACCACTAGACCAAAGCAAACATATTTGTTTCCTTCTGCTGAATGCTGCATTCTCTGCTTTTCCAGGGAGAGAGAGAAAGAATCAGACACAAAAGGAATACTGGTGCTTCTTTCCTCTAACTTCTTACCAGCTCTTTCACTAAAAATAATATATCCAGGCTGATAGCAGATGCCTCACTCTGAGAAATATATATACAGTGGATTCATAATTGTTAACCTGCAGCAGGAAAGTTAAAAGATATATTTTAGGATGAATACACTGATTCACTTCAATGAGGGGCATTATTCGTCTCTTCCTGAATTTCCACTGCCCTAATTATTCACTGCGGTGAGAATGGCTGATGCAAATGGACAATGGCAGACTCTTTAGCTTCCTCATATGGCAGTTCTTTCATAAATTGTTTGTGCAATGCTATGTACAGTCAATATATAGCACTGAATGAAGCAGTGGGACTCTGTGAAGCTTCAAAAGGGATTTGACTTCAATCAAAGCATCCCGCTGAAGCTGCAGCACAAAGCAAAGAAGAGTGTGGTCCACCCAGAAGGCCTGGTGAAACAGCTTTCCATGGACGCGCATGCCTGTGCAAGATACTAGTCTGCTGATACTTCTAGTGCGGTGAAGCAGTCAGCCAAACAGCTACAACACTGTTTGGGGTGAAAAGGTAAAACAGCTTTTTTAGAATTAACTTAACACCTATGGAGCACCTGCAAGGAGGCAGGAAGAGCAAGTTGGACATCAGGGTGCAATACATAAGGGTGGGGTTTGTGTCACAATGTTACCACTCGTGTTTGTCATCATCTCAGTTCTCTGAGTTCTCTCCAAGGTTAGGTTAGAACTGAGACCTAACCTAACCTCGGATCAAATAACTCCTTTGATCTGACACAAGATAGCTCTACAAAGTGAAACACAGCTGCTTCACACAGGTCTATGAAACTGTACTGAAGCAAAAAATAAAGCACTCTATTATCAGACAATGGAAAATGGTTTTAAAAATAAATACATGGCAGCTAAAGTACCTGTATTTATTCATCACAGTTCTGATCCAGCATTTATACAAGGGATCAAACCTGTGACATTCTCTTCATCTGCCTCATCATGCTGATCATGACTTAGTAGAATCTCATACCCAAACCTCCTAAACCTAATTAGATGGCCAGTGGCTTTCCACAAGGAAGGGTCAGAAAGATCCATTGTATATATAGTTTAAAGGCCCCATTACTGAAAAATATTAATCACCTTTCTAAAGAGATATTCGACACAATGTACAAAACATGATTGAGGTTACCCATGTTAGTCCTAACTCTTCCAAAATGGTACTTAAATTGACATTTCTGTTGAAAAGTCTTTGTGGAAGTGCCACCTGGTTTGCCATTTTGGTTGCCATTATTATGGCTAACATGATGACATTTCAGAGGTATCCTGATGACATTTAATTTGTATTAAACAGTAGGACTTCACTTTAAAAAGAGTCAAGATTAATTTCATACCTTTTATTTGCCCTAAACAAAGAAGACATGATTTGATTGATGGGCAAACAGAAATGAGAAGTGGAGAGTTTATCATGGTTCATTAACTTTTAAGATATTCTTCTCTAAGGAAGCAGGTTTTTTAATGGTTTTTATTACAACATCATTGTGTCACTTTTGCTTGTTTAGCTAAGTATACGGTGTGTCAAGGCCTACTGTTCTGGGACATTTTCAGATTTGGTAAGTATGGCACTATGACTAGAACATGATATTTTGTGAATCAGTAGGTCATCTGTAAGGATGTGTGTGTGTGTGTGTGTGTGAACCAGTAGTCTTTGGTTAACAATGGTAATTGGGACCAGAATTTCCATCGCTAAGCAATGTGGTCATAAAGTGAGATGTCATATGACCACATCACTTAGCAATGGCAATCCCAGCAGTCCCCATTGCCATCATTAAGCGAGGACCTCCTCGCATCTTCTTGCTGGCTCCCAAAAGCCAAAGTCAGTGGGCAAACTGGCAGGAAATTGCAGGTCCCAGGCAGCTCGCAAGCAGGCCAGTGGGTGGGTACACAAGAGTGCATGGGTGGAGCGGGGGTGGTGGCTGCTGCTGGGTGGAGGAGACTTACCACAGTGACTTGCAACCTTCCCTGCCAGTTTCCCCATTCACTTTGCTTGTGGGAAGCTGGCAATGGAAGGTTGCAAATGATGATCACATGACCACAGGATGCTGCAACTGTCATAAGTGTGAGTCAGTTACCAAGTACCCAGATCGCAATCACATGACCGTAGGGGTGCTGGGACGCCTGGAACTTTGGGACAGGTCATAAGTATCCCTCTTTCAGTGCCATCATAACTCCAAACTGTCACTGAACAAGTGTTTGTTACCTGAGGGCTACCTGTGTGTGTGTGTGTTTGTGTTTGTGTGTATTAGCTTTAGCCAATGTCAACTAGAACAACTAGGAGCAATGGGAGCTAAAGCACACCTGTGGCTATGGCATGCTTTGGATATATGCAGAAACCATCCCAAACAACAGATTTCAATATTCTGATACTTCTGAAATCAATCCCATGGCTACATGCAGTCTTATTGAATAGTATCAAGTTTTATGTTTTTAAGTGATAAACTGAAAGCTAGGCCCAGATTGGCATACACTGGCAGCTTGAATTACAGGTGCTGTGTTGCTGCAGCGTTTGTAGAAATGGACAACCAAATGAGCAGTGGACTGAGGAAATATGGCACCATTAGAGATTTAGTTTAAGAGGAAAAGCACTGAGGAGTGGGAAATGATGTAGTCATATAACATTATGCACAGTGTTGAGAATTTTCTTTTCCCATATACTAGAATTTGAGATCAGATGATGAAGCTGACTGATGAACAAGCCAGAGCAGATGAAAGAAAGTACTGCTGCACACTGTGCAAGTTAACTGAGAACTGCAAGATGAAGTGATCATCAGAAAGTACAACAGCTTTAAATAATGTTGGGATGCATTCATAAGGTTTTTAGTGATCAGAATTCCAAAGAATATAGGTAATCCGTGGTTAACAACTGCCCTGTTTAGTGACTGTTTGGACTTAGAACAGCACTGAAAAAGTAACTTTATGACTGGTCCTCAGACTTATGACTGTTGTAGCATCCCTGCGGACACGTGATCGCCATTCAGGCACTTCATCACCAGCATGCATTTACAATGGTCGCAGCATCCTGCAGTCATGTGATTGCCATTTGCAAGCTTCACAGCCAGATTCATACAAGCAAAGTTAATGGAGAAGCCAGCAATAAGTTGCAAGTCACAGTCATGTGACGTCATGCTTAATGACTGTGGGTGATTTGCTTAATGACCTCAGTGGAACTGATGTCATAAGTCCAGTATGGTCATATGATGGTTCACTTAATGACCACATCGCTTAGCAATGGAGTTGTGGGTCCCAATTGCAATTGTTAAGTGAGGACTACCTGTACCCTGAGAGCACCCCACATATATCTACTCTTCAGTTTACAGGTGTGCAGTATCCAGATCCAAATGAGCAAAGAAGCTCTTGTTGGCACTTTCTTAAAAGAACCCTGCCTGTTTCCAAGCTCACAAACAGCTACATGGCCTTAGAAAAGTAATTCAGTTGAGTTCAGGAGACATTACAAAGGCAGTAATTGACCATGATTTACCTGAGTCAAACTGCTGCAATTAGTTGCTGAGGAATATTGATGGATAGCCTGAAACTCACTGAAACAGTGATACAATTTTTTTCTGAAACTGTCCGATTGCCCACAACTACAGTAAGTAGTAGCAATACTGAAATACACATGCACAAAACCACTAATTAATGCTACTACTCCATGATACTTAGCCAAATCTAACTATGCAGCAAATCATGACTACTTTCCCAATGAAGCATCATGACTGTTGAAAGTTACAACACAAAACTGTGTATCACGAAGAAGCTGAGTCTTGGCAGTTTAGCTGCTCACTTAATAATATGTATAGCATGAGAAATGTCTGGTAGAAGTAAAGTCCAATCCTTGCAGTTCTCCTTCCACTGATGCTTAGAAATTTAATTGTGATTTGGCTTATACAGCACATACTTCTGCACTGGGCTGTTATGCACAAAATTTCATGATACTTGATTTTCAATGCAACTGTTGTCCATATGGAAATTTCAAAGAGAAAAAAAATGACCTTACACCTTGTTTTACATACTTTATATCTGTACAAATCTATTGTTCTCCAGAATCCTGGCACATTTTTTTAACCTCAGAAAAAACTAGTCACTCAAGAACCATGTCACAAATGTGATGGTGTCCTCAGTGTGCATAGCAAATCATATTTGGCTGTGCAGTGATAAAAATGAACATCAACAAAGATGTACCACCACCACCCTTTCTAGCTGCTATTTTTCAATATCATTGTTGTAAGCTCAAAAAGGGGTGTGTGAGGTGTTTGTGTGTATATATGATGCCAATGAGGAGGAATTCTTACATTTAACCAACTTCAAAAAATTCCTTTCAGATGGTGCACAGAGGGTAGCACTTTTCGAAGAATACCTTCATGTCTGTGAAACATCCTCTTCTCCAGATAGGTATTGCTCCTCTCCATTTCTTCATTTTATAGCAGAGATAACTTTGGTAGATGCTTAGGTGTGGTCTGCAGCATTATAAGATGGCCAGTTGCTCCTGTCAAAATTCTTTCTTCTATATTTTTAATAGAGAGTCAGGAGCTGCTATACCATCTGTTCACCCTATTGTGGCTTCATTGTTTCCATCCATTCTTCATCTTCTGCATTTCCAGGTAAGCTATCTAAGATTACCTTACAAATAACATCAAGCTGGATCTATTTGGTAATGACTGTTCTTCTACTATACTGCAGTCTAGCTTTCTTTTCTCAAACCACAGTAGCACCGTTTTAAAGAACTTATGAACATTGTCACAATTAAGATCGCCATATGTCTTTAAGAAACAGCACCTATGGACTTCTCTTCAGTGTACTACACAAGTGTGTACACACACACACAGACACACACATGCTGTATCACAGGTCATTAACAGAAAATAACCTACTGAGATACACCATTCTTGTTTACAGTGAGATGCTGGTGGTGGCAGCAGGTATATAAAACATAAACTCAACAGGGAACACTGAACTAATAAAAAGGCAAGGGTCTATAAAGCACTGAAAAATCCAAAGCCAGCTGTGCAGGTAAGAATAAAATAGAACATTTTTTTTCTCATAAAACAATCAAAACACAGACTTTTCACTAAAAAAATGAATTCTATCCCCTACTGAGCTGGAATATTTATGGGTGGTGTTTTTACAACAGGGACAGTCCTCCAGAAATCAGACTTTGAGGAGCAGAATCCCAAGGGTGTGGCTGTTGCATGTGTGAGAGAAAACAGCTCTAACCACAACTCCCCTAGGCAGAAAAAGCTTCCACTAGCTTCCAGTCACTGAGAGGGCCACAGAAGCAAAGCTATGTGAAGTAAAGCTATGCAGCTGTTTCACTATGTTGCTTTGTGAAATAGCTTTGAAGGGACAATCTGCCCAGGCTTCATTGAAGTGAAGCACCCCTTTGAAGTCTTACACAGGCCTAATACATAATCTACCTAAAGTTCTATTTCTCCTCCTCCTTCTTGTTTATGTGAGCCTTGGAGTAACCCACTATATACGAAATAGTCTTCAAAAACCATCAAGGTAAATATTTCAGAATATAAGAAGCTGTTCATAGTTTTCTAAAGTACTGAAGTACAGAAGAAGTGAACTGGATGCATTCTTGCTGAACAGGGACTGAGATGTGAAAGAAACCTGTGAATTGCTGGAGACTGCTGAGCACTGGAGAAGTAAAAAAAGAAGCTATGAACAGTGCTGCTGCCCTACATCAAAGGTGAGCAGTCAGTAGATTTTCGGCCATGTGTGGCCTCCAAACCTTTTGCTGTGTCTGACAGAGGCTCCCAAAAATATTTACAGTGAGAAACCATCAAAGTCAGTAGTTTGATTTCCTTTCCTTGCCCAACAGAAAAGTAAAAAGTAAGGCATGCTAAGCTTTCAGACAGAACTGTGCTCCTAGGAAAGATCTCCCTAAACTCCTGAAACTCTAAATTCTAGATAATTGTGAATCACGACTCTCTGCCCCTGTGGTGACAGCCACTGAAAGTAATACTTAAAAGGAGATTGCCTGAAGAGTGACCAGTACCCATCATTTGTACTGTCTTTTTCCACACTGTCTGAATGGCTTAAGGGTTTCTGTTTCCCCACTTTCATGTTTGTTCAGCAGTAAAATATTTTGCTTCAATATCTGGCTTTTCTTGTGCCTGATTGTCCTTTGGTGAGGCAGCTATCATGGACCAGGAATAATTTGGCTGCTCAAAATACTCAAGCTGTGTATCTCCTGATTTAGTGTCTGCTACTTCAGCACTCTGAATTTTAAGTTTGATATCTGGAATATGAAAAATGAACTTTACTACTGACACTGGCTGGTATCTTATTAGTGCAAACCATTCCTGAATTTCAAGTGAATAACTAATAGAAATGTTTCTGTTTGAGAAATTTTTAATCTATTTTCTCTCCACTCTCACTGAAGATGTGCATGGTATATCACCCTGACATCTGGAAAGCCTGATCCCAAATAAGGGAGCCAGATTTGCATGGGACATAGAAGATTTTGAGAGTTATCCTATTATAGATGCAGGATTATCTCTGAAATTGAAGGAATGAAAAAGGATCCAGGCTATTTGATTTGGAAGTGGAAGACAGCTAAAAAGATTGCCATCTTCAGCAGGCCCTTGAGCTTCAAAAGCGCTGCTCCTATTAAAGCATGTTCAAAAGGTGGGTTGCATAGTGCTGTATTTTTGTCCATATAATTTCAGTTTCTGAAATAAACACCATCCCTGTGCCTACCAGAGATATGGCTTTAAGCAGTAAGCTAAATCAACATTAACAGTCTCTATAGCTGTCAGGTGTACTCCTGGGCTGTTAGACTAAGTTGACATTTCCCCTTCTATGTATGCTTCCATGCAGGGACATGCTGGGTCTTTGCTGTTTTATTTTGCCTTTTCATTCTTAGCACCAACTCATCTCGTGCTGCTGTCCACAAAGCTATGGGAGAGAATCATTTGCATCATATGCAGATAATGGCGAGCAGCATTACTAGAAAGGTTTTTGGTTTCAGGATAATCTTTCTCTCTTTCGCCGAATAAGCTTGGCTATGAGATAGTCCTTCCATAGGCTTAGATCAATTTGACATTATGGTTGCAGAAGAGGATGGAATCTTAGGCTTGATCTTGAATAATTAAGAGGAGTGTTTGGATTGGCTGCAGTTTGATCCACCTCATCAGTTCAATCCAATCCCATCTCATCCATCATTTAGATTGATTCAGAAAATCAGACCAAGTCAATATGATTTTCTGAAGCTGTTAAAAAAAGGGAGGCGATTCTGTACATAAGCAATCACCCTTTTGAATCACCAAATTCATTTGGGGGCAGTCAGTTCGATATGACTTTCCAATGTACTTCATTCAGTAAATCATTTGGGTTGAAAACCTTTCAAACTGAATCTCTGTATTTGAGATTTACACAACCACAACAGCTAATATTATTTTAAATCCAAATACTAGAAGGGGGGAGGGAATAAATCCACAATCTCTTTTTTCAGCCTTGCACAATAGTTATTTGCTGTTCTAAATTTGATTCTTGGTGTACTTTCTGTTTCAAAGCCACCTTTCTCTTTATCAAAGGTTCAAATGAACCCCGCTCTCAGAGCTGCTTTGCAAAACAGTGAGGTCTCCTTATCTCTAAGAACAAAGCAAAGTGACCATGCTGCTTTGCCTTTCTCTGCATTGTGCCCTTCTCAGCATACTTCTGCAGAGTTTGGAAGAAAGTTGAGGAGTACCTTTCTCTCAGGAGTTTCTCAGAAAACTGAGAACTTCCTCCATCATGCTGGATAAAATGCTTTCAGGCTGCACAACTTCATAAACATGGCGGGATTAGCCACAGTATGTGCTGAAAGTGGCCAGACAATTCACCTCCTTTGTACCCTGCACCAGTCAACAGGCTGAAGTCTTCCAGCAGCGGCCCATTGCAGTTTAAGCTATCAACCCCAATCCAGTTCTCACCTCTTTGCTTCATCCAAATACATTTGGTAGTGCTTCATTCTAAGTGCCTTATACCTGAATTCTAATGTGGTTCTGAAACCTAAATGAAAAGTTTTAGTTTCCTGCAAAATAGACTTTGGTTTTGTGGAGTCCTTGGGGTTCTCTGAGCTTGGTTCTTTTCTTGCAAACGTTTCATTACCCAGCTAGGTAACATCTTCAGTGCTAAAATAGGATGGGTGATCTGTTTATATACTGTGGCCAGCCTTGCCAGTGCTGGTGGGGGTGGGGGGTTTGTTTTGCTCCTCTGGTAGTTCCTTGATTAGCATGTGTTTACTGCTTGATTGTGTGCCTGGTGGTCACCTGGTGAGGCGATCTTCTTGTCTTTTGTCTCTTTTGAATAGTATGTAGATGCTGTTTATGTGTCTGTTAATTGCTGCCTTGTCTGAATACCAGGCTTCCAAGAATTCTCTTGCATATTTGGATTTAGCTTGGTCTAAAATGCTGACAGTTTCCCAGTTAAAACTATGGTTAAGTCTGTCCATGTGTTGTGAGATTAAGGAGTTCTTATCATGTCTTCTGACTGCTAGATGGTGCTCATGGATGCGCTCTGTTAGTCTTCTGCCTGTCTGTCCTACATGGTGTTTGTTACAGTCCTTACACTGTATGTTGTAGATGACTCCTGTTTTTTCTTCTTGTGCTACTGGGTCTTTTGGTTTACTTAAGATATTTTGGAGTCATCTCCAGCAATCATCACCCAGATAAGCAAAGGTTACCACCAGGCATACAATCAAGCAGTAAACATATGCTAATCAAGGAACTACCAGAGGAACAAAACAAAACCCCCACCAACACTGGCAGGGCGTGCCACAGTATACAAACAGAGAGCAAACCCCATCCCATTCTAGCACTGAAGATGTTACCTAGCTGGGTAATGAAACGTCTGCAAGAAAAGAACCAAGCTCAGAGAACCCCAAGGACTCCACAGTTGAACCCTGAGCTACACATATTCACCTCTATTGAGACTTTGGTTTTAGCTGGATTTTTGAGCTAAACTGAGGTGGCAGAATATCCTGTGGCGTGTGTGTGTGTTTTTCCCCTTTTGTAAGTCCACTATCACATGACAGCCTCCCTTGGTGCCTTATTTGATCTAAAAAAGCCCTATGAAATGAATTCCCTTTAGGCATTTTTCTTGGGATTTAATTCAAATGCAAAAATCTAGACCTTGTAGCTGGCTGAAAAGTTATCTTAGACAAGATTAGGCTCTTACAGTTTCCCCTTGGCCACCTTATATCCAAGATAAGTAAAAAAGAATTGCATAATCCACTAATGAGGATTCCACAGAAAAACAATTTCTGGATGAGGATTAAAAAAAAACAAAACCAGAAAATCTTTGGCAGAGCAATAATCAATAACCAATCCTCATACTGCCTTTATTTTCAAATGAAAATAAAATAAAGGTAGTGAAATAAAATGGTACTTTTCCAACTCAAATCAGATGGCAGCCACTAATTTACTCTAAATATTTTCCATTGCTTTTTCAAAGCTCATGTGTGTTTTACACATTTAAAGAAACAATATATTTTTAAAAATAAGCAAAGCACAGCCCAATATTTTCAGTTCAGCTGACAAGAATACTAATTACATTATCACATATTCAGCAGCATTCAGCAGTTATTTATTCATTTGTCCTCAAGGCCTGAGATGCCTAGCAGGTCAATTCCAATAAGCAATACCGTGTGAGCCTCAGCCAATAGTATACACAGATAATTAGATGTAGAGCTGTGTGAAAAATCTTACACACAAAAGCTAAACCTTGGAGATTTGCCTTTTGACGGCTTCGTGACTGAGTGAGGAAATTTACTTGTTGCCATAAGCCAAAAAATAAATAATAAAAAAAAACCTTTATGAAAAAAAGAAGGTAGGAAGGTAAAGAGTAAAATGATCCTCTCTATATATATATTAAATGCTGAATTTTAAATGTAAGTTCTTAAAGAAAAAGTATGATACGGAAATCAATATTTAACATTTGAAAATTGCATTTCAATCAAAAGCACAACGGATGCTGAACCTATTGACATGGATCAGAAACAGATCAAATACAATATTTTATTGTTACAGCATTGAAATAGGCCTCAAACGTAGATTGTATGTAGTTGTATTCACCAAGACAGACAAACATTTTGGTTTCCGATGGCTTGCCTCTTGAAAAATCCATCTTCTTGCTTTGCTTTTATTTTTAGAACCTACATGAGTTCATTTCTGCCCTTTGAAGTGGCATCACTGTGAAGGATCGACCTTGGCCTTGTTTAGATTTCATCCTGAAGCATGTGAATTCAGCCCTCCTTTTGCAATATTTTGCAATATTTTGCTAAAATTGCATTTTTGTTTTGTCGTTCTCTTCATCTCAAAAGACATAAGGCATATTCCAAACAGCCTAGCAGGGTACTTAGTTTCAGTTTGTGAACTAAATAATATACATCTCACATTTAAAAGCCATCCATGGAGCTGAAGAACCCAATAATATCTGCAGGGTGGTGTCAAAATCTTTAGTGTGGCAGGCATGGTATCACAATTGAAGCCCACCTTTTTGAAGGTGCATTTTAAACAGGCAGGGGTTTGATCATGACATCATGCCCACCATCCTGCAAATTTTAACTTATCCAACCCCTGCACACACCCATACCATAGCCACTCTAGAGTAGCTGCTTAAAACAACATAAGGAGTTGCTGTTCAGAATGCATTTAATCAGTTTAAAACTATAGCTGCATATGTCCTCCAAAAGCCTTGGCATAAGATGAAAGATCTTTTAAAAATAACACCAAAGAATTATAATGTTTTATGTGACAGAAGAGAAAAAATGTTAAATAAGATCATAAGGAGTATATTAATTTTAATTAAAATTCTAATTAAATAAATTAGAACTAAATTAAAATTAGATTTTCCCCAACACTATTCATACCTTTGCTATATCCCAACATTTATTTTTTTTTTAAGAATGCGGCTTCTGGAATTCTACTCAAAGATTAGGTGTGATCCTCCACCCAAAATTACTATGCCCCTACAGTTTTAAATCTATTATCTGGCCCAATACTAATATAAAGTAAGAACAAGAAAAGAAAAAGAAAGAAATCAAAGAGAAAGCTAAAAGGGCAAGAAAGGAAAAAAAAGTGATAGAAAAAATGAAAAAGAAAGAAAAAAGATACAAAAAAGTAGCTTCTGGTCTTCTTTACAGCAGTTATAAGTACAATTATAAATTTATCTCTTACTCTATGATTACAACATAACTCTCTTCTTTCTATAATCTATCCTGCTAATCTTCAAAACCGTAAACCATAAGTTCATTTTTTTTCTGTTTTACACAAACATTTCATAAGGGGTTTCCAGTGAGCAATAAATGTAGATATGGCTTTTTCTCTGATCAAAGAAGACAATTTAGCCATCTCAGCAAATTCCATCATCTTTACCAACTATTCCTCCATTGTGGGTAATGCCGAATCTTTCCATCTTTGTGTATACAATAATCTTGCTGTGATTATCATATATTAAAAAAAAAAAAAGTTCCATGACTTATTTTCAACCGTTCTACCTAAATTATTTTCAAAAAAATTCTTTTAATTTCTTTTCACAATCCTCTACTATTGCTTCTTTCTGTAACATTTCATTTAGTCTCCATCTAAAAGAACTAGATTTTCTTCTATAAACCAAACTCACAGGTTTATGATCAGAAAAAGTCTTTGGTAATATCTCTGCTTTAGAAATCTTGGTAGGCAAGTTCTTTGAAATCCAAATCATGCCTATTCATGAAAGGGATCTATGTCTTGAAAAGTAGGTGTACTCTCTTAAATTGCCATTTTTCTGTCTCCATATATCATCCAGCCCTAAACTCTCCATCAAATCAAAGAAAAATGTGGTAATTTGCCTTGAGTATTTTTAATATTTTTTTCTCAGAAGTTATATCCAGTAATGGGGTGATTGCTCCGTTCCAAAACCCATCAAACACCAATTTTCATAAGAAAAATCAATTAGTCACTCCATAAGTCTTTTATAGAGTAGTACTTTATCCTCATTTGGGCATAAATTCTGAGTATCAAAGTCTTAGTCCCATGCAAATTAGCTTCCACCCCAAAAAATCCACCATGCTCATCAGTCAATACAAGTTCTGCTTTTAGTTGGGGATTTATATACAAAACCTTCCTTCCTTCCTTCCTTCCTTCCTTCCTTCCTTCCTTCCTTCCTTCCTTCCTTCCTTCCTTCCTTCCTTCCTTCCTTCCTTCCTTCCTTCCTTTTTTGTTCCTGCTGAAATAAATACTTCATCCAAATTTTTATAAATCAAATATTTTATGTCCTTTTTTTCTAATATGTGTCTCCTGAAGGCAATTGCTTTAATCTTGCTTTAATTTTTTTCAAATAATGAAATATTTTCTCTTTTGAGGAGCACTAGCTCCATTTACAGTATATTCCACATTAAGCATTTGTAATCCATAATCAAGCCAAACATTTAGAAAAATCGATACCTGAAGCACCTAGTTCAGTATCATTCCTTTCAGTTTCCTGTTGCACCTGTTGAAGTTTTTGTGTGCTCTTATCTGACACCTCCATTTGAATCTTTTCCAATTCGTCTTTAATTTTTTCTACAAACTCCCTCACCTTCTGGACAGAATTCAATCAAAACCTCTGCTGTTTAAAAATAAAAATCATACCTTCCAATTTGTCCCATCAAAATGGAATCTTTTTCTTTAATCTCTCAGTAAAAAAAAACAAAACAAAAATACTTTTTTCTCTTAGACAAGATTCTAATAGGAATTTCTTCAAAAACAGTTACATCTGTATTATCAGTCTTAGTCTTGTATTAAAATTCTGCTGCAAAACTTGCTCCTTTGTCTTCTTCTTGTCAAAGTGCACCAAAACATCCCTTGGAACATTTCTTATTCTCACCAATCTTGTATTTATTCTATATACTTTATCACTTTCTGCCTCTGTATCCTCCTCATCCCAATCCAATAAATTTGCTAAAGCTTTAATAACCTTTTCTCTAATATCTTCACTAGAATCCTCTGGGATTGCTCTAAATCTCAAACAAAATGCCTTCTCTCTCAATTCCAGTAGAGCCAGATTGTCTATTTCTCTTTCCAACTCTCTGTTTATAACTTCTGTCTTACTCTTCAGAATTTCTACTTTGTCATTAATTTGTTTTACATCTCCAGAAACTTATTTTACAGAGCTTTCCATCTTTTTAACTTCTTCTTTCATCTCCTCTTTCATCTTTACAAGCCCCTCATCCATTCTTTTTTCAAAAGCTGTCAATTTAGTATCAGGTGTTTTAGTCAGTTTAGTACCAAGTGATTTAATCAATTTAGTATCAAGTGATTCAGTTAACTTACAGCCCAGTTGCTCAAACATTTTCTGAAGCAAAACTAGTGTAATTCCTCCCTCTGCAAGTTGCTCTAGCAATCCTCTCCTCCCTTCTACTATTTTTGCTGCTTTTCTGATGGTTGCCATTATGATATTATAATCCAAAAATGAAAGTGTCTCAAACAAGGAAAAAAACTTCCCCCTTTTTTTCCTATTTTGTCTTCCTATGCCTTTAATACTTTTGTCTCCAATGGCACTCCATAGTTACAGTCAGCATCACAGTCAGCATCTCCATAGTTATAGCCAGCATCATAGTCTGGCTCATATCACCATTGTCTTTTGTTTTGTAAGATTCAACAATTGTCTACACTCTTCAATAGTAAACAAAAAACATTCCCACAAAAGTCTGGTTTGTTTGTCTGTTTTAATACCAATTTGTTCAAAAGTATTTTCACAAGAAAAAAAAAAAAACCCACCTTTCAAAGTAACTATTCCCTTTGTCCTTTTTAAACTTTCTTACATCCACTCCTTGTTAAGCTTCTTGCCAAAAGTTTTTAAATCTTTAAAACCCTTTTTTCCCTTTGTAACCAAGGAAGAATGTGGACTCACCAAGTGAAATTTTCTTATCCTGCCACTCGGAAAATCTCTCTTTAGCTTTAAATTAGTTACATCCAAAAGTGTTTAAGGAATGAGGCTCGTGCAAAACCTTGTGTCCAAATAGGCTGCATTATGGCTGTGAGCTTGATTAGAACCCCTTGATTCCCAGCCACTCAACTCATAAGCCGACTGCAAAAATCTCAATTGCAGCAGTCTCCTAACAAGAAGCAGCTGTCCAAGGTGCAAGTGAGCAATCTCACAATCTTTCCTTTTTCCAGAGAGAATTTGCTGGCCAGAATTCACTGTCTGGGCACCAATCTCTACCATAGTGCCATCCCCGTTCCTTCAGGGACATCTAGTTTGCCATGAATCCTCACTGGAAGCTCACCCATGTCACTTTTTAACAGGTCGTATTTCATCTGAGTAAGCAGATAACCTGCCTAAGGTAGGGAGATGTCTTCTAAAATCTCTGGACTATTTTCTTTTACCTAAGCCTTAAATGCTTATTCTTCTTCATAATTTCAAGCCGCAAACTCATACTTAGGAACTTTGGAGTTAGCTCCCTGACTCCAATATATAGAATTGCACTGTCAATGTAGGTTTATACAAATTTGAAGGAAGAGAAAATGCAGTTAAGCCAGGAGACATAGGATTATGAATCCATATTAATTGGGTTAACTTTAGGGGTGTGCAAATCAGGTCTGAATCACTTCAAATATTCAGAATAGGTTGGAAAATTGATTCAGTTTGGTTCAGATATCTGAAATGATTCATACTGAATTTCTCAACTGGATTCAGTTAAGTTCAGAATGAATCAGACCACTAAAAACATTTGAGCATTCACAGAAAACATCCAGATTGCTTTGAGTCAGTTCTGACATGTTCAGTTCAGTGAATGGAATCAAGCTAATGCTCTGAATCAGTTTGTATCAGTGTTTATTCACTTGGTTGATTTATTTGTTCCTTTCTTCCAGGAAAAACCAAGGAAGCTTACATGTGCATCTCTCTGTTTTTATCTCTATAACAGCAACTGTTTGATGTACAATAGGATAGGCTTAGAAAGAATGAACCCCAACCCCAGTAAATGTTCATGGCTGAGAGCAGTCTTGAATGTTGGTCTCCCTGGTCCTAAACAAACCACCTTAACAAAGTGTTGATTATTCATGGAAATCTATTAGGCATATATACATTCAGGTTGTAATGTGATAAAATTTGTAGATATAAATGAATGATTAATCAAGGGCCCATTTGTAAGAGAGATAAACCATCACTGGATCTTCATTGGATGACCATAGTGAAACCAAATACATAGATGTGAGAAAAAATGCTCAGAAAGTTCAATCATTCTCACTTTTAATCTTAAAAGAAAGATAATGATCTGTCTGGGAGGAATCTAAGAGGGAAAATAAGAAGGGTCAAACCTTTTTTGGCATACCCAGAAGTTATTTAAAACCATGTTAAAATAGAAGCTGAAATAAAAATGTATATGACAGTGACAGACTGGGAAAGGCATAAACAAGCTATGAGGAAGTCAGGGCAGTCAATGAGGGGAGTCAGAAAGCTATAAAAGGTAAGATGCCTTTCATTAAATGTATAAGCTAGTCCAAAGGAGGAAAATAAAAAGACTAGCATAAAAATAGTCACAAAACTTTAATGATATAAACATAAAGCAAAGAAACTAGGCGAAGAATTTGAGGAGTACCTTGCTAAAATAATTGAAATAATATTATTTTAAAAATGAAGTATGTGGGGCCTATTGCAATATGAAATGCTCCTGTTCAAGGTCTCAGTTTAAGGGCACTTCATTCTATTATTCATTCAGTTTTCTGTATGGCTTTCTCCCCAGTCTTCGGTCATATTTCACATACACTGAAGCCCACTCCTTGTTGGCTGGTTTATATTCTTCCTTTCTATTTATTTTTCTTTGAAACTGTTTATTACTTCTGGCAGTCTGGAAGAATCTTCATTCCCTGTCTTCCAGATCCCCCAGATTCAAATTTGTTGATTCTTGTAAGTAAGTGAAGCCATTTTAAGCAGAACAATTTGCAAATGTAGTGAGTCCAGAGGATAGTGACCAAGATTCTATGGGGCCTGGGAGGAAAAACATGAGGAGACATCACCTAGCTTGGGGAAGGAAAGAGTGCAGTGACACAAGAAAGCTGCCTTCCAGTATTTGGAGGGCTGTCATGCAGAAGACAAGGTAGACTTGTTCAATGTTTTTTTCAGAAGAAAAAGGAAGCAATGGGTTTACATTTCAAAGAAATAGATGTTAACTGTACATCAGGAAGCATTTCCTAATGTAAGATTGCTCAACAATAGCACAGACTGCCTTTGCCTCCTCTCCAATGGAAGTATTTGAACAGAGGCTGGATAGCTATTTTAGGGGGTCACTTAGTAATATATTTTTGATATTTGGGTATGGTGTTGGACTAGAGGGTCTCCAAGGCCCCTCCAAACCCTTATTTGTATGATTTTTATTATTCTATGCAGCGTCCCCTGAAATGCAATGACATGAAATCAATGGCATCTTGCACAGTGTGCCACCAATACCACCACTGTCTATCATACAATGATATAATTAACTAAATATGTGCCACATTTTCTGGGTCCTAGAGACACTCAGTGGGGTGCTGAGGCTGTGGCATTATCTCCCATGCCCTCCGCCACCTTCCCAAACTCACTACTACCCTCCACTGGTGTAGTTTAAGCAGACTGAGAATGCAGATAAGAGGCATTAGTGTCTTTGTAGCTGTGAGTATCAAAGGGTATTCCATTGATGTTGTTAGAATAGCTACTAAGCCTCCCAAGACTTTTTAAGAGTTAGCTAACTAATGGTTAACTAATGGGTCTGTGACAGGTTCTGCACAATCCTAGGACATTGTGATGTTATAACAACTAAATCACCCACATGAACTAATATCGCTCCCTGCCTTTCCATATGGAAGAAAACTTTTCCAAGTAATGTGAGAATAACAATAGGTGTTAATAGCTATGCCTGTAATTGCTACCCATCATGCTTTCAATGAATTCTGAACATGTCAACAGGAATAATTAATGAAATAAAAATATCATCCTTTCCAGCACACTGCACTTAAATCAATTTTCCATGATTTCAGTATTCAATAACCAGCTCAAAGGAGATGTGTTGGTTGTTCACAGAGAAATAGACTCAGATATTTGGCAGCAGTGAAGAAATGGGATTCTCTTGTCCCATTTCTTCTGCTTATTGCTTGGAAAAGTTCTGAGTGAGTTTATGAAACTCAGGAAAAACCACAATCTTGGGATTTTTTTGTTTAAAGGAAATTGACTTGTTCAGTTATTCTGCTTCTCCCTGTTTCATCTACCAGCTGATCTTCTGAGCTATATTTTCAGGACAAGAACTTTCAGATTTAATAGTCTTTAGGACAGGATGTATATACCTATTACCTGTTTCTTGTTTTCAATCCGTATTTCTCTTACTTTCTCCTTCCCCCCAGAAGTCCCTTCATTCTCAGCTATGGTTCATTGCAGATTGCCTCAAAACAATTACAGGATTTTTTGTTTTGTTTTGTTTTGTTTTGTTTTGTTTTTGTGTAAGTTATTTCTGAAAAAGCAAACAATCTATCAACCTACTAGGAGTCTTTGTGCAAGGAAAAGAGGAGGATTAATTTTCTACACAGTTCCATAAAGAGATTGTTTTCTTATGTCTGATACCTATTACTATATTTTGATCAGCACTTAATAAAAAAAATGCAGCTTGCTGTTTTAGTCTCCTTGTACATCAGGTGTTGACAAATATTGTTCAACCTCCAATACTGCAGAATTAATAATTTGTTTGATTTTAGTGGATGTAATGCATGAATGTCAAAATTACTTGGTGTGAGAAGCATGCAAAAACAGAACCTACACTAGTTAGCAGTTGTTAGTAAGGAAGACTTCTGCAATAGCATTTTGATGCCAAAAATATTTTTCCAATATTAAATTTTTAGAACTGTGTTTCTGTTAGCAACTGGCTTCAGAACTGTACTTTTATTAGCATCTAACAATGAATGCCATGGCAGACTTAATCAGTGAGGACTGGGGTATTTAAGCCAGACAAAATCCAGCTCCTTAAGGATATTGCCAAATTGTGCTGACAATGACAGTTAGGATTTAACCTTTCCAACAATCCTGCTAAGAACTCTTAAAATCTCAGAATTTCAAGCAAGCACTGTCAAACTTCATGCTGATGAGGAATACTGGGAGTGATAGTGACATCATATCTGAAAGGCACGAGAGTGATGTAACTCTGTCTCAGTTGAATTTGCCCTCATAGATACTTGGCACATATCCACAATAATTTGATCAGAGGAGAGTGTAGCATTGGCATGGGAGGGAATAAGCCCCAACATGAGCTGTGTTCTGACATTAGAACAACTGGTAAGCCTGTTATCAGTTCTACGCATTAGTAATGAATACATCACTTAAGTGGAGTTTCTCAAATATTTAGCTCCCATGAGATTTCGTTTCTTCAGTTGTCTGATTCTTCTTCTTCAGTACACAGAAAATCATTAATTTATTACAGTTGACTTCTACGGAAATCTTCCATACATTCCTTGGGTTCATATTGTTTTTTGGATTGACCTTTAGGTTATATGACATGAAAATGCCAACTGGTAGAAGTGAAACAGGAGTAATTTAAAAAAGAGTAAACAATCAAATGAACAATCTAGAAATTGTATGTTAACTGACCAAGAGTTGCTCAGATTAGCAGTAATGGTGCTTTTCTAGAAATTAATTTGCTCAGCTATTTGGACCAACAATAGCAGAAGTCAGCTAAATGGTCAGATTTCAGTTTTGCAGTTCAGATTCCATCTTTGAAAATCCACTGAACCATCGGTATGTCTCAAAGCTTCACATTTGGGCCTGAAGCAATGTGGTGTAAGGTTTTTTTTTTTTAATGACACCATTTCCAATAAACCTGCAATTGTGTCCCTCTCGATCTGGCAGTGAGTCCTATTGACCTCAAGGGAACTTAACGCTGAACAGACATAGGCTTGCAGTGTTGATTTGACCCTGTTTTCTGAGAAATTGCTGGCTGTTGTGAAGGAAGATTTGCTCTGCCATGTTCACAAATTAAATTCATATTGAAAAGTCAGACAGTGCAACTGTATCTCATCTGTATCACATATGTAAGTAAGAATGCCTTAATGATGGAGTTACTCTCTTTTTAATTTGGAACTGAAAGTGGCTCAGTTGAGGAAAAAAGATCTGTTTCAGAAAGTTCTCTCTTGGCTTGTATATGCTGTCTCCTGCTTATGACTGATTAGATTATTCCTGACAATCAAAGTTCTCAAAACCAAGCCTAGTAGAAACCTTGAAAATGTGACAGTACCACCCATTCCAAAAAAACCTTTTCTCAAGGACACAAGTTCTTTGTCTGAAATAATAATAATAATAATAATAATAATAATAATAATATCAAATTATTTCAAGAAATGATTGATTAAAGCATACTTAAACAATATATAGAAAGAAGATATCCCTCAAGTAAAAGGTCTTGCTTATGAGATCAGATTATTCAGCAAACAGTTATCACTGGGAACTTCACTATGGAAAAAGGACTAATCTTCTGAACAGATGTCTACCAAACACTTGAAACTGCTTGTGTATGCTAGTCAGCCTGATGACTAATGGGGCATGTGTAGGATTTCATTTTATATTCCATGACAAAGTACTGGTAGGAATGAAATTGTCTGGGTTCGTGGAAGATGCTCAATTCCAAATCCAGACTAACAAAATTCAATTACTGTGTTCACATAGCATGCTATGGCCAAGTGACTAAATCATATTATGATTAGGTTCATACAAAATGCTAAGACAATGGCTGGATTCCCACAACATGTTGAACTACTAACTCCCCAAACCCATTTTAGTCTAACATTGCACAAACCTGACCATGACACTTATTTAGAATGTATAATTTTATTCTACCCTTTAGCTGAAAAGTCTCACGCTGCACTGTGGGAGTTTGCTGGATTCTTCCATCTGCCCTATTCACCCCCACAAAAACCAGTTCGAAGTAATCCCCCTTGGTGGTGAAGGTGGCAGTCCTCCTGGTCCAGGTGTGGCTGTGTGGCTGGTGCCTTTAGCTGCTTCTCTCTCCTGTAATACATGGATCTGTAGGTAATATATTGTCAGATTTTTTGTTTGTTTGTTTCAAAAAGGGATGGCAAGAGAGAAATGACTGAGATTGCTGCAGCCTTGAAGTGTGCAACCTGCCTCGCCTCTTTTAAACTGCAGTGGAATAATGTCCTCTAAATTATATTCCCTTCAGTTATAGTGGCAAAACTCATGCATTTCATACATCAAGAGATCTTGTGGAGCTTCCCTTGAGATTTTGTGATAGACTGTTGCATATCGAGGCCCATCTCTCCCCAGGAAATAATGACCCTGGCCGTGGTAAAATATTTTATCAGTGCAGCATTATCTCGAGATAATGGCACTATTAATGCTTGTCACCGCTGTATGCTTCCTGTAATTTGGTTTGCTTTTTTACTGCTGTTCAGCACTCTGCAGAATCGCTTGGAGTTTATCACAGTCTCCCACACCCGGGACTATTCTGTGCTCCAGGATGCACTGTATAAACCTTCACACTGACATTGGCTTGTGGCATTTCGAGGCAATCTCTCCCTCCTTTTTGCCCCAGAACCTAGTGTTTTTTGCAGGGTTTTTTTTTAAGGTATGTGATAATTAAGCCCCTCAACATTTACCTTGTCCAATCTGTATTTCCTAGATCCTTATACAAGCTGTTTTCTTCATTTATTGTTCAGCTGATTGCTCTGTCAGCAACTGAGAGAAAACATAAAGCAAATATCTATTTAAAACAATTAAGATAAATTAAAAGCCTCTTTGAAAAGGTGCACGTTAGAGGCTTTTTAAAGCAGAGCAAAGAAGTTAAGCAACTCAATTTAACAAGATGAAATCAGGTGATGTTGAAATTATAGAATCATAAAATGTAAAGGTTGGAAGGGACTTTGGGAATTATCTAGCCCAATATTGCTCAACCTTTTTTCATCTGTGGCCCCTGCCAACGTTATTTTTCTCCTGTGGCCCCCCTGTCCATGTCCCATTACCAGACAAGGACATGAGACAGTAATTGGTGTCAACAAACAGTATTTGCAGTTTAATACATTTTGCTTTTCTGTGCCCCCCTTGGCACATGCCATGGCCCCCTGTTACATGTTTTTCACCTGTGGCTCCCTTGAAATATCCTAGGGCCCTCAATGGGCCATATGGCCCCCAGCTGAGAAGTGCTGATCTAGCCCAACCTCTGGACTATGCAGAAATCTTCTACTACAGAATCATATAGCGACTATTTATTATACAAATTGGGGTGTAATGTTGTGTAGAATTCATGCTGAGTGTTTGTCTTCCACTTCCTCCTCCCAGCACTGAATA
This sequence comes from Python bivittatus, assembly GCF_059951505.1. Classification (NCBI taxonomy): domain Eukaryota; kingdom Metazoa; phylum Chordata; class Lepidosauria; order Squamata; family Pythonidae; genus Python; species Python bivittatus. Next base: position 18,750,592 of record NW_028277075.1, on the reverse strand, counting down.
TACAGTCTTCAAGATTTGTTCTGATGAGTTATTTATAGCTAAAAATCTCCCACATTTGGCCCAGTTTGGATAGTTATAGGTGTAATTGACAAATTACAAATAATACCCCAAATCCAAATAGCATACACCTGAGGGTTCTTAAAATCCATAAAACTATTAAAATCAATTTCACAAAATCCATCCTCCCTGGCATTGTTACACACGCTGCTCCCAGGTTCGGCTTATGGTCACTCACTCACACACTCACAGCCTGTTGAGGCACATGGATCTTGTCAGCCCCCCTTGCTTTCTACCTGGGTTTCCAGAGAGGTGCGGCTGGAGCAGACAGACACACAGCCCTGGTCAACAGCGGGGAAATAATTGGGGATACACACAAATCACTTCCAACCGAACACTGAGGCACAAGAGGTTCTTTGTAATACACGAAGACCCAGTGAATTTAAAGTAACAGCAAAACTTTACTGGTTGCAAGGTATATTTGCTCTTCCTCATACACACACAGACACTTACCCACGTCCTTCCCAACTAGGCTGCCAGGCACTAGCTAGAGGGACGGAAGCCGCCAAGTCGGGATGACTCAGATGACCAAGACGACTCAGACGACCCAGAGTGAGCGGGCCTCGGGACCCCTTTTATCCCCAAAAGGACAAGTTGATGGGATTGGGGTGAGGGCCTCCATGTGCTCAGGCCCAACCTCCTCTTTCTGGTTCAGGTCATGTGCTCAGGCCCAACTTCCTCTTTCTGGTTCAGGTCCTTTGTTTTTTCCTTAACGACTTGCTTCCTTCTTATCTACCTCCCTGAAGGGATCTCATAGATAAGATTCCTGGCTTTTGTCCTCTCTTACGTGCCTGCTTCATCTTTAGGTTATGGCAGCTTCAGCCTAGTCTCACAGCATCCCATTTAAGCAATAGTCTCTTATAAAAATCCTCAGAAATTATCCATTAAAAATTACTAATTAAAAGCTCTGTGGAAGAACTCCATTTTGACTGCCTTCCTAAATGCCATCAAGGAGGGTTCCAACTCTATCTCCAGGGATATTTTATTCCACATGCGTGGAACATAAACTCAAAAATACTATGTTCTTGCCTCCCTTCCTATATCTATGTGTCTGAGGGTGTTCCCAGTTTGTGATGAATGCACTGCACAAGTTAGTTTTACTTGGAGGAGGGGATCCTGTAAGTAACAAAGCCATAAAGGACTTTATGGGCTAAAGCCAATTTTTGAATTGGAGTTGGAAGTTCACCAGAAGCCAATGCGACACTTGCAGTCCTTTCTAAATAGTCTTCAAAGGCAGCCTCAGGCAGACTGCTTTGCAACAGATGATTCTAGAGTGGATTAGAGCATGGGTAAACTGTTGACAGGGGCTCATGCTCCAGAAAAGCTAAAACTAGTCACAGTGGGGCAAAGGCTTCCCCAGCCCTGGGCTCAACTTGCCTATCAATCAGGAGCTGTGAATCTAGGCAATCTCTAAGTTATGTACCCACTATTTCAGAGACAGAATTTCCCTGGTCAGAGGTATCACTGAGGCATATAAAAAGCATAGGAGAGAGAGAGAGAATGAGAATCCCTCCAGCACCTTTCAAGAAGGCAACCACCCAGAAGGCCTATCTACCCTCATGACCATCAATTGACACCACTTGCTACTGTAAAACAGTACCCCTTTTTCTAACTGTCACAGGCAGCCCAGAAGACACCATGGTTAATACTACTGAAGGATGCCAAAAGGATCCTTCCCATATCCTCCCCATATCCAGGCCTGGATGAAAGTAATCTACCAGAGTGACTAGTATATTTTCCATCCCATCCCCATGGTCTGAATCCTGACTGGAAGAGATTTAGACAATCTGCAACTCTGTCAACAACGTTCCCCAAAAAAGGGAGGGATGGAGATTGGGAATAATTGTATTGTATTACGGTAACAATTGTAAGTATTACTGAAGTGTTGGGATCAGCACTTTTTAATTTGTTTACAAATGATTGGAAGTCATAGGCTTTTAAAAGGCCATGAAGACCCCCGAAGCATTGGGCTAGGATGGGGTTGAGTCAGGGATCAATAGTATGGGTGGTCTGGTACTAGTGGGAAGGGTTTGATCTGTTTCTACATTGTTGTTTTTCTTGGTTGGTGTGAGCTGCTTAGGATCTCTATGAGGCCATATAAGATCTATATATTAATTAATTAATTAAAAAATAAACTTTTCCTTACAGTAATATTATATAAATCTATTGCTAGCCTTTCTCTCATATCCAGCTCAACTCAAGAAGACAGACACAAGTTTTAATCAACCCACTTCTATACCAGGGCAGATAGCTATTTTTGGGGGGCGGGGGGGGGCGGGGCTCTCTTTCTTTTCCTCTATCCATTCTGAGACTGCTTTACAATTTTTTAAAAAATGATATTCTTTTACAGTCTTAATGTAAGAGTGTGGAGGTTGCTAATACCGCTTTTATTTTTTCTGTTACATTTCATTCTGCATCCTTCCATGATGGCTCTTACTTCCCACTCACATTTAGATTTTGTCAGCTGAATCACGAGTTTTCCATAGTGATCATATCACAGGTACCTTCTTTTGGTTGTACTGATCAGAATTGCTTATATGTGCTTAAAAGACTTTGCCTATCAAAGCTGATGCATAAAAGAAAGGTTGAAAACTTTATTATGGTCAAACACTAGCAACAAAACTTGATGTAACTAAAAGTTTCAAATGTTCACTATTTCATATGATGTTTGGGGTGAAAAACTGACTAAAATGTCCTCCTGCTCTTCTGTAAGTAGAGGCATTTACTTCAATAAAAGCCTTTTTGCTGCTTATTGGATTCTACCCATTATGCTTTTAACTGGAAAAAAAAATTAAGTGAAATGTTGGAAGAGCTTAAGTAGCTAATTCATAAAAATACAGCTCAAGCCAAGAACTAACTAGAATCACATTGCAAGGGGCCTGGCTTCAATCAAATAATGACACAACTGGAAAAAAAAATTAAAGCAAAGGGTGATGTAATTGTTATGAGTCAAATAATATACTGTGTGCACTTATTATGTGCAATGGATTGTCCCATAACATTTATTGGACTTCATTTAAATATTCCCTTCGTTTTAATCAAAATATTTCATTTCTTAACTGATAACATAGAAAACAAGGCCATTTTTGAATATTCCAAAAAATCTTCAAATACAATATTGCATGAAAGACTGCTCCAGGGGCGCTTAATGGCTGGAGAGTAGGCAAATAAATTCTATATGTATGAGCACTTGCACCTTCTTTCCCATAAGTTAAGAGGCCAAATGGCAGTGGCAGCTGTTATGGGGAGCTTCTTTACTCCTTAGTCTTGTCCATCTACACCAGATTGTCTCATCTCATTGGCAGCAGCTTTCTGTTGTTTTAGGCATGGTTCTTTCCCATCTTTTTAACAAATGATGCCAGTCTGAACCTTGGACCTTCTTTATTCAAGTCATATGCCCTGCTAATCAGCTAGTCCTGCACTGTTATTAAATTTTACACTAATACTGCCAAAACAAGTGTAGTATCTACACATGAGTGGTGTTTAATAGAGGTCAGTTCAAGTAAATTTGTCAACTGCTTAATTCTGGCATTTATGCACAAATACTGTGAAGCAATAACCCAGAGAATGGGAGAGTTGTTTGCAACATGCTATCCAGCCCATGTGGAAGCCCCCTAAATGATCTGTAGATACGGTTAGCTGCAAAGGCATCTGAGGTCAAGATGAGGCAAGGGATGAACATTAAAAGGGACATGGCTTTGTTCACATGGCTGCAGCCACCATCTAGACTTTTTTGAGCTTCCCACCCAACTTCCATGGGTATCCCTGGTTAGCTGGATGGTGCATTAATCTCTTATTTCCCATGTTTCTCTGGATTCTAAGTATACCCATAGATGTCCACTTTGCAGGGAAGAGAAAGAGGGCTCTGCTGTATAATTAATGTCCCATATACGCATGGCAAGTTATATTCATCCAAGAATCATGCTGTCAACGTATATATTTGTCTACATATGTCTGTATTAGCTACAGGTCCCTTTAGAGGAGTCAAATCAAACCACATACATTTCTCATTAATCTTTGCAATGGTTCTTTAAGTTGCTTAAAGGATGAGATACTGAAGCTAAGGATGGTATATTCCCTAAATCCACTGAGTAAATTTTTATCTGATATTAGACTTGTACTTGACATTTCATAGCTTGGTCCCATAGTTCTTGGGCAGTGTAACAGTAAACATAATTTTCTCTCTTAACTTGATACTTTCTGTCTTAAAATGTAAAAAAGTTGATTTCATATTGGCATTATTGCCATTGTATAAATTTTACTCAATTAATTAAGTACAACAGAAAAATTCAAGAAGTAATATATAAAGACTTATTTTCCCAAGGCATACAAATATTAGATATACTGTAAATTCTATAACACATTGTAAATAGAAATCAGACAGAAATGAGAATACATTGATGCATGCATATACACTCACACACTCACACACAAACACACACACACACACACAGGTCAGGATATTAAATGTGCTTGTAGGAAACCCCCTATTACTCCATTATTATACTGCAACCTTGTAATCATTTTTTTTCTAGCTTGCATCCAGGGACAATCACAAGTAACAAAAGTCATACTATATATGAAATATATTAATGTAATGATAGAGGCAACATAAAATTAAATACAGCAGAGTAGAAATTAGGTCCCATTTCCCTCATCCAGAATGGGTCTGTATTGAAATAATTGCTTAACCCCACTAAGATGCTGAGTCAAATTTATTTCAAAATTGAGTTTATATATATTTTAGACAATAGTATCCTAGATGGACTGCAGTAAGCAGGGCATCTGCAGGAAGGCAAGGGAGACAAATGATGATGCATTATATAATGACATCATCATAGAAATGAAATGATTTATATATGTACATCTGACGCTGAGATGGAGATACATCATAGTCACATTTGATGATGTTGTAACTGCCTCTTTGGTGTCACTTTGGTGTTATCCTGGTTTGCCAGAGGTGCTGATGGCAATAGGTTATGTCTTAGGGAAGGTATGAGCAACCCACAGTTCCCAAACAACATGCAACCCTCCAATGACCTATTTGTGGGGCATTTGCATCATCAACATTGGCAGCAAAATAGAATTATTAGTGCCATTTGTATTTCTTTCTTCTTCTTCTTCTTCTTCTTCTTCTTCTTCTTCTTCTTCTTCTTCTTCTTCTTCTTCTTCTTCTTCCTCTTCCTCTTCCTCTTCCTCTTCCTCCTCCTCCTCCTCCTCCTCCTCCTCCTCCTCCTCCTCTTCTTCTTCTTCTTCTTCTTCTTCTTCTTCTTCTTCTTCTTCTTCTTCTTCTTCTTCTTCTTCTTCTTCTTCTTCTTCTTCTTCTTCTTCTTCTTCTTCTTCTCTCCCTCTCTCTCTCCAGGGTAGCAATTGAAGAGTGTGGAGTCTGGGAGGCAAATCATTTTTATTCCGATCCTTCACAGTCTCCACCCCACTGTCCACACAAAATGAGATAAAGTACATGATTAACATCACAGCTAACAAATCCCTTTTATAGTCCTTTGTTCACCTTTCTGTCCACCACAGCTTCCTGAGTGAAGCAGTTCAGTGGTGCAGCCAGAAGATTGGGCAGATAGTAAGAGCAGAAAAAGAATTAGCAGAGACAATATCTTCTGCTTCTGTTATTCTTTGAGATGAATACTTAAATACTTTGTTTCACTTTTTCCCCATAAAGATTTTTTCACATTCATCCTGCTTATGAAAACAGTTGCACATTTTGATAAATTATTATCAAAAATAAACAGCCAAAGAACAAAATGAATTTGATAGATATCTGACCTGGCCAGAAAAGCTACTACAAGGGGGTGGCTGTCAGGGAAAAAAAAAAGGCAACCTTAATTTAGTCCCACAAATATGGCTGAGCTCATAGAAATTCAAACTGAGACTTTTCAGAGACAAACATTCAAAACCTCGTACATTGGATTTTTACAACTCATTTACCTTTATGTTTATGAATATGCAAGCTTTGCATATTCATTGCAAGCTTTGGTGAGTTCTTACAAAAAAGTTAAGGAAACAAAATTCTCATCTGTATATTTCAGGGAAGTAAAAAGAATCACTTACTGCAACCTGACAATCTTCACACAATCATTTCTGATAAGCAGCCAGCAACTGGAATACAGATGGAATTAACCTGAAAAAGTTTCATAACCATAAACTGTTTTAAAATTATCTGCCCCCTTTTTATTTTTAAGAACAAGGTGATATGACCCAGTTTAGCACACCAGATAAGCATCTTGGCTCAGTGGACTTATTACATGGCCTTGGCTATGAACTACTTTGAAAATTTCGGGGAAAAAAATAGGTCAGGGTGGGCAACCTTTTGGCATCTGGGGATGCACTTCATAAAATCATGTTATGGGAAAAGCTACAAAAGACATAGTGGTAAAGTGAAGACATCAGCAGCAGGGTGAAGGTTTGAAATATTCAACATTTTTTTTTCATTTGTTCTTTCAAGTTAAATGAATGCCTTAAACCTATTGGAGGCATAACACTGTATTTATGTCATTGGTCAAACCCACAGACAATTGCAGTGCTCTTATTTCAATGGCCCAGCTTTGGCTGAGCATAACAAAGGGAAGTGAGATACACACAGACATAGACACACACACATATTTTAGTTAAAAGTATTTGAAGTAGTCTGAATAGTAATGCTTCTTCAGTTGAATTACGATTGTTTTACCTTGGAATTCCAAATATGCATTTTTTCCCATAAAATGAAGCAAGCTGAAATAGAGATTCTGTCTCCAGTTTACATAAGGAAAGAGAAAAATTAGTCAAGAAATATAAATCAAAAGCCACCTTGGATGCATAGGCCGAATTGAATACATTTTTGTTAAGGTTGGAATTTCACATACAGTTATAAAACATAAAAGGTTCTGTGGTATGTTTTATGAATGAGACCGAATACATGCAGTATAAAGATGTGAACAGAATATAACTGCCTATCTCTGAAGCTTTATTTGAGATTTTTACTCAGTGAATTCCTATAATTGAAGAGATAGCTGCTTTGCAATTTCAGCCATGCTTTACTTCTCAACAGTCATTACTGCTTATTAAAATGTTTGCTATTGGAAGTAAAAAAAAAAAAAAAAAAGCTTTAATGCACAGAAATAGAGGAAAATTAAATACAAACTAAAAAGAAAAGAAAAAAAAGAATTTAAAAAATCCAAAATATTTCAGATAAGTAAAAAAACAGTTTTATTTTTAAAGATAACATTCAACTTTGACCATGTAGAACAGTGTTTTTCAACTTGTGGAAGATGTGTGGACTTCACCTGGTGGCTGGGGAATTCTGGGAGTTGGAGTCCACACATCTTAAAGTTGCCAAGTTTGAAAAACACTGATATAGAGTAATATTGGTTAGAGTTTCCATTATGTTGATGGATTGCCAATTCACAAAGAAAGACTGCACACATACCATTGCTCCTAGACTTTAAGTCCTGGGTGGCATTTTCTGTCTACATAAAAGAATAGTCATTGCTACCATCCTCAATAAATCCAGTGTTCTTCACATATTGATAAATTCCACATTGTCAGGCTATAACTCAAGATGACATTGACATCTTTAAAACCCAATCCTCTTCCCATGAATGTATTAAGAAACTTATGAATATTAGATCAAACTGCAACAATAGTAAGACAGTCCCATATCATACATGTAAATATCCAGGATTGTAAATGACAACCAACACTTTCTGAATATTTTCTGTGTCAAAGAAGCCTGAAGAATATGTTACTGAATTAGATTTAAGAACAAATTCTTTTTTTACTAAAAGGAATTCTCATTCTTGCAAAGATAGCTGCTATTCAATTTGAATAAGTTAATATTTTGAGGGTATTTGAAGGACCACCTCTCCCTGGTTACATCTACCTATCCCATCAGATCCAGCAGGAGAGGCATGCTACGGGTCACATCTACCAAGGAATACCATCTGACAGGACCCAGAAAAAGAATCTTTTCTACCATGGTGCCATTCCTTTGGGACACCATTCCCCCAGAATTTAGGTTGGCCTCTACCCTTCTGGCTTTCAGGAAGACTCTGAAGAAATATCTCTGTGACCACGCTTGGGGGTCTGGTGGTGAGTCTTCCCAAGGATTGCATGGAATTTGATGTATTGATTGTACTTACCTGCTGGTTATGATTATGTTTTGTACTTAGTCAGGTTTTTAATAGTGGTTTTAGTATGATTGTTTTTATTTACCATTTTTATTATCCTTGTTGTTTTTTTTGTTGTGAGCTACCAAAATCATATATATGAGATAGGCAGCTACACAAATTGAATAAGTAAATAAATAAATAGATAATTCTTCAAACCATCACTATCGTAATGTTTAAAACATTCAGGTTTCCATCCAGTGCTTGTCACTCCTTTTCCTAGGAAAACTCCATTCATTTTTTCCTCTCCACAATATTTTTTTTTCTGTATTCCAAATCCATTAAACATGCTCAATCCACTTTGAACTTGTGTGTGTGTCCAATTGTCCCTTACTGTTATTATTATTATTGTTGTTGCTGCTTTTTTTGCAAGCCCTTGTCTTCCTAAGCCCTCTGATATCTTGATACCTTTGGCTATTTAATGATCAACCCATGGAAAATGAGTAAAATACATAAATTTATAGGATGTATGAGGCTGTCTCCTGCAGCAATTTCTCAAATGCTTATTTTCACTCTTTGCAACAGCACATATGGCAAAACTGCAGGAATAATTACCAAAGTAATTTGAACTGTATACTTTAACTACAGGTAGTCCTCCCTTAACAACCACAATAGGGACTGTAAAGTTGGTTGTTAAGCAGTGCGGTTGTTAATTGAGTCACCACGTGACTGAACCCAATTTTACGACCATTTTTACAACAGTGTTAAGTGAATCACCGTGGTCATAAAGCGAATCCAGCTTCCCGAATGGACAGTTTTTGCTGGAAACCAGCAAAAAAGGTCGCAAATCACAATCATGTGACTGCAGGGTGCTGCAATCAGTTGTAAATGCAAGCTGGTTGCCAAGCGCCCAACTTGCGATCATATGACCGCAAGGGTGGTGTGATTGTTTGTTACAGTCGTAGGTGCGAGTACAGGTCATAAAGCACTTTTTCCAAGGCTGTCGTAACTTTGGACCATTGTTAAATGAACAGTCATTAAGCAAAGACTACCTGTATTTAAAGTTGCTAGAGGGTGTTATAGTGCATGTTACTAAATGTTATTAAAGTACGCCAATGGGCGCATTCCAAGACCTACAGTATGTTGCCTAACTATTGTAGAAGACTGTATCATGTTGAAGGAGAACCAGCAGCAACAGATAATATGCATTGTGTCACATTTGTATTTTGCACAAATAGGTAAAACAGGAATGGAACAGCAAGAAATATCCCAAAGCAGCAAGTCCAATTTAGGCATTCTCAGGGTGTGCTAATTTGAAATTGAATGAACTTTAATTTAAAATTAAAACAACTTTCTCCACACTGGGGCTTATAGCATAAAATATATATTATATTGAGTAAACAGACATAGGACTGCACTTCTAAATATTAATTTTATTCAGACTGCTACTTATTGTTATACAGGGTAGACGTACATAGGATCGGAGTGTTCATTTCTTAAACTATTATTATATATTTTTATAGTTTTTATGCTACTGTTGGCCACAAATTGTGGTTTTCAGCCCAGCCCTTTAACCCAATGAAAGACTGGACTCGAGAAACTCAGTTACTCATTTATTAAGGTACCTTAGTATTTGAGGACTTCTTCCCAAGAAGAGAGCCCCGAAAATAGAAAGCATAAATCTTTTATACCTTTTCAAAAACAGCATCATAATCAGAGGTTACATGACTGGTCACATAGTTGAGCATGTGTACTTAATAGCTAACATCCCATAATCATCACACCTTTTCAAACCATATATTTCTGTGTCCATGACGACCGGTGATTTTCTGTATCTGGCACACTTAGTGTTTTAGAACATCTTTATTTTAGGCTTTATCTGAATACACATCTACATCTCTGTTCCTGTTCTTCTGCTAGCTAACTTCACACCTGATCAATATCTTCCTGTTTCAACTCTTTTGCAAACTTAACCACAGAGCTTGTTGGCATGTTCTGTTGAGGGGTGCAAGTTCAATAGTTTATGACCCCAGTCTGACTCTAACTCTATCAATTAACTCCAATTTTGCTGCCATCACTACCTACTAACTACTAATGGCTTGGGATTGAGAACAGAAAATATCTGGGGACAAGCCATTTTCATTCATAATCTTCAACCCTATCTAAATGTATGGGTCTCTGTTTTGTAACGGTATGACATCAAAAAGACAAAATGCCCAACACGATGCAAGTATGAATGGGCAAAGCTTGCACTGTGATGAAATGACACACATTTTGTCACTTGTCCTCACCCAGTCCCAGACACCTACAGCCAAACGCCTTGAAATCACATTGCTGACATTCAACTTTTTTGGCACCAAACATCAGTAGTGTGATTTTTGTCCTTTTTTGCATTATGGGAAATACTTACTTTAAACAAATCCAATTTACTAATCTGAAGTTTCTAATTTAAAGTGGTTTGTTGCCAATTAATCAGGAAGAATTATGTTGGTCATGTTGAGCGGAGATTATAGGAACCAAAATCCAGCATAATTTGAGAGCATCACGCTGAAAAAAATCTATAGTCAATATAATGCTTTGTTCTTTTATGGTATCCATTTCAGATTTGCTATTACATTGGTCTATTGTAGGTAGATCTTAACACTGCTGGCTTGGTTTGGAATCTAACTTTTACAACACTAATAATGAGGCAATAAAATCACCAGACAACTTTGAATAATGCTTTCACAAGTAAGAGAATATTGCCTTTGTCACCACTCTGAATCCTTGTGCTGACTTTCAGTATTGCTTTTCTCTCCCTTCTTTTGTCAACTTGTTGGCCTTAATAAATCATTGCTCTTGACCTCTTAATTACAAATCCCTGGAGTGTCAAGATCTACTTTTGTCCTCTGTGGCATGCCAATTGGCTCCTACTATCTTAATGATGCTTCTTGCTTTGTTCACAGTTTGATTCTTTAGAAGTCGACATTATCATAAGTTCTTGACAGCTGGAATGTGTTTATCATTTGATGTCCAAAACCCACTGGAGTCCTCAAGGATATTTTAAATTCTTGTCTATCACTTTTTTCTTCACTTATTGCACATTAAACACAAAGGTTGACAAAGTCATGTTGTGTAGAAGTGGGGAACATGTTTCCTACTCTGTTATTTTATACTGTCCCATGGAATTAGTTACAATATGCATTAAAAGCTTTCTAGAAGGAAATTAATTAATATAAGGGCACTTCTACATGGCACCTTTTCCACTGGCTAGTTCCATCAAACCATTTGGAAGCAGATTGTCTGTTGTCGAGCCTATCAAGTCAAACAAACAAGCAGCCTGGACCATAGAGAACAGATAGTGAACTCCATCAGCCAATCAATATTTTCCCTGTAGCTGAGCAATGGAGGAGGAGGAGGAGGAGGAGGAGGAGGAGGAGAACTGTGCCATTGCTACAAAGGCTTTCTGCAAATACCTCAAGCCTTATTTTAGGAGGCTTTGTCTAGGTAAAAGGATGCCATGAGAACAAGTGGGCAACTCAGTGCTTTACCTAATCCCAGTAACAATGGTAGCATGGAGCAGCAGTGGCTGAGGTGGAAGAGAGGGGCAATATATTCTTAAAGTGCCTGGAGATGGAGAACAGGAATAGAAAGGAAGAGATGGGATGATCTCTTCCATACATTCTAAGCTATAAGTGGGGGGAAAATCGAAGCTTGGAGCCAGGAGGTGGGATGAGGTAATGGATTGCAGAGGTCTCCTGTGGAATTGCCCAAAATCAGAGAATGTTCATCAGCTATGTATACATTATCCCTTCTAAAATATGATCCAATATCAAACATTTTTTTTAAAAAGGCAGACATGAGTATTGAAGGAGGAAAATATTATTCAAATTGAAAAGCAGCTATTTTTCAGATATATGTACTAATTATTTTTAATAAGCATTATAAATAAAGCTTTAGAGACACACAACAATCCTATATTGTTCTCTCTTCCATGTAGCATGTAACAGAGGAAAAGTGTCAACCTGAATTTCTGTGCACTCATTAATATTTGAGGAACTAAATGACAGGGATAATAACTGCAACTGGGCCTTTTTGGTGGTGGGCCTTGGCTTGGGACCAACATGTCAGTTACTTTGGGATAGAGGCTGCTGTTTCCATCCGCACTGGAGTGGAGGAGCCAGATGAGGGCTCAGCCCAGGCAACCTGGCCATGGGAGTGATGTGGATCACCAGCTGGAATCATGGTAGCAGTGGTGCTGGTGGCAAAGCAACATGGATGGGTGTGTTCCCTGGAGATTTTGGGTCCAACAGTGAGGTTGTTGGAGGACTCTGATGGGCTGTCTTTGGATGCCCTTGGACTGGGCTATAGATCTCCTGGGTAGGCTAAATCCTTCTATAGATCTTCTGGGAGAAGACCATGCAATCTTTTTCTGGGAGCCACTGGCCTGGCAGAAGGGAGCTGGACTAGGGTTGTGGATGCTACTCTGCCCTTGAATAGGGACTGGTGTGTGGTAGTAGAGAGATGGGTATTTATTTATTTTTATTTGTCTAATTTATATAGCCAATCATCTTACAAAGCCAGTGACTCTGAGTGATGTACAATGGAACCAAAACAGTTAATAAATATCTAAAAACATTATTATTATTAATTATTACAAACATTAAAATTATAAAAACAGAGCTAACATGAAAATATTTTATTTGTCTAATTTATATAGCCACCCAGGGTATGTAAGTACTGGGAGTTGGATGTGGGAATCTGGAGACCATGTTTCTTTGGGACCTCATGTGTTGGGGCCCTAAATGATTAGGTACAGGTCATAGTAAGCCCCCTGTGATCCCAGTGCTCTGGCACTGCACCAGTTCATCCCTCCATTCCTTGGGGAGTGGGCTATATTGTGCTACTTAGGGCTGGGAAGTCCCATGGATGAGAATTTGTGGGAATGAGGGCAGCCTGGTCACCAGTGGTAGTAGGGGTTGGGGGGTAGTATTCAGGTGCCAGTGGGGAAGACTCTAGGTGCTGGACTTACCCTCACCTTATTTTTGTGGGTTTGGGTAGTATTTGGTTTGTTTAGAGGGGGCTGAGTACAGAGGTTGTTGGTGGTATGTGTGTTGTGGGATTGGCATGAGAGGTTTTTACTTAAATGCTGTTTGGGTTGATTAGAAAAGGGGGTTAGCTGTGTTTATGGGAAGGAAACAACTACCTATGTTTGATTATTATGGAGCTTGAAGTGAGGGGAAAAAGGGGATACATCTACTTTATTCTGGAGATGTTGGGCCAAGGGAGGTATATATGGGGGAGTAGGGGGTGGGATTGCCAAGTTGACTGTTCCAGGGAAGTAAGATCTCCAACTGTGGTGAGCTCCTTTTCTGACTTAGCAACCTCATCCTGGACACACGGTGATTTGGTTGTCAGGGCAACTGGCCTCAGAATGTTGCTGGTTAATGCTAACTCTCTCTGCAAGACCATGTCCATACATGATCTGGTGGTGGATGAATGGGCAGACCTGGATGAGTGAAGGAGACGTATGCTTCTCTTGGACATTTGTCTAGCTGGGTGCTTTTGGTGGGAGACTGGAATGTCAGAATTGGAAATATAAAAGAAGAAAATGCAGTTGTACTTTATAGCCTAGGAAACCAAAATGAAGCAGGAGAATGTCTTATCCATTTCTGCCAATCCAATGATTTCTTCATTACGAACAGAGTCTTCAAACAACCAAAAGGATGCATATATGCATGGACATCACCAGATGAAGTACAGAGAAATCATACTGACTGTATATTATTGGAAGAAGGTGGTAGAAAAGTTCATTTATAACAGCAAAGTTGTGGCCAGGTGCTGATTGTGGAACAGATCATAAATGGTTCATGTGCAAGTTCCAACTTAAGTTAAAGCAGAAGAATAAAACCAACCAGTTTTCATGGTCTTGAGCATTAACCCCGATTTTAAAGGACAACATCTGGAATCACTTTGAAGTCCTGAATCCCAAGGACAGGGAACTAGAGGAACTGGGGAATGTACTTAAATAAGTTAAGGATGAATAAGAAAAAAGCTACTAAAGAAGAAACAGAAGAAAGCAAACTGGATATCAGAAGAAACATTGGAAATTACCAAGAAGAGAAGCCAAAGCCAAGAAACAGAAAGCTCTTAGGAGGGAACTATAACAGGATTTTAGAAAGCCACAAACTAGCACTTGGTAAAGTAACCACAAGGACCTTGAAAAAGACATTCAGATGTTGCAAAGTATCCTTACCTATGAAGATTATAATTGGGCACGTAATGATTTTCCCTGTAACACTCTATGGAAGCAAAAATTGAACTCTGAAGAAGCAGGATAGAAGGAGTATCGATGCTTTTAAACTTTGGTGCTGGAGAAGACTGCTGACTATACCATGGATAGTCAAGAAAATGATGAAATGGATCATTGAAGAAATCAATGCAAGGTTCTCACTCAAGGTACAAAAATGCTATACTTTGGACATATTATGCAAAGACTTTGCTCTCTGGCAAAGTCTATTATGCTAGGAAAGGTGGAAGGAAAGAGAAGAGAGTACCCAGCAACAGGGTGGATGGACTCAATTACAACAGTGATGGGTGCACTGAAGGACAATGTTGAGGATAGATCCGTTCATAGACAGTCTATCTATGTGATTGCTAAAAGTCATCACAGACTTGGTGACACATTATCAATCAATCAATCAATCAATCAATCAATCAGCCAATCATTTCTTAAGGTTTACTGTTCATTCCATCACCAAAAATATAAGCAAATTGACTTTACTTACATTTTTTGTTTACTCCCTCTTTCTAGTTAGATTTGAAAATGTTCCTTTTCTCTATTAACAAGAATTGGATGCTTGTTCATTAATATATTTCTCTTCTTAGTTTTATCATTAGATGAATACAATTGTTTGAAACTATTCAAAAAGGAATCTAAATTAAAAATTAGGCATAAAGAAACAATTGGAAGAATTTGTTAGAGAAAAGGAGTTTCCTCAGCTTCCATGACTTGCTCTAGTTAAAAGTCCAGTGCCTGTAGAACAACGTTCAATTTACCGTTTAGATGCTTTTAAATTGTATTTTTGGAATTTTGAAACATTTCTATTTTGTTCAGTGCTTGTGTGCGAACAACCTCCTTAGCCAGGTCAGCTAAACACTTAGTGGCTGCATGATTACCTTGTGCAAAATTTGGTTAGTTTGTTTTGTGTTTGTGTATCTTAACATGATGTTTGTGAACCCAGACAGGTTGGTTCATTTATGATTTAGTAATATTATGCAAACACAGAACATCAGTTGATCCAGGAACAACTTTAAGGGTGTTGAGGCAACAGGGTCTGAATGTACAAGAGTATCCAATTCACTCTTCTGCTCATTCTTTTTTAATTTTCAGATTTATGGTACATGATTTATATAATTTTTGTAAATCTACTGTATTTGTGTTTCTTTCTTTCTTTCTTTCTTTCTTTCTTTCTTTTTCTTTCTTTCTTTCTTTCTTTCTTTCTTTCTCTCTCTCTCTTCTTTCTCTCTCTCTCCCTCTTCTCTCCCTCTTCTCTCTCTCTCCCTCTCCCTCTCCCTCTCCCTCTCCCTCTCCCTCTCCCTCTCCCTCTCCCTCTCCCTCTCCCTCTCCCTCTCGCCTTTGTGTCAGTGTTGACTCCTGACAACTGCTGGACAAGTCTCTGGAGGTTTCTTGGCAAGATTTCAGAAGTGACTTGCCATTGCCTGCTTCCTAGGACTGAGAGAAAGTGACTGTCCCAAGGTCACCTAGCTGGCTTTGGCCGGGTGGCTAAGGTGAGACTAGAACTCACTGTCTCCCAATTTCTAGCCTGATGCCTTAACTACTACACCAAATTGGCTGTGTGTATTATAAGGTATAATTTATGCTGTCTAAAAGGGCATCTGGGATTAAGCTTCTCTGTTGGGGGGAATATACTTTATTATGTTTGGATTGTCCAGGTGAAGAATGAAGGTTTCACCTAAATTTTTCCTACCATTTCTTTCAAAGTAATCAATGTTGTTCTGCAACATGAAGGAGCCCATTCACTTGGTAAAAAAGGATATGTTAAGAGCATGGGACTATGTGGAGTTTGATATACAGAGAAACCATAACATTCCTGTTATACTCTTACCTGTATCTAGCTTGCAACTTGTCTATTTTGCTGGTAAAAAGTTCCCAAAGGTCATTTGAGCAGGATTGCAGTAAATGTCAGCACATTGTAAGCTCACCAACTTTGCCAAGTTTAGAAAGAAATAAACACAGGTGCATTCAACTCCAATTCTCAACAGACTGTTTCAGTTGTATAAATTATTCCTAAGCAGTTTGAGTATTACTGTAAGAGAAGGGTCTCCTGGCTGAGAAGATGCAATTTGCTTTCATTATGTTCAACTTTCTGAATTGCTTTCATGTCAGTTCTGACCTACCAAACAGACATATAAACATTGATGGCTTCCCCCTTTAATATTATTTTAAATTATTGAGATTAAAGCAGTCTCACTAAATATTTATGGCTGATTGCAACCTCTAGCTGATTTTATTTTTAAATAACACTTGGAAACTACAACACTCTTTAAATGTTTGATTAAGGATACCTTTTATTTATGTCAGCATATAGAAGAGTACAACTGTACAAAGCATACATCAATGTCCAAAGTAAAAAGATATTAAAATTCATAAGGTTCATTTTCTAACGTTCTCTACAAACTGAGAACTATAGCTGAGAGCTTGTCATAGAGTGAATATCAGCAATAAAATTATAGGACTGCTAGTTTCGTATTCCTTGAAGTACACTCAGGGGCATCTACAATTCTACCAATGAGTTAAGCTTATTTCTGAAATGAACATAAATTATCCTTAATCTTACCCTGTGTAACAGTGGAAGACTCTGTCAGAGAAAATTATCTATATTGCAATGAGTTTGAGTTCAAGCAAAGAGAAGATTCACAGGCAGCTTTGTTTTACTTTGTTCCCTTTCATGCCAGAGGGGAAAAAATGCAGAAAGAGAAAATCATTTACAAGCAATTTCCTTGTTTAGTAAAGTAGATTAG
Organism: Python bivittatus; assembly: GCF_059951505.1. Lineage (NCBI taxonomy): Eukaryota > Metazoa > Chordata > Lepidosauria > Squamata > Pythonidae > Python > Python bivittatus. The sequence continues at coordinate 18,733,412 of NW_028277075.1, read as the reverse complement.
ATTGAAAAACCGTGACAGAACACTAGTTAAAATCAGTCCAAGAATGGTGTGCCTGGTTGGTTAAAGCTTTCTACTTCAATACAAATTCATATTAAGTTAAATAGACCAAAATTGGAGTCAGTCTGGCTTAATATTCAGTTCTGATTTTGTAACTACTTCCTACATGCTAACATGTCTGCTGTAATAGCAATGCAGGAGAAAGCGTCCTTCTTTCAACTGCATAGGTAATTATTCCTCTGTGACGAGATCTGACTGTCCTGTATTGGTCATTCTTTTTATAGGTATTGAAATATGTGATTGCTCCTGCAGCTAAAATTGGAAGTATTGCTCCTAGATGAAATTGTCATGTCTTTTGTCCAGCATTTCCCTTTTCCAGTCTTTAGTCTGCCCTGTCTGCTTTCTATGGGCCACCCACACATTAGCACAGATCTCCACTAGTAAGGGATAGCATAACCCTGCCCAAGTAGGGCCTGAGCAGGCCCCACTGCTTGGGCCTCATGGTGAAGCTGGGATGAAATGATGAACCACTGAGGGCAATGTCAGAGTGCAACCACATTATACATGCTTTTGTCCTTTTAGATGAACAAGATATGACAGGCTTTCTGGCCTCAGTTCTTTAAAATATTTCTGAACACTGGCATTGTGGAGAAAAAGTTGCAAGTGACAAAAGTTGCTAGATCTAGATACACAGGGTGTAGTATGCCTTTGCCACCTGTGAATGTAAGGTAGATGTGTCACTGTGAGAGTGGTGAGAAGATGCAAAGGGAATGTTGGGGTAGTGTACCCTGTATACTGTGGAGAACAATAGCACTTTTAAATGACCTAGTGTATTGACAGGACCTTGTGTCCTCTCTTCCTTGGGTTGTTTTTCCCATTAGAATGTTAGATGGGTAGGTAGGTAGGTAGGTATGATATATGTACATACTACACATACCTACATATACACAATATTTTAAGTGAGTCAGTTGTAATGTCCTTTCCTCTTGTGCTTCTATCTAACTGACATACAATGAGGCAGCTGTAATTTGCCTTATTGCTGCGGAGGTACAGCATTCTTGACTGCAATGAGATTCGATTTTAGTTGAGCCAAGTCTGTGAGTCTTTTGCCAAATCAGGAGAGGAGTCAAGGTGTGCAGTTTTAGGAAATCTATGATTTACTGCTGATTTTATTTCAGGAGAGCCACATCCACACACACATATATGCATGGAAACCCTCTTACTCAGGGTTTGTAAATTACATACAATCTGGCTCAGTAAGGTGTTTTGCCTAGCAGAAGTACATCACTCTGCCTCAACTGTTTTTTGAGGCATGGCTCATCTACCTTAATCGGTTCCTCTCCTTCATTAACAGTAACATCTGCATCTGTGCATGTAAAGAACACACTGTTATTGAGCAAAGCAGAGCAGTATGGCCATTCTGTCTTGATAGAGAGAAGCAGAGAGTCATTTCACTTCAAAGGGGCAATTTGATCATGCTTTATTCTGAAGCAACAGTATGCAGTGTGAAAATTCTAACTGAAAACTGCAGCACGCCTGGATCTGCTGAAATGTCACTTAATAAATGTGTGTCCCTTGGCTCAGTGCACTCCTGTTGATCATGATTGGTTAGATCTTCACTTTTCATTCTGTCCACTTGCTAAATGACAAACTAGACTAACAAGCACATTAAGTGCACACTAAATACGCAAGCCTCTTGTGCACTTTTACTAATTCAAGTATTTTGTCAGGAAGACCAGGGCCATTGAGGCATCTCACTTACGATGTTTTGTTTTAACCTGTCACCACCAGAGCTTGTTCAAGAATGGAGATGTTTACAGGCTAAGAAGGAGGAGGAGGAGGAGGAGGAGGAAGGAGGGTGCTGGGAAAGGCAAGCAAGGAACCAAGCAAGATGTGCTGCCCTAAAATACAATGACAACTGGGTGGCGCAAACCTGGGTATATCCACTCAAATCCAAATGGGAATTACCCATGAGTAAGTGCTGTGTTATTCTTTTATCCTTTTTGCCCTCTTGAATTGGTGGGAAAGGACTTTGTGGGGGCATAAGGAAAGTCATGGGAGGGGGGGAATTGGTGAAGAAGACCATAAGCAAGCACTCAGGGGAAATCCCTATTGTACAGGACAAGCAACTACAATTAGCGTGCCAGAAAATACGGCAACCAACACTGGACATCTTTGGAGCATTGCCTACATTTGGGAACATAATAGTGTCTGGGGTTGTTTTCAGAGCTTAAGCATGAGAAGATCAGCTGAGAGATTTTTCTCATTTGGAGCCACTGCCAATTGTACGTATCTGTAGGAAGAGGGTCAGCAAACAACCTGATGAAGGAATGGCTTGAGTGGCCTGTAGTCAGGTTCAGAGGCTGCCAGGACTCTGATAGTGGATTCTATAGTAAGAAGTTTGCTTTTTTCAGCAAGCTCACTTTATAACCCCTGCCTTTTTTTCTTGGAGAATTTAGCAGGCAAGTTTAGACAACTACTCCACTTTTCATCGGGCTATATTTTTGCATACCACATTGAGTGGGGAAAGGCACTTTAATTCAAGAGGGGAAAAAAAAACTGGGGCTTTTGGGGGTAAAAATTGCTTCTTCTTAAGGCCATAGTCAACCGGCTTCTTTGCATACAATATACAACACAAGTCCCAGTTAACAATGCTGCAAGAACAGAGATATAGCTTTGCGGGGGGAGGGGGGAAACAAGAGTTTTATGAGCATAGCAAATGCCAGAATAATTGCACAGATGCTTTAATTACTCAAATCTTTTAAAATCGATAGAGAGAGAGAGAGAAAGAGAGCTATAGATATAGGTATAGATAGAGATGCAGATGATATAGATACAAGTACAGATGCAGATACTGATGATATATAGTTATAGATACAGTAATAGGTATAGTCATTTGGGGAAAGAATGGCATTTATAACAATAATAGTCCCTTCTCTGAGCAACAGCATATTTCAGACAAAGACACTGAGAAGCGAGCTGTGCAATGAGATAGAATGTTCATAAATAATGATGAGGAAATTTCCTGAATGCTAATTCAAGAGAGAAGCATGTTACATTAACATGCTGGTCTTCTCTGTCTGCTCTTGCTAAATATGATGCTATGACGTAAACAAGGTAAATGTGGTATAAATGGTAAAATTCAAAACTTCTGCACCTCAATTGTATTATCATCACCCATCTGTAATTGAGATGAATAACAGCTGGCTGATTACTAGTCCCAGACTGATCTGAAAGAACTGCTTTTCTTTTTCCTTTCTCCCATGATTCTGTCTGTAGACAACAAAAGAGCCAATCTTTGCTGCCCTTCAAGGGTCTGAAGAAGCAGACTGGGACTAGAGCTTCATTGCAGCCCAGCATTAGATCACAGAGGGTTCAAATCCCTATATTCTCTTCCAAGGGAATGAAAATCTTGTCTGAATTGCTTCACATACCTTAAGATCTTTGTCTTAGAGTCAGGCAAATCAGCTTCTCAAGTTGTACAACAATTTAGTCCCAAACATATATAACATTCTATCTGGACATTTGCCTAAACACAAGTGACCCCAAAAGTGAATAATAGGGCAGGGCTGCACAAAATTCCTAAGAGCTCTTGTGTGAATGCAATTTAAAGTCTCCCCACTATTAGAGAACTATGAAAAAATATATGTTCAGGGACCACGTGTAGAGATTTGCACTGAATATGGGAAGATCTGAAGGACTTGTATATACAAGGATGTTGGAGGTAGACAGTTGCACACCTGTCCCCATACTCATTTTTCAATTTCTCATGTGAATAATACCTTTTGGAATGTGGGCAACTTGTACTAATAACCAATAGACTCTTCATGAGGGCAAAGGGAAATTGAAGGAAAAAATATATAATAAAACTATCCCTTAATCCGCAGTGTCAGGGGTGAGGGGTGGTTCAAAAAGTTAAGTTGGCAACCACAACTTCCCAATCAAAATCTCCATCTTGGTCTTTTTTACACCCCCGCCCTCCATGGATACCCCTGCTCTTAATCATGTATGGCAGATGTTTAGCAAACCGTGTTGCAGTGCTTGTTCCTGATTCTTTTTACCTAATGTCAGACCACTGAAAAAAAATCATACTACAAGCCATCATGATCCAAGCTTAAGGAAGAGAGAAAGGAAGCTAGCAAGTAAGCATCAGCATATAGCTGGCCAAAATATGCAGTGATCTACCCTGAAGACTGAAACCGAGCATTAGAGGGCTGGAAGAAGAATTGTAATCCTGAGCACTCCAGAGTTAGCACATGGCTTGGGTGTACCTGTAGCTTCGATATCAGGGTCAATCCATGCATCAAGAGCCAAGGAAAATTGATGTAAGAATGTCTCACCAGAGACAGTTGTTCAGACGGCAGAGCAACCTCTGAAGTCGAGTCTTTATAGGAGGGTTTCTGAACCTGAGACCCTGCAGATATTACTGAACTGAAGCTTCTAATATATTAACTATATAGCGTGAGGTCAATGGGAGTTCAGTAACACCTAAAGGCCTGCAGGTTTTCCATCCTGCTTTAAAGGAAGTCATGGATAGAAAGTGATTTGTGGAGTCAGTGGTCTGAATGCTTAGGTAGGATGGTACGAGCCTAGGTAGATAGCATCCTGAACCACAGACTCAGCCTATCAGATTTACAGTGAAAAAATGCTGTTGCCAGATTAAAAGCCCTAGCTCTGAAGTTCTTCTCCATAAACATACCACTATCTGTCTGTTTGGACACAATACCTAGATGTAGGAGGGAATCAAAGGTCATAGTCACATCATTGCCCATTTAGAAAAACAAAAACAACTATGGATACAGCAAATGGCTTGAGTGTAAGGTTCACTTTTGTTTTTTTCCAGTAACATTTTTTTTAAATTACCTTCTGAAATATTGATTTGCACACATGTACACATGCACATAACCTGAAAACCAGCAAGGTAAACTTTCAAAGTCCAGGAAAGTTGGCTCTGAGGTGCATAATTAATATTTTCAGTATTAGCAGACTAAGGCAACTATAGTCGCTGCACAATTTGTATCACAGGATGACCATGAGAGATTGATGAAGTGGACAGTGGAAACTAAGAAGATAAGACTGCCAGGGGCTGTAAGAAGTCCCTCTTGGCAAAATAGAAACCTTGGCTAAAATGTGTTGGTCTTTGAAACCTTTGGTTCTAGCCAACTACTTTCCCATTCTATTTTTTTGTCCCTCCCTCTTTTCCATGAATACTGGACCTCTGAGTTATGATCTCTTATGGGTACAATGAATATTCTGCATACCAGAAGTGGAAGGCTTACTCCAGGAAGAGAGAAAGAGAGAAAATCCTTTTATTTCCTGCATTTACCATGTGTTTAGCTTTTTTTTTTTTTTTTACTCTACACCAGTGTTTCTCAATCTTGGCAACTTTAAGATGTGTGGACTTCAATTCCCAGAATTCTGGGAGTTGGAGTCCACATATCTTAAATCTGCCAAGGTTGAGAAACGCTGCGCCAGAGAAAAGAAGCCTCAGAACTGAGTGTGTCATATAAGCACTATTTATTTCAATTCACTGTGATTATTTGAAAGCATGTTTCCAAAATGCAAAGAAATTATTAATGGTCAAGATATTTATCTGTGCAACATGCCCCTCCAGCAGCTTTTTATCAAGGGGCACCCTTTCGATTAAGCCTTTGCTGAAGTTTCTTTCCTTCTTATCTAGGTGATTTCCTTGCTTTGGTTGTGGACCTCTGTGTTAACTATACCTGCAAAGGAAATGGCTGCCCAGGTCACTGAAGCAAAACTCCAGGAGGGAGATATTGCAACAATACAGTAGGTTATCTTTGTCACTCAGGTCAGGGTGAAAGAAACTGCCTAGGAAGAGTGGGTAAGGTTGAAGCAGCTCAACCCTTGAGGCTTCTACTCCTGTTTATTAGAATGGCACAAAGCTTTGAATTTAAGAAAGCTTCAATCAGATCACCCCTCAAAGCGGGTTCAAGTGAAGACCCACTTTGAAGCAGCAAATCAAACCAGGTAGCTTTGAGGCACTTCAGAGCTTTTCAGAGCACTTCACAGATTTGATGGTTTTTCTCATGCTTCTAGGGTGGTTAGAAACAATACCAAGTGTTGCAAGTTCAGGCTTACACATGAAGAATACTCAGGGAATTTTGAACAGCCAACCAGTGAATTTTACCATCTCATTAAAATCTCTGCTTAGCGGTGGCCTTTTGGGATTAACCAGGCTTACACTGCTATGGGCTTCACTTGCTTTTGGGGCTGTCAACATCTTTGTTGTGACCAGTCATGAGCTCTTACTTTGCTCTTTTGTGTGTTCGTGGAATGATACACTTCTGCGCTGGTCCTGGCAACACAAGGGGGAGCTCAACTCAGTTCTTAGCCCTATGAATATGGGCTCAATGTTGATCAACCTGATTGGGTCACATCTTTTAAATTCTGCATGATGGGGGTAGGTTTCAGTCTCTTGATAATAAGTGAATGGGCAGCAGCTACAATTTACAGGCCCTGGCCCAAACCTTTACTGTTTTATGAACAAGAAGTGTGTGACACTTCCTCCGTCCAGCTTTTTCTTGGCCCTGTCTATCTCTGTGACACTGTATCTCACTTACCAGCAAGTCACAGGCCTGTGCCAGTGGTAAATAAGTCCTTTTTTGGAGGGACCAAACTTATTAACCTCCCATGCCAATCATGCAGAACTTCAGAAAAACCACCAATTAGAGCCAGCAAAACAAGGCCATTTCATTATTCGTCAACTTCCTAGCAAACCTGGCACTTCAAAAAAGCAAGCTGCAGCAAAGTGAACACTTCTTTTTTCAAAACAGTTTTTGAAAGTGTTTGTTTTTACATTGTAGTAGGACAGTCTTGCCTTTGGTTGAACTCCTCCTTGTCTTCACTGGATAATTTGGAGTTTCCTGTGCAGTCCTTTCCTCATCCTTATTTCTGCCTGAAAAGTGGTACAAGGAGTATGTTAAAAAAAAAAATGCAGCAAAACTCTTGAAGGTCTCCAGCTGAAACGTGGCAGGATTTATGTCATCTACAGAATGCCATCTCTGCTATTTTCATCTCATTCTGCCAAAAAAACCCCCCACAAAAACAAAAACAAAGCAGTTGAAGCCATTTTGATATTCCCTTTACAGTCTTTTTTGTAAGTCAAATCTTGAATTACAAAGGAGCTTCAGATCTTGAATTGCTAGACTCGCAACAACATGTCTATCTTTGTGGAGTTTTGTGGTGTTAATTGGAAGTCCCCTCTTCCCCAAGTACTGTTTTCTACAGAATGATTGACCAAACTTTTGTCAGAGCTATAAAAGAGCATCATCTATGCCATAAAGTCAGCATCCAGCTACTTCCAGGAATACAAAGGTTTCTCCACTATAGATCTTGTTTGCCCTCTGCAAATGAGGATTAACATAAGGAAGTAGAGCCAACATGCCCATCTCTGTTCACCTGAATGCAAGTAGAACCATGTCACTTATCATAATACCTGAAGAGAAGACATGATAGTTTTACATAGCAAGATTTGGCAGAAGATAAATTCAGTATCTTCTCCAAGATATCTGGGTCAAAAAATTGTAGTATATTAGAAAGGTTTTTGGAATCTCAGTGGTTTAAAAACAGCACCAGTCCACCTCCATATTCCACACCCTAATCTCAAGCTGCTGAAATCAAGAAAGAGTGGGGTAATTAGGTGACTTTTACCTCTTTTTTCTGGAAAAGAATCAATAGTTATGGGTAGACTGATAAAATATATCTTTAATAGGCTGATAGTGTACTTACTAAGTATTGTGACACAGGGAATGGGGCTTTTATTTCTTATACTTCAACACTTGCTACTTGCAATGAGTGCATAACCCCTACTGGTGCTGCTGGGACTTTTTTCCCCCAATAAGAAAAGCAAAAGAAGAATCTGGAGACTGCAGTGGAGACTGACTGAAACTCATGGCTGCTATTACAGGAAGTCAGCCACCATTTGTTAAGAGCAAATCACTCACGTATAAGGACATAGGAGTTGGGTGGCCAATAAATTTAAATAAATAAATCATCATCATCATCATCATCATCATCATCATCTAACATCTCATCTGGTCCTGGGATGACATGTTTCAGTTAATCAACAGTTGAAAGAAAAGAAGAAAATATATGTAGCTCGGGGTTGAACTGTGAAGTCCTTGGTGCTCTCTGAGCTTCGTTGTTTGCTTGCAGATGTTTCACTACCCTGGTAACATCATCAGTGTGAGTGAGTGTGGGATTTGCTCCCTGTTTATGTATTACTATACTTGCCCTGCCAGTATTGCCACTTGCCACTGCCAGTGGTGCCAGTGCCAGTACTGGCAAGGCAAGCTACTGTATATACAGGGTAAACTACTGTACAGGCCAAAGTACTGTATACAAACAGGATGCAAACCCTGCACTTGCTCACACTGATGATGTTACCTAGTCCGGTATTGAAACGTCTGCAAGCAAACAACCAAGCTCAGTGAGCACCAAGGAGTCCACAGCTGAAAGATAGCTTTCATTCTCTTTTCCCAGCTTTTTACTTGTTCAAAAATAAAGTAACTCCTAGTTGTTGTTGCTGTTAATTGCCATCAAGTCAATATTGGCTCATGGCGAACTGGTGGATAGTTGTCCTGAAATGTGTTTGGTCTTCAATCAAGTGGCTAATCATTACTAGAGTGGCATCCATGACTGTTGTTATTGTATCAATTCACTGTAATATTGGTCTTATTTTCTTTCATGCCATTTTCTTTCACGCCAAGCATGATACCTTTCTCTAATGATCTTTCTTTTTGTATGATGTGTCCAAAATAGGAAAGTACCAGTCTTTTCATTGAAGCTAATAAGGAAAATTAGGTTTTATTTCAGTTGGTTTGCTCACTGGAAAGTCCATTGTACCTGCAATATCTTTTACTGGGACCATAATTAAAAGCCATTTATTTTATTCCTGTCTTGTCACTATCCAACTTTCAGATCCATATGATGTTTTTGAAAATGCCATGGTCTGAACAAGTTGGATCTTTGTACACAAAGAACTATCTATGCACTTAAAGCTGCCCAGAGTTACCCTCTGGGGGAGATGAATGGCATATAAACTATCTATCTATCTATCTATCTATCTATCTATCTATCTATCTATCTATCTATCTATCTCTTGTCTTTCATAGCCATTTTTCCAAGAGTGATTTGTTGGTTGATTTCTTGGCTATTTGTGGTTTCATTATTGATTGTTGATCTAGCAAACTGAAATTGTCAAACATTTCTATTTCTTCTCCAACAAGGCTGAAATTATTGATGTTACTAGTTGCTAGAATCTTTGTCTTCTTAGTGCAGGCCATTCTGAGGCCATGCTCTTTGATCGAGATAAGCAGAACATATTCACTAGTAATTTGGTCATCAGCATAGAGAAGCTTGTTGATGAGTCTTCCACCAATTTGCACAACTCACTTTTCTTCATATACTGTTTCCCTGATCTTCGTTCTTCACGGAAGTTGAACAGGTATGGGGAAAGCATCAAGCCTTGTTGCACACCTTTGGCAGTGTTAAATGATTCTCCTTGTTCTGTTCAAACACTTGCTTCTTGAATATGTAAAGACTGTATTAGAATTATCAGTTGTTCTGGTATACCCATGCTTCTTAATGTGGCCAATGATTTTTGCAGTCAAAAGCTTTCTTTACTAAATGAAACATGTGTCATATCTTTTTGGTATTCTTTTGTCTCTTCAAGGATCCATCCATCTTGTTCTTCACCCTTTATTGAACCTGCTTGCATTTCAGACAGTTCCTGTTCCAAGTACTGTATATTTTTAGTTTCCATTAAATGATATTGAGCAGAATCTTGCTTACCTGTGGGATCAGGGTGATTGCACAATAGTTTCCACAATCAGTTGGATCACTTTTGTTCAGTGCTGCTATGAACACTGATATTTTCCAGTCAGTTGGCCATGATGTTCTCCAAATCTCCTGGCAAAGCCTTATAAATATTGTAACAGCTGCATCCGATTGCTGTAGTATTTTAATGGGAATGCCATCAATACTTAGTACTCTGTTCTTGGATAAAGCTTTCAAAGCTGCTTTAGCATCTTCTTTTATCACCAATGGTTCTAGATCAGACTGAAATACCTGTTGATCCTCTTGAACTTGACCACTCCTATTACTGACTGATAAATGAACATTGTTATTGCCATACTACTAAATCAAAAGGTTGCCTAGTAACTAACTGGTTTATGCCTCAATTTATGGTAGTTTTCTGAAACCTGAATCTCCAAGTATTTTGGATTCTATTTCCCTTTAACCTCAGCCAGCATGATCAAATGCTCAGACCTTATTGGATTTGTAGTCCAAAACATCTGATGGACCATACATGGACTATATAAAAAGAGACCTACTTATAATATTAAAGATTGCATCTAAAAGTCATTTCTGTCACATTGCACCATCTATACAGGTGTAGATGACTTTACAAAGTTCAAGTACTAAATAAGCAACAATTAGTTTGTCTTTCTGAGGCACCATTCCCCCCTCCTCCAGTCAAATATATTATTCTCTAAATGTGATCAGCACCTCTAAAATAATTATGCCAGACATGATAAAAAATTACAGAGGGTGGCAATTTAGAAAGATAGTGAAATAAAGGATTATAATTATAGTTAACAATTATGTATAATGATATGCAGGCTATTACTTTAATACTCATCTGCGTCATTCTGTAAATGGGCTGCCGGACCTTTGCAACCTCTGGGACAGATGGAATTTCAGCTTCGATGAGCCCTTTGAGGAACACTAGGGAAATATGTCTGTAAATAAAAGACCATTTATTTTGGCAAAAGGTTTCTTCTTATGCTCAGATGAAGTGCTACGGCTGAGTCTCCTTGAGAATATGACATAACAGAATGGATAATTTGTCTGTTCTGAAAGGTGACTTTTGAAACACTAAGTTAAACAGAGAGAGAATTGCTGAGGGGATGAGGAAACGTAACAAGGCATTGGAGGCAAATGAAGCTCAGTCTACAAACTCCATCCTGTTTGCTAGCAAAAGTGAATATTTCACCTTTCCTGTCAGAAATTGTCTTGCAAAAATTGCATTGAGGGATTTATGGATGTTCTCTCTCTCTCTTTCTCCCTGGGCACAAGATAGAACTTTTTCTTCTTTTTTCTACTTTTAAACCATTTCTCCAAGGGAAAGCTGTCAACATCTTGCAAAGTATTTGGTTCTGAGGACCAAATCAAGGCCATTGTAAAATAAAGTGATACAATTGGATCTATTAATTTCATTGCCTTGAGCTCCTGGAGGAAAGGGAGGATATAAATCTGATAAGTTAGTAAGTCCTACACTAAATCAGATCATTAGCTTAACTATCTTTATACCATCTAGCTGTACAAGAAGCTGTAGCATTTTGCAGAGTAACATCTGGTCTTCTGGAAGTCCAAACACCAGAAGAACTCAAATGATTGACAGGTTTAAGCAGCAGAGATGGTGATTAATAGCAGAATAGGAAACAGGCCCAGCATCTTCACTCCATGGGCACCCCAGACCTTCCACTGTCTGCCCTATCTTCTCTTTCTTCAAGAAGCAGAGATGGAGTAGCAAATGGACCACAAAGAACATCCAAGTAAGAGTTTTGGTTGTTTTAATTCTGCTGTCTGAGCAGAGCTACTCATATATGCCAATGTGAATTCTTATCTATTCCCAACTTCTATTCTTCCATTCATATATTGAAAGGCTTGAATTTTGTTTATTTATTTATTTGAAAGGCTTGAAATATATTGAAAGGCTTGAAATAAACTTCATAAAGTTATGGATATTGGAAATTTAGGCATGATAATAAAAATGCAGGGGGTTTTAGCCCAAACAAGGCAAAAGCATTGGCTTTAGAAATGTTTTCTTCTGTGTGTGTGTGTGTGTGTGTTCATGTCTCCAGTCCTTTAATATACTTTGATGTGTCCTCATTTCTAACTAATTTGCATTAGATTTTTTTTTTAAAAGTATTTTGAGGAGCTCTCAAGAAGCCCCTTCATGTAAGTTCCTTCCTGACTATATTGGGTCTCCCACATGAGAACCATGCCACAATCTCTTTCTTTCAATCTAATACTTGTAATCATTATTATTTCCAGGAGGAGGAGGAGGAGGAGGAGGAGGTGGAGGAGGAGGAGAATTTTGTATGAAGAAACAGAGAGGGATCAGGAGATTGAATGAACAAATAGGGAATAATACCATGCTTCTTGCTTCCCAGCAAGGATATTTGATATAACTTAAATTAGCTCTATATGAAGTCAAGTTCCTTATACACATGGATGTTACAGCTGCTTATAAATAGACGGATCTCATTCACATTTTCCATTATAGGTGTGGAGGACATAGGATAAGTCCACTGATAGGTCTTTGTCATATATATAATTAAGAATATGTGAAAAGTGATGGGAAAGTAAAAATTAAAAAATATATACAAGGCTTGCAGCTGCTGAAGTACTTTAGCTTCCAGTCCAAGGATTATATGGTGTTGCAAGACCTTATGCTTCTGCCACTTATGGTCAAGATGTTTGTCATAATACTTGGCTTATCATGACTGTGTAGTCCTAAGTCAAAGTTCTTGACAAAATATAGAAAGGCAATACTAGTTATATGAGCTGAATAGTGGTTTACAAATACACATTAATTAAGCAAAGACGGTTCTGCTTTTTCTGCACTCTAAATCCCAACTCAGCAACCAAGTTTGCTTATTAATAACTGTAGTTATTGACCTTCATACACAGTAATTCTCAGGCACCATCAAGAAAGATTACTTTTTTGCCTCTTCTCCCTCTTATTTTCAGTTAGCTAGAGAAAGATTTGTGCCAGTCTTATTTCTTTTATTCTTTCCATTATAAATCTTGTAACCAGCTATAGTACACAGAAACTTCACCCATTAGATTTGCTGACAGGAAGTTATGAAAACCAAATATCTGCTGCAGTTATATAAAATTCATAACTATGCAAAACTGCTAAGGCTAGACTCAATCTAAAATTAAATGGAATTTAGTACATAATGCATGTCCCATAAGCAAATGGCTCAGGGCATCAGTTGAAAGAATAGTCAGAAAGAGGCAATGTTATTCAATGTTTAGAAATGATACTTTTATTTCTACTTGAAACCACTTCTGCTTTGCATAGCAATAACTTATGCTATAAGTGTATAAAAGATCTACATGGGACACACTGATAAAGTGTGATAAGATTCTGACTTTGAACATCACTGAATTTGTATCTTGCTCGGTCTCCAACCCAAAACTTCACTCAGGAGTAACATCATCATTTATATTCCAGAATGGAACCAAGAAGGGCAAGTCTAAATTTCTTGTAAATTCTTCACTGTTTGTTTCAGCTTTCACATACTTTAGTTCAAAACCTGTTAGGATCACCATCCAGACAAAGATACTAATCACCTCAAGTGAAAGGTTAGTATGAGTGAAGGCCGTTCTTGCTCCTTTAGATCAAGGTTCCTCAACCTTGGTGACTTGAAGATGTGTGGACTTCAACTCCCAGAATTCCCCAGCCAGCATGGCTGGCTGGGGAATTCTGGGAGTTGAAGTCCACACATCTTCAAGTCACCAAGGTTGAGGAACCCTGCTTTAGATACTTCTGAGAAAATATCATGATAAGGATTGGCCCATTGTGTGCACCAGCAGAAGGCAAGTGGAGAGGTGTTGCCAGATTGAAATTTTGGCAGCTGCTGCCTGAATGTTGTTGAAGCTTCATTTTTATGGTCCTTGTCTCGCTTGCCTTAATTCTATCCATTCCTAACAACCTTTTCATTAGTTCTGTTCTGTTGGAATTCAGTTATTAGGTCACTTCCAACTTTTCATGACTTGATGGACATCATTTTGCTAGGATTGTCTGTTAGTAACCATTTCTGAGTTCTTGTAAGCTTTTGCCTGTCTCATCGATCATAGTATCTTGCCATCTTGCTTCTTGTTGGCCTCTATTTCAACTGCATTCAACTTTCTCCAATGACTTATGCCTTTGCATTGGCTGTCCAGAATATTTAGGTTTTATTTTCTTTATTAGTGCTTTCATGGAGCAGTTTGGTCTTACTTTATCTAGTACTGAGTGATATGTTCTAGGCTTACCTAATCCAGGCCTAGTGGTGGCCTAGAGGATTGCAGGCAAAACATGGTAGCCCGAACAACAGCTTGAAAATCACCACACTGAAAAATTGCATTGTGATGCCATTAAAGAGTTGGTCTCCATGAATACATTGCAGTTTTCTGCAGTGAGGTGCCTTCACATATGTGTGATCTCCAGACCTTCTTTTGTGCATATAGCTGTACATGAGAAAAGTTCCCACCCTTTTTCTGTGAGCAGCTGTACCTAAGAAGAATCATGTTAAACTAGTAGAGACTGGTTCTTTACCAATATTACCAGTAAAAGGACTTCTACTTTCATGGTGAGTCATATGCTTCTTTTTAATGCTAGAACAGGTTATAGAATGCATGTGTGTGCATGATGACAATGACCCTAAACCAGTCCACTGTAGGATGAAGATTATGGACCATAAACTACCAGGCTGGTCCAGTGTGGGTTGGTAGATAGATGTTTTTCAGTTCCCCAGTCTAGGGCTGAGAGACAGCAATTGACCCATAGTCCTCCAGCTGATTTTCATGCCTAAGGGAAATTCATGTGTCTCCCCACCCTTAGTCTAGTACCTCAACCCACTATACTACACTGGCTCTTGTTTGTGTTTATGTATGTACTCATATTCATATTCATGCTTATATTCATATACATTCACACTTAAGTCCAGGACAATTAATAAAGTCCATTCTCAAGGTAATGAGTGTAGGAATCCATCCTTCGATTGTAATCTTCCAGAACACAATGGCAGTGGTTCAGAATGTCCTTTCCTTTGACTAAATGCAACAATGAGTCTGTATCTTCTGCCTTCAAAGAAGAATATCACTGCAAGGGTGAGATCACCTTGTGTCTCCTGTTTTATGTCTTTACAGTCTCAAGACATTTTGATGGACAAAAAGCAAAAAAAAAAAAAAAAAATGAAAAGAGATGCATTTTTGGTTATCAATATTGCTGCTAATTATTTCTCCTCAAAGTTGAATAGATTTCCAAGTTATTTATTTATTTATTTATGAGATTGTTTAAAATAATCTATGTTTTTTCTCCATTCAGAATTTCAAAGCAGGTTAAAAAGGGGAAAGGGAGAATTTAAGTTTCTCTAAATACAACCTTTCTTATGCTAATTATTATTTCACAGCTATTGTTTCCCAATCCTTTCTCTTTTAAAATGAAGATGGAGATCATCAGCCTACCAAAAACTGATCTTCTATCTGTATAAGGAGAAGGAACATTCTGCTTGCTAAGAGGGTCCTACAAGACTGAAATAATTTCCATTTACTTTGTCCTTCCAAAGTCAAGAGTGTGATTATTCCATAATTCTTTCACCTGATTAATTCTTAACTATGAACATAATTACATTCTCCAGAAGGTAAATCACTCTTATAAATCAGTAGCTGCTGACAGTTCATGCTTCTGAAATTCCGCAACAAAATCAGAAAGGAAGACCATGGAAAAAGGAGTGTGTCCATTAAAGCTTTTAGACCTTACAGGAAAAGTCTTTGGCTACAATCTTATATACACCGGCCTGGGAATACTATATTTCACTGAATTTAATAGGGCTTATTATTGAGTAAGCACATGTCCTGCATATTGATGAAATCGCACTAACATATTTTAACCAAGTCCAGAAAATAGACAGTGGAACAAGAGTCTTTATGTATATTTATTATATAATGGAAGATTGCTCTGTAATTAATAACTGAGGGAAAGAACTAGAGGTCATTTAACAGTGAGAGATGTATGTAATCAGCCTGTTGTAAGTGTTCTTACTTAGGTCATGCGCAAATAATCTATTAACATATATGTCCACAGCATGTAATAGGCATAATAGTTTTGCTGAGTAATTTATCATGAAGGATGCCATTTCAAATAAGAGAGAGAGGCAAGGTCACATTTGAGATGAAAGGTCCATTTTAAATGTGTTTTGTGGCCATGTTCTTTTTCTGCCTTAAAAAAAAATCTTTGCTTTATTTTTTTTCAAGGCATAAATATGGAAAAGTACAAATATCTTTTATTAAGCGAAGTAAATGTGCCATTTCATATTTCTGCTTTTAATATTAAACATGTCTCTGTACTTGGACCTACTTAATTGCTTATGCTGATTATTTCTTCTTAGTGTGTAATAGTGGTGAGAAAGAGGTAACGTAAAGGTCCAAGATTGCAAGAGAGGGGATAGGTATCTGTCTACTATAGCAATAAAGCAAACACATTGTATAGATTCTAATTATTGGTTCATACAGATAAAATAAAGTCTTCTATACTTGTGATGGTAGACTTTTAACATTTTTTTGAAGTATTGAAAACAGACTAGGGGTGTGGTCTGTAGGTAGAATTCTAAAGGAACTAGTCCCTACTTCGTTGACATTTTAGTACCAAACAACATCTTTTTCTATTTTCCCAAGTCTTTTAGGCATATTTTTACTTCTATTGAATGGTGAGTCGGTGTGGTGTAGGGATCAAGATATTAGACTAGAACTGATAAAACACAGGTTCAGAGATAGCTCCCTAGGCCCCTCCTGTGTGGGGTGCTGTTTCTACTCTACTCTCCTTTTCAACATCTGCATGAAATCACTGGGTAAAGTCATCTGCTGGTTTGGGGTTTGGGGTCATCAGTGTACTGATCATACCCAATTATATCTTTTGACTCTGGACTGGCCAAGTGAGTCTGTCGAGGTTCTATCCCAGTGGATAGGGATAAATTGCCTCCGACTAAATCCTACCAACACTGAGTGGCTGTAGGTCACCCAGATCTCTGGAAACCTCATCTTTGAATTGATGTACTTCCTCATGCAAGGGTGGTTCACAACCTGATAAACTTCCTGGATTTATAGTTTCTGCTCAAAGAGCAGGTAGCAGGTGTGATCAGGAAGGCCTTTGCACAGCTTCATCTGGTGTGCTAGCTGTGTCCTTTCCTAGATTAGGGGCCCTTTAATCAGTCACTCATGCCTTGGTCACCTGACAGCTTGACTACTGCAATGTGCTGCATATGGAGCTACTCTAGAAGACCACCCCAAAGCTTCAGCTGGTCCAAAATGCAGCAGCACAGGCATTGATGGCCATGCCTCAGTATGCCCATGTAAAAACTCTGCTTTGCTAGCTGCACTGGTTGCCAATTTGCTTCAGGTGTGATTCAAGGTGCTGATTGTTACCTTATAAATAAGTAAAAAATAAATAGGATACTTGGTCCCTCATGTATCCATAGGGCCTGGATACCTGAGGGACAATTATCTACTTGGCCAATTTGATCTTGTAGGGTTGGTGCACTCTGGGTTCCTTCAATTAAGCAATGCCATCTATCGGGACCCTGGAAGTGTGCCTCCTCTGTAGCAACATCTGCACTCTGGAATGAGATTCCCCCCCAAGATCTGGATGACCTCCACCCTACTGTTGTTTAGAAGGACCTTGAAGACCTGGCTCTTTGCCCAGGCCTTTGGCAAGGGAGAATTAATCCCCTTTGCTTCATTCTGTCCAGTTTGTCATTCTTGCCATCTTTTATTTTTTAACTTGTTATTGATTGTATTTCTCCTGTTTTAGTTGTTATGGGTTGCCCAGTGTCTTTGGGAGTCAGGAGACATACAAGCTAGCTAGCTAGCTAGATGGATCCCCAGTCAGAGATGGGTAATCTGGACAGTAGAAATCCCTGAATTTAATATAATAATTTTGAAGCTACTAGTGTGGACATTAGCACTCTTGTATCAATGATAGAGCATTCTTCATTGTTTCAACAGTGTTTTGGCATAATAATATCCTTACTGAGTTTTCAAAACTTCCTTCTAATCAGAGGGGCCTGCTATGTAGGCCAAGATAAATCACCTTGCCTACTTGAATGGCAATGTATCCCATTTTAGCTATTGCAGAACCTGAATATTTGAGTAGAAATTTATTAATTTAATTATTTTTAATGACCATCAGCCTATTTCAATATAACTGTTGCCTTACTAAAGTTAATTCCACATTACAGAAAATCTAGTATACTGAGAGACATGCACTATATGTTTTGGAGAAAAGCAGAGGAAAAATGACAAAGAACATTAAAAATGTTACAAGAAAAAAAACCTTCTAGATTCTGGTTGGTGATTAATGTATGCCCCACAATATAACTAGCAGCTTTGAGAATTCTAGTCCCCAATGCAAGCACGTGCAATTCTGCATTTGGCCAAAGAAGAAAGTAACTCTGGCCTTGAAAGCCTTTTTAATAGAATGGTTGAATGATCCAAGGAGGGCCAAATCACATGACAGTGTACAGAGAATCATGTAATGAAGTCAAATGATCCTTAGGTCACCATTTATGAAGCACAGCTCTCTATTCAATTTCATGCTTAACTTCTGATACACTCACCTCATTCTGACATTCCTAGAGTTAAGGGCTGGGTCTAAGTTAATTTCATCTGTCATTTTCACTCTACATTGACCTTAGCTGTTTTAAACATTGGGGGACTATTACAGTGAACACATGGTAAGGTCTGAATATGGAAAATCATTTTATATTTGATGCTTACATAAAGAACACCTTCCCTAAAGAATTTTGAATGTCTGAATTATATTCCTCATTCACCATGTCACAGCAGCTACAGGTAAAATGAGGTATAGTTGAGTTCACTCAGGATTTGTCAACTGACTCACTATTTCAGAAGTCTGTACACCTCCCACCCTAATGACATTCCAGAAAGCCTTAAAGACCTGGCTATTTTCCCAGACTGTGGGGTAGGCTGGATGGACTCCCCTGTTTGTGATGTTTTATGTTTGGTTGGTTGTTGGATTGCCATCTTGTGATTATTTTGTAGTTATTTTTGTTCTTGTTTTGGCTAATTTTTTGTATTGTGATGTTTTTGTTCTTTATTGTTGTGAGCCACCCAGAATAGGTTGGAATCTGGTGGCATCCACACTGAAACAAAGCAACAACAATAATAATTATTGCCTAATTTCTGTCATTCAGAGAAAGCTCCTTACCTCTGCTTTAAAAGCTTTTCTTAAATAGAGATATACACATGCCATAGTTTAAACTGCATATAAACATCTGGATAATGGAAAACTATCAATTTAAACTATTTTCAGTTTTCAAAGGCAAACACATTATATGTATGAACAATCATAGAATCGTCAAACTTTAATAATCTTTAACAGCTTGGATTTGCATCCATTTTAACTGGTAGTCCATGAATCTGATACCAGGATCTAGTTCATGTTTCTCTTAGTTCTCATTCATAAAAACTTTATTTGTAAGTTCCCAAGGAAAGTCTTTCCAATCCAAGCTAGATTGACAGTTATTGTTTATTCTATCAATTCAGCACGAATTAAGGCTAGTAGAGAAATCCATTCTGTGCAACATTTTATATAAACAAGTCTAACTTCCTGAACCCATTTACCAATGAAAAAGGAATCCTTTGTCCCAAATCCACACTTCCCAAAATTTGTAATGCAATTTAATACTCCAACATTAAAGAAAAGTATACATAACACATATATATCAGGGGAATATATGTGAAAATATGCATTATATTGGGCAAAAACCACTTGCAAAAATACATACAAAATGGATATTTTAGGAGAAATACGATTTCTGCCAGAACAAACATGTAGTCTAGAAAATGAGAAAGAGAATGAAATTAAAAATAATGATTTTTTTCTATTCCTAGTAACACTTGGATTTTTCAGTTGTTACCAAATGAAGAGTTCTGTCTCACTGATATTTATCATTTCCCCATCAAATTTCGTAGAACTGATTCTTTATTCATTTGATCCAGTTAAAGTGGGGGCTTGAGGATCTGTAGATTTTGCAGTGTTGGATTCCCATCAATCCAGCCAGCACAAAGAAGTATAAGATGTACTGCACAACAACATCTGGAGAGCTACAGGTTCCCCAGAATGCAATGCAGGCTTGTACCTATAACATTTCCCTTCTGTTGTAATATTAAAAGAACTCTAATTTTAAAGTTTGGGGGAACAAAAATTTTTGGCTGTACTGGGTAAAGAGACATTTTTCAGAATGAGCAAATCCTTCAACCTGCTTATCATGCAGTTGCTGGTGACAGCAACTTGAATCGTCTAAGCCATACCTGACTTAAATTAAGCTCTTCTGGTACCATATGGGCTCCCCTTACTTGACAGATGGATATTGATATTTGTTCTTCTCTGCATGAAAACTAGCTGAAGCATATGCATAACTCCTAATGGTATTAAAGCTCAGCCAATTAACAGCATAGTCAAGCATCCAGTATAATACTTGAAAGCATGTTTCACAAGTTTCATTTTCCATTTTCCATTGCAGGCTTGTATATGTTTTTGTAGTCACTATTAATGAAACCAAATGAAAATGTGGGGAACATCTTTTCTCGTTGGTTTATCACCAAGAAAAGATGAGTTTTAAAAACAGGAATGTCACTCAATTATGTATGAAAAAGATTAAAAGGAGGAGGATGGATACAATAAAACATTTACAATTACATTGATAAGTTGAGTTCTTCCCCAGGAACTAATATAAGGACATGTATGATGTCCTTTTGACCTTTGCTTTGTATCTGAGCTTAAGGTTTCCCAAGGAAGCCATGGACTATGCATTATAACCTGACTTTTGGGTTCTTGGTGCTCTCTGAGCTTGGCTGTTTTCCTGCAAATGTTTCATTACTAGGCTAGGTAACATCATCAGTGCATGGAACAGTAGAGTTTGCTGATTGTTTATATATATGGTAGCGTGCCCTGCCAGTCTTGGTGCAGGTGTCAACCTTCTTTGATGTTTCCTTGGTTAAGGAATTGTTTCTTCTCTGATTGTCTGCCTGGTGCTGTTTCCTGTTTCTCTGGGTGTCGGTGCCTGGGAAAGATGTGCTCTGGGTTGTTTACTTCTTTCTTTGATTTTTGGTTGTATCTTTTAAATGGCATGTAGAGGGGGTTTAGTGCTTTGTGTTTGTTAACAGCTGATTTGTCAGAATGCCAGGATCTATTAATGAAATTGCCTTTTTCGGGCAATCCATTGTGGGACTAGAGCACCATATACAAGAATTATCAATGATTCTACTTAAAGTAATACAGATTCTTCAATAGCTTAGTGTCAGGATAAAATCATAAAAGTTTGCTCTATACTTATTTCATGTAACTTAAGGGCAGCCGTTTTGAATTTGAATAAATTTATAATATCATGTTATTTTGAAAACTAAACTCCTTGATTATTATTATTATTGATTTCAAGCACCAACATTTTTAATTTAAATGCAAATCTGTTCAACTTTAGCTTTTGTATTTAGAGGCACATTCTCTTTTGAGCTTTCCTCTCCACTGTCAGAAAACAGTTTGCTCAGAGAAGATGAATCAATATCAATTTACCTTGTCATATTGTGCTAGCACCCATCCTTAATACATGGATTATGTTTTTTGCTCACACTTTGCTATACATTCTGAAAACCGTTTCACTGTAGCAATCACATCTGATACTACTGGAACTCCAGCACAATAATCTGTGTCTGCTTGGGACCAGTAAAAATGAAAGGTAATGAAAACTCCACACCAGGAATATAAAATCGAAAAGGAAGAAGGAGATATATTTTGAGAGATTTAAGAAGTCATTCACACTATTATTAACCTAAATATTTCAGTTAATATTTTGAAGTATATATTTCTTATTCCTAAAAATCATTTGGCAACCAGCTTATTTTTGCTCTGTGCTGAAGGTATCACGAAACATGGCTTTGATATAATATTTTCATTATGCAGATATTTGTTTCTATTTATTTAAAATACGTTAATAGTGCCCTTCATATTTCCAGGACCATTGATAATAACAAAGAAAAACACGATAAAACCTTCCATATTCATGAGCAGCTTTTGTCCTGGTACATTTTCAGCTGATCATCATTCTACCCTAGTCCAGTAATCTCTTCTAGACAGGCTGTCTGAGAATTATGGAAATTATTCTGCAACATAACTCATGGGTTCTGGGTTGTAAGCAACGGCTCTAATGAATCACAGAGCCCTAAACCCCAAGCCAGAGAATAAGTTGATGTATAAATTAATTTATTATGCTTATTTGTACCTCGCTTTTTCCTTTATAAGAAAAAAAAAATCTAAAGCAGTTGACATGATTTTAAAAGAGGAGCTCAAAAAGGAACAGAAGAATAAGATAAGCTAACAGGAACAATGCAACATTGCATGTATAAAATTTCAATTTAGTCCATAAAAGCTAATTAACCTCAAAATATGCAAATGTTACATGAATAAATATCAGTATTGGTGTTATGTAAGTAAAGCAATTACTGCTTTTGATGATAATTCTAACCTGAGCAGTTCTTCTCTGGAGATTGGCCCCATGAGATGCAATAGGATTTACTCTGAGGAAAACATATATTGGCTTGCAGGCCAGAGTTTTCAAAGATGGAAAATGTTTAGTTCCTCCCTCACTAGATGGCTTCAATTTTCCACCACCACTTTTCTCTTCTATATGATTGCTGCAGGCCTGAACTGCTCCTTCTCCTCTCCATATCTACAGTCCTGATTGTTACCCCACCCAAGAAGCTTGTCCCACAGATCATAGAGGGAAAGTAAGGGAACAACAGGCAACCTATGTTTCTGGTTCCTATTGAAATGTCAAAGTCCCATTCCTGAATGGAAAGGGAAGCAATTCTCTTATTACATCTCTAAGGGATACACTGTTGCTCACCAAGTTGTCACCATCAATCTGCAATTAGATATGTTGACTTCCTGGTGTCAGTAAGCTCTTAGACATGTCTTTCCCATCTCATTTTGCCTACCCTGGCTGTTAAATGTTATTAAACTAACTTTTTAAACAACTAGTTCACATAAACTGGACTGAATTGGCTAGATAACACACCAGTAACACCAGAATAATAATGATTACACATCATATTTGGCCAGTCCATAATATGGAATGGACTTTCATTTCCCTGGAATGGATCAGATGGATCTGAATCCACTCAGTTTTCATTATGAATCTCATTTTAAGTGCTGATCACATTATATTTCTCTGGAGCTTCAGAGAACGAGGAAGAATTTTCATTGTTTATACAAAATACAAAAAATATATACGATAAGGAGGGGAGAGAGGATGAATGGTGGACTTATTGACTGACAAGTCTGCTATCAGGTAAGAATAAGCCTTATAACAAGGACACTATTGTGTATCCCAATCACATTGTCTGTAGAGAATTATTTGCTATTATTATTTGCTGTGCACTTGCATAATTTTTGCCAATTTCTTATCCTGGGGATTTTGATTTATTTTGTTTTTGCCTAAATTTCATTAGCAATTATTCACTTATTTAATAAAGTAGATGGATTGGTGGATGTGGTTGTGAGCAATGATGGAAAACTTAGATGGTAGGGTTACCTTGTTGTAAATCTCCTTAGCAAAGTTAGATGGCAGGGGCATCAGCTTTATAGGTTTAGGATTTTGTAATTGTATAAGTATTATTGTTGTTGTGACTGTAAATATATCATGGTATAATACTGATTTTATTGCTTTCCTGTACTTTTATCTGTTTTTAGTTTTTACTTGTTAATTTTGATTGTGGTTGGACCATGCTGTGGGGGAGGTCACCTTATAAATGATATTTTTGTTTCTACATGACTGAACTAGGTGAAGGAAAAAAGTTAAGAAGGTTATTCAAGAAGGGAGGGAGGGAATTTCATCTTGACATTCAGTTCTGCCTTTAAATGAAGACTAGCATTTTGTGAAGCAACTCTGCCTCTTCTCTGTACCCACAGTTTATTCTGTCTCTAGTTATCAAATCCCTCTTTTACTGATATATGCTATATCCTAGTCCAGCGTTGACAGCTCTGCCAACAAGTTCCAATAATGTGGAATCTGAGATCCTTTTCAAAGTTTTGCTTCTACAGGAACACTGAATTTCTACATGAAAAATTCATTAGAAGGTTAATGAACACATGATGCTTATTTTTACTATGATACCCATTTTCACAATGAACTGAATACATTTTCACATGTTCCAAGAGAATTCTGATCCTAGGACAATTCTAGAAATAATATTTACTGAAAGTCTATTATTTTATTATTTTGATAAGTAATAGAGTAGCATATCTATATCTATCTCTCTATCCTTATCTATATCTATCTTTAAGGAAAGAAAAGGAAACAATAATTACATTATTTTTCTAACTTCTGCTTAAATTTGACCCAAAAGAAAACATTGGGACAAACCCAGAAATTAAATGCTGGCAAATCAGTTTCTTCACTTTTGCCCAAGGTTCATAGCACTATATGCCACTGGTTCTGAACATTTCATTTTCTAAGTCCCACCACTCACTCTGTCAAACAACTTGAAACCCACCCAGGGCTCTCTGAGGGGCTGCTGAAAAAAGGCAAGAGGAGGAAGTAGTACTGACTGTAATGTAAGCCCCACCCCTTTTGTACTTGCCTTGACCCTTGAATGTACAGAACAAAAGAAGCTTGCACTGTGATGCCATTCCTGCCATTTTGCCTTGTTGGACCCTCCACCCCTAGATGCTGCTGAACCCACTAAAATAGAAACAAAAAGTCTCCTTTTTCAGAGAAGGACATAGATATATTTACAGGCATTCTGTGGCTATGTTCATCAGTTATGGCACGCTCTAAGGACATTAACATGTAATAATGTTGTTGACAATAATTTTTACTGCTATAATTGTAAAATAATGAGAAAGAAGTAATAGGGGCTGATTCAGTGATTGCCACTCTGGAAGCAGTTTTGCCTCAACCCAAGCAAAACAATCTATCTACATAAGGAGAAAGAACTCATTAGTACAAAAGTTAATTTAGCATATTTTTGTCTTAAGCCCAAATCTTCCATGTCTTCCTCAATCCTGACTCCAAGAAACACTCTGCTGAAATTTCAGTTCTCTTTGCTTTAATGTACTGAAGTGAGACTGGATGATTGTCTGATCTTCTCTCCAGTTTCTTCTCTCTCTGTCTGTCTCTCTCTGCCTGTCTCTCTCTCTTCCCCATATTTGGGAAGGGTAGTCCCATCCCACATCCTTCTCTCTATACTAGTTGAGGAAGCACTGCCCTACAATTTTTCAAACATTCAGTACAAATACAACACCTTCCCTTAGCCATCAATGGGTGATCTGATTCATTCTGAATGGGACATATAAATACATGAGTTGACCCATGCAGATAGCCTTGTCTGCCTACCTCTGTGCAAGACACTCTTCATGATAACCAGATGGTTTCCCAGCACTACTGTAGAAAGCCATTCTCAACATGATGGGACAAATGAGTTTGAGACTCATTGTTAGCAGTGGAGGAATGGTTACTTTAAATTGGACCATGAAAGTCTCTTACCCCTCTTTCTCTTTTTATTTTGAAGATTATTATGAAGGAAGTGGATGTTATGTGACTATGTGTGAACATGTATATACGTAGAGGAGTACAGAGATGGCCTTGAAGAAAATATGTGGCAACCATTAGTAAAACATGAGGTTAGCCCAGCAAAACAGGAGAACATGAGAAAGAAACTCAAGACTGCCCCACTTTGACACTCTTTGGTATAAGAGGAAGGAAAGGAGGAAATGCTGCACTTTCAAGAATCTGTTATTATAGCCTATATCAATAAAGAAGAGTTCTAAAACCCCTTCTGTTGACTGTTTCTTGACCTGATCTACCTCAAAGGGCTGACATTACTGTATATAGCTGTGTGAAAGAGAGATGCAACTCACATGGCTGAAAAGCATGGCCACCCTTGGTTTAGGAACTTGTGGCTAGGTTTGATTTTAATTACAGACCTTCTGTTCTAATCAATTGCTATTATTCCTTGCCTTTCTTTTCAGAATTTCAAGGAATAGCTCATTATTTTGCTTTAAGTGCACATACACTGGTAGCAGAACAAATGCTTGGGTTACAGTCCCAAACTGAGAAAGTAATATTTTATTCCAATTAGCAAGTATTTTGATATTAACAAAACATGAATTGCATGAGTCACAACTGAAGTACATATTATAATCCAAATCAGTTCATAAAAGCATTTAATTTGTCATTGTGTGATTTTTTTTATTTGCAAATTGTTTCAATTTTTTAAAAAAATCAGAAATGTATATACATATTTTAAATAAATAAATAAGGTTAATTCAGTTTTAGACTAAGGGAAATCTCCTAATGAAGTATTGGTTTTCAGCATTTCCAATAAATGTAAAGCATTTTAAGGCTGCTTTCCTAGCAAATCATGTATTAAGATACAGTGTGATTTATTTCCTAGTAAATGTGCACAGAATTGTCCAGTCAGTTTCATCAGTGGGTTTGATGATCCTATTTCACCTGTTCAGGTGGAATAGCTTATAAAGCCATCCTTCCTTTCAGTTAAGCACATCCTGCTCAAACATAGCATCAAAAATTCATGTGGAACCACCAACCTTCCCTGGCTATTGAAAGCTGCATTGAACCTTCTCCTTGGGGCATCTGAGTCGCTGGTCTGAGATGGGTGACTATATAAATTGAATAACTAAATAAATAAATAAATTTGGAAAGGCTGTAGTATTAAAGAACTAGTCTTAAAGCAAATATACTATAAAGTAAAAACAGGCATAAGGTCAGCAACCATTAGATGGCAAATATAGAAATTATTTTACTGGAACTCATGCCAAACTCACAATTGTCAGCAAAACATGGCTACATTTTAAGCAGACTTCATTTAAACAAAGAAGGTATAATATGTGATGGAAACCAAGGAAGAATCCTTGCATTTTTCTCTGGTGACCATTCCCTTATGCAACTAGCTACAGCTTATTTGAAATAAGAAATGCAATGTTTATTTTTAAAAATTTTTAAATTTAAAATACAAACTACAAAACACAAAACCAATAATAACAAAAACATAAATAATTCAAACAACCAAAATAAAACACATATAACTTAATCTCTACGGGCACCCATTAGAATGCAATGTTTAATCCTAATTCAGGGTAAAGAAGTAGAGGGGATTTCAGAAGGAATTTGTGGATGAAAGTTAAATTATTTCATGATGTATTGATATTATTTACTATTACCATTCCTTTATTTTATTTATATAGTTATTTATAGTTATGTATTATTACATGTTCATTGTGAGGTCTACTCACATTTTATCATCACAACACCCTTGTGAGATAAGTATAGCTGAAAAATAGAGACTAATCCAAGGTCACCTAGTGAGCACCATGGGGATTTGAACCTGGGTGTCTCTACACTGTTCTTCTTTTTTGTTTTTTTCTTTCTCATATGCATTTTTCCTTCCCAGGACCATGTTTGCTGCCATTCATATATTTCCAACTTTCTTGTAACATTTACTGAAATGGTTTCTACTTTGTTAAATTTGAAAGCAATTTTAATACTGAAGATGTAAATTTGCAAGACATATTTATCATCAAGAATTTCTTGTACTTTATCAGTTTGTACTGATTGTACCGAACCCTGTCAACTGTTTTATTCAACTTGGCAAATTTTCTTTTTCATATGAAAATAATACGGTTAATACTCATTCTGTTGAACTTCACATTTATCATGGCATTAGAGGGGAATTTGACATCCCCTGGCGATTTTTGTTATGAACATATTCTCAGATGTCTTGCAGTTTGTAGAGCTGCCAGGCGACTCCAATCACATCTGTGAGATCTTCCCTGCTTCTCCTGATGCCATTTCAGCAAACTAAATTGTATCTTGATGCATCCGTGCTCATCCATGACGGACACTACACTTTTCATAGAAATGTGTTTATCAGTTGGGACAGGAGTGTCAGGATTATTCAACAATGGTAATACTGGTGATTGGATCCTTTAAAGAAATGAAGGGCATACATTTGAAATGAAAGGATCAGAATACGATACCAGCCTTTACTATGTATACATTTATACAAGCAGTAGTATGACTAATAAACATGCCACTCTGATGCCCATTTGTACAAACAGGGGAATGTGAAAATTCTTAATAAGACAAGAAGGTATACACAGGTATAATATTAATTCTATTTGGGCTTTCTTTGTGCTTTTCTGTGGTACCATTAGCAAAAGTATTCCTCTATGCCCGTATACATGAACATGAGATCAAGTCCATAAATATCTGATCCATAGTGAGTTCAAACAGAATGGGATGCCAGCACTACAGCAGAATTTATAAAGCAACTCCAACCAAGCCAGATGTGTTTTGTTTACTTCTTCAGTGACTTGTTTAGTTTTCCATAGAAAGGCAATGCCATCATTCTTGCAGATGTATACAAGTACAGAGACTGTGTCAGTAGGTGATCACATGACACTGGTAGCTGCGCCAATTATAAAGCATAGTTATCAGAAAAGTGGAAAATCCACAGGTGCATCTTATGATGCTGGACTGAAAAAAGAAAAATAGCATCTGAATAACCCTTTTTCAAGACAGCCTTGAAAGACATAGATTCTTTTTTCTTCTCTGCTTTTTCTTTTCTGTTTTATATCTTCTGCTGTATTGATACTGGATGGTTGATCAAAGTTGATTAATGAATGTGGAAATAGGGCATTCCTTATATCAGTATTCTCATTCTCTAGAAAACCCTAGAATGAAATGGTTGGTATTTGCCAATTCCCTTCTCCCTCTTGACACATGTGCAATGGGGACAGGCCTTGGATCACAATGTTATGATGGCCATCTTGCCTATTTTGACACAGACCTTGCGAGCACTACTGCCACTACCCAGATTCAACCAGTAACTTGGATGGAAGAAGTCCTTCCTGGCTGCAGTGGGATGAAAGTTCAGAAAGGAAAGACAATGGCAACTTATGCTGTTTATCACATAGGAAAAAAAAAATGGAACATATTTCCTTGTTTTAAAAGAAAACCAG
The DNA here is from genome assembly GCF_059951505.1 of Python bivittatus. Classification (NCBI taxonomy): domain Eukaryota; kingdom Metazoa; phylum Chordata; class Lepidosauria; order Squamata; family Pythonidae; genus Python; species Python bivittatus. The sequence continues at coordinate 18,704,554 of NW_028277075.1, read as the reverse complement.
AAGCAACATATCATAAGATATTCCACATCTAATATGTAGGCAGTGAAATCTATAACTGCAGTACATTCATTGATAGTAAACACCCATTGGATTGACACTGAACATGTTTTTCACAAAGATTGTAGGAAAGATTAAACAGGACTTACTTAAAACCTCTAGCAACTAAACAATCCAATCTTTATCCATCCCTGGATACATATTTCTACTGTATCCATCTACACTAGGAATCTTTTTTTTTTTTTAATTTCATCTACTTTGAAATCTCTCATTTTCAGATATACAGACTGAAACATTCTGCAGAGGCACTTTTTAAATAGAAGTACTGAGGAAATATCAAGAAGCACACACTAAGTCTAAAAGTAAGGCTTGCACTAGTCATTGCAACTGAGCTGTGGATCTTATTGGATGTTAACATGGTGAAATGATGCTTTATGTTTGCTGCATAAATTCATCATCACAGAAGAATGGCCCATTAACAGTCACAAGAAGCAACCTAGCAGATTTCCCTTAGTAAGGCTGCTGAATGATGTATTCACAATGAATATTTCATTGGCTTTATTGGGTTTATTTCAAAACCTGATTAATACTTTCCATAACATGCTACTAAATGTGAAAGCACTGAGCAGAGAAAGACACATCAAATCTTACAAAAAGATGCAGGCTTTTAAGATAATCTGCTAGTGCCATGGAATAGAACTGTTATATTACGGCTACAAAAATCCAAAAGACCACTGGATGGCAGCAAAGAAATACAGAAAATTCTCACTCTAGGAGTTAAGCAGATTTTTACAGCCTGGATCTGGTAGCTCTAATTACCAAAGACACACAGGTATAAACTTGTCAATGTCATGGGATCAGGGATGCAGTCAAGTAATCGGTGTCTAAAAAGACCCCTTCATATTGCAGGCAAAAGTCCAAAACAGTAAAAATGGAGTTTCGTTCATTTTTTAGTACTATATGGCTTGAGGAACACAGCATTTGAATGAATGCTAAGGTGTTCAAACCATATTACATGTGTCAAATGTATGCTGTCTGGATGACTGTGTTGGCTACAGCACTGATCAATCTTCTGTGAACCTTGCTTATGTCCATGCAGTAGTGCTGAGTGACTTGTATCTGGGTTGCCCCATGTTTGACTATAAAAAGGTTTTCATCCTACAATGGCATGAGAATCACCATTCTGATGTATAGAATAATATAAGAATGGACAGGGCTATTTTTACAGCTGGCTCTATCTTTCTGTCTTTCTTCTTCTTCTTACCTGCCTGCCTGCCTGCCTGCCTGCCCGCCCGCCTGCCCGCCCTCCTTTCCTTCCTTCCTTCCTTCCTTCCTTCCTTCCTTCCTTCCTTCCTTCCTTCCTTCCTTCCTTCCTTCCTTCCTTCCTCCCTCCCTCCCTCCCTCCCTTCACCTTAAAAAACACAACTCAGGGTGGCTCAAAACACCTAACCTGGGTGATTTCCTTTTTCCCAACTCAAAAGATCAGTTTGCAAAAATGTGCAATGTGTGTGCTACTGTTCTATCTGTGATAAAATTTTCAATATTGTTCCATGTGGTAGTGTACTTCAGAGGGAAAGCAATAGCGTAAACTGTCAATAGTGATGTCAACAAAGTCCTACAATATTTTTTCTGTAGAATTCCTTAGTAGACTCCAATTGGTGAGACTCATGCTCTTCTGCTCCTAGGAAGGCTTGGATATTCTAATTCCAATTGTTCTACTAGAGATGTGATCTTTGCCCTGAATGATTCAGTTGTTCCATAGTTGCTTTATGCTTTTTTTGACAGAAGCTAAAATAAGTTCTGTTTAATGGAACTGCATGTTAGCTTTTTGTAAAGCTGCGTTTATCTAACTGGCCAAACCAGAAGCAGCAATAACCACAGCATAAAACAAATTAATATTTTTGTGAGGTCCATGGATGTTCATTTGCTTTTGCCCCAGGATCTCCTCTTTCTAACAAGACATATTTTCAACAAATTCAGTCAGCTGTCTGTAAATACAAGACACTGATAGTATGGAAGTTGCTCTTAAAGTCCATCTTGTGGAATAAATTGGTTTCTGATTTATATTGTCCTCTCTATGCTGAAAGGTTTTAAACTGGGTAAACTGATGAAGTTCTGATGAAGGACAGCAGGTCAATTTTTTCACTAAGAAAATTTCTACACATATCATATTTCCTGATGTATCTTGTACCACTAGATTTCACAACATGTGCCATACACTGAACACACAGTATTTGTGATTCCCCTTCTTTCACAACAGTCTGCACTGCAATCAGACATCTAGCAGTATTGGATGTTCATTACATCAGTGGCCACAATAACTATTGAGAGGATGGATAAAATGGCAGATGACATAATTCAAAACAGCAAGCAGAGATTCTGTTGTCGTGTCACAGATTTCATAAGAAACAGAAAATTCCTGAACAGATATATGCAGAAATTATATTGACCTCCAGGAAGCTGTGCATGGCCAGTTTCATCCTTATTGGAAATCATCAGATGTACATCACCAGATCTTATTCTATGGGTTCAGTCCCACTACCAGGAATTAAATTTATGGACCATTGCACTTTAGGTGACATATACAGAGCATTAGCTTTAGGACCTAGAGATTCCTTTCCCTCCAAGGGGGGCAGAATATAAAACCTGATATACAAGGGCATGACATAATGTAATTTCTCACTCTGAGAGCTTAAGGGAAGGTGGACTTTATATACCATTCTTCTGGACCCTCTATAGAATTATAAAAGGAAAATGAAATTTGTTCTATCACACAGGTATCTGCAATTTCATCCATAATTACAGCATAATAAATTGCTGTCTTGATCTCTCTGAGTAATATATGTAGAACATAGTGAACTATGATCTCAAGCATCTCAATCATCATAGCAGATGAAATCCATTTGTACCTCATACAATTCAGCCATGATTTCAGTTCTGCAAGATCATCCAAGCAATAATAGAAAGAACTGCTCCAACTGGACTCTTCCTCAATATTGCCATGGACAGAAATACCCTGATAGGCTAGACAGGGAAGAGATGATGGCTAGCAGTGTTATTCTGACCTCTTGCATTTGCTCAGTTTGCCTTATGACTTTCACTTTTCAGTCTCACCCAGAATTCTAACATGGAGATTCTCCTTCCTTATTCACATTCACAGCTGAGCAAATTGTGGTACATCCTACACTCAAAGAACTAGCAACTTGTTTGTTTTTCAGCAACAACAGTATGAAGTAAGGAAGATGACCCTGATGGAGATACGCAGGAGCCGTTGCCTAGGCAAAAGGGCCTGAAGCATTTTTTAAGCCCATATCACAATAACATTTGGAAACAGCTCAGGCAGATGCCGCCCTAATTTACTGAACTATACGATAGAGGAGGCGGCATAGAACAATCAGACTTGTGAGATCCTGTTATTATAACCAATCTCAATAAAAGTAGTTTTAGCCTTCCTGTGAGTTGATTTCCTGGTCTGGACTGTCTATTGGGACTGACAGCAGGCCATAGCCCATGGAGACAACTCAGTCCCTGGATTTTCATAGTGATGGGAATGTTGGCTGTTCCCAAGTACAAATGGGCCATGCCAGGCTAGTGAAGAGAACTAGATAAAGCAAGGCAGTGGCAGCATAGAGGCAAGAAAGGGAGATGGATACTCAACTCCCTCCTTCTCTTCCTCTATGTAATGCCCTATGATGCCGTTCTGACCACAACTTGTTTTAGGTTGGGAGGAGGGAAAGATCAGGAGTGTTTGTACCCTCCAGAAATACTTTCATTCTTGGAGTTACTGCTTCCTTACTTGTAAGAAGAGAGCCAGTTTGGTGTAGTGGTTAAGATATCAGGCTAGAAACCAGAAGACTGTGAGTTCTAGTCCTGCCTTAGGAATGAAGCCAGCTGGGTGACCTTGGGCCAGTCATTCTCTCTCAGCCCTAGGAAGGAGGCAATGGCAAATCACTTCCACAAACCTTGCTAAGAAAACTGCAGGGACTAGTCCAGGAAGTCTCCAGGAGACAAAAACTCACTCAAAGGCACACACACACATACTTGCAAGAGTTTGATGATGCCAGTTGATTGGTAGCCCAACCAAGAATCTTGGGGGAAGGGATGGACTCTGTTAACCCCCCCTGTAGTTTACACCCAATAGATAGACATACAGTGATGCAAGGAAAGCCTAAGTTTGCTTCTTATAATGGAAGTAGAGTGAGTGCTGCTTCTCTGTTTGTGTCAGTATTGTGGCAATTGCATCACTTCTGTAACATAAAAATGCAGTAAAACATGATGGACCTATGGAAATTAATCAATCAACAAGAGGTAAGTTAAGCTAGCCTTCCCAGAACTATCAGATGAGTTGAGAATGCAACTCCCAAACTTCTTAGCCAGCTGGCTGGTATTCTGAGAGTTACTGACCAACATTTTGGATGATGTCAGGTTGCAGAAGGCTGGGTTAAACAAAAGCCACAATGATGCTGTTATAAAACACCTCTATGTGATGGGATCTTACTATGCTGGCAGTATGGATAGATGACTTTGTTTCATTTTTTAGATGGGATATGGATCACTTACCACAAAGATGTGACACTGTAGGCTATGTTCAATGTTTTGCTTGTCTTATGTCTGACCTACTTAAGGAAAAAATTAAAATAAATCCTATATCATACAGAATGATTTCTGAATTAGAGGCTAAATATTTTATCTATATAGCCATATTTTGGGTTGTGCTTAATGAAACCCTTCTCCTTCAAAACTAGTTAAGAAAAAAGCACATTTTGAAGCCAAACAGTGCATCCAATAGATTGTAGTTTTTATTTATAAAATTGCAAGTTATCTTACTCTTCCATCAATAGCTCAAAAGAGCCCCAATGCTGTGATGCCAGAATTATATAAATGTATTTAAATGTAAGAGATCCTTTAATTGTTTAAAAGGCAAGGGATTAGTCAAGTAAGATTCCCCACCCCCAGCTTTAAATATTTGAGAGCCCTGGAATTACCTAGCTTCTAAACCCAGTATAAGTGAGGGAAATACATTACAATTGGGTTCTATGTTTGCATAACAAATGCATTTTCCGCAGCCAGAAAGGCACTTGACACAAAAAAGTCACCTTCCCTCTCAGTGTAAGGTTATCTTTTATGAATGGTTTCAAGACTGCGGGTGTGTATCAGGAAGTTTGACACACAAGTGGCTACTTAATGAGATTTGAGGGAACAAACTTCTTAGCAGGGGCAGGTGAAACCAATAGATCTACAAGGACGTCCTGTGAGAAGGAACACTTTTTTTTAAAAGAGTAGTAGCTTTCTGTAAGAGACAGGTGCTGCACCAGATGCCAGAGGTAAATCTCCAGCCTTGAAATCTTTCACTGCAGAAGTAAAAGGTCCATTAAAGCCAAATGTGTCCCTTTAACCATTCATTACACAAGTGCATTAGTCGTAGTCAATTATTGACTTCCTGAGTGATTGGAATTGCTCAAGGTTGCCTGGACAAAGCAAATGAAGTTTGTATCTAAATGCAGAGAACATTGCTGGACTTGTACTTTATTCCATCTTCCAAAAAAAAAGGTCATATTGGGGCTCTCAGCATCAGCCAATTTATGTCTACACATAAGTGAGTCTCATTGATTTCATTCAGATTTACTTCCAGGTGAATGTGTAGATGATTGAAACCACAGGTGAAGAGGATAGGAAAATAAAATCTAAATTCTGAGATTACAGGAGATTTCTTCATAGACACCATTACTGTTAATTACAAAGTAACTGTCCTCACCAAAAAACAAACAAACTGTAGTTGATTGGAAACTAAGGTGATTTCACAGACAAGACTCAGTTTTCTCTCATCTTCACAGAACTAATATTCAATCTGATGTTCAAATCTGATGTCATTTAGATTGGTGCCATTTTTATTCACAATTAGAGGCAAGTCTGAGACATTTCAAGAGCCTGTGATGTGAGACCATAGGTCAATGGAGAAATACATGCTTCCTTACATGTTTGGACACATAAAATACCGCAGTAGATAAAGCTACCATATCTGGACTGTAAAACTCTGGATTACTACTACATGGCAGCAAAATAGTAAAGTGTTCTGCCACTATTTGAGATCTTGGCTTAGATTTTCCCTTTTAACTCCTGTAGATCAGAGTAGAAGCGCAGGGACCAGCTCTGGAGTTCCACTGTAACTCAAATTATGCATTTGGGAGTGGGGGTAGGAAGCTACTGTTTCACCCTAACACCCCAAACCCATGGTACAACATTACCAATAATAACATATACACATAGATAGATACAGTCTCTGTTAATGATGGAGCAGTGAAATAATATATAAATTATAGCTGTAAAGATGAGAACTAATAGTACCATACCTAGAGAGGTTTTCCTGGGAAATGTGTTACTCTGGAGTTATAAACCAGACTGTGAGAGCAGAGGTGCTCCTGAAGAATGCTTAGCATTTGAATGGCATGCTGAGGCTGAATCAGGTGGAGCTGGAACAAAAATTACATTTGGTTTAATTTAAATTAACATCTGATTAAGTGTAATTAAATGTAGTTTATATGACTATTATGTCTCTGAAGTTTTGATGTATCCTGTGGACACATAAAGATCAGCTTCAGAGATGGATAAATTGCATGTCTTATGTCCTGTAATGGTACTATGATAGTTAATTTTTCAAAGTCTGTGTAATTCTATTTACAATATTTGAAAAGGAGATTGATATTTTTAATAGGCAAAAAACACCCAAATGGAGCACACACAAAGAAAGCAATGAAAATTATCCTTTAAACAAACAGCAAAACATTCCGTGTGAAAATGCCTTAGCAATGATTTAGTAGTGAAAAATTGAAAAAAGCAACATTGCCTTGCAGAAAGTAAACAAGAAATGTTATTTCTTTAGTGAAATGCAGATTTTATTCCATTTACTCATCAAAATACCATTTTAATTAAGGAAATCCTCCATTATGTTGAAACAAAATATTAAATATAAGGATGCTAAAGTCATTCTTATCACAGCTGCTGCAGAAGTGCAAGCTGCAAAACAATTTGGATATTGCCTAACTTGCTTGTTTTAGTGTAAAATCTATTACATTCTATACTGGATTCAGTAAAATGCAGCATGTAAGGAAGGAAGCTTGACTGACTATGAACTAAAACTCTTAGAGATCGTGTGGTATAATGGTTAAGCTTCAGGACATCACCAGCTATGGATGTTCACTGGCTAACTTTGGGAATGTCACACTCTCTCAGCCCAGCTTACCTCACAGGATTGTTGTTGTGGGAAAATGAATAATAATCAAAACATCTGCCAGGCTATTCCACACCCTTTACATGGACAATCTGACGTTGTATGGAAAAACACATCTGAAATGGAGTTGCTGCTCAACACTGTCCAAATATACAGCCAAGATATTGCAATGGAGTTTGGACTGGACAAATGTGCCACCCTGACCATCAAGAGGGGAAAAATAGTGAAAACTGAAGGAATCAAGATGCCCAATGGAAATAACATCAAGAGTCTCGATGAAGAAGATCACTACAAATACCTGGGCATCCTTCAGGCTGACAACATTAAGCACGCTGAAGTCAAGAAGAAGGTTAGTAGTGAATACATCAGAAGGGTGAAGAAAATCTTAAAGTCTAAACTCAGTGGTGGAAGGTGAGAAATTCCATTCATTAGATATACAGCTGGAATAGTGGACTGGACTCAAGCTGAACTAAAAGCCCTGGATAGTAAGACCAGAAAAATAATGACAATGGATCATGCCCTTCATCCACACAGTGATATTGACAGACTCTACTTACCAAGAAGCATAGGTGGGTATGGAATGTTACAAGTACACCAGACAGTTGAAGTAGAAAAAAAGGGTGTTAGAAGAATACCTGAAGGACAGTGAAGAAGATGCATTGAAACTAGTACATCATGAAGGCTTAGTGAATACCAAAGAGACCAAACTGGCCTATAAGAAAGACCAAATGAAGAATAGAAAAGGGACATGGCAAGGCAAAGTATTACATGGCCAGTACACAAAAAACTAGCAGGTGGAGCAGATAACAAGAAGACCTGGCAATGGCTAAGAGCAGGAAAGTTGAAGAAAGAGACAGAGGGGCTAGTTCTGGATGCACAAGACCAAGCTTTAAGAACAAATGCATATAAAGCCAGAATTGAGAAGACAGCAACAGAAAGCAAATGCCACCTCTGCAAAGAAGCTGAAGAAACAGTGGACCACCTAGTTAGCTGCTGCAAGAAGATCACACAGACTGACTACAAACAATGGCATGACAAAGTAGCAACAATGGTGCATTGGAATATCTGCCAGAAATACCATCTGCCTGCAAGCAAGAACTAGTGGGACCACAAAGCAGACAAAGTAATAGAAAATGAAGAAGCTAAAGTACTCTGGGACTTTAGAATTCAAACAGACAAGCACCTGCCACACAACACCCCAGACTTAACAATTGTTGATAAGAAAGACAAAAAAGTCTGGATGTGGACACTGCAATACCTGGAGACAGCAGAATAGAAGAAAAAGAACTGGAGAAAATAACAAAATATAAAGACCTGCAAATAGAAGTAGAATGACTATGGCAAAAGAAAGCACAGATAGTACCAACAGTTATAGGTACCTTAGGTGAAATCCCAAAACATCTGGAGCACCACTTGAAGACCATCGGCACTGACAAAATCATCATTAGTCAATTGCAAAAGGCAGCTTTACTTGGAATGGTTTACATCTTGCAACGATACCTTTAACACCATCCAACAACAACATTTGCCTATCCCAGGTCCTTGGGAAGGACTTGATAGGTGGATAAAAATGCCAAATCCAGTCTAAACATCTAGCTGACTGTGTGACCACCCATCATCATCATCATCATCAATTAAAGGAGTGCCCTGTATTGTATCTTGAGCACATGGACGGGGATATCTATCCAACTCATAAATAAATACTCTTACTTTCACTACTATAAATAATGCAGGTTTATTAATGTGTTAATTAGTTTATTTATATCTATTACCAAGAACTGTACCTAATGTGGCTCATAATAAACATAACATTATGTTTAAAATCACTACAAAATATATTACTTACCTTTTTTTTAAGAAAATCCTGCAGATCATCTGGTCTAACTCCCATAATTAAGCCAAATTATAATATGGCTTAGACAGAATGTTGAAGTAAATTAGCATTACATATTAACGTAAGACATCCAGCTTTCTGTTTTTTGTTTTTTTTTAAGCCATGGTAAACCATGAGGGGAAAGTATCACCCCTCAATAACCCTTCATTAGAGTAAGCATTGTGGGTTGTTTTACTGCTGAAATAAGGTGTGCTTTTATATGAATATGATCTCTGAGTTCCTGGAGCCCACAATGCCTGATGCTTAGGGGGAAAAAAAACAAACAGAGTTAGGCATTATCTTATTCTCTCAGGAGATGATTGGTCACATTTAGTGCAAAGTTAGATATAACCACATATGCATCTTTATATTTAACATGCAATTTTTAAAATAGGCAACTAATCTCAGGTGGCAGGATGATAATAACCAGATTTCTTTGTCGATTGCAATTCAAGGAAAATCTTCCCCATGCAATTATTTTTTGGGGAGAGGGGGGAATGCTCCATTTGGCACCAGGCAGGATTTTCCCCTGATGCAAATACTTGTTTCCAGGAAGAATGGGTTGAATTACTGCATCAGGCCTGCTGCAGTCCTGATAAGGATCACTACCACTGTTCCACAGCTGATTCTGGTTGTATCTTTGAAAACATGTCCGTTGGTAGGTCTACCATCTGTCTGGGATTGATTAATTTGAGATCATTTGTATGCATGGCATAGGGTCTGGATATCTGAGGGACCGTTTGTCTCCAATCAGCATTGCCCATCCAGTACATTCCAGCAGAGTGGGTACACTCCAGTTCCCCTCTATTAAATGTTGTCCTCTTGTAGGACTGAGGAAATATGCCTTTTGTGTTGTGGCCCTCACCCTCTGGGATAGCATCTCCCCAGAGATAAGGACAGCACTCTCTCTCCTAGGGTTCCAGAAAGCTCTGAAAACCTGGCTTTGGTCCCAGGCTTGGAGTTAAGGTATTATTGTATGTCTAGACCCCTGTTTTGTTTGATTGGTGTTGCTTTTAAGATTGCTTTAGCCTGGGCTGCCTGTGTGGTTTTATGTTTTATCTGTTTTTATGGATTTTCCAGTTTTGTATGCTGCCCAGAGTCCACTGGAGTTGGACAGCTATAACAAATTTGAATAAATAAATAAATGGGGCACCAGCCATAGCTGGGCAAAGGGTCTGCTGGACATGGTCTCTATCTGCTTTTCCAGCAGGAGCATTCCAGGAGAATCTCAGATCCTAGACCAGCTTCTTCCGGAGGAGGTTGATCCAATCAGGAGCTAAAGATGTTACTACTCTGAATGCAGGCATTTTTACAGGCATTTTCTTCCAGTCAGTCCATCTTGTTGGAATTAAATCTAAGCCCATTTTATCCCATTCAGACCCTGTATGTGTTTTTTCCTTTTTGATAACTAAAAAGGTATCAAAAATGTTCAGGGTTTTGCCCTTCTTGAAACATAAACTCTGATCCTGTCTGGCTGGTGGCAGAAGGGGACAGACAAGGGAGCAGCAGGAGCAAGAAAAATCAGCAATGACACATTGTCCCAGCCTTTCCTGACTGAACCATTGCTGCTTGACTGAGATGCCACCATCTCACCATGGCATAGAAGGTGGAAAAACATCTAGCACTACATACAGTGGTACTTGGCACAAGCTGTGCCAGAAGGCATAGCGCAGTTCAAGATTTGGGTACAGGATTGGCCTTCAAAAGCCTTCATCTGGTTATTACTCCAGGCTAGGGGGGATTCTCAGGTTCAGAAGAGAGCTTGAAACATTGCTCCTTACTTCAGGACTTCTCTGATTTGGAAGAGAGAAGGAAGGAAGGAAGGAAGGAAGGAAGGAAGGAAGGAAGGAAGGAAGGAAGGAAGGAAGGAAGGAAGGAAGGAAGGAAGGAAGGAAGGAAGGAAGGAAGGAAGGAAGGAAGGAAGGAAGGAAGGACTGCTTACAAATTCCAAGCAAAGCCTTTTCTGTTCTAAAGGGAGTTTTTATTTTGTAGCCTTACTCGTCACTCCAAGGCAGGGGTTCTCTGATTTAGAAGACAAATGTAATTTTGAAGCACTGATTATTCTTTATTTCTTATTTATAGAAATTCAATATAGACTGCATACAGTATACGTATTTTATACAGAGAGCAGTGCAGCAGTTCATATGAGATCTCCTTTGGAAGAGATAGAGACTGCAAAGATGGAACCAGTCTGAATGGCTTATTTTTATTCCAGGATCATCTGTACCCAGCCCAGCCCAGACCTATGCTATTCACTTGGTTATTTGTTCTATACGTTCACACTGAATTAGTGTGTGTGTGTGTGTGTATTATACATCATATAAGAATACGTCTGAGTTTGTCAGTTCTGACACAGATACATACTCCTCTCCAGATTCTCTGTTCTTCAGAAATTTCAACTATGGTTTACTATAACATTAAATTATAAGCAGCACTTATTTGATCTGCTGAATTTGACTGTTGGCTAATATATATCACACACAAAAGTAAATACAAAAAGAAAGTTAACCTGGCCTTGCTGTTTTCTCTAGCAGCTTAATTTATGTGTACAGTAGTTTGGGATCTTGAGGGCAAGGTCTGTTCAGTCGGCTAAAGAGTTTTAGGTCCTCATTTGTCTTCCAACAATGGTTATAAGAAATTGGGGTAGCAGAAAGGAAGGACATTCAGAGATGCAGACTGGGGGAAATTATCTACTAGGAAATTACTTAGAAAATAATATAGCAACAGAGCTGGAAGGACACTTAAGAGTAAGGCAGTAGAAGCAATGTAGTGTAAATAACCAATTTGTCTTTTATAAAACTCCTTTCTGGTGTTTAAATGGCTACAAATACTACTTGAAATAACAATAAGTCTTGTTGCCAGCCACCACTGTCCAAAACCTGAACTAAATTCTTGCATATTTTTCCACAACTCCTTGTCTAGTTTTCCATTACTAGTGCTTTCACTAGCTATTTAAAACCTGATGGATATGCTGGGGGGGGGGGGGGGGGGAACCAGGATTTATATCAGTGTGCTAGCAATGTGCTTCCTTGCTAAAACTGAGATTGGTAACTTTCAGGAAACATTGATCCAGACATATAGCAAAGTTATAATAGGACATCAATGCATCCTGTTTTGCTGCTTCTTGGGATAGAATATTAGATATATGTACTCACACCGTAATATTCCTTTGTTTATTATGCAGTAGTGTTATTCCACATTTTAATTATTCCAAATTATAATTGATTTATTTTGTAGCTAATTTGGTTCTTTTATAACCCTACTCACCCATCCCTGCTCCACAGCAATTAGTCCATTAATATGGCTGCACCTTCAGCTAAAAGCTGTTTAATTTATCCAGTGCATTGATGAAGGTGTTTTTAATTTGAACTCTCTTTGAAACAGTGTTTCTGAAGGAGGTAGAAGTCTTATTAATTATGTTTACAAGACCCATCCCTGCATGAAGGGCATGTGTCTGTTGCTCTATTCACATGTATATCAGGGTACAAATGAATACCTAGTAAGAATTTTTCCTTGGCTTTGGGGAATTAGGTTTAGTTAAATACAAGCTAGAAATTGCCTCAATACATACACATCCTAGGACATACCCTATTATCACCATTCAATTCCATAGCACTACACACAAATATCCAACCCACTGCACATACTTGCTGGAGCCACATACAAACATGCATTCACCATTTTTGCACTCACTATTTTTCTTCTGTTTCATACATATACACACTAACAGTCAATATACACCACCTCCACTTATTTACCTGCTCAAACACACAAACACCTTTCATGAAAGGATTAGACTTTTTAAAACCTTTGCAGACCAAATGGGGGATTTTTTCAAACCTACAGTACAAAGGATCAATTTTTGAAGGGATTCTTTGGAAGAGTGGCTGAGTAAACAATGAGAAGATGCTTAGCCCTTCACTCCCCAGCAATGATTCCCCAAAATGTCCCCATTCAGCACTTGAATTTTTAAAAGCATTCACTGATAATACTAGATGTTTTCCTTTCCAGAACAGAACTGTGAGAAGTTCTTCTATTCAATCATTTCCTAAATGCAGTTGAGAGCTTTTTTTCTGCTTCTGAGACCTGGATGGGTCAAGAGCTTAGGTCTGGAGAAGAAAATGAGTAGAGCCAGAATTCTTTCATTACTACTTTAGAGTATATAAAATCAGTTAGCATGGCTCTCCCCTCCATGTGCTTATTTGCATCCAAACGAATGAGTGAATAAAGCTTGTATGTTTCTATATTCACTAACATAGCAGCAATCTATTACTAAAGTCACAAAAGGGCTCCAACTCCATCTTTAAAGACCACAAACAAATCATCTTCATTATCTTTAGGCCTAATAATTTGAGTCACAGAATGATATTCTTTGACAAACGATTCTTTTCCACCTTATATGATTTCCCAAGCCCCTTTAGGTTATATATTACTTTACTTTGCCTTTGTAGTATGGGACAATTCCCTCAATGAATGAAGGATACAATCAATAGTAAATGATAATCTTATTCTTTAATTGTCCAAGGCTGTTCACAGCTCCTAGAGGATTTGATTAAAGGTACCAGTGAAATTTGCCCATGCCAGACTCAGAAAAGAAAGTTAGGAGCAATGGTTCGAAAGTCTACCTCAGAATGAAAGCTCCCTAAATTTTACATGATCCCTATCCTCTCCATCTCAGCTACCATATTCTTCCAAGAAGAATTAATATCCATGCCCAGATTTGCCTTTCTCCTCATCTCTATAATTTGTGAACAGTCTGGTTATGCTGCTTGCCCACAGCATGCAGTGCCCACCTGGAAAATTAACACAGACTGAGATCCACATTGAATGGCTTCAACACTTGTTGAAAGCCACCCAGCCTGAACAACTTGGCACATGCCAAAGGTACTCCAGACTTCAGCAGTGGTCATCCAAGTTCTGGTTTGCTCTGTTTTCTTCCTCCTGAACATGGTGCCTCCTCCACAGCACTTCCAGAGTTTTCAACAAATGGAAGAGATTCCATGGTTGGCATCTTCAGTGCATACTGCAAGATAGCCTAGCCTTGAAGATCTTGTCAGGAGGAATCCATGCTCTCCCCATCCAGGATTGCCTGCAGTGGGGATCACAGCTGCTCAGCACTGGGAACAAGGGAATAAAATCACTTTATTTCTCTCTAGAAACAAGAGGATGACATTGCTCTGTGAAGCAGCTTTGACAGGGGTGTTTTGTTTGAAGCTTGATCAAAGCAAAGCATGTCTTCAAAACTCTGCACAATCCTATGTACTATATATAAAGTATATTTCAAAAAAGTGGGGAAATCAATCCTGAAATATCCAAATAGTTAAAATCTGATTGCTCTTAAAGCATGCTGAATTCCATATCCCAACGATGCATAGCTCTGATATAAAAATTGGTTATTCCATAATTTAGAACTAATCAATTCCAAAAGATAGTATTTAGGAATAACTTTTTTCTAAAAAATACAGCAAGTGTTCATCTAAGCTGACTGCTTCAAGGACTGTACATAGCCAAATAAACCACAGTGTTCTACTTTTTCCAAGAAAAATACCTATGTTGCTTGTGCATGTTATTTGCTCCAGTGGAAGAAAGCACAGTAGGTGACTTTGCTGTCACTGCACTTTGTGATGAGCTAGATAAATGAAATCAGTGACCCATGAGCTCAGACTGAACCCTCAAGATACAACCAAAGTGAGAATTACAACCCACAATAGGCAATCTAGAGGAGGAGGAGGAGGAGGAGGAAATTTGCAGAAATTGGAAGGTTTGCAAGGTGGTTATGATGTAAACCTGTATTAATTTATTTATCAAGCAAAAATCAAATTATGCCACAGTGTAGTGATTTGTTTCAATATGAGGACCAGTAGGAATTGTAATAGGAATCTTGAGTCTTGCTCAGAAGTTCAGGCTCAGATTTGAAGCATTCTGAATCTTTAGATCTCAGAATCATAAGATAGAAATGGAAGGGATCACAAGGCTCATCTAACCCAACCCTCTGTAATATGCAGAAGAACCAATTTAACCACTGATGAGAAGTGGCTGTTCTTCTTAAAAATCTCCAGAGATGGAAAACTCACAGCCTCCATAGGGAGACTGTTCCACTGCTGTATAAATCATGCCTTTAAATTGTAATATTTCAGTCTAACCTACTTTGCAGGGTTATTATAGCAGATTCATTTATGATACATAGATCATCGGGTGGGCATGCAACATGGGTTATGGCTTTGATATAGATAGTATTTTCCCACTTTTCAATAATATTGTGGATAAGAGTTGCTTTGTGTAAGATGGCGGCTATATAAATTTTACAAACAAACAAACAAATAAATATGATGACCAATAAGACTGTTAGGAAAGAAGAAATATATCAAGGTAATTTGGTCCGATCCCTGTTAGGAATCAAACAGTGACAGTATATTTGATAATGGCTATTCAGCCTTGCTGAAATAGCCTCAGAGACAGAGTAGCCATTGCCTCTCCAGGTAGCAAGATGAATAGCTGATGACCTGTTTTTACTCTTTAAAAGTTTCCACTAAGACTTTCCCAGAATCTGTAATTCCCACCCCTGAGTTCTAGTTCTGCATTTTCTAGAGAAATGGGAAACAAGTCAGTTACACCATCTGTATTAACATATAAAAATGACACCCACCTGAAATCTTGGTGGAAGCAAAATTGGATATTTTGTTGATACCAGAATTCCAGGCAGGCCATCTACTAGCCAGGATAAATTCCAACTGTCTATCCTATACAAAAATGCATGATGAGGAAAGGAGATGACTTATATTAAAACTTTAGAAGATGGCTGAGATGTGCCACCTCCTCCTCCTCCTCCTCCTCTCTCTCTCTCTCTCTCTCTCTTTCTCTCATGTTAAAAACAGTCAAGACTCTTTACCAGATATACGTTTGTTTGTTTTTTATGGCATTTCCAGGAACCATCATATGACTACTCACTATTGTCTGATCACATGCCAGCTCGGGAACATCAGAAAAGAAGGATGGATTCTTTAAAGAGCCATAAGCATGCTTGGCTCTTTTTTTTCTTTTTTTTTACAGTTAAGAGTACAAGAAGGGACATCTTAGTCACCTCTTAACATTTCAGATGTAAGGCAATCACTTTCTCACCCCCAGGTCCAAACAAGTAAATTTTTACTTGATAAAAAACAAATCGTAGAAAAATCAGGCCTTTAAATAGGAGAGTACAGAAAGGAAGCAACTTACTCTAAGCAATGAATTGCTACATCACAGTCCTTCAGAAGTTATTTCATTTTTTTAAAATAAAATATGTGTTGATTGTTTCTACCTATATACTACATTAAGGTTTTTGTGGTTGAATGATGTTACATAAACATTTCAGTCAATCAATCAAATCTCATTATAATGTCTCTCCTCCATCTCATCATCTTTAGATTAAACATACCTAGTTCCTTTACTGGGGCTGGTTTCACCATCCTTGACTCCTCTGGAAGCAAACTAATTTGTCAATGTCCACTGTAAAATGAAATCATCCAGCACTGAGACCATTCCCATAGATACATTCTAACCAGTACAGAATACAATGGAACTTTTATTTATGGTGATATGAGCCTTCTGGTTTTGCTAATGCACCCTTAGGCATCAGAATGGTCCAGAGTTCATGGGTAGAATTCATGCTTCATATGAAAAATATTCCAATATAATTGACCATTTCCACACTACCAATGGATACTGTTACTCAATGATATTAAGCCTGTCTACCTTTGTGATATATTGCCACAGCAATAAGGATATAAATTGCTAATTCAGAAATGCTGGAGTTAGGAAATACTTTGGCCAGAAGCTTTAGAGACTCACCACCAGTGTCTGACTCAGAAGGATCCAGCTTTTTTAGTTCCTCTACATTCATTCATTTAACATATTGATGCCCTTCCATTCAGTATGATATATTTCCAAGGCATCTTACAGGTTTTCACTAAAAGCAGCAAAATATCTGAGAAAAGTAGTTTTGTTTTGTTTTGTTTTTTTCCAGGGCAAAGTCATTTAGCTTCTAGGAGTATTCTTCTAATCTGTTTTCACAGACACATTTATATTTTTACCAGCCTATGGTATTTCATTTGTATTTGATTTTTTTTTTAATTGAATAAAGCTGCAACAAAATTAAGCCCTGTGAATGTAGATAGTGACATTCCAAATTAAATAGCAAAAATACCTTAATGCTTTCTTTCCCCATCACCCCTTCCCAAAGCACACAGCACATTGAAGTTATCAGACCATATCAAGCTTTAGGGACATTAAATGTCAAGAGAGCAGACATACTATAGAAAGCTGATGGGAGCTCTGGGAACCTTTAGTATCAAATGTTCTCCTCTATAATAATGGGCGGCAACATCAATCTCGGGAATGCTGCTACAAATGTCAGAGAAAGCCTTACACTGGATACTGATTAAAGTTGCAGATAAAAGTGCAGGCCCAAATCAAAGCCTTAGCATTCTTTCACAGAGAAATCTCACTGCAACAATTGCAATTTCTTGGTTATCAAAAAATAGAATCAGGAACACAGAACTCATAAAGTTTCACATGTTGGCATTATCAAGAGGCTTACGTTAGGGTGGGAAAAGTTATTTTTCATCCCTGAAAATACAACTGAATCTTATTTTAAAGAAAAGAGATTGGGGGGGGGGGGGGACCGAAGGAGGAGGGGACGAGGAAGAGGAAGAGGAGGAAGAAGACAAAATGACAATATTTACTTCAGCCAATTGACAAGCTTGAACGAATTGTTTTGACTTCTGTGTAAATGTAGCACAGTTAAATTTTGTTTGAAAGTCCCTTCAGTGATGCCTAGCTTTAAAGCAATATATAAAGGAATATGTCCTCCTGATCTCATTTAAATGCTGATTGATTAAGAAATCCCCAAAGAATTAAAACAATGTGTTATGAAGAACAACAGTAACAAGAACAAGAAAAACTAAGGAACCTTCACAAATAGTAAAAAAAAGCCTTAAATTGCATTATAAAATTCTAGGATGCTTCACTCAGTGACACATAGTTACCCTCAAATATTTCTGAAGTCACCAATTCTCTTACTGAGAGAGAGTCAGCAGGGCTACCCACAATCGTTTTCCCCTGATGCTCTCAGCCTGTGGTGGCTGTCCCTCAGCATTCCCAAATCAAGAAGGAAATTTGCTATAATGGGATAAGGCAGCTGTCCCAGGGAATAAATTCTGGGCACCATCAAGAAGAAACAAAAGTGGGAGTCCTGCTTAAATGAAGTTCATACTTATCCATATATGATCCCAATAGTTAAATTTGAAAAGGAGGCTAAACATGACTGGAAACACAGAAGGTATGGCAGGGAAATTTAACACTTTCCTCTCTATGATCTTGAGGAAAATCCCTCTTCCGAAGATCATATCTGAACTAGGAGGATATTTCCCATTGAGATTCTTGGCTGGGTCTAGACTAATATTTTGAAAAGAACCTTTGAAATCAATGGCATTAAATAATCATGGCTAACTTAGATTACACTGGTGTCAAGTGGCCTAGCCTACATGTCCAACTTTTAATGATGAACTAAATACAGGAAAATGCAAAATAATAAAACAGTACTTGCCCCACAATGACATGCAGTAAGAGAAACCTTCCTTGAAAAGAATGGCTGTAAGTGGACATAAGTGGATCACTGCAGATGGAGACTGCAGCCATGAAATTAAAAGACACTTGCTCCTTGGGAGGAAAGCTATGGCAAGCCTAGATAGCATATTAAAAAGCAGAGAAGTCACCTTGCTGACAAAGATCCGCATAGTCAAAGCTATGGTTTTTCCAGTAGTAATGTATGGCTGTGAGAGCTGGACCATAAAGAAGGCTGAGCGCCGAAGAATTGATGCCTTTGAACTGTGGTGCTGGAGAAGACTCTTAAGAGTCCCCTGGACTGCTAGGAGGTCCAACCAGTCAATCTTAAAGGAAATCAACCCTGATTGCTCATTGGAAGGATTGATAATGAAGCTCAAGCTCAGATACTTTGGTCACCTAATGCGAAGAGAGGACTCTTTGGAAAAGACCCTGATGCTGGGAAAGATTGAAGGCAAAAGGAGAAGAGGACGGCAGAGGATGAGATGGTTAGATAGCATCACTGAAGCAATGAGCATGAAACTGAGCAAACTCAGGGAGGCAGTGAAGGACAGGAAGGCCTGGCGCAATATGATTCATGGGGTCACGAAGAGTCGGACACGACTTAACGACTGAACAACAGCAACAAAGTGGACATCAGGAAAGACTGTTCTGTCTACAATGTCTAATTCATGAAATGCAATTTGTGGGACCCTCCAGACAAAATATAAATATAAGAATGAGTTCCATTGTATTGTGTATGGTGCATTATTGGAAAGAATATTCATTAAATATATTTGTGGAACTTCTCACAATTTGTAAACAGTTCTTGTAGAAGTATTAACCCATAAAAATAAACATATTTTTTGCCTAGAAACAAGAATAAGAAGAGGGATTGCATACTTGCTTGACTCTTGTTCCTCCTGGCCCCATGGTTAATGGAATGTGTATTCTCCAGTCTAGTCATAATATCTCTATTGAAAAAGCCCTCCCTTGACCTGGATGATTTCTGTAATTATAGGCCAATTTCAAATATAGCATTCTTGTGTAAGGCAAATGAAAATGGTAGCTTTGCAACTCCAGATGCATCTGGATGAAATTGATTATATGAACTGAGTTCATTTGGGAATTCATCTAGAATACAATATTGAGATGGATGAACTATATTGAGATGAATTGGGGTATGTGACCCTATTACTTCTCCTAGACTTCTCAGCAGCTTTTATTAACATTGACCATATTTTGTTTTGAGGTGTCTGGCAAGGCTGGGTATTAAGGATACTGCTTTGTGATTATTTTGTTCCTTCCTCTTTCCAAAACCATTCCAGAAAGCAAAGTTCAATTATTGCTGTCTGACACCTAGGTCATATAGGGTTTTGAGATAGGGTGCCATCAGGTGCTGATAACACCCGGCTCTATTGTTCCTTACCATCCAATTTCAACAAAGCAATCAGTATCCCTGAATACTGCCAAATTTGAGTAATAAGCTGGTTGATGGAGAACAATCTGAAATTAAATCTAAAGAAGAAATTTAGTAGGTAAGGAGAAAGCTGGGCTCAGGGACTAGGGTGAAGTCTGATTTGGATGGAATTGAATTTTTTTCAAAAAGAGTAGGCTTACAGTCTGGGAATGCTGTCACTGGATTTTCTGGTGGGGGCTGTGGTAGGAAGAATGTTTGTACAACCATAGGTAGTGCACCATACAAATGAAGTAATCGGGCCTGAACAGATAGGCTTCTGCAAAGGAAATTCTGCGATTGACCACTGTCTCACATTGAACTTCCTAATTGAAAAATACCTGAACTTAGGAAGGAAAAAGCTTTTTGTAGCATTTATAGATCTCAAAAGTGCTTTTGACTCAATTCCGAGGGATGTACTATGGTCTAAACTGAAGAAACAAGGAATAGACCTGAGGTTGCTGTTCCTACTAAAGAAACTACATACAGACACCTCTTGCCAAGTTAAATACTCAACTAAGGGTCATTTAACAGAGAGAATACCTATGCAGAAGGGAGTTAAGCAGGGTTGTGTCCTTGCTCCTCACCTTTTTAATCTTTTCTTGAATGACTTGGCCCACTCCCTTAGTTCAGTTAATGGTCACCCCCCGTGTCTTGGAGGTCTCCCTACTCCATTGTTACTTTACGCTGATGATACTACAGTTCTTTCCTGCTCGAGGGTGGGCTTACGAAGATATTTGGCGGCATTTTATAATTATTGTCAAAGTAACTCACTTACTATTAATTTTTCCAAATCGAAGGTAATAATATTTGCTAAAAGATGGCATCTGGCGAGATGGTCTATGGGCAGTATAGAAATTGAACAAGTCAAAACTTTTAAATACCTTGGCATTACTTTTAGTTATAATCTTTCTTGGGCAACCCATCGTAATAAGTCAATTCACCTAGCCAACTGTTCCGCCGCCCAGATCAAACAGTTCTATTTTACAAGAGGCAATCAATTTGTACCAGCAGCAATTAGGATATTTAAAGCCAAATCTCTCTCTCAAATACTTTATGGTATTCCTCTTTGGTTGAGAGCTTTTAACGCTAAAGTGGAAGGTATACAGGCTTCCTTTCTGAGGCAGCTCTTAGGGGCTCCTAACTGTGTCTCTTATCCCATAATCTGCCTAGAAACGGGTCAAAGTTTAATCGAATCTAAAGCCTGGATTTTAACAATTAAATATTGGCTCAGAATCTTATATAGAGCAGCTCCGCGAAGTCTGCTATCATATCTCAAAAAAGATAAATACATCTCGCTGTGGTCGCGACATATTATATCCAAGATTAAGCAGATTGGGATTGCAATTGAGGACCTATACCTTTCAGATGAAAGCTTTGTATTTAGCATTATTAAACAGAGACTTTTGGACTTAGAATACCACAAATTCAGACCAGCCCAACCTCGTGTATGCTCCCCTGCCATGCTTGGTATAGAAAATCAATTGGACAAGATGGCGCATTATTTCAACGATCTTGTGTTACCTTCCCAGCGAAGGGCCTTTTTCTTGGCTAGAGTGAATGCTTTTCCTTCTAAGGTGCTCCTTGGAAGGTATAAACGCATTCCCATCCATGACAGGCTCTGTCTTTGTGGCGGCCCAGATACAATCTATCATATCATTTTTGATTGTTATTTATTTGTGACATGATTTGCTTCTAAGACCTTTGCAGGGCAAATATCCTTTGAACGATGTGGATCCTGTGTCATCCTGCCGGTATTTGCTCTGTGATGCTATACCTGAGATTACCCAAATTGTTGCTAAGTTCTTGGAGGAAGTGTTCAAAAGGAAATGTAACCAAACTCTTCTTTGAGTATTGTTTTCCTGCTGTCATCTTTATGATATGCTAAGTTCTTGTATTTTAATGTTTGCAATGCCAATAAAGGTTTGAATTGAAAATAAAATATATACAGGTAGTGCACCAACTTTAACACTTCCTGGTCATGCTTGGTAACACTCACCCATGCCTTGGTTACAACCCATTTTGTTTAGTGCAATGCACTTCACATGTGGTATCTTTGAAAAGTATCCAGAAATTGCATTTAGTGAAAAGTGCTAAGCCAGGCTATGAACAGGTACAAGATACAGGGACTGCATTATGCCCACATTAAAAGATCTTTACTGATTGTCAGTTGTGTATTAGGGAGAATTTAAAGTGTTGGTGTTAACCTTGAAACCCTAGGCATGATTATCCTGCTATGAATCTGCCTGGGTACTTGGAACTTTGGAAGACACCCCTGCTGCAGGAAGCCCAGATGGTTGGTAGGTAAGAAAGAGCATCATCTTCCACAGTTCTCAGGCTATGGTATGCAATTCCTCAAGAACTCTTTTTCCAAGCTTTTATCTGTTAATTTATTCTTCTTCTTCTTCTTATTATTATTATTACATTTATTGCACTGTTAAGTTTTACATTTTGCATTCTATCTGTGAACTATCGAGAGTCATTGTGAGCAAAGTGGGGTAAAAAGATTAATAAATAAACTTTTTTTTTTTCAATTTTGTAAACCACTTTCAGTGTTTACATAAAGAAAAAATGACAGATAAATATAGTCATTAATAAAATCAGTCAATCAATCAAGTGAAATAGCTGCCTACCTATCTTGGCTCAGACTATGAAAAAGAGGAGGGCTTCCCCTATGAACAACTTTCTTTTAATTTCTCACTAATACCTTTATTCTGGCTTTTCAAGTAAGCATGATAACTATCATGAAAATAAGTTTATATAAATCAGTTTGGTGCATTCTATAGGGTTGTGGGCCAGTTAAGTCAGAAGATCCTTCCATACCCTACCTTACCTTACCCTACCCTACCCTACCTTACCCTACTCCTTCCTTCCTTCCTTCCTTCCTTCCTTCCTTCCTTCCTTCCTTCCTTCCTTCCTTCCTTCCTTCCTTCCTTCCTTCCTTCCTTTCTTCCTTCCTTCCTTCCTCCTCCTCCGCTTTCATCATCTAAAATGTACATCCTATCATAACACAAAACCCAATATAGATATAGCAAATGCCTGAATCATCTCTGAATCCCACAGTGACCCAATCTTTGACAAGACCACCATGCTAATAGGAAAATCCCCTAGGGCCCCTGAAGAATCCATTAGCCTTTATCACTTCTCAGGCTTTTGGCTTAGATGAAGAGTGTATCCATTAGCCTCTAGTCTCTAGGGGTAGGTTATATTAATAGCCATACAAGGAATCAGGTTTAGGAGACAAAATCCTGAACACCAGTAGCAAGTGATTTGACTACTCCCTTGGCTATTCAATAATGGCAGATCTAGGCTTCCCACCACCTGAGACATAATGGCCCAAAACAATCTCCGTCACCATCTCACTCAGTGCCTCTGTCCAAAGGGTCCTTCCTCAGAGCAATGCATCTGATTGGTTTCTTATAAGCATGGTTTGCTAAACATATCATAGTGGCTATAAACCATGGTTTATATAACAGCATGGCTGGTCCACACTGCATGCTATGTCAGACCTAAACAAACTGCATGATTGTCTCATAAAGGGCTGACCCTGCCTGTCAAGAAAATCAGTTTGAGAGTGTCCCAGCAAAACAGCCTCATATTGTCATGGCTGTGGTATAGTTTTGAGCCTCTTTGATCTCCTAGCTTTGACCATCAGGGTGGATTCTTCTTTCTTCCTCTTCCCACCATTCAAACACTTCTCCAAATCTGCTAAAGATAATTGGAAGGTTTCCAAAACAGAGTTACAGCACATGGCAGATATAGAGAAAAAATGAGAGCAAAGGGAATCCTGTTGTGTAGAAAAGTGCCCTCAGCTAAAATAGAATATTCACTCCTTTAATTTTCATTCCACTATGTCTGTATCAAGAATGTAAAAGTTGAATGCTTTTTTTATTATGATTTCTTCTTTTCCAGGTTTGATTAATTTTAGCTGAAAAAGACCCTGATGCCTAAAAGGCATGTTACTTTTGGTTGTTTGTCTTAACAAATGAACAACTTTTGTGCTCTAGTACTCACAGGAATATTGATGTAAACAAATGAACATCTTTGCCACATTTTCTGATTAATGTCAACCATCAGGTGTTGTGAATAAAATCTCATTAGTGTTTTGATTTCTTTCAAAGAATCATTCATTACCATGCAAAGAGAAAGGATCTTGTTTCTAGCCTGGCTAATTGCCACCAAATATAAAATAGTAAGAATCAAATTTTTGTGCTACAAATACCCTGGGCAAATTAATCAAAAAGAGAGTTTTATGCAACTGAATATAATATTTCCTAGAATCAGAGCATCTTTTAGTGAAAATATCAGTTATAATAAACATGGATTGATCCATTTGTTACTGCACCTCTTATATTAAATTAAATTTTCTAATTCCCTATTTTCCATGGTAGGTATTGACCCAACATTTTATTTTCAAGCAGCACCAAGTGTAAGCAAGAATGTTCTAGCAGCAATATGAGGGGACAAACTCTTCAGGAGAGTTGTCAGAGATCCAGAGGCATCTGTGGGAGAGCAAGGGAGGCAAATGTCAAAAAGTATTACCCATTGTGATGTCACATGCATGTATGAAAGGAGTGATGCTTTCCTTGCATCTTCATGATGCTCATTTCATAATGTTGTTGAAATCATCTGATTTGCTGATACCTTAGAGCAGTGTTGTCCAAACTTGGCCACTTTAAGATGAGTGAACTTCAACTCTCAGAATTTCCCAGCCAGCCATGCTGGCTGGGGAATTCTGGGAGTTGAAGTCCACTCATCTTAAAATGGCCAAGTTTGGACAACACTGCCTTAGAGGTATCATAATTCCAATTCACATTCCCTTGCAGTTTTTTTTTTTTTTTTACAGGTATTCCTGGAATGTAGTTTATTGCTCTGACCAGTAAAAATATATTAATTATTAGTCTGAAATGTCATTTGTTATAGATTCTGCAAGACCTCCACCCATTACTACTTAACGTGTAACCAATTCTTTTCATAAACCAATAAACCTCAATCTGAGTGTTCTAGGCTATGGATAGATAAACCAACCAGCTTTTGTTTCTCCCTGTTTCTCATTTTTTCCTATGTTACATCGGATTGTCCCATTTTTGTACCTGTTTGAGAATCTCTAATTTTGTATTAATATTTGCATGCATTTTATGCCTACTTTTTCTTAATATGTACATTTGTGCAAGCAATATTACTCAACATAATATGCTATGGTATGAGAAAGATATATGTACACAAGATGTATTAGTATTGTACACAAAACTTTGGGGTGTTTTGAGGTGGCAGATTCCAAATGATCAGGCTGATTCCCACTGGGTAGAGCAATGTAGCAGAGGAAAAGTTGTGGGGAAGGAGAGCTTCATTAGTAATATCCCCACATCTGAGACAACTGTTTATTAAATGACCAGATGTCCTACTTGACAAAAGAAGGTCTGACTGCAGAACTATCATGTGGCAGTCACTATCTAAAACTGTTATCTGTCTGAAAAGCTGTCTGCTTCACGTCCAAGATAAAAATAAAGAGCCAGAGTAATTGATTCGAATTTTTACATTTACAGGTTCTAAACAGAAGATTAAAAAGGTCCCCCAAGCTTTTCTGCTAGCCTGAATTAAATTTTCATTTCATTTCATTTCATTTAAATTTTAAATTAAACTATATTATAAACATGTGACCTTTTTTTTTTAGATGATGTTCTTTTGTGGGGCTTATACTACATATTTGCTCACTGGTAATATATTCTATTGTTTCAAAAAGGAACAACATATAAAGCAAAAATGTTCCAGCATTGATGTAGTATATATATTTTATAATATTCAAAAGAGAAAGGAAGGAAAGAAAAGATGAAGGGAAGAGAATACAAGAGAGGGAGGGAGGGAGGGAGGGAGGGAGAGAGAGAGAGGGAGAGAAAGAAAGAAAGAAAGAAAGAAAGAAAGAAAAAAAGAAAGAAAGAAAGAAAGAAAGAAAGAAAGAAAGAAAGAAAGAAAGAAAGAAAGAAAGAAAACCAACTGGTTGCATACATAGATTTCATGATTATTAGAATTTCAGTTCCAAATGCATAAACTGTATTTGATTTTTTTTATATATTATCAACACCATTGGGAGGCCTTCAGTAATAATCTCTCCAGCTAGCAAAACTTGTTTTTCTTCTGCTATCATCAACCAGTGCAGCTGTCATCCATAATCTTTCTGATAATGTGAGCTGCTGTAATACCCCAGGACTCGATTATTTTGTGCAAAGTTTGTTGAAATCTGGCCAGAAGAACCAGTCAACAGATCTGGATTCTCAAGTGAAATTACAGCTTTAATTAACTTAAGACTGAAGCATTTTCACTGGCATTTTCCTATTTAGATAAGCTTCTAAGAATGCTATTTGGTGGGGCAAAATTAGAATCACCATTCAGACAAATAATCAAACAAATAAAACTGCTGTCCTTAACTATATTCATACTATCCCCAAGTCCAATTCACTGCTATATTTAAGCTGTGCCTGCTTCACATCATGAAGAATTCACCCCAGGGATCCTTTTCCCCAAGCTATTTTCCAGAGCTATCTTTGCATTTTTTTTTTCTTTTTAAATCTTCTGGGATAAGAAGTGATAAAGTGAAATGCAAAGCAGGGTATCAGAAAGTAAAAGAATACATAAGCAAATAAATGAAGGGAAGCAGAATGGGCTAAGGAAAACAGTTGGATGTAAGAGGGAAAAAGCTCAAATAGGAACAGAGTTCTGATCATCTCTAAATACATTGCCTGAGAGGTTCCTAAGATGAACCACTTGTATTTGGAAAGAAGTCTGATTCAACTAAGTAGGGCTACTTTCCAAACATACATTCATAGGACTGGGTTGTTAGACATTCAGATTAATATCTATGTTTGGTAAAAAAGCCTTTTCTGTTTTATTTTGACTAACTAATCATTTCATGAATTGAATATCCATATATCCAAGTTTCTAGTGTTGGTGTCAAATGGAAACTGTTCCTTGTATATGAAGATATGTTTGTCAAGTTGAAATATATTATATCTTTAATATTATTCAAAATGTTTAAAGGCTATTAGCTGTGAATTTTCAGTTAGTCCAATGACCCACCACATTGCTTAGATCTTTCACTCGTTTGGCTCTCAGTATAAATCATTATAATTTGGGCATTTTGTTTCAGCCTAACACATAACACTGTTTACCTCAAAAGACAATATGAGTATGTACGTATGAGTATGTATGTATGCAAAGCCAGAAAGAGAGTAAAAAGTATTAATAAAAATAAATTAATGAGTAATAATCAAAAATAAATTAAAGGCTGGAAATAAAAGCAAAGGAAATCTAAGTACGGTTTATGCCAACTCCATACCTTTCTATTTTTGCAGATATCTTTGTTCCTACCACATCCATACACCAATTCATATACTGTATTTTATCCTTAAAACTTTTCACCTTTCTCTCCTTGAGGATCTGATTCACACCAGCCAACCATGGCTTGCTTTCCCCTTTCTCTCATCCTATTCATTCTTCCTTCATATATTTATTCTGCAACTCAATCCTCATTCATTCTTTTTCTATACCCAAAACACCTCAACATACTTCTTTCATATACTGTAAGTCACTCACCTTTGTATTTAATCCACATTCATTGATTGTTCATTCATTCTTGATCCAATCTCTTCTTGTTTTACAGTACGCATTTTTAAAGGGACAAAATCCCCCTCTTCTAAGCGTCAGGTCTTACTTCCCACAATCTCTCCTGGTGTGGACTTTCATTCACATTACTTTTATGTTTCTCCTGACATGCCCAACTCCCAATTGCAAATAATACATTGGGCATGTCAGCATTCTCTTATGCATAACTATTTGTATGTGTGTGTGTTTTTACAAATATTCATCTCTTACAACTGACCATATATTATCTATTATCATTTTGCCCTCATTTGCACATAACATTTATGTATCAATGTTCCCATTTTGAGTAAACATTCTGCAAAGGTACATTTCTTTTAGGGTTGTTTGTTTTGTTTCGTTTTTTGCCATTGATCTGTAATGTGCAATCATTCACCCTGTTTTCCCTGTCACATAGAACTTTGGCACATTAATTTCCAGATCTATACTCCTCATTGCATTATACAAGCTGTCTAACATCCACTGCAGATAATTTGGGTGTTCTTGTCAGTAGAACACAGTTCATCAGCCATTTTGCTGTTGCATCAGCTAGTCCTTCATGCTAGCTTTCCAGGACAAGGAAAGCTAGAGTGGATCTGTCTTCACAACTCCTATGTAGCTTGCAGTTAACAAACTGTTAATGGGCAAAGCCCTAACTGAGGCACTAAGCACATTGAGGCATGAATCTAGCTCAGGCCAAGAGTTCAAAAGTTGAAACAAGCTACAAAGGTATTTTTCACAGTTATCTCTGCACGCAGACATAACAGGGAGTGCTCTTTTAGTAACCTCCCTTAAGGACATATATGCTATGGGTTCACACATGAAACACAACATCAGACAGAAGGAGGTCAACTCTAAGATAACACCTTCCTCAACCTCTTCCCCCCCTCTCCCGGCTGCACTCTAAAGTGGGTAAGATTGTGCATATATTGGTGTGGACTAAGTCTGAAATTTAAGTCTTAGAATTTATAAATTGGTATGTGGTATCAAAGCTTGCTAATTGCTGTACTCGGCATTATTTCCTTATTTGCTTTCTTGTTTGTAGTTATGATTTATTTTGTTAAAAAGTAACATTTTTTCTGCTCTGATTTTTGTTTTTTCTCTGTATGAGTATTAATTACCCTATACAATGGACCAAGTACAAACAAAAGCCCATCAAGTCTTATGGTAAGCTTCTATTCTGAGGCAAATTTATGTTGTGTGAATTATCCATGGAATACCCTGGTTCTCAGTAATCACTTCAAGTGAGGAATGAGAAGAGATGTTTTGTTAGACCTTAATCTGACAAGCCAACAACATGGCATTGTCTGCATTCAGAGTGCATACCCATCTATGTTCCCAATCAATACACTTCTATCATCACCACATTCAGTCCTTATAGATTTATCCATCAATATATTAAACAACCAGGCAGACATCATCCATCCTTATCTTACCCTGCTCAATGTCAAGCAAGTCACTAAGCATTCCATTTATTTTCTCACATCCTTTCCCTCCATCATATACAATTATTGTCATCTTTAGCAAACTTAAGTCTCATATTTGCACCAAACTTAAGTCTCATATTTGCACCAAACATTATATAATTCAAGCATTACTTTATCATATGCTTTCTCTGTGTCAACAAACATACAGTAATCTTTCTCACATTCATACATTTCTTAATGACTTGCTGATGAGCAAAAGATGTTACCCCCACATCCCGTGCATTGCAGAAAGTCTCACTGAACTTCCTAAATTTTATTCACTGTCACTTCTTGTACCCTTTCAGACAGAATTCCACCAAACACCTTTCCCAGCACATTTAACAAAGCCCATACTCCAAGCAGCTTTGATACTTTCTTCATATCCACTTTTCATTCATTCTATCAGGAGATTAATTTATCTTCTAGTATTCATTCATAGAGGATTCATACTTTCTCTTCCCACATGTTTTTCTTTCACTCTTGTTTATTTCATTTATTTTCTTTACTTCCATGTCCATCTTCTCATCACCTTTGTATCCTTCATTATTTTTGCAAATTTTCATCATAAACCATAACATCAATCATACTTTTAGATTTAAATGCCTTCTTTTGTCATGTGTACAGATAAATAAACTTGTGTTTAAACCTTGTATTTGAACTAACCTAACTTTTTTCTATGCAGGTACTCACATCACTATTCTCATTTATTCTTGGGTCTCCTAATGTCTCAATCATTTTTTCCTGTACTCTCTAATCTCATTCCCATTCATCCACTCATGTCACTTCACAGAATACTTTCTCAAATTTAAAAATTGACAAACTACATTTAAGAATCTCAGAATGGCTTTTTAAATATAACTTATAAAACAAACTTTGAATTTTGCTTCAGCCCTAAGATTTGTACTTCTTTTAACAAGAAATTATAAAAATAGCTTGAGTTCTCTGGAACATAATATAGTTTGTAGGGATGTGCCTAGATTGGAAGAAACATGTTTGCTTCATTCTTGTATGATAAAGCTGCAGGCAAAAAATGATCAGAATATGATATGAGCTAGAGTTTGGGCTTAAGGAACTGGGGAAAAAAATGCATAAACAAAATCTAAAGAAAATTAATCCTTTAGTTTGACATTAGATGGAGTAAGCAAGTGGGACAAACCACTAATTTCCCACCATTTTATGTGAAGTGTTATTATCCATTGGACTGGGTTGCTTTTTGTTTTCCTGAAGTTGCTAAACTGTTTCAGTTTGGTTATTTCTAGTTATAAAACATTAGCTGAAAGACCAGGGTTGATATAGAAAATGTCATCAATAATGTAAGAGTAGAAAGGTACATCCATCTTAATAAGGAGATAGCAAAGAGCTGCATCAAGGGGCTAGCAGATAATTATGAGAGGACTGAACCTTCAGCTTCCAGTGTTACCCCAGTGTCCTTCATCTCCTAGGCAAATTTTCATTCCAATCATTGATTTAATTTGAAAAATCAATCAATTAATCAATTCAATTATTCAGATCAATTTGGAAAACGAATTGTATTAAATTTGGGTACTCAAATTAAATTGTCACATTTGATTGATTCAATTTAGGTTTATGACTAAATTTAGAATAATCTGTACTATATACTGATATACAGAATAGGATGATCTATACATGTGCCACAGCATCCTAGTCATCCAAATCATTTAAGAGTCATCCAGATCAGTCTGACAGGTCAACTTTTCAGTTTGGATTTAGAAAGATGATTTGATTCAGGGCTTTGATTGACTAGCTATTAAATCTCTGAACTGAATTTTTGAACAGCCCTAATATCTTTTTTTATATATATATATCTGCACTCAATTGTTACCAATTCTGCGGCGACTTCCTGGACAAGTCCCTACAGTTTCCAAGGCAAGGTGTTTCGGAAGTGGTTTGCCATTGCCTCCTTCCTAGACCAGAGCCCAGCTGCTGAGCGCAGGAGGTGGGGTTTCCATTGCTTCGCGTCCTTTTCGGGCGTGCGCGGCTTCCACGTTACCGGCAACTGCTCCCCATCTCCCATGCAAGCGCCACCAGCATTTTCCTCCCACCGGGGTGAGAGTACCCATTTATCTACTCACATAAGTTTTCGAGCTGCTGGGTTGACAGGAGCTGGGGAGGAAGCAGGAGCTCACTCTGCTGCGTGGAGCTGGGCTCGAACCGCTGAAGTGTCGACCATTTCTGGCCGGCAACTTTCAGCGTCATTAAGCCGCTGCGCCACCACGCCCCCCCCCCCCAATATCTACCATCCATTTTATATGGCATACAACTCATCATGAATTCAAGTAATCCATTCAGATGGCCAGTACTGCTGGTTTTCAGGTTTGAGTTTGTCACGTGTTGTCACTGAATCTTCATAGTTCACAGTTGCTTCTGCTTAGATGGGATGTTGGTTAATTCGGGAGCATGCATTACATCAAAATTTGCTTATTTCTGACTCGAGTTATGAACATCTTGTGATTTCATCTTCAATTTTTGATATAGGTTTGGAAGGTGACACACAATCTTAAGTCTAGTTGAGCTCTTCATATCTGAATACAAAACACCTCCCCTTTCCTTACTATTTGGGATATTTTTTTATCCAGAACAATAGATAATAGGTAATAAATCAAATCAACAATATTTTAAAATTTAAAATATCATCTACAATAAATTAGATAATTTTACAAGCCAGCTGCACCATTAGGCAAATTAATCTGGCTACCACAGACAGATTGGATGTTAAGAAAGGATTCAGTTCTTATGCCATTTAATTTATTGGTATTAAAATGCATGGTGGGATTTTCTGCTCTACAGGTTAAAATACGTTGGAACTCAGTCAGAAACTGTCTTGATGTAAGGTTTAGTACCCAATCTAACCCACAATGGATATGATAAGAATTTTTTTGTTGGTTTGTTTGAGACCATAAAGTGACAGTAGATATAATAATTGAAGAACTGAACATGGTATTTTCAGGTTTACTATTTAATTTCTTAACCAAATCAAAGCAATGGTTATGGTTAGGTGAACAGATTTACCAGTTCTTCCAAAAAAACCTTCTTTCTTTTTCAAAAAAAAAAAAAAAGTCATGTTTCAACATAGAAGAGAAACCCAAACCTTTCAGCATTTTTTTTTTTTTAATGGGAGGTGGGGGAATTTGTCATACATTATTTTAGTTTGCATAAGCAATGAATCATTTTATTTGAGCAATTCTGTATCATGAGGGGTTTCTTTCCAAAACCATTTTCCTAGCCACTTTCATAGAAAATCTGCAGAGAGGTGAACTGGAAAAATCAACTATAAACTAGGGTGCCAAAAGAGATGAACTATAAGTAGGAAACATGAAAGTAGCATGAAATAAACAAAGTAGTGTTTTCATGATGATGAGAAGATGGCACAAACACCTCCAGGCTATCAGCATTCTTACAGCCAAGTCCCTGGGTTGAAGAGAAATTTGAGATCAAACTAGTATTTGGGAGGAAAAAGAAACAAGAACACTAGTATAAATTAATAATTAGAATGAGCTGGAGATACTCAGAAGTTTTCTTCAATATCATAGAATTATTGTTACTATTTCTTTTTGAAAAGATTCAGCAGTGCACTGATGTACAGTTTTTCTCCTACTTTTTGATTATATTCATCTGCTGAATCCTATCATCTCAGGACCAAATCTGGCTGGCTACAGAAAAGCTAGTTGTATAGCTTTTCTTAAGAACTTTTACCTGTCTGAATGTCATACTTCCTGGATCTCATCAGGCAAACATCTCTATGACTACAGGAAACAATCGTATGAAGGACATAAGCATCTAGTCTGGCAGTCTGTTCTCACAGTGGCCAGCCAATTGCACAGGAAGCCCACTAATCTCCCAGCAGATGGGCTTCAGAGGCAGTGATAGTGCTATCAGGGCTAATAGCCACTGATCCCCATGACTTCCATGAAGGGTCCAACCCTTTTTGGAAGCCAGCTGACCTGGTGGCAAGCACCCACATCTCATGATAGCAAATTCCAAAGTTTAAATACAATGTTTTGTCTGACCTCATTCTTCTAGGGTTCAATTTCATTGGATGACCTCTGGTTCTAGTATTTTGGGAAGGGGAAAATAGTTTTCTCCTTGTCCACTTGATCCACACCATGCATAATTTTATTTATTTATTTATTGTTAAACTTGTACGCCGCCCATCTCCCCCAACGGGTGACTCTGGGCGGCTAACAATAACAAAAAGGAAAAAGCACCAATCCCTCCAGTAATGGCTAAAATCCATAAATAATTAAAATAGAAACATACCTTAAAAATGTCCTAAAACCCCCCTGTAATTTTTAGCCCTGTAATTTTGTATACCTCAATCATGCCCCCTCTCATTCACCTCCTTTCTAGACTAAAAAGCCCCAAATGTCACAGCCTTTCCTCATAGGGAAGCTGCCCTTGATCATCAGATGTAGTGGCACATTGATTTATATAAGGACGTTATAATATTGGCATTTCTATTTTCAATACCATTTTTTATTATCGCTAACATGCTGTTGACCTTTTTTTTTTTTTTTTTTACACTGGATACACACTGGGTTGATACCTTCATTGAACTATTTAACCTTACTGCAAGATCCTTTCCCTCATCAGTCTGTGCTAGCTCTGATTCCATTAGTTTGCATGAGTAGTTAGGATTTTTGGCATCAATGTCCATCATTTTACACTTGCTCATGGTTCTCCATATTTTATTCATAAAAGGTGGAAAAACTAAAGCTCTCCAGAAACTGCTTAACTATTGTTCCCAGAATTCCTTACCATTGACCATACTGGATTGAGCTGCTGGAGTCATAGTTCAGCAATGTAGAATCACAAATTTGGAAGGAACCATTTAGGCCCTCAGGTTCAGCCCCACTCAGTCCAGGAGTCCAAATTAAAGCTTCCCATACATATGTCTATCTAGCCTCCACTTGAGCACATGCAGTTAAGGTGAGCCCACCATTTTTCTGAAAATTTGTTCCACTATCAACCTTCTCTTCCTATTAGGAAATTTTCTTTAATTATTTTTTTCTTAATTTAAGAATTTGTCTTCCAACTTAAAACCATTATTTCATGTGCTGTAGTCTGGAATAAAAAGAATAGATCCTGACTCTCTTCTGTAAGACATCCTTTTAGCTATAGCCATAAAGACCATAGGTTTCCTTCCCATGCTGTACATCTTTAACCATTTTCAGACTCTTCTTCCAAGTGTTTCCATTGTTTCATATGTGGCTGATGTTGCCTCAAAAGATACCTTCTTAATGGAAGTGATAGACATTTTCCAGAGAGGACTGCCTGTCCTGTCACCATTATTCATTAAACAACAAATGACAAACAAAACTTACCAGGACTTGTAGGCATGATATTTTAATCCATGATGATTTTAAGTAGCAATTTTTATTTGTGCCCTTTCTTTTCATTATGCTGTTTTTAATGTTTTTTTTATCATGTACACAATTCTTCCCCAAAATCATGAGTCATAAATATATCTAAAACAAATGAAGAAATAAACACTATCATAATAGTAAGATATATGTGTGGATATTGTACAAAAATCTCCCTAAAACAGATATCCTCCAGATATATTGGACTTCAGTACCCATAATTTCTAGCTATTCCCACCAATAAATGGGAATATGAGACCTGAACACCAGTCTGGGAAAGACTGGATCATCTCACAGCCAGCTTCAAGTCATGTCGCCTAATAGAATGGAAAAATCAGAGAAGCAGAACCATTTTACACAAAGCTTCTGTGTAGTTCAGAGAATACTGCCCCTGATTAGGACTCTTAGAATATATTAATCCAACTTCCATTAGTTCACATGTATTACTATTTAAATTCTGCAAGTAATAAGAACTCCATCTTTTCTGATGAAGAATATGGGATTTCTGCATTAGCCACTGTTCTTAAAAAAATCAAAACTAATTAAATTTTTTCAACATCTATGTATGGCCATCTTGTTGCTACATTATGACATTAGAATTGAGGATGAAAATGCCCCATAATTTGGATTAGTGGAGACAACCTCACTATTGTAGAGGTCTTTTTGAAGTCCAATTCAAACATTCTCATGAATATATAAGGTATAAAATTAACTAGTGATAAAGCACTCATGTTAGTCTCGCCCACAAATTCCATATCACCAATTTCTTTTTAGATCCTTACTGAGTGTGAAGGTTTGAAAGCAGGAATAATGAGAATTCCTGATCATAGAAAGATTTATAAGCACATAGACCATAATGCTTTTAGAAATGTTCTTCAGATTTCTCCAGTCAACATGCAACTGTTCAAAGAACTCATGCTAGCAAAGATGTTGGGATGGTGCTTCTATGCATGACCATCTCATTGTTTACTCTAGTGCTTACATATTCAAAAGAAAACCTGAAAAAGGGTGAATTGTAAAACTGAACTCATATAAAAGCTCCACTAATTGTTTCATGCCCCAGCTCTACTGTCATTTTAAAATGCAGCCAAAAAGAGCAACTTTCTGTTTATGACTTGTTTTGGAGTTTCTTCTTTTTTGTGGCTTGGCTGATAACAAAACCTAGAGTTTTGAGAGCCAATGGTGCAGATAGGAAATAGAAAGCAAACATATTCCAATATAAGGAAAAGTCAGAGAAAATAACTGTAGGCAGAAATAAAAATGGACTTATGCTCTATAGAAGGTGACCAATATTTCTCACAGGACCCATTGTGCAAAATTTATAGGTAAAAATCTAAAAATTTCAAACAAGCAGGTCTCCTGAAAGTTTTTCCACAACCATTTTAGCTGTATATTGGCAATTACACAAAGAGGTTATTCTATGGAAAATTGTGGGTGTTGCATTTCTTGGTAATCATGATGAAATAACAGGGCTATTCCCAACCTAAGTTAAATATGGATATTGGACTGGAGAATATATTAGGCAAAATACTGCTTTTTGTTTTTTATAACTTGTTTTACTGCTATTAAGAACAGAACCAAGTTGACATGCAGATGACAGGTAGTCCTAAACTCTGTTCTAGGTTGGCAGGACCTGTAACCATCATGCTGTTATGCAGAGCACAAAAAAAAGGGTAAGAAATAGTGAGCCAAAGAAGTAAAAGACATGAGGTTAGAAAAAAGGAACATGGCTAAAATGAGTTTTCGCCAATACCATTTACTATATTCCTCATATCTTTCTATCCTTACAAAACTTCCTTACTTCTACCAGCTCCTTGCACTAATTCATACATTGCTTTTTGGTTTTTTAAACTCCTCATCTCAACTCTAATCAAGTACAACTTTCTTGGTCTCTCAACCTATTCACTCTTCCTCACATATTTTGCAATTTGACCCTCATTCATTCTTTCTATATGACCTTCAGATTTCAGTGACCTGGAATTATCAGCAAAGGGATGTTAGTACCAGAACTCAAAAACTTTCAAATCCAGTTTTGCATCTTGGTAAACATCATGGCAATAACTTTGTCCCAGCTGTAACAAAAAGGTTTCAGACCTAAGGTCATTAGCCACAGTGTGCAGTTTTGTTACTATCATGACTCAAGCTCTGTAGAGGTTGTTCAGTCTAAATTTGAGAGCTTTCTTATGAGTGCCCCATTGAGTATTGAATTCCCTGCTGAGACTAGAATCTACTCTAATATCCATGGAGACCTGTATATAGCTTTGCTTACTGAAATCCTGGATTTTTTTTTTCAGCAGCACTTTGGCCTCCTTGACCTTGTGGGACAATGTTATGTCCTAATTATAGATACTATCACAGATTTCAAATATTGTGGGATATTAACCCCAGTGCCTTTGTAGTGATAGAGCTAGGTCTGAGTTGAAACAAAGGACTTTGACATTTATATTCAGTTTGACTGAGCAAAGTCCCATTTCTGTATGGAACAGGTTTGTTTGGGAGAACATTCTTTCATGCCGCATATTCAGCAACTGTGGAGGACATTGTCTTAGAGCTTAGTAAAGAACACATGTTTTACTAGTGTTAGAAAAACAAAATGTAAATCTTACAAGTAAACTAAGAGCCAAAGCTGAAACTCCAAGGGCCGATGAAGGGGAAGAAAAACAGATAACAAAAAGCAGACTGACATTTCCTAGGAAAGTCTTAAAAAGATCAACTGGTGAGCATAATAAAGTATGAAAGTTTATCATATTATATTATGAATACCAGGAGAATGGAAAGGAAGCACATATATGGAAATTTGGAAGTACTGAAGGTGGCAGTATGACCTATCATGGTAGAATCATTTTTTTCTCACCTGACATGTAGACGTAGTTTGGGGGTTGTATATTAAATAAGTTGACTTTGT
This sequence comes from Python bivittatus, assembly GCF_059951505.1. NCBI lineage: Eukaryota > Metazoa > Chordata > Lepidosauria > Squamata > Pythonidae > Python > Python bivittatus. The sequence goes on along the minus strand of NW_028277075.1, from coordinate 18,667,034 downwards.
AATTCCTCACAATTTTTTCTCTTTGGGGTATATAATCTTTAGACTTTGAAGACCTTCATCTGGGGGCCAAGTGATCACTGTAGTTTGCACCTGAGTAAAGAAATTTCACTATATCTATTTTGAGACAGTTTGGTTCTTTATTTAATTAACATTTTAACATTTTCCCCACAACACAACATTACCTGCCTGTCCCACTGAAGATCTTGTCCAGTACAGGATTTTGCTATCTACACTCTTAGAAGACTGATTCAATCATATTCCTGTGCAAGAGAGATTCTGCCTCTGTTGGAAGAAATAGAAAAGTCCCTCCTGTGCTTCTCTGACATCCCTTCTATGTGGCATGGCAAGGCAGCCTAATAATCCCTTTCTTAATGTACTCTCACACCAGCTCAATGGAGGTGAATACAGGTAGTCCTGTATTATGACCGTCACAGCGGCCTGCAGTCACATGATTGCCATTTGTGTACTTCACAACCGGCGTTTGACAAGCAGAATTGATGGAGAACGTGGAAGTAAAATCGCAAGTCACAGTCACATGATGTCTTGCTTAACAACTGCAGTGATTTGCTTAACGACTGAATGGGAAGTGAGGTTGTAAGCCTGCCATGGTCATGTGATTTCCTACTTAGTGACCGCAGCACTTAGTGATGGAGTTGCCGGTCTCAGTTGTGGTTGCTAAGCAAGGATTGCCTGTACTATCTCCACTTAGCTGACAGGTCAATGAATGTAGCCAGAAGAGTCACTAAATTAATTGCAATTGCTATCACTAGCAGATGTTTTTGTTACCTTTTTGTGTTTAGAACTTTTGGTTATCTACAATGGGTTTTTGTGTTTGCTGGTATGTCTGCTTTAGTCTTTGACTGTGAAATTAAATAAATAAATATATGACCAAACTATCTCAAGGTACTTCATATCGGCCACCCACTTTTGTATTCAGTTCACATTTATTCAGTGCCCATTAATTCTTGATCCAATCTCTGCTTGTTTTGCTATACAAAGTTTGTATCACATTTCTACTGCAATCAACTTACTTTTATGTTTCTCCTAATATATCCTGAGAGCCAGTTTGGGGTAGTGGTTAAGGCATCAGGCTAGAAACCAGGAGACTGTGAGTTCTAGTTGTGCATGAAGATCTATCTATCTATCTATCTATCTATCTATCTATCTATCTATCTATCTATCTATCTATCTATCTATCTCTATCTTCCATATAAACCAAGTGGGCATAAGTATGTTTTTATTCACAGCCATTCTTGCTTCTTTTAATAAATATTCCTTGTTTGCAACAGACTACATACTATCCACTACCTTTGTAGCAGCTGTTAGATTTTTTGGTGTTTAACAAAAATTGAAGGTGATTCTTTTTCCAAGCATGATTCTCAAGAGTTTATTTACCAAGATTTATTGAGAAAAAAAAGGTGAAATTATAGGAATTCTGGCAACTGAACTATGTCCAATCTAGGACCAATATATCTCAGTGTACATTAAGGCAGATTCTTTCTTATTTTCCTTCTGTCTTCCTCTAATCTGGTTAGATGATGGGTCTTATCACCGATAAGGGATGGTTGTTTATATAATAGACTTCTGAACCTTTACCAGCCTGTGAACCAACCCTTACACTAGCATTTGTATGTCTTAAAGTATCAACATCTGTTTCCACATCTTTAATAAACATTATTTCAAGGTACACAAATTCATCTGCTTGCTCTAGTTTTTTGCCAGTTATGCATACCTTGTAGTCATTCACTACATGTATTCCTGATCGTAGACCCATGGTCCAATTTGTAAGATTTTAGTTTAATAACTATTAGTAGAATACCACTTCTCACTCCTGTGCCATTTGTGTCCCCCCCACACACACACACACAATTTTCCTGGGTAATTCTAGTGGGTCTCTGGAATAATTGATATGGTGTACTGGGAAGTGCATAATGTTCACTAAGGTACAGCAAGGACATAATGCTGCAGTGACTAACACAGCACCTCTAATTTAGCAAAAGCAACAAAACTCTGCTACTCTTCTTCATGAGCCTATCAATTATGTGGGAAATCTGTTGTGTTGCACATAGCGGTGTAGGCTTTATAACCACTAGATAGTAGAGAGCACAAAATGTAAATGCAAGCCAAAGGCTTTAATCATCTCTCTACTATCTTGTCCTAAAACGCTAATAAAAAGAATAAGATTTTGTTTCTGTTTTGCTCCCTTATTGACTCTTTTTTTTTTTTCTTGCGGTCCTGAATCCAGGAGAGACAGCTCAGAGCTGCTCACAAGTTAGTCTAATGTCTCATAATGATGGGCAATTTAGTTATATATAGTTTTCATTTACTAAATCCTTTGAAATGCCTATTTTACGCAGAGAGTGGCCTTGAGTTTCAGAAGCTGAATCCCCAGGGTATGTCCCAGAAATAATAAATAAATATTTTTTATTTATTATTCTATTTATTATTAAATTTGTATGCTGCCCATCTCCCCCAACGGGTGACTCTGGGTGGCTCTTCCCTCTAGCCAATTGTCAGCCTTGCAAGGTAGTCCAGACAAGAAGCACACCCAAAAGTACTAGCTATTCTAAGGTTACTTTAATCTTGCAAGTCTGAAAGTACATCTTTCCCCACTCACCTTTACAGTCCAAGAAACTAATGATGGTCCCTTTGAGAGGTCTCTTAATCCTGAGTTCTGTATTGGCTTCACACAATCTAACAAGAAGCCTCTCATCACTTCCTTAATCTCTACTGTACCTCCGTTTGCTTTAGTATCTCTAAGAATCCTACTTCCTCTGATTAGGACTTTTTCCAATTACAGAACTGTGCAACCAGATCTTCAGCACCCAATTTAACTTTCTTATTTTTCCTGGCAAACTCTTGACAGATTGCATCAGATTTACTTATTTCTCACTATATGTTGCTCTTATACTGAAGAAAATGATGTTCATGTTACATTCCTGGACATTTAGAAAAGATTCCAGGAGAGCAGCTATGAAAGCTGGCTGCACTAAAAAAAAATAAAGGACACATTTTGATGAAGCCACCTCTAAAATGTTGTTCATTAGACATGCTTTAGTCTCTAAAGTGCCATAGGACTCTTCTTTTTCTTTTCTTTTCTTTTCTTTTCTTTTCTTTTCTTTTCTTTTCTTTTCTTTTCTTTTCTTTTCTTCAGTGGAGTATCTAGGCAAACATAGTATCAAAAGAGAAATGGTGTGTGTGTGTGTGTGTGTGTTTAAATCACTAATTACAAGCTCTCTTGGGAAATATTTTCTTTCACTGTACAAGATTATCCAGATGGCTGGAATTGGATCCCACAAAACATGGTTATGACTGGCAGTTAAAAAAAAAAAAAGCTCAGTAATTCCAAACAAAAGATTTATACTTTGTAGTCAAGCTGCACACTGAAGGTACAATTCTCAGCTGAGCTCATTTGTTGCTGTGTACAGTGAGACTTGAGCTGGCAGTGCTAGAACATCACCAAACTGGCATATTTGGCTCTCTGCCAGGCTGTTTCCCTCTTCTCATTTCATCTTGTATCAATATATTTCTACAAAGCCCATTGCTCATGCATCTCCCATAAACAAACATGTGCAACTGATTTAGGGCAAAAAAATAAGGGATATCTACAGTCTTCTGATATTGCGGTGATACTATGCAGCTCAGAAAACATTTATTTCATGAGTCTGTCACATAAACATTAATAAATACTTTGTAGATTCCATGACAACAAATAGCTAATGAAATTCTTCAGCTTGAATCAGCAACGCTTCTAATAAACCACTGATGTAGACAGGTGCAATCCGAATTACAGAGTGTTGACTGGCCAACACTTTAAGGTGTCTGCTGCAGCTACGAGGCATATCATTTTGAACTTATAAGATCTCATTCTGATTCACATTTACAATCCTCACAAAGTAATGGATTATGATTTCTATAAACCTGTTGATCATGTGTCTTCACATATTTACAGTCTTTATTCAGTGATTGCATTGCTAATGATAAACATTCATTAATTCGGTTTCCAAACAAGATTCACAACTGGTCTCAGCAACCTCAGGACTTTATAATCTAAATCTGAGATGGATGACCAGTAGCCTAAAGGGCCTCAAGTAGCCTCCTCCTTTGAAGGTTTCTCTCTCCCACCCACTATGCTGCTCCCAAAACAAGAAGCAGGGGCAAAATGGACTTACATCCCAGAAAGAGAAGATCAGAGTATAAGTGTAATTGGCACTAGCCAATCCTCCAATATGTCTTGGTCTTACTTCACAGACACCCTGTCTATACCAAGAGAAGGATCATAGGGAATCTCAACCTCTTATACAAAAGCACCACATTTCTCACTGAGGTATATGCATTCCTTATGAACCAATTTATTATTCAGCACGGAATGTATAGAATACACTGGCTTCCTGTCCTCTCCGGCATGGAGAAATAAATTATTTCAAAGAATGAAGTTTAAGAGAGAGAAATTGTGTCATTCTATCAAGCCCTGCCCCCTGACATCACCAACCTGCTTCATCCCCCAGATCAAATCCATTTCACTGAGGAAAGAAGGAGAGGTAATGCCAAATAGTCTAGAATTTTGTTTGATCTGATTTTGGAGTTTTTTTAAAAGGTAATTCTTAAATCAGCTGAATAGGCTAATTAATAAATTAATATTTGAATCATATAAACCGGGTCATTTTACACTCAGATCTGGGCATTTAGATATGGCTTCCCTCAGAACTATTTCACATACATCAACTTTCTCTATTATAAATCCCTCAATGGGAGATATCCTCCAAGTGAGTTGTAGAGCATAAGATGCATAATTTCATGCAGATTTTACCTTGGATACTAGAATTCCCAGGCCTGCCACACAAAAGTCACTATATTCGGCAATAAACTGTGATCCCCCCAGAGTTAGTGATTCGTCATATGTAAATGACACATATCATGAACATACTTGCCTAATAAACCAGAATATGAGTAAATTGTATAATCTCATACAACTACTTCATTCTTTGTTGCTATGAGTTAATAGGCAGTTAATTATTATTTAATGGACACAATTCCATCTGGGAAAACTAGGCAGGATATTAAGCCCATTTTCCTTCAAAAACTGTCTTATTTGAAAATTATCTTTTTTCCCAGTTTGACATAATGACAAAAATTCAATGATTCTGCATGTAGGCCATATGCTTTATTCACATCTTAGTAATCATTCACCAAAAGCAGCTGCTGCATATTATGGGGGTTTTGCCCCACCTTATATCTCACACTATGCACTGGCAAAAGAGGAAGTCCCCTTCAGTCTCATCTTCAACCCAAAAATCTGCCACCCATGTACAGAACTGACCTAGGGTGGGGGTAGGGGAAGATCTAGTTTTTAGAATGCCATGCCTAGTACAACTTTCCCTCAACCCCAACTGGATAGTATTTCCTGAAGCAGAACTATCTCTATCTGGGGGAAACTGACAACAAAAGTCTGGGAGATCCAGACAGAGGTGAGACCCCAGTGCTGTTGGCTGTGTTCACCCCACTTGCAGCCTTCTGCAGTGACCAAAGAGGCAATACACTAGTGACCTTAAGCCTGATGGATATTTTGGGTCACCCAATGAGGCCTGGTGCGATATGGTTCATGGGGTCACGAAGAGTTGGACACGACTTAATGACTGAACAACAACAACAATGAGATAACTAGCACACTTATTACATGCTTGCAATACCAGATATCACATATTCAGGCAACAGAGGCTTCATAACTGCCCAGAACGTTGTGTCCTTGGACCTAAGCCAAAAAAGGAAGCTTCTTTCTCTTTGCTGGACAATATTCTATTCTGCAAAATGGGTGAACAGAGATAGCCAAGAACCATATAGCTTTACATCCCTTACAGGTGTATAGCCTATAGCTCGTTAAACCCCACAACACACTGACATCGGTATTGTGAGTGTCCAAACACCACAGTCTGATTTATCCTGCCTAGGTCCAAAGGCCTCACAAGATCTCCCAGCCCCAAGTCATCAAAGCTCATGTAGGGAATAAATGAATTAGTGGGACTTATTTTTGACTGAAGAGTGTTATGTTAGGATGTAATATTCATGATGGGAATATTATATCAATTTGTGCATATTGGACAATTGGTGTTTCTATGGATAAGAAAGGAAATATTAAGAATCTTCCCTAGATACTTACTCCTTTCTCTGCAAGATTAAACATATTGGATGTAGCTAACAAAGTTCAGTAACAGTAAAGCTTTAATTAATGTAATCAGTTTCTTTAGCTCTTAAAAAGAAACATTTCTGAAGCTCAACTTATAATGTCCTAATGTTGTTCCTCTTTAATACAGAATACTATAAACTCATATTTTATATTTCACATTTAAACATCTTCTGTCCATTTAAAATCTTGAATTCTATCATCAAGTTAAGGCAGTCCAAACTCTGCACTTAGAACTATACATTTGTATATTTCCCTTTGAGTAAAGACTAGCTGGCATAAAATGACAGGTGGCTATATTTAGCATTCAAGATATAAGATAAAACATAAAAGACATATTAATATTGCTGAAATGGTTTCAAACAAAGAAATGGGTTTCTGTCATTGATTTCTTGTTTAATTTATATTGCACATATCTAGAATAAAAAATTAATTTTCATTTAATTTTAATGCATTGGTGTATTAATTTTGATATAATTAAGCCAAGAGAGGATATATCTCCTGAGTTAGCTCTCCTTGGATGTTTAGCTGTGTACTGCACATTTCTTACAAACTACTCAGGACAGAGCCTATAGGAGAACTAAAGATAAATTATTATTGCAAGCTTATTTGATGACAACAGAGATTACAAATGCTATTAAAGATTTAGCAGTTGCAGGGAGGAATGATGGAACACCAACACTATTTTTTTTTTCCAGATGCCTTAGGATATGTGAGCTCCACTATTGTTATAATTAGGCTACTGCTATGAAGTTATTACTGGAGGCACAAAGATTTCACCTATGCTTCCCGGATTTAGAGATTTTATCACCTAATTTCTTTTTCTATTCTACAAGTTTCAAATACTATATTAAGAAAGAAGTAGGAAGGAGTGGGAAAGAACTGCAAAGAAAGAACCAAGAGCATATCAAAACAAGTGTCACTTTAACAGAAATGTTTAGAACCCTGACTTTCAATCAAGTATGAAAACACTTCTAAAATTGTGTTTGCATTCTTAGGCTTTAGAGTTCTGAATTGCCCGGTCTTATTTTCAAAGTAGAGTAGTGGAAATTGGGATCCTGCATGGCTTCATTTTTATTTCTGAACTTTTAGTCATAGCTCTTAAAGTATGCAGACTCAGTTCCTTATATTTCTCTTGCTCTTCCATGCTTTGCCAATCCACATGCGATAGAACAGAACATTATTGATGTGATCACACATATGGTTGCATTAAACTTTGTGTGTGTGTGTGTGTGTGTCTTCTTGATGTGAGAGATCTGTATGGTTGTATTAAGATGTTTTTGTGGTGCTTACTCAATAACACAATGCAAAAGTAATGTTGATGTAATCATGTCTCCCATCCCATCAATATTGTTTTTGCGGTATTTTATGAATTCTTGCATGCGTGTCTGTAATACAGAAGGAAACATTTTAATAGAACTAAAAACAGCAGCACAGTACACAGATTCCATTTCCAGAATATCTGAAATTTCCCAGAACAAAACCATGCAGTAATAAAGGAACAGAATTACTTAGTTTAATTAGTTATATCTTGCTTCTCAAAAACATGTTCAGGCAACTTACACAGACATAAAAAAGATACAAAAATAAAACCACATGAAATATTAACTACATTCCCAGAGATTAAACATCACAGCAGAAGATAAATTACTGCATTTAAAAAAAATTATATTTAAAAAATTCAAAGATTTTATATGTGCATGTGTGTGTGTGTGTGTGTGTGTGCATTCTTTTAAAACCTAGCATCAAAAATGCTTTTAATACAGGTTATTTAACTATGGAATATTTCCCACAAATAAGAAAAAGGGAGGAATCCAATTTAGCTCTTTTCACATTCTCCACAAATAAAATAAATATATGGGTAAGTAATGGGACTATATCTAATGATTGTCTTGTTCCTGTTCCACCATATGAAGAGCCTAAAGTGTATGAAATGAGGTTTTGTGCACTCACGTAAGCACATGAAACCTCTGTGTATATAGATACATTTTCAGATATGCAGAGAGCTCATGGGAAGGGAAACCATTGGGATCATAACTATCAACATAGCAGCCATCAAGAACTGAGCAGAGCAAAACAGGAGGACTGAATGAAAGTCTTAAGGCTTTTAATGCCCTCTAAAGCATTAAAAGAATTAATTTCTACAAGAAATTAAAAAAAAAAAATGACCACCAAAAGTTATTCACGTTATCAGTTTTTAAAATTAATGGAACTACACTTGCTAAGTGATTGCTATTTAGCCACCTTGTCCCTTTTCAGCACCTAGGTGGGTCAAAGTGATGGAAAACAAATGAAGAACATATGACTGATAATCCTTCTAAATAACCAACACATTTGTGACTGTCAGTCATTGCTTTTGATTGATTATGTGCCATCAAGTCAATGTCAACTCTTAGAGAAAATCATAGATTTTCTCCATGACGATCTGTCCCTAACCTGGTCCCTCAGGACTTCCAACAGTGTACCCATCACCACTGTAACTGAGTCCATCCATCTTGCTACTGGTCATCCTTTTCATCTCTTTCCTTCCATCTTTCCCAGCATTAAAGCCTTCCAGAAAGCAGATCTTTGCATAAGGTGTCCAGAGTAGGATAATTTGAGCCTGATTATTTGTGCCTTAAGAAGAACTCTGAGTTGATTTGTTTGATGAACCATTTGTTTGCTTTTTTGGCCATCCATGGTATTCTCCTGAGTCTTCTCCAACACCAAAGTTCAATATTGTTCCTATCCTGCTTCTTCAAAGTCCAACTTTTGTTTCCATGGAGTGTCACATTGCTTGCACTATTCTGATCCCTGCAGACATAGACACATCATAGCATCTGAATATATTTTCCAAGGCCATGATGGCTGCTCTACCAAGTACTAGTCTGTGGTGTATTTTTTGACTGCTTGTTCCTTTACTGTTGATGGTCGATCCTAAAAGGCAGAAGCTATCCACCACTTTGATATTTTCACTGTCAGTTCTAAGGCTGGCTGTTGTACCTGTTACTATTAGTTTGGTCTTTTTAATCTTTAATTTTAGTCCCATTGTTCATTGTGCTCCTTGACTTTTATTACTAGAGTTTGCAGATTCTTTGCATTTTCAGCTCTCAGAGTAGTGTCATCAGCACAATGCAGGTTATTGATGTTTCTTCCTCCAATTTCAAAACCATGTTCATCTTCTTCCAATATGGACATTGCTAGGTTTGCAGATCCTGACATAACATGTGGTATGCCCACATCTGAGCCTTTGCCTACCCATTCAGAAATATCCAGTGCAGATCTTCTCCCATCCCAAATGCTTTTAAGAGAAGCTCAGAGGTTTAAATCTCATGGTAATTTTCTCTTGGGTTCTCGTTGGTCTTCAAGTGATCCCATCAAAATAGTGAAGAACAAATGCAAAGGAAGGAGGCAACTCATTCTGAACGCACACAAAACAAAACAAAACAAAGCCACTAAGTGTTTTTTTTAAGGGATTTATCTGGCCTTATTTAAAATGTGGAATGACTAAAGAAAAACCCAACTGCTGTTGGCAGCTTGAGACAGAAGCCAGGCAGCCTTTTGAGAGCTTATCTCCCAATACTGCAGGAAGATTCAGCACATAATATTGTCACGCCAAATGAGAGTGCTTTATGAAGAGAGAAACTATGCCTCAGTGGTACACCCTGTAATACTCATATAAAAGGTACCAGGTACAAAGCCACCTTGGCAGGCAAACCTGGTGTGACAAGACAAATATCATGATTCACTCACAGGCATCAGGCCCAGGCAGCAAGTGACAAAACATGTGTTGTGATTCACAATGTACATTTTGGCATCATTATGGTTAGGAATGGATGCCTATGGAGCCACTGCTAGGCAGCTTCCCATGAAATAGTATTTGAAGACTGTCGGTGGTAAGTTGCTCAAGATAGCACAGATATTATCCAAAGTACCAAATGGAAAATGGATTCCTCCTTTTTTTTTTTTTTTAATATTAAGGGAAATGTTTCTAACACATCCTTCAAGCTAGAACTTTGTGGTCTAAAACCAGAGATACTGCACTTTAAGTGGTCAGGGAAAAAACAACAAATACTTTTTTAAAAGACTGGAAGCAAGCCTTACGTGGATTTTTTGTGGAAAGAAGAAAAGACCAATGACTTACGGATTTCAAGATTAGAAAGCGTGAAAGAGGGAAGGGAAAAAGTAAGGTGGTAATTACCCAATAGAAAGAATGGCAAAAGTAAAAATTCTATTTTCTTTCTTTCTTTCTTTCTTTCTTTCTTTCTTTCTTTCTTTCTTTCTTTCTTTCTTTCTTTCTTTCTTTCTTTCTTTCCTATCTTTTTTCTTTTTCTTATTTTTCTTTTCAATTTTTTATACTTTTATTGTACTGTAAAATTTTAATAAAATTATTTTTTTTAAAAAGAGAGATACTTTTAGTGGGATTTTTGGAAGCAGTGGTGACAATAATTCTCATCCAGATCCTCCCCTAATTCCCCTTCCTATTTGCTCCTCCCTTTTAGAAGTACCTACAAATGTTGCTAAGTCAGCAAAAGTCAAAAGGTGCTAGCTTTCTTTGCAATTTGGTAATCTTGTGCCAAGTATTTCTATTAGTTCATTTCTTGGCTTGTTCCATCTTCATCTGCCATATGCCATCTTCTCAGTCTCATTGCTTTCTTTGCTGCCAACCTGACTATATCCTCAAATCATCAATACAGTCCTATATTCTCAGCTCAGATCTGGTCTTTGGTTGATTCCAGCTTGACCCAGCAAGGAGGACTCAAGGGAACATCTGCCTGTAGATTCTCATCTGGATCACAAACTGTGTGAACAAAAGGATGCATGACCTTGTTTGCTTGTTTGTTTCATTATTGAGACGCTGCATCCTCAGTCTGTCCTTGCCCCTCAGCAAGAAATAGATGGCATCCAAACTGGTTTAGCAGAACACAAATGTAAGGAATTTTCTTTGGATTGGGGCTTTTGTGTGGGTGGAAAGTACCTTGCAAATTAGAGCATTTGTGCTCTAACATTGGAAATGTTGGATTGCAGTCTTTGTTTATAAAGATGGAAATTGCAAATCCTGTGAGAATTTAAAAAAGGTTTGTATTCCACAAGTTCCCAGAGATTTTGGAGAGGTCAAGTCAAAAGAGAAAAAAAAATCATTCTATTACTTCCTCAGTCCTAAAACCTTTAGAAGTAAGTCAAGGAAAAGTAGGCTATAAGGAGAGAAACTTCTTGACTACAGAATAAAGTCCTCAAAAAGGAGAAGTATGTCTTATGGTCTTTTCAGAGCCAGGTGAACCTTCCATTTTTCTCCCAGACTTTTATCATCAATATTTCTCTTTCTCTCTTTCTCAATCACCAGTATTGCTCTCTATCTCTGTTCCTCAGTGTATCTTGTATATGATTGAGTTTTTTATGTAAAAAAAATGGGATAAAATAATTGCTTATAACATTTATAAAATAATGCCCACTTGGGACTGCTCACTTAGGCCTACCCTGTCTGGGCTGCAAAAGTCCACAGGGCCACTAGATGGTAGTAAAGAATTTGGATTTTCTGTATTTCTTTGCTGTCATCTAGTGGTCACCCAGATTTCTGTACCCCAAATGTGGTAGCTTTGTTCCATCCATTGATGGCATAGACCTTCCTTAGAAAATTACAAGAGATCATATTGGTTCATATTGGCTGTAGTGAGGAGGGTGAGACAGAAGGATGAAAAGAGTCCAAACAAGTGTGTGGGTTCTTCATCCCATCAAGCTGTACATTTTCTAAAAGCCAGGAGGGGGGAAAAACAGTGGGCAACTTACTGGAATAGAAGACAATAAGTTGGATTTAATTTGAAAATAAAAAAGGGGAAAAAACAAGAGGAATAACTCAGCCATTTTAACTAACTCTCTAAGCAATAAAATTAGAAGGGAGTCCAAAAATTGAATTAGACATAGCTGAGCATTTAGAGTATCCCATAGCTATATCCGACTACCCACATGCAGGTATAAGCCTCAGGCTTTGTCATGGAACATGGTGATAGAGCTCCTGTTGAATAAATACTGCAGTGAGACAGCTAAAACAGATGCTGTTCATTCCTCCATCACAGTCTTCTCCCTGCACTCTTATCACTCTTTCATTACTGCAGCCTTTAGCTCTCTTCAAAATGATCCTCAGATGAGCTTCACTCTTTAACCCAAAGATGGGCAACACTGGGGGGTGAGGAGTGGGGGGAAAGACCATAATTTTCCTTTGAGCAGAATGGCAGGGGCCACATGCCAAACAGTTCGGGGTGGGGGAGGTCTACACAACAGCTAAATTTTATTTATTTTATTTTGTTGTAATGAAAACTACATACAGTTAATATGATTGCTTGCCAGTCCAGTATTTCATAATTTTGCCCTTTGACATATGAATCGTAAGAATTTGGTAATTATTTTTGGAGCCATTTTTTACCCTCAGTCTATTTCTGCAGAGACAGACCAGTTTTCCAGTGTTATCCTGCCCATGATCACCCCAGGCAGAATAAGACTGGAGCTGCTTTTGTCACTGGTTGTTCCTCAGCTAACAGCATGGTGTTCTCAATCATAGGAGGAGATGGTTACCTGTGTACATCAGGCTCTGTCTTCTGCTTTCTCCCAACATGTGAACAGCAAAAGGGATGCATTGTTGGGGGTGGGACCAGTTGGGGGGCAACCTGTCTCTCTGTCTCTCTCTCCCCCATTGATTAAATTTGGTAAAGATTAAGATTGCTTTGAGAATAATATCCCAGTAGAGATAGAGCAGAGGTGAAATTATAGACTGTCTGCATGTAACTCCTTGCAAGCTTTGGGCACTCCAGTGTGGGTTGGGGGAATACTACAAAATGCATCAGAGGCAGCCAGCTGAAAGCCCTTCTCAACAAGTCAGGAAGCTGTGTGGACAGATAGATTACCCCAAAGTGGTTTGAGACCATTTGATTTGCTTCATTGAGGCAAACTGAGTGGCCTCTTCATCCTATTTGATGAAGCAACAATCACAACCAAGATCACTTGATTAGTGCCTTCACATAGGTCTAATCCTGAATTACCTCCTGAATTACATGCCTAGCTCCTTAGGTGCATATCTATAAAAGAATCATGGGAAAAGTACAAAATGACCCTTTTTACCATTCCCTTCTATTGCAGAAATAATTTTTGTAGCACAGACCTGGGTTATGCTGGTGGTGGAGATGATCTCATCTATCTGTTCCCACAGGATATTTGGTCCAACACTGACCTAGGCTGGGAGACCAGGGAGAGTGGAGGAGTATTGCTGTGATTATTTCAGGCTCACCAACAAAACTTGGCAATAATTCCCAGGCATTGAATTTGGCATGGCTTGACCAGTCTGTTAGCAGACTGAGATGCAACACATGGCATGACTAGATAAGAATCTTTATTGCATACGAGTATGGAACCACTTAAAACAATTGGTTGCCATCTGTCAATGTAAAGGTGAAGTCCCCTTTTATACCTGCTGTAAGCTAATTCCAGTGCTGCTTTTTCTCACTCTTCCCAAAGTTTAACAGATTTTTTGGCTGTACTTTTCAGCCTTGAAGCTGGGTGACTGTCGGTTGTTGATGTAACTGACTTCTCTGCTCTGAGAAATTGTGGTTCTCAACTTCTATAGAGAGTCCATTTATCCTCACAAGGAAACCCTTCTGTCCTAGCACCAGTTTGGAGGTCATGGCCCTTGTGATGGGCCCATGGGAATGCTTCTAGCATGATTGTTTCCTGATTACCTTCCTGTCTGAAGTGGTCTCAGAAATAATGCTGGACATTATTGATAATGCAATAAAGATTCTTATCTAGTCATGCCATGTGTTGCATCTCAGTCTGCTAACAGACTGGTCAAGCCATGCCAAATTCAATGCCTGGGAATTATTGCCAAGTTTTGTTGGTGAGCCTGAATTAGTGAGACTTGGATTGGCAGCAGTGAACTCTCCCTATCAGGGTAAAAGACCCATTAGAATGTTCCTACGTATTTCTGAATGTCCCACGGGATTTTCTAATTCTGTGTGCCATGATGTGCCATCTTATCAGGATCCAACTGCTCTTTATTGGCTCTCATACAGCAAATTATAACATCCAGACATTAGTCTAACATCTGCACTGTCACACAGAGTTTAATGACATAGAGAAATAAAATCACATATCATCAGCATGTAGCTGCATCCAGTCTGAAGATGGAACCCAATGGCTTTATGTACAGCATTTTTTAATTTATTTATGTATTTATTGTAATCAATTTATGTTGCCACCCAACTTGCAAATTCTGACTCTGAGCTACTAACATAGGATTAAAACAAATGCAAAATCAGGCAAAATAAACAACACTTAAAAAAACAAGGTTCAGTCAAGTCCAGCCCACCGTCATTCAGTACTGAATACATTACAGATGTGTTCATCCAATCCCAAGGGAAAAGCCAGATCTTCAAAGCCAGACAGACCAGAGCCATTCAAAGTCCTTCTGTCCTGCCAGAATTGTTTTATAAAATGAACCCTATTGGCCTTTGTAGGATGGGCAGATTCAATGGGAGATGGGCAGTCCCACAGTAACTTAACCCTGTTAAGGGCTTTATTGGTAGTAACCAGGACCTTGGGAAAGAACCTTGATGGTACCACTTGGTCAGCCAATATTTGTGCATTAGGCTATAAACTACTAGTGTGCATAACTGAGTGTCATCTGCACACTAGTAGTTTATGGCCTACTCCATAAATATTGTCATCTGTGTGGGTGACACAATTGCCTGGATGCAGAGTTAGGGAGCTCAGTCTATGAAGCATTCCACTGAATTATTTGCACAGTCCTACTCTTGTTCACAAAGTCTTTCTTTCTGCATACAGATGTCTTCTATGTCAATAATAAGACTTTATACAATATATTTATATTTATTCTAGCTTTTGGTCCAGTTAAGTTCTGTGAAGGGACCTTCAAAAAAATTACTGTACCAAAGTTAACTGTTTCTGAAGAAAATCAGTCCTGTGTTCATCCTGAACATTCTGAACAGTAGTGAACTTTCCATGGCCTCACTACAATTTTATTAGTGACTCTGAGAACCTGTAAATAACAAGAAAAAAGCAAGTCTTTTTTTTTTCATTTATTTTATGTTAATGCAAATGTTTAGGATAGGTCTGCCCAGCATTACAAATCATGTGGTTATAATGGTATTATGTTTCAGTATTAGAAATAGGAGTCTGTATTTTTTGTCCATATTGATCCCAGTAGCAAGCACTAGTGGCCTTTAGATAACCTTGTTTAGACACCCACTTTACTTGTCTACCTCCTGAACTGTCATTACATCTTTTATCATTCCATTTCTGTTCCCTCAATTTTCTGCTCCTAGCAACTATCTGTACAAGCGGTATATTTTTGAGAATTTCATCAAAGATATTGAGTTACTTGAGTTTCTGGGTATATGCACCTGAGCCTTCTAATTCTAGGCCTGATGCTGCCAAATTAATAATTCTAGTAATGTGTGTTCCTGTTGCCTAATATTAGCCAAGGCCAGTCTCAGCTTTTTTCAGAGATATATTCACAATCCATTTTTTTTTTTTAATCTGCGCTCAGTCATTACCGACTCTGCAGTGACTGCTTGGACGAGTCCTTGCAGTTTTCAAGGCAATTGTTTCAGAAGTGGTATGCCAGAGCCTCCTTCCTAGGGCAGAGCCCAGCTGGCGAGCGCAGGAGGCAGGGTTTCTGTTGCTTCGCGCCCTTTTCGGGCGCACACGGTTTTTCGCGCTTACCGGCAACTGCTCCTGACTCCTTTTTACAAGGCGCCGCCAGCATTTTTCCTCCCACTGGAGTGAGAGTAGCCATTTATCTACTCACATGAGTTTTCGAACTGTTGGATTGACAGGAACTGGGGAGGAAACAGGAGCTCACCCTGCTAACGCGAAGGCTGGACTCGAACTGCTGAAGCGTTGACCATTTCTGGCCAGCAACTTTCAGCATCATTAAGCCACTGCACCACCGCGTCCCCTCACAATCCGTTACATTCTTTCATCTTTCTGGTTTTCATAGAGAAAGTGCAGTAGATGCAATGATAAGAGTATAGCGCTAGGACTCGTGTGACCAGTGTTCGACCCCACATTCAATCATGTAGCTCGCAGTGGAATTCGGGCCTACCTTAATCTCTCTCAAAATAACTATCTTACAGGTTGGGATGTCTCCAGAGGAACACAACTGAAGTTATGTTAAGATGGTTGCTGCAACGACACAATTGAAGCCCTGCAGCAGACTTTTCATTGTGTGGTCACAGCTGCCATCTTAACCGTTTTTGGCTCCTTCTGCAGATGCCTCTGTTCTCAAGTTGCTGTGAAAATACAGTGGGAGCAGGAACTGTGGCATGGTTTTGAGCTCATTGAAAGAAAGGCAAGGAATCTATGTATCACCATTTTGCTGTTGTTGTGAAATATAAAGCACCATGAAGCAATGTAAGGTAATGATTTATCTTATACACGTATGCGTGCACACACCCCTTGCTGTGGTCATCACTGTTGGGTACAGAACAAAAATGTATTCATATGAACCAATGAACTATAAAGTAGCTTGCCTGGCTTTCTCCCAGGGATGAAGTGCCTCCCTCTCTTTTACAGTAGAGGGGTTACAAGGCTAGTAAGCCCTGGCCTTCAACACCAGCAGGAAAATAAGCCTTTATAAAGCTCAGATTTCCTTCTCTGAGCCTTTTCTTCACAATGTGACAACATTCTCTCTCCCTTTGTACAGTGTGAGTCTATAGATTGTAGGAATTTGCCCTGACAGTTTAGAGAGAGAGAGATCTAGATATCCAATTTATATGGCCGCTCATCTCAACAAATGACTCTGGGTGGTGAAAGCAGTTAAAATAAAATAAAACAATTATAAACATTACAAAAGTTAAAGTACACAGCAGCTGACCAACATCATCCCAAGTCACTAGCATAACCAAGAAGCAGGTCCCTTCACACACTCGGGGCCCCAGGCCTTGGCATAGAACAATGTCTTCAGGGCTTTATGAAAGGCCAGCAGGGCAGGGCCATCCTGATCTCCAGAGGTAGAATGTTCCATAAGCTGGGCATTAGAGAGGAAAATGGACATCTTCTAGGCTCCCACCAACCATGATGGAATGTATCTACAAAGAGGAGAGTAATGTGAGAGAGCAAGGCTATCAGGAAGGTGGGGGTGCATTCAAGGAAGGGAAAGGAGAAAAAAGACAACACAGTCTGTGGGGGGGGGGTGCATGAGAAGCAAAAGAGGTTCAGGATAGCCACTCTCTAGAATCTCCCAGGGTATATCCATTTGTTGTAGTAGTATAGATTTAGTCTGGCAAGATTCTGTCTATAAAGTGTAAGCAAATAAAGGAACTTTACTCAACTGGACTGTTTCACTGTTGTTCTTGGGCTGGGCCTGACATCAACTGACATTCTTTGGCTAACAGGACAGGAAGGATGCCCATTCTGCCTGACTGGATCAGACAGATAGAAACAGCTGGGAAGAGAGGGTCCAACCCAGCCCTAAGCCATGAAGGGCTTTAAAGGTGACAACCAGCACCTTGAATTGTACCCAGAAGCACACTAGCAACCAATGCAACTCAAAGAATAGTGGTGTTAGATAGAGATAGAGATAGAGATAGAGATAGAGATAGAGATAGATGATAGATGATAGATGATAGATGATAGATGATAGATGATAGATGATAGATGATAGATGATAGATGATAGATGATAGATGATAGATGATAGATGATAGATGAGAGAGAGAGAGAGAGAGAGAGAGAGAGAGAGAGAGAGAGAGAGAGAGGGAGAGATTTCCTACTTCACACTGCAAGGATATTGGTGGATTATGTTAATATTGATGGCTGATCTGCCTGAATGCCAAGCTTCCAGGAATTCCATAGTGTTTCTGGATTTAGCTTGGCCTAAGATGCTGACAGTTTCTCTTAGAAACTGCTGGGAAACCTGGAACCACTTGTGAATTCCTGGAAGCTTGGCACTTCAGACAAATCAGCCATCAATAGACACATAGAAATAAACCATATTTATATCATTCAAAATAAATTAAAAAGCTAGGAAGGAAACAAACAGAACACATCTTCTCCAGCAGCCAACACCCAGATAAATAGGGATTAACACCAGACAAACAGTTAAGCAGAAAACAATACCCTAATCAAGGAACTACTAAGGACAACCTCACCACCACCACCACCAAAACTGGCAGGGCAAGCTACTGTATATAAACAGGGAGAAAACCACACAGTTACTTGCACTGATGATGTTACCTAGTTGGGTAATGAAACATCTGCAAGCAGCAACCAAGCTCAGAGAGCACCAAGGACTTCAGAATTTACTGTTTGCTGCTTCTTCACAATATGGCCAGTAGTACAGGAATCATGGAGCATTTTGGATTACCCTGAGAAGCCTTATGAGACACCAAGAGGTATAGGAAGGAAAATTCATCTATTCACTTTTCTCTAAAGTTGGAGATTCAGACCATCTTTTGGATCTGGGAGTCTCTAGGCTATATACTGCTGATCAGCAAGGATGGGTTAGAATACTTGAGGGTCTTCTCAGCCTGCCTTTATGTGGACAGATGATGAAAGAATAGACTGATTAGCTGATTGATTTTAAGGCTCATAGACAAGGAAGAATTACCCTAAAGCAGTTTGCCTAATTTTTACCTGGGCTGAGACTGTATTTAGCCTTGAAGTGGCATGCTGAGAGTGCACTCCTCCCCAAAGTAGATGAAACTAGGACAAGAACTGTGTAGGATTTTATTTGCAAATACATTGAATGAAAAATGAAAACAAATAGAGATTTCAGCAGATGGTAGCCCCTGGTGGGCCTTGTCTGGGTTTGGAAACTAACCAATACAAGGTTTGCTTGCTACTTAAATGGGAGACTTGTAGGAACTTCCAGAGCTGTAAACAAGACTGGGAAGTTGAAAAATTTCCTGGAAGAAGATAGTACATAATGTTTTGGTTCTGTTGCCAGAAAACTCCATAAAGTCACCAGTAGTCAAGCTTAATTCAAAGAGACATTACTTAAGTGTAATTGTTATTATTACTCTCCAAGTATGCATGTAATACATTTTATCTTTATCACATTAAAAACCACAAATTGAAAGCTATTTTTTGAGGTCTTGGGGGACTACATGTAGCTGCAAGACCTCATGTTGTGTACCTCTCTCTTAGAACAGTTTAAAAAAACTCTTGGCAGCTAAGAGGGAAAAGAAGAAGTATTGTGAGTGTTCCACTTCTCCAGTTTCAAGTATCCAGCACTTACTTAGTTTTGATCCTTGAAATGTGAATGGTTTCACACTGTTCTGTGATATTTTGGTTGGCCCTCATCAATGTTTTGCTGAACCATGGATTCTCTGTGTTTGGAGAAGAGACTGTCTTTGGGAGTAAGTTGTTGGAAGTATATTGTTATGTTGTAATGTATGGTTGTTTATGAATATATAAATTTACCTTAATTAGGTTATGAATGTAACATATTAATGGGCAAATATCTTAAATGCTCCAATTCAGCCAAACTCCACTTCTCCCACCTCAAATCTCAGAAAAACAGGTAGCTCTACCCACCCACCCACCTCCAGGTTTTGGCTTTGTTCCCTGAGTGCTCCTCAGGCCATTTCAAATTGTAGCTAAATGTTTACATAAACTCCTGGATTAGTTTATTCTTGGTTGTGACTAGAAAAGGTCATGAAACTGAGGAAACTCAGAGAGGCAGTGAAGGACAAGAAGGCCTGGCGCGATATGGTTCATGGGGTCACAAAGAGTCGGACATGACTTAACGACTGAACAACAACAACAACAGAAAAGGTATGTTTCTTCTCTGCCTGGTCTTTTCATTCAAAAACATCTCAGAGATATGATTTCCCATGATAAGATATTACCACGCTATTAACATTCCTTTATCAAGTTTAGTTATTGCCTCAGGGCATCTCATATAAATTAGAAAGCATTTGCAAATTTCCACTGTCTTTGAAGTTCTCTTTCCAAAGGTGAGGTTTTAAATGTAAATTAGATTGAGGACAGTGGCATTGCTACAGTGAAATCATTCAGTCTTTCCCTTTTTCTCTTAATCTAAGGAGGATCAACTAATGGCCCCAGAGCCACATGTAGGCCCTTCTGGACCCATTCCAACCACCCTGCTGAATTTTAACAGTGTGATTGCAAAAACTGGCATTTTGATTTTTCACCATTTGTGTTAGAAAACATAAGAAAGCTATAGATGTAATGCAACGTTAGAAGCGCGAGAGCCCTCTCTCAAAGGACCTTGAAAATTCTGGCCCCAGCTGTGCATATGACAAATGTCCACCCATGTCACATTGTTGCCTGATCTATTGCACCTTCTATCCCTTCCCTAATATTAGGTCTGGCCCCCGGCCATCCAAAAGTTGTTTCTCAAGGAATTCTTATTGTTAAATTGCATCAAAAATATGTGCTAAAAAGGGCCTTCTTTCACTGTGCTGTTATGTATGCATATCACAAAAAGAAAAATACAGAGATAGAGGTAGATACAGATGGCATAGAAATATAATATATAGATGGATAAAATAGAGAAATATATGTTGCAAAAATGGGAGTTTGATGTTGTTAATTGCTGGAAGGAGAAAAGAGGAAAGAAAGGGGGGAAAAACACTTTCTCGTGGAAGAATGGACCACATTTACATAGAAAATCATGCTTAAGCAACTTGCTTCTGAATGTTAAGCATAAAGGAGGGCACACACTTCACATATTGTGTCTGGGTTCACACACTTTATTTGCCTGAATCTATCGCTGCCTTCAATAAGCACTTACTTTGGTGAATTGGCAGGGGATGACAGTGAAGAACAGGGCTGCACCAGTGAAGCAGCCATTTTGACAAGAAGCCCCTTCCCCCAGTTGCAAAGTGGCTGGGTGGCTGTTAATTCTTGCCCCTCTTCTTCATAATTTAGGGAGAAAAATCCATGCTGGCATAAGCAGGTTCAGGGCCAGATAGGATATGGCATGGGAGGGAAGGTTTGCCCACCCAGCTTTCTTGCTGCTCTCTCTAACTGCGCTCCATGCAACCCTGGGGGTGAAAAGTTTCTTTTAAAGACAATGCAAGAGGCAAAGAATGCCAATAACAGCCCAGGTTTCATATTCATAGCCCTTTTTCATAAGGTTTCAGTACCACTTAGTCCATTTAGATAAGTTGCATGAGTCCAGCCAGTCAATATCCCACGGTTTTTGGGTTTTGGTGCTTTTTTTTTGTTTTGTTTTTTGCTTTGTTTTTGTTTTGTTTGTGTGTGTGTGTGTGTGGGTTTTTTTTGGTTTTTTTAGGTTTACTGTTACCAGGAGCCTGGCATGTCATTAGATATATCAGAGACCCAACTGGAGACCTTCAAGAAGAATAGCTGGATTGTCCACATAAAGATTTATCTCTGCTTAAGATGTTAAGTACTATGGGTAACTGGATCACAAGGAGTTTGCTGTGTAAAGTATACAGTATATCTGGTGTAAGCTGAAGCCACATCAACATCTTTCAGCACATCCAAATTAGGTCCTGGGGCAGGGAAAATTCTCTGAATATTACCTGGGTTGTATGTCCTTCTGGTTTCTCTGGCTCACTAATTTGACACTTTCCCTGTGAGTGAAAAAAAACAATGGCTCCTCCTCCTTGAACAGATGGAATTAAAATCTCAGTCAATTTTCCCTTTTGATCACAGTCAAAAGGAAAGCAAAAGAAATTGCAGGTGGCAAACACCTGTTCTATTTAAGCATCAGCTTGCTGACAGGCATTCTATGTATCTGTAAGAACCAAACAAATTGGAGAAAGTGTGGACTAAGTGGAAGCTATTTCTAAACCGTGTGCCTTCCATTTTCTTTCATCAATTTCACACTCAAGATTGGTGCCAGACAAGCCGGGGCAGACTTGGGTGGAATGGAGGATGCAGACAGAAAGCAGCTGGAACATAGGATGGGGAAAGAAAGTAGTATAGATATCTCATATGGCAACATCAAGTCAATATGCAAAGTACATTTAAATCTGATTAAACTGGGATTAAAGCTGCATTCCTAAATGCAGTTGCCAAGGGGAAAGCTCACTGGACTGAACAGGTTTATTTCTGAGTGTAGGTTTGCACTTAAAGGGTCCATTACCTCCTCATGCTCAGCTCCTTTCTCTCTTTCTCTTTCCATCTGTCCATCTCTCGCCCCCCCCGCTCCCCTCCCCTGCTCTTCTGTGTGGCATAACAGGGAGGATTTGCCTGATCAAACACAAGGAATTCAGGTAAGGAAATAAAAGCATGAGAACACTGCTCTTTCCAAAGAGAAAGAAGATAAGTGAGCAAGGGGAGGCTGGTGCTCTCCACTAACTCTCCTGAACCATCTACAACTACCTCTTCTGCCTTGATGGTTTTGTCCATGTTGCTTTACAAGTGCCTTGCACAACTTTGGAACAATAGAACAGAAGTAAAGTTTTTAGACAGCAGTCCCACAATCAGTCTTCCCCATATCGGATATGTTTGAACCGCAACACCTAGAATTCACAGACACAGAATCCTGGCAGTGTCATAGCCCCAACACAACCAGAGGGCACTGGGTTTTCAACAGCTGCTTTGCCCATTTGTCTAGGAGTAGCTCCATTGTCCCTTTCATGGATCACTGCCTTGTCGTGGCGAAGGGGCTTGCGTAACTCAGTGAAGCCATGAGCTATACCATGCAGGGCCACCCAAGATGGACAGGTCATGACAGAGAGTTCTGACAAAATGTGGTCCACTGGAGAAGGAAATGGTAACCCGCTCCAGTATCCTTGCCAAGAAAACCCCATGGACAATGTTAAAAGGCTAAAAGATATGACGCTGGAAGATGACCTCTCAGGTCGGAAGGTGTCCAATATGCTACTGGGGAAGAGCGGAAGGCAATTCCAAGTAGCTCCAGAGAGAGTGAAGCGGCTGGGCCAAAGCCGAAAGGACGTTCAGCTGTGGATGTCTCTGGAAGCGAAAAGAAGGTCCGATGCTGTAAAGAACAATATTGTATAGGTACCTGGAATGTAAGATCTATGAACCAAGGCAAGCTGGATGTGGTCAAAAATGAGATGACAAGATTGAACATCGACATCTTGGGAATCAGCGAACTGAAATGGACGGGAATGGGTGAATTTAATTCGGGTGACCACTATATCTACTACTGTGGGCAAGAAACCCTTAGAAGAAATGGAGTTACACTCATAGTCAATAAGAGAGTGGGAAAGGCAGTAATGGGGTACAACCTCAAAAACGACAGAATGATCTCAGTGCGTATCCAAGGCAAACCATTCAATATCACAGTCATCCAAGTCTATGCCCCAACCACTGATGCTGAAGAAGCTGAAGTTGACCGCTTCTATGAAGACCTACAACACCTTCTAGAACTAGCACCTAAAAAAGATGTCCTTTTCATCATAGGGGATTGGAATGCTAAAGTAGGAAGTCAAGGAGTAATCGGAATAACAGGCAAGTTTGGCCTTGGAGTACAAAATAAAGCAGGGCAAAGGCTAATAGAATTCTGTCAAGAGAACAAGCTAGTCATAGCAAACACTCTTTTCCAACAACACAAGAGACGACTCTACACATGGACATCACCAGATGGTCAATACCGAAACCAGATTGATTATATACTTTGCAGCCAAAGATGGAGAAGCTCTATACAGACAGCAAAAACAAGACCAGGAGCTGACTGTGGCTCAGATCATGAGCTTCTTACTGCAAAATTTAGGCTTAAATTGAAGAATGTAGGGAAAACCACTAGACCCCTCAGGTATGACTTAGATCATATTCCTTATGAGTACACAGTGAAGGTGATGAATAGATTTAGGGGATTAGATTTGGTAGACAGAGTGCCTGGAGAACTATGGACGGAGGTCCGTAACATTGTACAGGAGGCAGCAACTAAAACCATCCCAAAGAAAAAGAAATGCAAGAAACCAAAATGGCTGTCTGATGAGGCTTTACAAATAGCTGTGGAAAGAAGGAATGCAAAAAGCAAGGGTGAAAGGGAAAGATATAAGCAACTGAATGCAGATTTCCAGAGAATAGCAAGGAGAGATAAGAAGGGCTTCTTAAATGAACAATGCAAAGAAATCGAGGAAAACAATAGAATGGGGAAGACTAGAGATCTCTACAAGAAAATTGGAGATATGAAAGGAACGTTTAGTGCAAAAATGGGCATGATAAAGGACAAAAAAGGCAGGGACCTAACAGAAGCAGAAGAGATTAAGAAGAGGTGGCAAGAATACACAGAAGAACTATACAAGAAAGATCTTAATGTCCCTGATGTCCACGCTGGTGTGATCACTGACCTTGAGCCAGACATCCTAGAGAGTGAAGTTAAGTGGGCCTTAGGAAGCATTACTAACAACAAAGCTAGTGGAGATGACAGTATTCCAGCTGAGTTATTTAAAATACTAAAAGATGATGGTGTTAAAGTGCTGCACTCAATATGCCAGCAAGTTTGGAAAACGCAACAGTGGCCACGGGATTGGAAAAGGTCAGTTTATGTTCCAATTCCAAAGAA
Organism: Python bivittatus; assembly: GCF_059951505.1. NCBI lineage: Eukaryota > Metazoa > Chordata > Lepidosauria > Squamata > Pythonidae > Python > Python bivittatus. The sequence goes on along the minus strand of NW_028277075.1, from coordinate 18,642,388 downwards.
GGGCAACGCCAAAGAATGCTCAAACTATCGCACAATTGCACTCATTTCACATGCTAGCAAGGTTATCCTGAAAATCCTACAAGCTAGGCTTCAGCAATACATGAACCGAGAACTACCGGATGTACAAGCTGGGTTTCGAAGAGGCAGAGGAACTAGAGATCAAATCGCCAGCATTCACTGGATCATGGAGAAAGCACGAGAGTTCCAGAAAAATATCTACTTCTGCTTCATTGACTATGCAAAAGCCTTCGATTGTGTGGATCACAACAAACTGTGGCAAATTCTTAAAGAGATGGGAGTACCAGACCACCTTACCTGTCTCTTGAGAAATCTGTATGCGGGCCAAGAAGCAACAGTTAGAACCGGTCATGGAACAACAGATTGGTTCAAAATAGGGAAAGGTGTACGACAAGGCTGTATACTGTCACCCTGCTTATTTAACCTATATGCAGAGTACATCATGAGAAATGCCAGGCTGGAAGAATCACAAGCCGGAATTAAGATTGCAGGGAGAATCATCAACAACCTCAGATATGCGGACGATACCGCCCTAATGGCAGAAAGTGAAGAAGAACTAAAGAGCCTCTTGATGAGGGTGAAAGAGGAGAGTGCAAAAGCTGGCTTGAAACTCAACATTAAAAAAACTAAGATCATGGCATCTGGATCCATCAATTCCTGGCAAATAGAAGGGGTAGAAATGGAAGCAGTAACAGACTTCATTTATTTGGGCTCCAAGATCACCGCAGATGGAGACTGCAGCCATGAAATTAAAAGACGCTTGCTCCTTGGGAGGAAAGCTATGGCAAGCCTAGATAGCATATTAAAAAGCAGAGACGTCACCTTTCCGACAAAGATCCGCATAGTCAAAGCTATGGTTTTTCCAGTAGTAATGTATGGCTGTGAGAGCTGGACCATAAAGAAGGCTGAGCGCCGAAGAATTGATGCCTTTGAACTGTGGTGCTGGAGAAGACTCTTAAGAGTCCCCTGGACTGCTAGGAGGTCAAACCAGTCAATCTTAAAGGAAATCAACCCTGATTGCTCATTGGAAGGATTGATAATGAAGCTCAAGCTCAGATACTTTGGTCACCTAATGCGAAGAGAGATCTCTTTGGAGAAGACCCTGATGCTGGGAAAGATTGAAGGCAAAAGGAGAAGAGGACGGGAGAGGATGAGATGGTTAGATAGCATCACTGAAGCAATGAGCATGAAACTGAGCAAACTCAGGGAGGCAGTGAAGGACAGGAAAGCCTGGCGCAATATGGTTCATGGGGTCACGAAGAGTCGGACACGACTTAATGACTAAACAACAACAACAAGCTCCATTGTAAACCATACAGCTTCTCTACATACAGTACACGCCCCAGGTGGAAATCTATTGAACTGCATTGTTTGTTGGATAAATTAACATTATTTTTGTTTCCAACTGTGGGTTGGAATTAAAAGGAACTAAAACATATCAACAGTTAAGTGTTTTGTATGTTTCCACCCTTATCTCAAGCTTGTGTCAAATAATAGGATGAGCTGTAAAGAGAAATTAGGGCAAATACTTCAGGACTATGGCAGGCATTTTGTGTAGAAGACATTCAGAAGAAGCCAAGTTGCTTCCATTAATGTTAATTTGAGTTAACCTAATATGTAGGCTGATTCAGTGGAAACATTAGCAAGGCCATTATGCTGTAAGAGATTTCTGCATTGCTTTGGGAACTAAACTACAAATCAGCTCTTCTCTTTCCTCACACTCAACCCCAAGCATCTCTACCTTTCCACCCTTTTTAATTTAGAGGGAAGTTCCATTTTCTAAGTTTGTTGAGAAGAGAAACAATTCTCAGAATTAAGTCAGGTTGATATCAAACAGCAGTAGACACTTTGCTTCCCCCTCCAACTGAAATTTATCATCATCTTCCATTTAAGTTAATTTTTCAGCATTTCCATCATCTTCATTTCACAGATTGAATCTGGCTTTTACTAAACAATTCAGAGTGCATCATTTGTATAGTGTTGCTTGTTCAGCTTGCTTGGTTATTCCATCAGTCTTCCATGCCTTGTAACTTTTAAGTGAGTTGGAAGTACAGCTCTCAGAATCCCAGAGAAATTTTAGAAACTGTACGCCCAATGCATCTGGAGGACATACCGTTGCAGAAAAGCCCCTCTGATCAAAAATTGTCCTTACTGGTCAGATTTATAAAACATGTACAACTTGAATTGAGGGGTGTAACTGCTTCTAAAGATGAATGTTTCTCTTGTTGTAAATATTCTGTTTTGTACCCAATTTCCTGTACCAGTCTTACTTGAGATAATTTCAGCTATAGGAGGATAAGGCCCTTTCATTTTGTTTCATACAAGTTTTGAAAATTCAGTTTGCTTACTTTCCTGCAACAGTTTAATCCTCCCCATCACTTTCTGTCAGTTCTGACAGCACAATCTTTCTTGAGGAGGGCATGCAAGTTGAACAGAGCCAGCAGGCACAGATCTAATGCTCCTTTTCCCCAGCTGCCTTGGTGTGCTACATAGCTGCCTGGAGCTGGCACAACCCAAGAATCACACTGCTGGTTCAGTATTAACACCTATGAAATGGCTTAAAAACAGAGGACTTTTGGGACAATAAAAAGTTAGGGTTTCCTCCAGACACAAAGTCTTCTGCATGAGCTGGAACCCTAATAATGGAGGGTTTTAGCTCTCATTAATGGGTAGGTGAAAACTCCCCACTGCAGACAATCATTAAACATTAATTAATTAATGATTGTCTGCAGTGGGGAGTTTTTACCTGTGTATCTAATTTTCACTTAATTAATTAATGGGATTTAGAGGTTGCCTGACTCCCAGACAACTCTAGGTGCCTTACATTTTAAAAGTAGGTACAACATAATTATAATTATAATAAAAAACCATGCACATCCAGAAAAAGACAAATCTAAAAGAAAACCAACAAAGGCTTGACAACCACCCTAGCTCCAAACCTCATAGGAAAGTCAAGTTTTCAGAGATCTTCAGAACTGCTGTAGAGTGGGAGCCATGCAGTTCTCCAGTGGGATGCTAGAGGCTAGTGGTGTGATAGAAAAGGCACACTTTCTGGGTCCTGATAGATGTCATTGTATGGTTGAGGGAACCTGGAGTGGGCCTGTTGTACACTTCCTGGATGGGCAGAAACTATTGGAGATAGGTGGTTTCTTAAATAACAAGACCCTATGCCTTGAAGGGCTTTATAGATGATTACCAACACCATGAATTACAGCCAGAAGCCAGTTGGCAACCAGTGCAGCTCACAAAGCAGCAATGACACAAGGACATATTGTGGCACTCCCATCACTGCTTGTGCCACTGCATTCTGGACCAGTTGTAGCTTCCAAGTGGTTTTCTATGGCAGCCACATGTGGAGTGCATTGGAGTAGTCCATTTCTGATGTGACTGAGGTATGAGTGACTGTCTGAAGAAAAGGGCATAACTGGCACGTTAGATGGATCTGTGAGAAGGTTCTTCTGGCCACAGCCTTCACCTGCTTTTACGCAGGATCTGTGAGTCCAGGATCAGTCCCAGATTGGGCACCAGTCTCAAAAAAATCAAATCTTAGAACTGGTATGTTTTGATTTAGGCAATGTAAATATTGAGAGATCATACTCATCAATGAAGCCTCTGATACCTTTCATCATTCCATCAAGCTAGTTGTGATGTTTGTGACCCCTACAATCAAGAATTTCATGTGCCAGCCCTCATATCTCCCATATGGAACCAGTACCTCAAGATGACTGTGCATAGTAGCAGCTAGACTAGTTTTTCATTTATTGATGTTCAGCTTATAAAGTAATATTCTACTTTGTGATCTCTAGAGTGACTTGATATTTGGGCATCCATAAACTGGCTGTCTATCATTTCCTTCCCTTCATTGCTCTATTCCCATAGTACCTTTTGTCTTAGCAGTCATTCATCCATTCAAAGGTTGAAGTTTAGAACTGAAGTCTATTTAGGAAGTTTTATGGTAAGATGGGACACAGCATTTCTAATAAAAACAAGAAAAACAAACGTATTTCATTTTATTCCAGAAATACTTGGGCACAGATGCCATACTATTCCCATTATGTTTTTGCATCCTGACATCTGACTCAAGGATGTAAGTCACAGCATTTGCATAATTACATTGTCAGGCATTTGTCTTCCCTTGCTGCTTCATGGATACACAAGGAAAGGGGCAACCCCCCCCCCCCCCGTATTTTGAACCTGACAAAATTAAATCATATCCTAAATAATTTGCTGCATTCAGATACTTCTGTATATCTAACAGTTCAGTTCAGTTCAGTTCCGTTCAAATGCCTTCTTCTTCCAGAAGGTTGACAACCATGAGCCTCCACTTTTTGTTGTTTTGGCTCATAATTGTCTGTGGGGTAGAAAGATGTGGTGAGGCCCCAATTTCTTCCACTTTCCTTGTCATTCACCAAATCAGGTTGGTCCATCCCCTTTTTGGGGAGTTTTCTTACTCCCAGGGAAAGAGAGTGCCCTAGCGATTCATCCACACAAGTTGGAATTGAGCACAATTTTTGCTTCTTCTGGCAAGTTGTCCCCTGGTCTTCACAGAGGCCCATTAGCATCCATAATAGCTAAGCTCTTGTGGAAGGTCCCAGGGAGCACATCAAGCATATGGACTTCTGTTTATCTAACAATACTGTTATCTATTTATCTGTTTATCTAACAATATTGTACAAAGATGGTATCTCCCTTGAGAACTGTCACTGATTTCCTCTTCTTATTATTAAATATGTACATATATAAATACATACATACATCTCTTTTCTTGTTGGCAATTTCCATTATCTGTTCTGACATCCAGTTTGCTTTTGTTGTTGTTGTTGTTATTTCTTGGTCTTTGGCAGTCTCCTTTCACATTCATCCTTAACAACTTCTTTGATTTCAGTTCACAGTTCTTCTGGTTCCCTATCAATGAGGCTAAGGACTTCAAAGCAATTCCTGATGTTCTCCTTGAAAATGATTGACATATGCTCAAGAGCATATTATGGAAGCAGATTGGTTTTGTTCTTCCACTTTAGCTTAACTTGAAACTTGCACATGAGCAGTCCATTATCTGTTCTATGGACACTGGCCATAATTTATATTATAACTGAGCTCTTCTACCTCGTTTTATCAATAATATTGTCAATTTTATTTCTGTGTACTCCATCTGATAATGTCCAAGTATATAAGTGCCATTTTGGTTGTTTGAAGATTGTATTAGCAATGAAGAAATCATTGGATTGGCAGAAACAGATGTCATTTATGTTTCCTAGGCTGTACTTCAAAAAATCTTCAGCTTTGCTCAGTAGCATGGTAAGTGCCATCTGACCTCAGGGGCCCATCATCATGCACTATATAATCAATCACTTTATTTTATCTATCCATATGGTTTACTAGGTAAAGTATAGGAGTGGTTTACCACTGCCTCCTCCCATGCAGTATGAATTGATGCTTTTGCCGTTGTCACTAAAGCGATCATCTGCCTCCAGCATCTTCCAACATCACTGTTGCCTGATACAGGTGGCTGTTTGCTTCAGTTGGGCAGTTCTGATTACCTTCATGCCTTGGGCATGAAGTTGTTGTTGGGAGTATATAGTCTTGGCATATGGTCATGGCATTCTTCAAAGAATCCCTCCCAGGAATATACACACACATCACAATTAGGCAGCATAGCAGGACTTGGGTGGGCATCTTTTCCTAGACCTGCACAATAACCACACAATCTCAGGAAAATAAACATTTGAGTTCAGAAGGTGCTGATAGTGTGATAAGCTGCTTTTGAGTGGGTGTAAGTACACTGTTGATATCTCCTTAAATCAAATGCATATTTTTCTGGGATCACATGCCTCCCAGGCAAGCCCAGGAAAGGACATAGCTTGTTGAAGTCTTAGAAACCATTAACTCAGAAAGCAAGTTTCTTTTAATAAGATTTATTGAAGAGAATAGAATAAACTTACAGAATGGTCAGCAACTGGATAGCTTTGATGATTAAAACCCAGTCTTCCCATCAGCTAGTTTAGGGAGTGACTTTTTCAGACTTTTACCAGGGGCCTCTGAGTGAGGATCCTCTTAACTGATAAGAGAGAAATGTCCAAATGGACAGGATGTGAAACTTTCTCAGGCTCTGAACATACCATTACACTGCTTCTTTAAGGAGGAACCAAGAGATGCAGCATGCGTGCCCACACCTATTTTGAGGCAACTTTTTGGCTTAGGCTCCAAAGTACTGAACATCTCTAGATCTGTAAAATACAGCAAAATTGCCACTAAAGTTGAATAACATAAAACTTCAGAAGGCCATGGGCAATACACACAAACTCACTCATTAAAGACACACACACAGACACATGTGTGTGTGTATTGCCCATGGCCTTTTGAAGTTTTAATTTTTTAGTGCTACATATTTCTTGCTTTTAATCATGATTTTACTTTTTTTTTATAAGCCACTAGGAATAATTAAAATAATAGGTAGAATATACCATATATATATATATATATATATATATATATACATACATACATACATACATACATACATACATACATATACATATACATACATACATACATACATATACATATACATACATACATACATACATATATACATATATACATATATATATATGGCCAGAAATGGTCGACGCTTCAGCGGTTCGAGTCCAGCCTTCGCGTTAAACAGGGTGAGCTCCTATTTCCTCCCCAGTTCCTGTCAACCCAACAGTTCGAAAACTTATGTGAGTAGATAAATGGGGACTCTCACTCCGGTGGGAGGAAAAATGCTGGTGGCGCCTTGCAAAAAAGGAGTTGGGAGCAGTTGCCAGTAAGCGTGAAAAACCGCGCGCGCCCGAAAAGGGCGCGAAGCAACGGAAACCCCGCCTCCTGCACTTGCCAGCTGGGCTCTGCCCTAGGAAGGAGGCTCTGGCAAACCACTTCCGAAAAACAGTTGCCTTGAAAACTGGAAGGACTTGTCCAAGCAGTCACTGCAGAGTCAGTAACGACTGAGCGCAGATTAAAAAATAAATAAATAAATAAATAAAATAAAACTCCCAAACTATAACAATATAACTGGGGGTGAAAAAAATAGGAGAGGTTTATTATCTCTTTCAGCCTTCTTAAATTCTTTCATTGGTCATACTCCTCAGTGCATACAAAAATCTTTCAGCATGTCAGATAACACAAGTCCTACTATTTTCCTACACTGCTACAACATATCGCTTCCTATTCCTTTTTATTTTTCTGTTTAAAAAGTGACTTTAATAGCAATAGCACGCATCTTCTGGTCAATGCAGAGAGAAGAACTTGAATGTAGTATCACCTTCATTGGAGGTAGTCAGGTATAACATTGCATTCATTGGTTTGGAATGTAAGGATCGCTGCATTCAGTGCTGAACAAAAACCTCATGAGACACAGGCTCGGACAAAAGTTAGCTTACTTAGGCATAATGCGTAATGGTTACAGATAAAGCCAGGATTGGCTTGGCGCAGTTCTTTACCGTGTTTTATAGGGTTCCCTCCTGACCCATAGTTAACCCTGGCTTCCCCCTTCCCTCCTTAATGGCAGATTCAGCCAGGTTTCTTTGTCTTCATGACTGCTGCCTTTTGTCTGCATTGGTGTTGTAATTGTGGGGCTTTTCTCATGCGGACAAAACCGGGGTTTTTTAATTGGTTGCCGATTGCCTCTGGATTGCTGTGTCCTCGAAATATTGTAGTTAGCGTTGCCTGGGGCATTTGGGGAAGCCAGTTGTGCTACAAGGTATCTGTTTCTGCCCTGAGTTAATTGCCGCCACCTGCCGGCAATTAACTTGCATTTGCCCTGTTTCCCTTCTTCAGCTGCCGGTGCCTGAGGCGGTGAAATTGACTAAGGGTGGTGAAACTGAACAGTGGCGCTGGCCGTGCCAGGCTGAATCTGACATACCGCCCCCCTGAAGAGAGACCCCCTCCCTTTATTTGGGTTTGTCGGGGTGGTTGCCATAGAACTCCTCGACTAACCTGGGTGCCCTGACACGTTTTTTGTTTAACCACTCACTGTAGGATTTGGGGAAGTGCTTCCATTGCACCAGGAGTTGTAGTTGGACCCTGTGCTTTCTGGAGTCCAGGATTTTCTTAACTTTAAAATGCTGCTCCCCATCTACCATGATTGGGTTGGGTGCAGGTGCTTCATGGTGCCAGTTGGGTGAGGGCTTGTGCAGCTTGAGTAAGCTGAAGTGGAAGACCAAGTGGACCCTTCCCAATGCTTTGGGGAGTTCTAGCCTCACCATGACTGGGTTGATTATTTCTTTGATGGGGAATGGCCTCACAAATTTTGGCCCCAGCTTTTTTGATGCCTGATGGGACTTCAAGTTCTTTATTGACAGGTACACCTTGTCCCCTATCTCCCATTTCCACTCGGGTTGCTGCTTGCGGTCTGCGTATTTTTTGTACTCTGCTCTGGCCCCCTCCAGCACCACCTGGGTCGCCCGCCATGTGTCACCAATTTGGGCCATCCACTCATCCAGGGAGCTTATCTGGGACGGTGGCTGAGGCAGTTCCGGCATGGCCACAAAGTCTTGCCCCGTTGCGACTTTGGATGGAGCGAAGCCAGTGCTCTGATGCACCATGTTGATATATGCTACCTCAGTGAATGGCAGTAGCTCAGCCCAGTCATCTTGTGGGTAGCTTACATAGCACCGCAAGTAATGCTCCAGCCCTGCATTAAGGCATTCAGTAGACCCATCCATTTCCGGATGCACTCCCGAAGATGGTGCCTGATGGGTCCCCACCCGCTTCAGGAACTCCCTCCAGAACTTCACAATGAAGTTCCCACCCCAGTCGCTCACCACCCACCTTGGTGCCCTGTGCAATCAGTACACATGTTGTATGAACAGCCATGCCAGCTTCTCAGCTGTAGGGACTCTCCTGCATGTCTTGAAGTATGCCTGTTTGGAGAAAAGGTCCGTAACCCAGATGGCCACCTTGCCCCTGCTTTCTGGTAGCTCCATGATAAAGTCCATGGTGACCTCCTGCCATGGCCTCTCCAGGTTTGCCATAGGCTGGAGGAGTCCTTGGGGCTTCCCTTTGTTCCCTTTAGCCATAGTACAGGTTGGGCAGCTGGCTACATATGCCTCCATGTCCTTCCAGAGTAATGGCCACCAGAACTGTGTGTGCAGGAGGTGGAGGGTTTTACAATGCCGTTATGCCCCCCATTCTTATCATCATGCCCCCTCTTCAGCACCTCCCTCCGGCACTCCCTCCAGCACCCCTCTGGCAATGTAGATTTTCCCCTTGTGTACCACAAGCCCTCTTGGTCCCTCAGCGATTCTTTATTTAATGCCAACCAAGGGTTCCTTTCACCGGCTTCCAGGAAGGCTCGCTGTAGCTCCGGCTCTGCCTCTCACCACTGCTTCTCCGCCTGGGCTCAGGTTAAGGCTTTCATGGCCACCTGGGTCACAGGGATGATCGAGTCCACTACTTCCTCCCATTGGCTGTTTTGCTGGGGTAGGTGGGACTGGCCATCCGCCAGGAAGTTCCTCTTCCCCGGTACATATTTGAGTCTGAAGGTGAATCAGGTGAAGTAGTGCGACCAGCACACTTGCTTAGGTGACAGCTTCTGCAGGGTCCTAAGTGCCTCCAGATTTTTGTGGTCCGTCCAGACCTTGAACGGATGGCTTGCCTCCTCCAGAAGATGCCTCCAGGTCGAGACTGCCCACTTGATAGCGAAGGCTTCCTTCTCCTAGACCATCCACCAGTGCTCCATCTTTCTGAACTTCTGGGAGGCATACATGCATGGGTGGATGGTCCCCCCGGTCCCGGCTGCAGGAGGACCGTGCTTGTCGCCACATCCAAAGTGTCAGCTTGGACAATAAATTGTCTGTCTGGGTCAGGGTGCCACAAAATGGGTTCCACGGTGAACTGCCATTTTAAGTCCTCAAATGCCTCTTGGCATTTCTGAGTCCACACCAGGGCCATGCCCGGTTTAGGGGGCTTCCTGCTCCCTCGGGTCTTTAGTAAGTCTGTAAGAGGGAGGGCGGCTTGAGCGAAGTTGGGGATGAACTGGTGGTAGACATTTGTGAACCCTAGGAAGCTTTGGAGCTGTCTATGGGTCCATGGCACCTCCCACCCCAGTACATCTCTCACCTTCGCCGGGTCCATCTCTATGCCGCGACTGGATATTCTGTACCCCAGGTAGTCCAAGCTCTTCTGATGGAACTCGCACTTGGAGAGCTTGGCGTACAGTTGTGCCTCCAGCAATCTCTCGAGCCCTGCCCTGACTAGCCTCACATGCTCCTCCAGCATCTCTAAATAGATGAGGATATTGTCCAGGTAGACCAGGACCCCCTGAGCCTGAGGGGGTGAAATTGACTAGGGGTGGTGAAACTGAACAGTGGTGCTGGCCATGCTGGGCTGAATCTGACATGGAAGAGGCCACAGTGCTGGAAATATTACATGTAATATGAACTCTCTTTTTTAAATTCATTATTCTGTCTTATCTTTCCTGGAACCTCAAGATTACAAATCTCATGATACTTCTCTAAAGAAAAAGTATAATATCTTGCTCTATGGCCTAATTTGAGGTGTTCTTAACTCCACACCAAGCTTCCATTGCAGGGTATGGAAGTAGATTTGCAAAGCCATTAAACATTGTCCTGAAATCACTAAAATTGTCTAGTGTAGTCATAGCACAGAATGCATCCCCAGAGTTAGGCTGTCAACCTCATCTTGTCTATGTTTTGCACCACATAGCATGCTGCAGTGCTTTTAAGCACTGGGCCATTCATGACACCTCCTTGAATGAGTAAGTCAATAATGCAATATGTTGATTGTGGGAAGAAAAGTAAAAACTCTGAATGGATACAAGACTCTTCTATTATTCACAGCATTATTATGGAAAGATGCCTAGTACTCATAAAAGATAAATGAAGTATAAAGTATAAAGGGTGGGAGGTGAGCTAAAATCTAGCTAGGGAAGCAGAGAAAAACGGAATGAGAGAAGTGGTGTTAAATTTAATAGAAGTTCCTTCTTTTACTGGCAAGGGAATGCAGAAGACATCAAAGCAGTTTTCCTATAAATCTATATGAAAATGAACTTCAGAGGCTACTTTCCTTCTTTTATTGCTTTAAGTTCTCTTATACACTGAAAAGGAATATACTTCAGAAGCTTTTGAAATTGCTTTGAGATATATAATAAACCGAGCCTATGTGGAGTTAAAGTTTATAGCTTTCTTCTTCTTCTTCTTCTTCTTCTTCTTCTTCTTCTTCTTCTTCTTCTTCTTCTTCTTCTTCTTCTTCTTCTTCTTCTTCTTCTTCTTCTTCTTCTTCTTCTTCTCCTCCTCCTCCTCCTCCTCCTCCTCTTCCTCTTCCTCTTCCTCTTCCTCTTCCTCTTCCTCTTCCTCTTCCTCTTCCTCTCAACAACAACTCTTCTCATTCTTTCTGTTTTTCTGGGTATGGATTTAAACCTATACAATCTCCAGATTTTTCTTTTTGCAAAATTTATTACAGACGGAAGCCCCTGAAGACAATTTTCCTAGCCCTGTCAGTATATTTCACTTGACAGGGCCATTATTAATAACTTCTCATCTGAGGAAAGATATTCTATATTAATGCATATAAATCAGATGCCGTCCTTTTAGAAAACATAGGGGCAAATTTTGTTGTACAGCCATGATTATGCCTAGAGTTTCTCATTGTTCAGATAGTTTCAGAATAAAACCAATGGAAGGAAATCTGAATGCAGATGAAAGTTGAAAGTACAGCAGTTAATACATTAAAATGATTTGAGATCATATGCTCTACAAGTGCACTTGAATTTGTCAATTCTAAATTGACAAACAGACTTCAGACGTACAGCATCATGGTTGACTGATTGCCTTCTGCTCACCCATTTCCGTTTAATCTAGATGGGCAATTTTGTGAGTCAGGAGTATCTACAGCAGGGGCCAGGTGCACAATACAGCCCTGATCATTTTTTATATGTGTTGCATATGTGGCACATGTAAAAATGGTGTGGGTCTTCCATGTCAAGACTGCCATTGGTTTTTTTGACACAGTCCCACTGCAAATATCCTTGCTGGGAAAGCTTACTTAAGTTTGAAAAGTTGCAACAAATGCTGGATTTCCCCCCCCCCCCTTCCATCTCCACCCCATTTTTTAACAGTAGTATTTCTGCCCAACGTTAATTGTGAATTATTGGAATTATTAATTCCAGCGCTGTTTGGTATAAAGAATTGGCAAAACAATCAGTGTCAAGTACTGACAAAAAGAATAATTTTATATTCCAAAAACGGCATAATTTCACCAACTTCTTTCTTAGGCTACAAGGAAATTTTTCTCTAGAAAGATTCACATCAGAGTTCACCCTTAAGGGTTTGAATCAATGTTTTAAGAATTAGCCACTTAATGCAGTGAGAAACACATTTAAGTAACTGATACAAGAGTGCAAAACAGCTCTTTTTAGCAGATATTTTGCAAACCTGTAGGGTACATCTGACAACTGTTCAAAGCGTTATAAGCAGTGATAACATTATAAATGCAGTGAACCGGTCACTGCCACATCTCTCTGGGGATTTTTTTTTTTAACAGCCCCTTTGAAAGATCATGCGAATATTCCAAAAGTCTCCAGTTAAGGAAAAAGTCTTCTCTTAAAATGCAAAAGACTTATGCAAATATTTGTTGGGGGTGGAAGGAATATAATATGTGTCCCTTGAGTTAAACTGTTTACTGGGAAAAGCTAGCATTTAATTCATTTCTTTGTTGAAGTCTATAAAACAGGAATACATTCTGAGAACAATAGCAGGGTTCAATACTCCAAAGAAAATGCCAGAGAGAGTAGAATTTGCTGAAGGATACGTTTGTAAATGAGAGTTCACACTGTCTTAAGCAATGATGTTCTCTTCCTTCTTTTCTCTATCATGCCTTTGGATGGGGTCAGTGCTTGTATTATACACTGCATCCATCCAGCAGGCTCATTCAATTTTAAAACGTAGATCCTCTCACTGCTATCTTAACAAGAACAGCATCCTTTTCCCCTTTGTTTGGATTGATGTGACAATGAGAGAGTAGCCAAAGAGAGTACCTGAAGGAACTTCCATGTTACATGAATCATTCACACTTTTCCAAATTTGTCAGTGCAGATACTTGGGAAATGTTTATAAAAACACATATTTGTATGAAAATAGTATGCAAAAATGCACTAGGGAAACTGCAATATTAGGCAAAATTGCAATGAAAAATGTATCTTTTGGGGGGGAAATGCACAATTTGGGGTAAAATTTAAAAAATAGTGATATAGTTGTCCATCCCTAAAGCCAGTGAGTGCCACTGTATCGGTAAAACTGTGTGGAGTTATCCACTACACAATTTCTCCTATACCCAGATGAAGAAAACAGTTTTGCCCATTCACTTAAATGGAGAGGGAATCTCCTGCTTACTCATTAAGTAAGCTTGAGCAAGTAACTTTCTACCTTCAGCTGCTTTTGCTGAAACATTGGCTGATTTTGGGCATGACTAGGAACTAGGAGAAGTGACTTTTCTATCTGTCCCAGCTTCCTTATAAAATCCTCCTTACAAGAGGAATTGGTCCTAGCACCTTTGAAAGAGGTGGCCATTAAATCATTTGTGCAAAGAAAGGTTGCTATTCTCAAATAATATGAATAACTGATGGCTAACATCCCCTTCCCTGAGGGGTTGAGTGGGTATTGACTAATCAGATTAGACTTTTTTTATGAAATAGATTTTCTAGGTCTACAATAACTAGGATTTAAACTTAATTGTGGCCTTGGTCACCACAAAGAATTATTTTTTTCTAAGAGAAAAGCAGATGAATACAACTCTGCTGTTTCTCCTAGATGTTAATTTATTATGGTATCTTCTGGAGAGCATATCAGTGAAGTGATTCTGCTCATATTTTGAACTGGGAAATTTTTGCTCATCCTCATTAATGAGAGTTCCATCTTATCCATATTTTCTGTTTTCTCTCCTTTGTGTGTGGGTGGGTGGGAGGGTGGGTGTTTTTCTCTCTCTTTTCCATTTTGTGGCTTCCAACTTTTTCATGTGCTTTTCTTTAAATTGTTCAGTGGTACACTGTGCACTGTAGTAGGGTTTCACCACAGCTTTCAAATAGCCTATAGGTTTACCATATGGCCACTTTACCTCAAGTGACTAGAAAAACTATGTAGTTATGAATTTATTCATTTATTTATTTATCTAGTAGACTTATCCCCGCCCATCTCCCCACAATGGGGGACTCTGGGCGGTTTACATCAAATTAAAACAATAAATACATAATTAAAATTTATAAAAAGAAAAGAATTGCTGAACTTATTTTAAAAAGAGCACAGGAAAAATAGGAAGGTCAGGGGAAGGTGGGGTTTTTTTGTTGTTTTTTTTTACATTTCTACCAGATTTTGAAACTGCAAACTTGTGAAGTAAGAATTATAAACATTGTGCTATTACAGCACTCATGGTCAATATAGCTCTAAAAGATAGTAGAAAATAACAGGACAGTAAAAAACTTGTAGGAGAGCTGTGTTAATTTACGGCAGCAAAAAATCAGAAGGAGTCTGGTAGCACTTGAATAAAATTTGTAAATTGGTGACTTGCAGCTCACTTCATCAGATGCAATAGAGAGAATTTTTGAAGCTGCTTGTTGTGCCTACATATATGTACACTTTAATGCTTTGGCATATGTGTGTACATATTTATACATAATCATATCCATCCATCCATCCATCCATCCATCCATCCATCCATCCATCCAGGAAGTTCCACCCACAGGAAAGAATGAAACTAGCAATTGCTTTCCTGCAACAAAAAGGCCTACAGATCAGACTGAATATGTTGCAAGCCAGTTTAGACTCAAGCTGGCATAGCACAGGACAGGAACAGTTTAAACAGTAAATACAAATATGCCTTAAATTTTAGTAGTATGATAGAAAGTACTCTTTCTTCATCCATTCTCCCCACAACATATTTTATGAATCTTAATGTTTAAACTGAGAATATGCCCTGCATTAAGAAGAGGCAGTGGATGTATAACTTGTGAAACAAACTAAAAGACAAATCCTTACATTGTTGGATATATATAGGCAGAAAATATTTGCAGAATAGTATGCATAGTACTATGGAACTAGCAGTTTTTGGACATTAGAAAAATAATTTTCCTATGGTTTCATGTCATTTATCTTAAAAAAAATATTTAGTAGTTTGAGGATGAACTGAGAAAGATGACAGTCATATGTACCACAATACAATCAGTTATTTTGCTTATGTACTAAAGTTTGGACTTCTTTATTCATCTAATTTTATTTGAAATTTATTTCTCTTTCTTTTGTCATAGAAACCTGTTATATGGTTAGTTTGACTGTCCAAAACTAGATGGGTTTTTAAAAGTCTTTTGTCAGTGGATACACAAGTACAGTTATAATGTGAAGGAATAATAATTTCGGTATATTTTTATTTTACTGACTCTCCTCTTTGAATTTTAAGTAGCTTTTTTGAGAATGATGATGACAACAATGAATGGCAATAGCAGCACAGAGATAATAGAAGTAATAGTAATATTTTCTGCTTCTATTATGTATTTACAATGTGATGCTGAAGGACAGAGATGCTGAAACATTTATCTGCTAAACAAATATATCCTGCAAGTAGGGATAGGGAGTAAGTGCTTGATTTCCTTGGCAAATATACTTGATATGAAAAGTCCAAGTTGGACACAAGACTATTTTTTTAATCTACAGTCTATCAGATTGTACAAGATGGGCTAGGGATTGAGAGTTCAAGATGCAGCAATTAGAGCATTGTCTTAGAATTTGAAATGGTTCTAAAATATTATGTTATATATGCATTCTTGCAAATGGCCCAGATCTATTGGAATGGGTAGCATATACATCTCTAAATAAATAAAATGAATCAATCAATAAAAATAAACAGGAGATACATATTAAGGGTCTTAGCTTATACTGGTGTGAGGGGTTTACACATGACCTTCTCATCATACCTGGTACTGTGATTTTTCTGATTCCTGTTGCCAACATTCTATAAACTGTAAGGCAACATTAATATGTATTCATTCATATGAACAGCATGAAAGTAGTCTCTGTCAGCTTTTTATATTCCACATCATGATTGAAGTGTGAAGAGATTTTCAAAAGATCAACAAGACATTTGTTGCTCACTTTCATTATCTAAGTGAACAGAATTACATTAGCCCAGTATAATTAGCATTGTGCACATGAAGTTGAAGAGCATGTTGACATAGTTGGGGTATACTTTTGATGTCTTTCCCTTAAATATCCCCTTTTAAAAGAAGCCTTGTCATATTTTCTGATTCTTTGGTTAATTAATATTGAATCCCTACAGTTGCATGTCAACAAAATGAAATCCCCTGCTAGGGTTGTTTACATTTTCTGATGTAATACTCTAGGTTGACTTAGAGAGTCAAATAAGTGGCAAGGGTGGATGTGGGAGTTATATTTGAAAGCTGAAACAAACCTATGCACAGATGTAAGAATACCAGATGTGAAAAGAGATCAGAGGGAGAAATGCCCAAGTTTCTGTTTTGCACATTAAAACTATAATCCTTTATATACTGAGAGGTAAACCCAATGGGATCTATGTGTATGTGTAGAGGAGATGTATTAGAATGCATTGAACCAATTCACATTACTTTCTCAATATAAATATTTGCATGGGATACCAGATAGTCTTTGCAGAACGCAGAGCATGCATTAAGATAATAAGGATGGAAAAACAAAATAGGGTGCATTCTAAATCCAGAGTTGAGCAAAATCTAGTTTGGAACTGGTCATATTAACACAAATGAGCATACAAGTTTCAAATTCCTCAGCCTTTTTTTATTGGTAGGTACCACCAAAAAAAAAAAAAAAGATGAACAATATTTTAAATAGTCCAAAAGTTCTCCTCAAACCTGAGGTCTGAAGTTTAGATTCACTCTGATGATGCCAGTTAATAGGTTCAGCAAATGTCAAATTATATGCAGCATTATAAGAGAAACAGCAGTAGGAAAGACCCACAGTTCTGGAAACATGAAAGACTGACTTTTTCCTTGAGCACAGATTGTGGTTAAGCAGAAAGTGGGAGCAGGGGATGACAAATTTTATATTAGCAGATCTGGAGATTAAATTTAGATAGTTCAATGGGATAAAATGCATAAATTATAGCCAATTTGTGTGGCATTGCCTAGTGGCTAGAAGGAACAGAAGAATTTTGCTGTAATTCCAGACTTTGGTAACAATAATAGCATCTCTGTATGTACAACACACTTAATTGGGTCAAGGAAAGATTAGTTTATTGTACAAACACCCTAACTCAGTTAGTGGGAGAGTGGAAGGTAGAAGGAGTTAGGTTTAACTTCAAAAAATCTCTGTTTAGGATGAAACTAACCACCCTAATCAGCTGTGTCACACAAATAGATATAAAAGTGTTGAGGGAAAGTTAATCCTCTGCTTTTCCTTGCAGCCACAAAAAATAGGGAATATGTCCATTTTTAAAAAACTGAAAAAAATCACATTGAAATTGAGCAATTCTTGTGGACTGTACTAATATTGTTTTAATTTCAAACCTTCTATGTTTGTTCTGTTTAATTCTTGTTTATTACAACAGGCAATATGGTCTCTTAGATATCAACTCAGGAGTGGTCCCATTGACTTGAGACTTCATCACATGAAACAGGAGCAGGCAGCCCACCAAACCCATTCTTTCTTCTCCCCCAATTTCTAGGGTACAGTAGTGTGATAACAAAATGGTAATTTCTGGTGGTAAGGTCTTTTTTCTTTTAAAAAACAATTTAAAGTTATATGTTAAACCTCTGAGAAGCTTAGCAAAGAAAGAGTTCCCACTGCTGCAAAGTATTTAAGTTATTGAATTTGGACCAGAAAGACTCAGGTTCAGGTTCTGATTCGAGCAAGTCCTCACTGCTGACTTTGGGCCAGTTGCTTATATTATCCATAAAATGCATAGATAGGTCTAAGAGATAGCAACTGGTGCCTCATAAACCAGTCCATATGTTTCTCTGGTGATAAAATAAAGAGACACCCATCTCCCTCATATACACAGTTTTGAGCTCCCAAGAGAAAAGGTGAGATATAAATAAAGAACAGGGGGAGAGGACCATGTTTTTTGGCTGGACCCATTGTGTGATGTTACTGACTACACCTCCTATAGCCTTTGGAAGCCCCCAAATGATTTAAAGAGGACAATGTTCCTTCCACAGCAACAAAGGCTTTGCACATCCACTCATACAGGATTGCTGTCTTAATTTATTTGTCTTTAGTTTTTGTCTGACTTTAATTCTACTCTTTCCTTGCTTCTTCTTCAGAAAGCCTCTTCCATTTGTTTAGGCTCTCTGATGAATATCCTATTTGAATCTAATGTCACATTTCCAAGTAAATATAAATAGCTTGTTTGTTTCCCTACTTGAGCAGGAATATTTTGCTTGCAAATATATTGCTAATGCTTGAATGTTGCATCTACTTAGAGAAATTCTAATTATCCTTGCATTTTGAATAAGCCTAGAAGAATGCAAAGAGTTAGAAAGGGCCTTACAGATAACGAAGTCCACTTTCCCTCTCCTGGTGCCATTTCAGCATCCCCTCAGGTCATTCCTGCTTAAAAAAGTGTCTGACAAAGGAAGGGTTCACAGTCTTTCAAGAATAGTTAGATGAGTTCCTTTTCTTGCAATTTGAATTCTTTGCTTTGGATCTCACCAACAGAAATAAATTTGCCCTATTATCTGTTTCAGGGGCAAGTCCGCTGCTTGCAGGTGAATGGTTCCCGACAGTAGGATTCAAAGTAAAGGATCCTTATTTGTTTTGCAACCCTTCAATGCTTCAAATCCATAATGCCGAAATGTAAAGACCTCTCCTCTCCTCTCCTCTCCTCTCCTCTCCTCTCCTCTCCTCTCCTCTCCTCTCCTCTCCTCTCCTCTCCTCTCCTCTCCTCTCCTCTCCTCTCCTCTCCTCTCCTCTAAGCAAACTAAAAAAAATAGGAGAGTTAAGTTTCTGCTTGGCCTGACTCAGCTGTTCTACCTGCACACAACCAAAAGTCCCAAATGGCCACCTGCTTCCTATCTTGAGACCATTACATCACCAGCACTTCCCTTAAAGCTCGGTTTTTGGAAGTGCCATCAGGTCTCCCCAGCTGTTCAGTTTGCCCTAGCCCCACCCTTCCCCTTTACCAAGCCACTTCTTAGCACTCTGATATCAGCCCTTTTGAAACCCAAACCCTTAGTTCCTGTTCCATTTTTCAGGCATCCTTGGCTGCTACTCCTTATCCCACCCTGAGCAAAAAGGGGCAGTGTTGTGAAATCAAAGAGATGACAGGGCCTTTATTTGGCTTTGGGAACAGGTAATTCAGGGATATTATATCTCAAACATATATGCCAATACTTCAGTGACTTATGAGTCATCACAGTTGGGGGCATTTTGAAATAGTTATATGAAAGATACATTTATTAAAAGGTCAAACATTTTTTCCCCTTACTCCTACAGGAGAATTTTAGACATTTGTTTCAAATGCCAGGGATTATAGTCTTCCATTCTGCTTCTCACACCTAAGCAACACCATCCATTTCAGCACTATGACCAGAGGCAATTTGTTCTGAATTTATGAACAAATGACAAATTAAAAAAAGGAAGAAGGAAAACAAAACACCAAACCATATGCCAGATGTCCAATAAACTACGTGCTTGGAAAGGGCACAGAATTGTGAGATAATGAATATCTATTATTTTGTGGCTCCAAGATTTACAATAAGCTTTTAACAGAATAATCCCATGCCTTTCTATTCAGAATTCCACTGAGATTGATAAAACTTACACCTAGGTAAGCAACTATAGGACTAAATCCTAAAATTGAATCGATTAATCAATGAAGATCAATCGTGATAAGAATTTTAATTAGTAAAGGTCAGCATTAAACACACAAGAGCTGGAAAAGCCCCTGAAATGGAATACCATACCAAACACTGTTTTCAGATTTCTCAGTGTTTCTCTTTCCCACAAAATATTTTTTTTTCCCTACTTCATTCTCTGGATGTTTTAGAATTTTTTAAAATTGTGTTCTTGAACTAACTTTATTGTTGCAAGAGAACAGGGTGTAGTAGTTGCCTATACTTCCAGACCTGAAAAAGTTCTCTGGGAAGAGTTCCCTCATGATATTACACATTTGAGGAAGAGAAACAAAGGAAGTCAGGGAGGCTGCAAAAAGCTATGGAGGTATTTATTTAGTGAAAGATGGAGTTCTTTCATGCACCCTTTAACCAAATCATATCTAAAATAAATGCAACAAATAAGTATTCACTATAGCAGAGTTCTCCAAAGTGATCAATATTGACCTCCAAGGGTTGAAGGGACTATTCAAGAGTCAATGTTGTTGTTATTCATAGTACTATTAATTAAAGTGTCATTGTTGTTCAGTCGTTAAGTCATGTCCGACTTTTCGTGACCCCATGAATGATATCACGCCAGGCCTTCCTGTCCTTCACTGCCTCCCTGAGTTGGCTCAGTTTCATGCTTATTGCTTCAGTAGTTATGGTTATGCTATCTAACCATCTCATCCTCTGCCGTCCCCTTCTCCTTTTGCCTTCAATCTTTACCAGCATCAGGGTCTTTTCCAAAGAGTCCTCTCTTCGCATTAGGTGACCAAAGTATCTGAGCTTGAGCTTCATTATCAATCCTTCCAATGAGCAGTCAGGGTTGATTTCCTTTAAGATTGACTGGTTTGACCTCCTAGCAGTCCAGGGGACTCTTAAGAGTCTTCTCCAGCACCACAGTTCAAAGGCATCAATTCTTCGGTGCTCAGCCTTCTTTATGGTCCAGCTCTCACAGCCATACATTACTACTGGAAAAACCATAGCTTTGACTATGCGGATCTTTGTCAGCAAGGTGACTTCTCTGCTTTTTAATATGCTATCTAGGCTTGCCATAGCTTTCCTCCCAAGGAGCAAGCGTCTTTTAATTTCATGGCTGCAGTCTCTGTCTGTGGTGATCTTGGAGCCCAAATAAATAAAGTCTGTTACTGCTTCCATTTCTACCCCTTCTATTTGTCAGGAATTAATGGGTCCAGATGCCATGTTCTTAGTTTTTTTAATGTTGAGTTTCAAGCCAGCTTTTGCACTCTCCTCTTTCACCCTCATCAAGAGGCTCTTTAGTTCTTCTTCACTTTCTGCCATTAGGGTGGTATTGTCTGCATATCTGAGGTTGTTGATGATTCTCCCTGCAATCTTAATTCTAGTTTGTGATTCTTCCAGCCTGGCATTTCTCATGATGTACTCTGCATATAGGTTAAATAAGCAGGGTGACAGTATACAGCCTTGTCGTATTCCTTTCTCTATTTTGAACCGATCGGTTGTTCCATGACCGGTTCTAAAAGTTGCTTCTTGGCCCACATACAGATTTCTCAGGAGACAGGTAAGGTGGTCTGGTACTCCAATCTTTTTAAGAATTTGCCACAGTTTGTTGTGATCCACACAATCGAAGGCTTTTGCATAGTCAATGAAGCAGAAGTAGATGTTTTTCTGGAACTCTAGTGCTTTCTCCATGATCCAGCGAATGTTGGCAATTTGATCTCTAGTTCCTCTGCCTCTTCGAAACCCAGCTTGTACATCTGGTAGTTCTTGGTTAATGGACTGCTGAAGCCTAGCTTGTAGGATTTTGAGCAAAACCTTGCTAGCATGTGAAATGAGCACAATTGTGCAATAGTTTGAACATGCTTTGGCATTGCCCTTCTTTGGAATTGGAACATAAACGGACCTTTTCCAATCCCATAGCCACTGTTGCATTTTCCAAACTTGCTGGCATATTGAGTGCAGCACTTTAATACCATCATCTTTTAGTATTTTAAATATCGCAGCTGGAATACTGTCATCTCCACTAGCTTTGTTGTTAGTAATGCTTCCTAAGGCCCACTTGACTTCACTCTCTAGGATGTCCGGCTCAAGGTCAGTGGCCACACCAGCATGGACATCAGGGACATTAAGATCTTTCTCGTATAGTTCTTCTGTGTATTCTTGCCACCTCTTCTTAATCTCTTCTGCTTCTGTTAGGTCCCTGCCTTTTTTGTCCTTTATCATTCCCATCTTTGCACTAAACGTTCCTTTGATATCTCCAATTTTCTTGAAGAGATCTCTAGTCTTCCCCATTCTATTATTTTCCTTGATCATTTTCCATTGTTCATTTAAGAAGGCCTTCTTATCTCTCCTTGCTATTCTCTGGAAATCTGCATTCAGTTGCTTATATCTTTCCCTTTCACCCTTGCTTTTTGCATTCCTTCTTTCCACAGCTATTTGTAAAGCCTCATCAGACAGCCATTTTGGTTTCTTGCATTTCTTTTTCTTTGGGATGGTTTTAGTTGCTGCCTCCTGTACAATGTTACGGACCTCCGTCCATAGTTCTCCAGGCACTCTGTCTACCAAATCTAATCCCCTAAATCTATTCATCACCTTCACTGTGTACTCATAAGGAATATGATCTAAGTCATGCCTGAGTGGTCTAGTAGTTTTCCCTACGTTCTTCAATTGAAGCCTAAATTTTGCAGTAAGAAGCTCATGACCTGAGCCACAATCAGCTCCTGGTCTTGTTTTTGCTGACTGTATAGAGCTTCTCCATCTTTGGCTGCAAAGTATATAATCAATCTGGTTTCGGTATTGACCATCTGGTGATGTCCATGTGTAGAGTCGTCTCTTGTGTTGTTGGAAAAGAGTGTTTGCTATGACCAGCTTGTTCTCTTGACAGAACTCTATTAGCCTTTGCCCTGCTTCATTTTGTACTCCAAGGCCAAAGTTGCCTGTTATTCCAATTATTCCTTGACGTCTTACTTTAGCATTCCAATCCCCTATGATGAAAAGGACATCTTTTTTTGGTGCTAGTTCTAGAAGGTGTTGTAGGTCTTCATAGAACTGGTCAACTTCAGCTTCTTTGGCATCAGTGGTTGGAGCACAGAGTTGGATTACTGTGATGTTGAATGGTTTGCCTTGGATTCACACTGAGATCATTCTGTCGTTTTTGAGGTTGTACCCCATTACTGCCTTTCCCACTCTCTTATTGACTATGAGTGCTACTCCATTTCTTCTAAGCATTTCTTGCCCATAGTAGTAGCTATAATGGTCACCTGATTTAAATTCACCCATTCCCATCCATTTTAATTCGCTGATTCCCAAGATGTCGATGTGCAATCTTGTCATCTCAAGTTTGACCACATCCAGCTTGCCTTGGTTCATAGATCTTACATTCCACGTTCCTATACAATATTGTTCTTTACAGCATTGGACCTTCTTTTCGCTTCCAGATACATCCACAGCTGAATGTCCTTTCGGCTTTGGCCCAGCCACTTCACTCTTTCTGGAGCTACTTGGAATTGCCCTCCGCTCTTCCCCAGTAGCATATTGGACACCTTCCGACCTGAGGGGCTCATCTTCCGGCGTCATATCTTTTAGCCTTTTAACATTGTCCATGGGGTTTTCTTGGCAAGGATACTGGAGTGGGTTGCCATTTCCTTCTCCAGTGGACCACATTTTGTCAGAACTCTCTGTCATGACCTGTCCGTCTTGGGTGGCCCTGCACGGCATAGCTCATGGCTTCACTGAGTTACACAAGCCCCTTAGCCACAACAAGGCAGTGATCTATGAAGGGGATTAATTAAAGTAGTATTTATTAAATTATTTTCATATAATAAATATTTGGGGGTTGATGAACAATCTGAAACTTCACAAAGGGGTCAATGAGCTGAAGAGTTTGGGGACCCCTCTTCTATAAGGATAGTGTTTGCAGAGAACTTTGGTATCTTGAGGAAGATATAGACTGGACTAACATGGCAGGTAACATGGGCATCTTTTGAAGCCATCTATGGTAAAAAAAAAATCTTTTTTTTTTTACTTCCTTAACTTTTTTTTTAATGACTGGAAATTAGGAATGCATGCTATATAACTTATCAAACCAGGTGTCTCTAGGTTGCTTTGAAGCTTGCCACTGATACACAAACTGGCTGTGTGATGGGATATTTACCCTGGGTTCCAACTGCTGCTATATTGAGCAGAGTACCCAGGAGCTGAAGAAACATAAGCCTTTTATACCTTTGCAGTTCCTGTTCCATCAAATGGAATGAGATTAGTTCAAAACATCCTGAAGAATTTTTGATGATACATTTCACTGAGAGGAAAATGGAATTCTAGATATGTTGGAATAGCTTGCAAATGTACAGCCTTGGATTTGAATTGCCCTGCAAGGAAGAAGCTCACTAGTGAGCATTTCCTGTCTCTTCCTCCACTCCCTGCTTTCTTTGAAAAGACTGTCAATAACAGCTTGAATTTCCAAGCCAGGGCTTTCTGGGTCCAGTGGAATTCATTTTGTTCCATTCATTAACAAGGACTCCACCAGTTTTGGAGGATGAAAAGAATCACCTTCCCCAAGCTCCATTTTACTTGTCAGAAATAAGATCTATATCAAATGAAAAAAAGTAGGCCCTATCAAATAAGAATTTTGCTGCATTTTAACTGCTCTGTACTTTCCTACCTGTCACAAAACATCAACAACAACCCAGCAGTAATGTGTTTCAGAATCCTAAAATGTCACTTCCTCTCTAACCATTGAAAGACAAAGTTTTCCCCTCCTGAGTCTCTGCTATGGATAACAGTTACATTTCAGTAAATTTGTTCTGTGTATTATAGTATTTTCTTTCTCACTGGACAGCCTGCCTGCCATAATCCCCAATCTCCCTGTTCTATTTCACTCAGCCAGCTCAGGGAAAAGCCCTCAAACAGAGCTTTGTTGCCTTGATAGCTTGCTACACTATGAAGAATTGGTGTGGTAACACTTTTCACAAGGCTCGCCAGATCAGCACTATGGTGAATTTAAGATGTTGTGCTTCTCTTTTTATTTCAGTGAGGCCAGACAGTTGAGACTACTACTTCTGAAGCAGAGAGCATAAGCATTGATAGGCTGGTGTTCTCAAGGTCAATTGGCTAAGTGAGGTTGAATCATGTTTGGGATCTGTGGGGATTGAGGACAAACTGGGGAAAACATGGGCTGGGTTGGGTTAGTTTGAAAATATATTGGGAATGATTTGCAAGTAAAAAGAATGGCGATGTAGCAGAGCTCGATATTCCAATACAAAAATTATTTTAATCAGTTAATTGATGAAAAGACAGGTGTTTATTCAGCTGATACTCTTTACTCAATGGACAATTTTAATTAAATCCTTTCTATTTGTTGCCAATAGAACATTTGTACTTCAATTATTAAGAAACCGATTTACTGGTTTTCCATCAGAATAATCTATTCTTTTCCATGTGAAGTAGATGAACAAATGTCTGCTTCATGCTTTAACCAAATTCTGTTGACAAATGTGAAAAATGCCCTAAGAAGCAGCTTCTGAAAGAAACGAACATGCTGCCCACTGATCGGCTTCTTGAAAGCAGAACTTCCTAGACCTGAATACGAATTAGTCTCCCTAATGTGACAGCACATTCCAATGCGTAGCTCTTAATATTCAAAGTATTTGCATTTGTGTGCAGTAGGTATTTCTGAGTGTAAATCAGATGGTTTTGATTAAGTGCATATGGGAGAGAGGCTCAAGAAATATGCTAGTGGAAATCAGAGCACATTCTGAAACGTGGAGCCTTTTGAAGCACACCGAGCAAATATCTAAATATTGGGAAACATTGTAATATTCTTGGCACGCCTGCCTTCTGAAAGAACATTCTGTTTTCTTGTCAGTGACTTTGGAATTTGCACCACAGTTGTTCAATGACTAAGGAAAGTCATGCCAAGAGAGATAAAGCTTGATTTTAAGGGCAAAGACATAAAATAAGGACCAAGCAGAACAATTATACACCTGTTTCCCATAGTAAAAAGGTATCTCAAATCTGCTTTTCCTTGAAAAATTTGGCCAGGGAATGTATTTCAAAAACTCAATGGCTCACAACATTATCCCCGGTGCTCTGTGCAGTGTGCCTAATTGGGCTTTTTCACATTTGCATAACCATGATGCTTCATGATTAATGCATAAGGCACAGCATGGAGCCCTGAACCAATTCATCTGTAGATTCATCCCTGGTTCTCCTCCCCTCCCCCCTCCCCCCCGCAAACATGCATTATGCCGAAAGTGTAATCCATCATATCTGTAGCTATGGTTATGTTACTGAAAATCAAACTCTATAAATTTAATTTAAAAATGCCATCTGCAGCTTAAAGCTCTGTTGTCTGAAGAAGAGGAAGAGGAAGAAGAAGACTTTAATCTCATACTGCCTATGATACTTTATACCTCTGTTGTAATGACAGCTTTTTTTCTCTCTCTCTCTCTTTATTACTACTATTTTCAAAATGAAGTATCAAGTGTGTCATTATAGTGCTGAGAAGTTTACAAGATCAGATAAAATATGAAGATACTGTTGTATTAACCTAATTAGTATTTCTTCTCCTTACTCTTGGGTCTGCTTTAACCTGATCTAAACAGCAACTGGCTCCTTTAAAAGAGCAACAGGATGTTAATAATTCAACACCCCATCCTCTCACAGATGCTAGATGGACAGTGAACCCAAAAATGAAAAACTGATGACAAAATAGAAAGTGAGTAAAAAATAAAATGGAAGTGAATTTTAATCTAGCAGAAACCAGATATATACAAAATGTTTATACCTATTACATTGGTTGTGCTCCATAATATTATATGGGGTACAAATCTTGGTTTGTAGATGTAAAAGCAACAAAAATATTGAAGTACCATAATCAGTTTATTGTTCTGGAACCTTTTATGGGCTAAAGCCTCCTTTGTCAGAAGCATGAGGCAGACACCTTGCTGCATTAATTTTCTACTTGCTGATTGTTATTTGTTTCTTTGCTTTTCATAACAAAGCATTACAGCTTTTGATCATCCAAGAGTCTGCAGTATGAAGTCTGCAGTCTAAAGTCATATAGTACTTTATAATCACAGGAGTATACGATTGTAGGAATCTTCCTTGCATGGCTAAACCAGACAAGGACTTACTTAAGATAGAGGTGAACTATAATGTATCCACAGGACCCAGTCTCAAATTCCATTGAATCTGGATTTTCCACCCTGGAAATAGAATAGAATTTCATACACAGAATGAGGCCATTCAATTGCTATTCTTCACTCAGTTCCCAAAACTCACTACTGAATTGTGTGGATTCTGGAGAATGGCCATAGAAACAGGTACCCCCTCAAGTAAGCTTAAATGCCTTCCAACTGGCTTTCATTCTCCAAAATATAGTTATAAAAGTATAAGCCATAGAATGGGCTTTTTTTAAAAAAAAAATCTTTTAATTAATGGAAGGGGCAGTTGATTAAAAATATTGGGGAAGATGGAATGCTGGTGGCTGAACTAGCACTAGTACACATGTCTGTCATGCAACTTGGAGAGAATTATGATTTCTTCAAACAAGATTACATTCTTGGGAAGGCAGGAATTATATTACATGGAAAAGAGAGTTGCTGGGAAAATAGGCTCATATTTTTATGCTCACTCCTGGATAGTTTCACTTAGCCTATTTCTCCCATGTTCCCTAGGAATATATAGCAGATGGAGAAATCATTGCAAAAAAGTCTAAAATGGGTACAAATTGTTCTGCTAGATTTGGTCTTTAGATTGCCATCTGAAGATGTCAATAGCAATGAGACCATGGTCATTTTTTTGTGATGTGTTGCTTCTTAGAACTTTCATTGATGCATAGTTCTTGAAAATGGAAAATGGAAAGCAGGTATAAATAAAAATGGGGTGGGGTGGAGTAGCTGTCTATATATTCTGTCTATATATTCCATCAAAGCAGTCACACCAAGCCTTCAAACAGCTGTAGTTGCTTCATGCCTTCTGGAGCAGATCCAGAACGGCACTGAAGTAGCTTGACAGATGCTTCGTGCAGTGCCAATATATATTAGGTAAGTCTTAGTGCATGTTTTGTTCTGGCCATGATTCATTAGCAATAACCATAGGACTTACATCACAGGCCCTTCTTTTGGTAGCAGTTTCATCCTCTTGTTTTCTAAACAGGTGTCCATACAATGCACAATTTTTTGTATCTTGTATCCATGTATTATAATGAATTACCAGAAAATGAATACAAGTAAGAAGCACCTTAAAATGTAGAATATTCGTGACTTTAAATGCCATGGCTGGGAGGAAACTGGGGTTCTTTTCACTAGCTCCAAAAACAGATATGCCATCTTTTCATGGAATTCATAAAAATGTCTCCTAAAAACACATTGGTAATTCCAATATACATTGGTGAGTGAGAGAACAGACTTAATGAAATAATCTCAAATTTCAAAAATATAGTTTAACATAGAATTGTGAGAATCTTTTCCAAAATTATGCCTGGAATAAATGAGAAATAAATTCATTTTATAATGCTTTAGCCAGTAAAATCTTGTGATCAAACGGGAAAAGCCATTGGAAATTAGATTCTTTTTTAAAGTACTTCTGAAGAACAGACAGAAACAAGAATGCCACAAGAAAGTACTAAAAAATAGCCTATAATAATAGTAAAATATCTAGTTAATGTGCATTTTTCAATGTAGGTCACACCAGCCCTGCCTGAACCAATATACCAAAGTTATATACCGGGCTTTTCTGAATCTCAGTAGGCAATTGACTACATACTGTATATGGATAAAAAGTATCCATGGCAAATTACATAACTGAATGAACTCTAAGATGTAATGAAATAAATGTTAAGTATGAAATAATGAATATTAATAGGTTTTGTTCCTCTGCCAGTGTGATCATTCACTGATGTACAGAAGAACGCTTGATTCTTCATAGTTCTAAAATATTCTCATTTCATTTTAAGATGACATCTGATATTAGAAAAAGCTTGTAACTATGAGCCAATTCAACTAGCAAACAAAACATTATCATGATAAAACACTGGCTTTTTTCATGTAGGAGATACGACCTGGGTAATTTAAATTTATGAATTATGCATACTTTTTTTGCCTCCATTGGATGTTCAATGGCAGCTAGGATGAGTTTCTGAAGAATCTGATCATGGAAAATGGCATGACTTCACTAGAAATGAAACTGAATGAGCAGATATCAATATAGTAGGAACATACTTGTTTACATGCTGAGTTGCCGGTAGCTGCTTCCAACCTCACCTTCTGTTGCAGACTGGCAGAATAGTTGGTGCCATGTGACAACTGAGAATAAGATTTCTGCTTCAGAGAGATCAGTCTGGCCACTGAAACCTGGGGGATTTCCAGTGATGCCTTAAGGTGGGAAAGGAATTGCACTGAAAACACCCAAATACTAACACTACAGAAGCAACAATCTAGTTTTAAGGAGTTTTCCCACAGAATGTTATCTTGATCTGGGAGACCATACATATATACATACATACATACAACATATTTAATCTCTAAAAATAACAACAACAAAAAATTGCTACTTGGGATTCTTCTCTTGGGGCCACAGGTGCAAAGATATGTCAGCACCTGGTGGCAAAGACCAGCTGGTGATGGATAAAAATATATTTGCTGTTTGCACACAGTTGAAGTAAAGGAGTAAACGAGAAAGTGCTAATGATTAATAGAACTGCAAGAATGTTCAGCTAAGAGCCAGTACAAATTTTGTATGTATTATACATAGATCACCACATTTTAGTTCTTGCAGATAATAAGGCATACTGCCTTTAAATATTTGTTCCATTCTATTTTTTTTTAAACTTTCCAGCTATTATTTTTGAGAGGAAAGTGCTTTCTTTCTTCAAGCAAAGTTATCTTTAAAAATAATCAAGGAGGCAGTGCATGATATATCATACATTTTTTTAGTAAAAATATATCAACTTATGTATTTTCTAAAAATGAAAATGATAAGAAACATTGGCATTGCATTAAATTATGCAAAAAAAAAATGCTACAACATTCTAGATGGTTCTTAGTATCAGGAATGCTGTTTTGTTGCTCCTGCTTCCCACAAGCTGGATATGATATAAGAGGAATGCTTGAGAAAGAGGCCCTTCTTTAATTCAGGGGTTTTATATAGCCCCTTCATTTCAAAAGCTGTTTGGTAATTCCATAGGATGCTTCTGCTTGGGAAATAGAAAAGAACATGCCAAGGAAAAAGTAAAATAACAGTGTAAAAGGGGAGTGTCAGAAAGAACAGGAAATCCTGTGTACAGGAAATAGAATAAGTGACCCCTTACCTTCTTTTGATTATGGTTCCATCCTCTATTTGTTCAGCTCTTCCCACCATTGGCATATGGTCTCCAATGGTTTGTTCCAAGAGGGGGAGAGGTCCTCAAGAAAAGGTTTTCCACTTCTGTGTTGATGGAACAGAATAACTTTTCCTAACCTGTTGGTCTCTCCAAATAAGATGGACTACAATTCCTGTCACACCCATTAGTCATCCTGGTTGAGCAGGATTGGATTTGCAATCTAGCACATCATCAGACTGTGGAAGCTGGACTAGATCCAACACCGCAAAGGCGAACAGCCCATTTTTATCAGCATTCTTTTGTTGTATCTTCTTCTGTTCCAGTGCAGGTGATACTGACAAATGGGTCCAACCATGTCTGCGGTAATTTGTGAATCAGAATCTTACAGTGCAATTGTATGTCCCTCAGAAGTTCTCTCTGAGTTCAATGGAACTTGGGCCCAATATAATCTGTTTAAGATTCCATTTTAAAGGGATTTATGAGCCCAAATCAGTTCCTATTAAAAGTGCAAACTCACCTGGATAATTGTCTTTGTTTAGTTCTGTGTTTTATACCATTCCATCATAGATCCTATCTAAAGAAAGCTGCAATCAAGAAAACAAAAGAAAAGAAAAAAATGTCTTGTCTCCCTGTGAATCAAATGCCGCTAAAGATTGGAAAAAGGAATACCAATTTAATGTGGTGGGGAAGAAATGTGATTGGAAAAAAAATCTTCACTGCATGTCAAGAATTTTAAATCCAGCTTGTATCTTCATTTATATGTCTGAGAAATGATCTAGGGTCTTTGTTTATGCCATTACAAAACACATATTTCAGTTATATAACCTTCAGCTACTTCTGTTCCTTTGGAATTTAGAAGCCAGTGAAGAGTCAGGGACAGGGTTGGAGGTGAGAGAGGAGCTGCTAACTTTTGACACTGTTCCCAGTGCTGGGGCAGAACAGAAGGGCCATACCATTCTCTCTTGATGACTATGTGCTTCTTCATAGCCACAGAATTAGACACCAGTATTACTGCCCTAGGAAAAGTGATAAGTGCTCTAGTTGATAATTAGGGATTCTCTCCTCTATCACTTGTTTGAAGTGTTTTGTCAAAGTGAACTCTTTTCAAAAAGTTTTGGGATCTTTTGTTATTTCTCCTTTTCCCTGGATGCCATTTTGGACTTATGCTACAGCTCCTGTCCAACCTTACCTAGATGCTGAAGCTAAACAAGGCTGGGCCTAGTTCATACTTGTGTGAGAGGCCATCAGAGAACTCCAAGGTTGTAGGGAGGCCCAAAGCATCCCACTAGAAAGTGAAAACAACCACTTCTGTATTACTGCCAAAATAACAAAAACAAAAAACCACAAAAACATCATGGTTGTGACCCCCTGCAGTAATTCAAAGGCGTTTTTATTTTTATTTTTTAATCTTCTGTTCAGTACTGGGTCCTCTGAACCATTTTTGTTTATTATTTTCTTAAGGAAGTCAATAAAGGCTCTGAATAACCTCCAAATAGCACCATTTAGACTGAAATCTTGTGATGCCTGGCAGGGCCCTGGTGGTGCCTTAGGATGGAGGGACCATCTCTTTTTGGAAGTTCTGATAATAGAACTTTTCTGCCCTCAAAAAAAGGGGTCCAGGGTTTCAGAATAAATATTCTCATTCTGAGACATCTCTGTTTTCTGAACGTGTCCAAGAAAGAGAGGAAAAAAGCCAGTGTTAATCAGGTGTACCTATTTACCCTCCAGCAATCCTTTCCACTCCTGCTTTCCTGATATAAATTCAACAGATCTTTCAATGAGACAGTTGTTCTGCTGTTTATTTTCTCCTCCTCATCCTCTTTAGATTGCTCTCTCCTTCATTAAAACACTTGTGAACAATAAACTTCAATACATTTATTTTCAAACAAACAAACAAATCTCTTTGACAACTCTACAGGTATCTTAACCTTTCTTTGGACTGATATTCAGCGTGTGCATAATTTCTTGCCTGAAGTCTTCACGCACTAATAGTGAAGCCAGCCACGTGTAGCCATGAAACAATGCAATGTAGTATTAGAGACAACAGCTTTAATGGTTTTCATGGCGCCTCTGTCTAATTTGTATCCTGATTTTGGTATTTAGCAGTAACAAGTTTAAGGCATGCTGTTATCTCTCCTGCCAGTTTACATCACCGGGGAGATGTAGAATAAGAAATATCTCACTTTCTCTGCACAGAGCCAATTTGAGGTGCAGTGTTAATTACAATGACTGAAGAAAAATCTTTAATAATTACCCTTCATTAATTTTGTGATGAATGAGGACTACCAGAACAAATGGAAAGGGAATCATGTGCAGTTAATCTGTTTGGAAGCTTTTTTTTTTTTTTAAATGATGTTTATTGCAGAGAAATGAGTGGATGGGGTCAGTATCTGACTGCAGCTGTGTATGGAGAGGAATAGAATAAACCAATAACACTAGTTATATATTTTCCTTTTAATTAGGGGAAGATGAAAAACCAAACTCCCTTAAATCTGAAAATCCCTTAAGCCAAGATTCTAAGATGTATTCATTATTCATAGCTGCAAGAAGGCTTTAGAAGTGTAGTCATCAGGACAGTAAGCTTGCTTCTTTCTCACAGAACTGTACAGAGAGCTAAGAAAAAGAATAAGAAGTTTTAAAATGAATATAAAAGGAAGCACTGAGGAGTCATCCTTTATGCCAAGATAGTAAGTAGAGAATGTTTTCATAAGTAATTTACACACAACCTTCATAACACTCATTAAACATCACTATCATCCTGAACTTGGAAAAAGCACATTATCTGAAGAAGAGATAAACTGACATAAGCAGTAATGGAGTTGAAAAATAAAATACAACTGGACACTTGTAAAATTTATACACAAAGCAGTCATGTTCCTCTAGCCATTGGAAAATAAGCTTGACTCAAGGGCATCTTATTAAGTTTCAAGGATCTCACAAACTAAAAATCTATTTTTACCTTGTACCTATGATGACATCATACACAAAAAATCTTGCTAATGCACCTGTTAGATAACTTTCATCTGGAAAAGGTCAGTACTGTTCCCCAGGTTTAGCCAAGTACTAACTAATTCAAGCTAGAGTTGTAGTGAATCATAAACTATAGCCTTACCTCCCTTTTATTTAAATTTCCAAGGCACTCTGATAATTTTTATTTGTATTATCTGTTAAACAACCAAAATCAATTTATTTCTCTAAAAGTAGCAAAATTCTGCTACATTGTGTGTAAGCTTTGCCCACAAATGATTGCCAACAGTTATTGATGTTAGGAGATAATTTTGCTTTATTTGTTGTATTTTTAATTGGTCAATGACTGAAATAAAGTTTCTGTCTGTCTAAAATATAGCTGTTGTAATTTAGAAATCCATAACTAGGTGAAAGCAAAGTGTGCACTTTTAAGAAAAATGCACATTTCAAAAAATAGATTTATCCCATACAGAAATTATCCTTTTGCAAAAGTGGTATTATATTACCTGATATATATTTATATATAAAGTAACTGATAAATGTATGAAAAATAAAAACCCCTCTGATATTCTTCATAGGTTGTTTGTAGAAGTTGCAAAAATGAAGGAAATATTTTAGAATATTGGCTCTTTTTATGACAAATCACATAAAGCCATCAGAGTGAGGCTAAAGATGGAGTGAATTTAGAAAAATGTCCACTCTTTACATTGTTAATGGAGACCTTACATGGACAAAGTGATAGGAAATATCTGTGTCTGAAAGTATTATCATAATACACCTAGTCTGGTTGTTGATTGGAGAGGAAAAAAAGCTTTTTGGAAAGTAATGTAAGATTCTCCAGGTGCAACAAAAGAATGCTCAGGGCCCAAAATATTATGCACAGGACAGAAGTATTTTATTTAGATTTATCTTTGTAATGAGAAAGCAGCTGCCTATTGACTTCTGAGTAGCATGAATTCTTAGTTCTCCCAAGAGCTCTATTTATGTTAGACATGGTAAAAATTATCATCATCACCATCACCATCATCATCATCATCATCATCATCATCATCATCATCATCCAAGATTGAAAGCAGAGGCTGGGAGATAGATTGAAAGAGCAAGAGATTTTTCTCTTCACTGGTCTAGTCTTTCAACAGAAGGAGCACCTCATGTAGATAAGATACACCGCAAGATCCCAGAGATACCATATTATCATGAAAGACTATTCTGAACCTCTCAAAAAAAGAGTAAAACTTTGATTTCAGGAAACAAACTTTGTGGCTGTCTGCCCCATCCTCTTGATTTCTCCAGTCCAGTTCTTTGTATCCTACCAGAAGTAGGAAGAGATATTGTAACTCCTAATATATTAAGGTAATTCTACGTTTGTGGAATAGGAAATTTGAGGCCTGTCATGGCTATGGTTTTGCTGGCATAAGCTAGACATGAAGTGAAGGAAAAGGAGAAAAAATCAGCTCAGTTTTGGCCTTGAAGGGCAACTGCGCTATCACGGGCCTTGATCAGCTGACCTGGCCACTGGGGGATATTTTGAGTGAGCAGTCCCATTGGTAGAGGCAGCTATATAGGTCTTGGGGACTAGAGCCCTGGGGGACACCCATCTCCTCAGCTATATGGGACATGATGCCAGAGTGACCCAAAATTGGAGAAAGAGAGAAGTGGAGAATAAAAGTGTGTTGCTGGAGTGGAAGGAGATGCTGGAGAGAAAAGGCTGGAGAAGAGCTAGAGAGTGGAATGAGGTGACAAGGCAAGTGTTGGTTCCTGTCAGGGCAAGGAGAAGACCCAGAGGGATGAATTCCACCCAAGACCCCAGACCCTGGAGGGCTAGAAGGGATCTGGCTGGTTGCAGGCAGTGGCTTCACCCAGGATTCTGGAGAGGACAGAAAGGGGAATCAGTTGCCAGAAGGAAGCCCTGGTTTTGGGGGAAAACTGGGCAGAAGACTCTGAGAGAGGTTCTTCCCCCAATAGAGAAGCTAAGCTGGGAAGAAAGTCAAGCATTGCTGAGCAGACTCCAGTAATCCAAGCCTTCTCTTGTCTTGTCTCTCTCTTATCAAGCCTAAAAAGGGAGGAGAGAGACAGAGATAAATGGGAGGGAGCAGGAGAAATAAAGGGGAAAAAGTTGCTGCTAGGGAACTAGATGTGGGAAATAACCTGACACCAGGACGGTGTATTTACCCTGTTGTAAATACATTCTGTATATAGTAAAAAAAAAAAAAATTAAAAAGCCTCCACTCCGGTGGGTTACTGTGCCCATTGCTACTTGTGCTTCGTAATATACCTCCAGTCCAAAAATGAACCCCACCACACTGTGACAACATTCTTATATCTTTTAGTAGAGGAATACATGGTAAAAATGTTTTTATTTTTTTCACATTCCGGGATTTGATGTAAAACTGTACAAAGCAGGGTGCAAACTAAAGCATAAAAGCCAGTTGTTTGTATGTTTAGCATATTTATATAGCCGGCTGTACCACAAAGACATGACTTACTCAGGAGTCTGTTTTCTGTTTTTCCTTCCTAATTTCTTATACCACGCCCCATGTACAAACACCCCATGTTTGTTATTCGACTTAGAGGCTACCCAGGTCCTAATGTCAGGGTGGCTTACAGTTAAAAACAGGTAAGAACGATATAAAAAACAGGGGGGGAAAGCATGAGTGGCACAAAGGAAAACCCATCCAACTGGGGCTCAACCATCACCATGGCCCAACCCAGGAGAATAGCTAGATCTTTAGCAGCTTCCTGAATATTATCAGCATGGGAGCCATCTGGATCTCTGGTGGGGTACTATTCCAGAGGGCAGGTGCCACAATAGAGAATTCACATTTTCTGGTCCTGCTAGATAACGCTGCTTAATAGATGGGAACCAAAGTCTACCTACTGTACCCAATCTCACAGGATGGACCAAAACAACTGGAGGCAGGTGGTCCCTCAAATAACCAGGCCCTTTCACATAAGACAGTGTTGTTCAAACTTGGCCACTTTAAGATGAGTGGACTTCAACTCCCAGAATTCCCCAGCCAGCCATGCTGGCTGGGGAATTCTGGGAGTTGAAGTCCACTCATCTTAAAGTGGCCAAGTTTGGACAACACTGACATAAGGGCTTTATAGGTGATAACCAGCACCCTGAATTGCACCCCAAAGCCAACTTGTAACTGCATAGCTCATGGAGCAGTGGAGGTCACCCTTGGGCAGCTTTGATCACTAATTGGGGACCTGGATCTAATACACAAGTACTGTAGCTAAGCTCATTAGACTATGAGCATTAGACGAGACTATGATCTCGTCTGCTTCTTCAGTTGCATAACCCCACAAAGTTCCACTTCAGGCACCTCCACTGGACCTGTCCATTTGGGATCCAACTCCAAGTAGATCTGAGTGACTTTATCTGCCACTACAGATGTTCTACTAGTGCTTCTATATATTGTATCATATGACTTTAAGTAACCAAGCATGGATACACATGTGCAGGGGTGTATTAGAGCACCTAATGCACTCTCTGTATTACTTTTGGTGAAAATCAGGAATATAGATTTAATCAATAAATAATAAATCATATACTACTATGTAATTTATGAATCAGTAGAAACCAGACAAAATCCCTTTTTCCAGTATCCATCCATTTACCTCATATTGGGGCAAATAAATAAGATAAAAGGTTGGTTGTATATAATATATTGATAATTAATCAATGTTGTGTTTTTGTAGAGGAGAAAATATTAAGCAGGGTCAAAATGGTGATAATTTCTCTTTGTAATATCCTCTCTTTGCAGGTACACAATGGTGTGGTTTTTTTATCCCACCTTTATTATTTTTATAAATGACTCAAGGTGGTGAACATAGCTAATACTCCTTCCTCCTCCTCTTTTCCTCACAAAAACAACCCTGTGACTTGAGTTGGGCTGAGAGTGACTGGGCCAAAGTCACCCAGCCGGCTTTCATGCCGAAAGCAGGATTAAAACTCACCGTCTCCTGGTTTCTAGCCTGGTGCCTTAACCACTAGACCAAACTGACTCTTGTTTGGAGAATAAATCTATCAATAAGCATTTTCATATAAAAGGAGTGTTTTCATACCATATATTTATATACTATAGTTAATCTCTGTATTAGCCATGTGTTGATGATTATAGCACACATTATCTTACAATTCATCCTGGAAATTATGGAAAGATGCATTGATGATTGCAACAGTAGTCTTGGAATTAAAAGGAAATTGGACATTCTATCAATTAATTCAAATCATTTTAATTTGTTCAGTGACTAGATCACAGTCTGCCAATAATAAATATCCCTTCCAATATTTGTACTGTATCTTTCATTAATGCAGGGAGTGGGTGCTGGACTAGTTTCTATTTTTTGTTTTTTACTGGATCCATCTGCATCCCAATTTCCTTACATTTCATGATATATCTAAAAGAACGCTACATAGTCCAGGCCAGTGTATATAAAACATACTTAGGGGAGGAGCCAAAGTAAGGAGGAATCTAAATACAGATGGACATAGATATGTTCCCCTCCAGACCTGTTGGTTGGGACATTCATCTTGATGGTGAAGCCAGCATGAGCTCTTCTGTTCTTCCCTATGACTATGTAGTGGAAAACATCTGAAAAGGGCTAGGATTCTCTTTGGAACTTTGAAATAACCAAGCTTACCAGATATCACTCTTGGTTGTATCAGTTGCTACTGCAAGAGAATAGTATGGCTTGCTTTATTTATTTATTTATTTATTTATTTATTTATTTATTTATTTATGGTCCAATAAAAAAAAGAATCACTTTCCCAGCTCATTCTCATATGATTTATAAATCCAGCTGAAGCATTAGCAGAGTCATCTAAGCCAAAACTTCTTGTTTAGTGGTTGGGTTTTGTTTTCGTTTTTGTTTATTTCCTTGGTGATGTTTGCCTGTCAGATGTGTCTTGCTTTTTCAGATATAGAGAGGCTACAAAAGGAAAACCATGCGTTAAAATTTTCACTGCACAAATTTGGCATAATATCATTACTTATGTCCCTTGGTGAGTGGTATTGCAGTTCATGCTTCAGAGATCTTTAGTTGATTGCAAGAGGAGATTATATATTTAAAAAGATGGGATTTGCCAAGTTGGTTGTGTAAATGTTATGATGACTGAACTGGAAAAGTGAAGCAATTCAAAGTGGGAAAAAATAATTAGAACAGAGTAAACACCTTGGTGTCCATGACTATTAATTTTTCCCTTAGATTTTCTAAGTTCCCGGCCCTACCTAATTTTCATTAGAGTTTTAATTTTAAAAAAATAATAAATAAATTGGAACCTGCCATGCTGTAAAATGAAATGACAGCAGCATCCTTATTTCCAAGAATGCCACTGGTCCCATATAAAATAAGATCAGATGAGATAAGATCTGATGATAAGATCAGATCTCTAGGTACATTAGATAATAACACTTTAAAAATGTTAATAAGCTGCAGCCCACACTTGGTTTGAAAGTGTGCCCATCTGCCCAGAAAAAATAAACAAACAAACAAAGGTAAACTTAGGTGGTAAAGCGCTTCCTGTGGTTCTGTAAGAGATAGCAGATGACAGTCTGCTTCCAGATAGATAGATAGATAGATAGATAGATAGATAGATAGATAGATAGATAGACAGACAGACAGACAGACAGACAGACAGACAGACAGACAGACAGACAGATAGATAGATAGATAGATAGATAGATAGATAGATAGATAGATAGATAGATAGATAGATAGATAGATAGATAAATTTCCCATAGTCCTGGCAGTTCTGTAAACACTTAAGCCTACTTTCATGCCTGTGAGTGAATTTGGGAGTGCATTGCTGGCATACTCTCAAATTCCATATGTGCCCAAAAATGCTGCCCTGCCCTAAAGTAAGACAGATAAAAGCAGTGTCAGCTGACAGTTAAACAGGTGGGAATGTATCAGTATTCCATTCCAATTTCTTCTCTCTGTCTTTTGTCTCTTTCTTTCTTTCTTTCTTTCTTTCTTTCTTTCTTTCTTTCTTTCTTTCTTTCTTTCTTTCTTTTTTAATCTTTGTTGTCTTTTTAAGTGCAAACATTATGACAACTAGAAATAATGGTTGTGGACAAAAAGCATTGAATAAGAACTTCGGGATTAAAAAATAAAACAAAAGATATTGAAAATTTCAGGAACAGCACACTGCTAATTCCTCAAGCCCATTTTCTGTCATTCATAATCTAACATATGTCATTTCTTTTCTTCTTTGAATGATGAGAAGACAAGAGAACATTCACATCCTACATTCCAAACTGGTGATACAGATTTACAAGGCTGAATTAATGCCATCTTAATTCTGCAAACCTTCAGAGAACTTTGTGAGAATGAAGAAGGGTAGATTACACACACATTTCTAAAATAAATGTGGCTATGGTTAGAGGCATGTCTAAGGCCTCACAACCTGGACAATGCTCCCCAAATGTAGGAATTAGAATATTAAAGAAAAATTTCCCAGAAGAACTATTCCCTCCCACAGTATTTACTGTGCCAAATTACATCTTTCAGACCACTTCCAAGTGTATTTTTCCTTTTCCCCTCCCATCCTCATCTTCATATTATTTCCAACTGAGATATCTAGGGAATTCCAGACATTACATTTAGACAATCAATATCAGAGGTCTGTGTTATCCCTAGTGGTTGATGAATTAACATCTATCTTCACCACTGTACTAAGGATGCATTGGACATATATGCTACTGTACATCTGTGCATACTCTTATCTTGTCCTAAACCATAAATGAATACTGGAGATAATTTAATTAAATGGAGATAAAAATCAGTTGTTTAGAGAAATAATGGTAAAGGACTCCTGGAAAAGTGAAATTAGCACTTCATAACCCTAAGTAACTGTTGTTGTTTTTCTAACTACTATCTCCTCCTAAATCCAGTCTTCACATCAGCTTTTCTATACATTTCAGTCTCTCCTGGGCCTGATGATTCTCTGTGTTGGTGCTATTCATGGTGTTCTGTCTGCCAAGGCCACGGACAGTATTTTTGTGGAAAATATGAGTAAAAATGCTAGGTGCTGTCCATTTGTTTTCTTCTGTCATTATTCCTTTACTCATTTAGAAGAATTTTAATTCTAGTCAGTCACCAAGGAAGAGGAAGCTAGGATCACTTTCTTCTTTCCCTTTGCAATTTGTCTCCCTCTTTCATTCCCTTCTTTCCTGCTTACTTCCTTTCTACTTGATTTTTTTCCCTTTGTTACCCACCTGCTCCCTTGCCACTGGCAGTTTTCTAAGTTCCCTGAAGCCTTTGTACCAAGTACGTTGATTAAACTCTCTCTCTCTCTCTTCCTCCAGACTTTTCAAGAAAATGGACTTGTATCTGTTCATTTCCCAGACTAGAAGATTTCTACCACATGCCTCTTGTTTACAAAATAGCTTTCTCGACCAGTAGAGTCAAAGATTCCCATCTCACCAACTTCAACCCTTACACAAACTGTCCTTCATCCTTATGTTCTTTCCGCTTCCTCTGGTCCTTTTCTTTTTCTTAGAATTCCTGGTGAAAGCTTCTCTGTTCCCACAGTTCATCTTGTTACTTTGATTTCAGTGACCTCTTTTAATTCTGGTTCTTGGCAAGACATTGCACCTGAGATGGCACTGTCTTGTTGAATGCTATCTGAGTGGCCTAGGCAAAGCATTGCTAGATGTGCCGGTGCTCCTTCTGCAAAATGTAATAATTTGGACAATCAGAAACTCCACTCCTCATTGAGGTCCCTGGGCATTACTTGTGTAGCCCTCTCTCAGCTTTCCTTCACTTTGAGATCTTGTTCTTTTTTTATTTTGGTTGGTGACTCCTCATAATGGGTATTTCCTCTCAAATAGATATTCCCCAGGAATCAGTCCTAGTTCCTATGTTATCCTGTCTTTCTGTTCTTTCCCTGGGTTAATTGATTTCTTTCCTGGATTTTTAGAATAATATACGTGGTATTTTGATTATATGGAGGTATATCAATCCTATGCTTGATGATAGTTTGGGAAATCCATCTCAAGCTGTCTAATAGACATTTGGGGACAGAAGACTATGCATCATCTCAGACTCAGTGTAGACAAAACTGAGATTCCTATTATCCCCTCATCTGTCCTCAAGACTATTCAGTGGCTTCTGTCTCGGTTGTCATGTACATAAAGGTTCTAGTGGGTAACAGGCTGCCTTTGCAGACATTTGTAACAGCAACAGCTAAAGCCTCTAATGTTAACCCTATCTGCCACTTCCTGACAATAGATGTAGTGAGGCTTCTGGTGCAGGCCCTGATGGTTTCATGTAAGAGTTTACAGATATGTCTTTTCTCTTTAGTCCTTTCACTCACAATCTGAGGCCAGAGATAGTGCTTGCACTATCGTGGAGCTTCCCATTGTCCCCATCCCTCTAAAGGCTTGTCAGTGGTTGTGGCTGCCATGGGCTGAATCCTGGCAAAGAATGGACTATCTACAGCAGTGTGATTATAACCAGCAAAGCTTTAGGATTAGCCCAGTATACTTACCAATGAGATACTCTTTCCTGATCAGCTTGATGGATGGAAACAGTGGAAGAGGCAAGCCATGGCAGAAAGCCATGCCATGCTGCCTTTTTATGGCGAGTTTATAGCCCTTCATACCTTCTCCCCTGGTGCCAGTAAACAATATCAGGTCAATTAATCAGAGGACGTTTACGAAGTTGCAAGGAATGGTTACATAGTTTAAAGGTCAGCAAAAAATCCATTCAGATTAGAAAAGTAAAGAAACCACAAGTGATTCAGGAAGGGAAGAACAGGTGGACAGTAGCTTGACCCTCTCATGATCCTTAGTTCATGTTCATTCACAGTTCAAGGCCCTTTAGTAGTTCTATATAAGAGCAAGGGCCCAATATAAACTCTTGGTTTTTGGTCTGTAGTGCAACTTCCATCTTACTTTTGTTCTCTTATTTCTGGATATACTCTTCTTTGGTGACTAACCAGTTCTGGCTGCATCTTCTTCCTACCTCACAGTTGAGGACTTTCCAGAATCTTGGCCATCAACTATAGAATCAGCTCCCTGATAATCTTCAGTGGGGCTGTGCAGTACTTTCAAGTTGAAGGCAAAAACTCTTCAAGTCAAAGACCTTTTCCATCCTTGGAATCTCACCATCCTGATAAAAGATCCTTTAAGGAATTGCAGAGAAGTACAATGAAAGTAGCCTTCATTATTCTGAAAGTCCTTTTTGCCCTTGAATTCAAAATTCTGCACAGCCCTACTATTTAGACAACAACCAATTTTCACATACTTAAGAAGGGTTTAAAAGTATATTTACTTCAGTGCATAGTTTAGTAGAAGAAGCTGAGTATGGCTTTGGCAGTACTATAAAGTCTGATTCTCATCCAGGTAGGTAAAAGGTAGACTTTTAATTTTTATTGTTTTGTGGACTTTAATTTAATGTTTTATTGAAACTTTAGGGTATGTGATTACAAGTTTAACTGGATTTGTAATTCAGTGACTACAAATTTGTTGGGTACGATTAGGTTACTATGCTTTTGTAATTTTATTGTATATTGATTTGGAATTATTGATTGTATTTGATATTCTGATGTTTCAGTTGTCTTCTGAATTGGTTGTTTGTTATGCACATAGTTAAAAGGAGTATTACAAATACATTCTTGTTCTTATTATTAACTTCTTCTGTTCTCTCTTTTCAAAGAAGACATTGAGCAAATTATAGAGACACTGGGGAAAATAGAGATGGCAGATATGATTGCAGATTCACCTTGTACCTTGCCCAACCTTACCTTCCAAAAACAAATAAGAAGAGAAAAGGTGCCACTGGATGGAAAGAGGAGTGTCAGCCCAGGGAGGGTAAGGAAAGAGAAAGAGGTAAGAAAATACCTGGGTATATAGGGAAACTGGCTTTAAAGATTTCATATACATCTCATCATCACCCCACTTTCATCTCTCCTGTGTGCAAATGGAATTCTACATAACAGAAAGTTTCTGACATATCTCAGCCTCTGTATCTGATGCAAATCCTTGGATTCAATTGTAACTTTCCTCAAACCAAGGTGTACCTTTAAATAGGAATATGAGTCCTACTAGAAGAAGAAGCAAATCTACCAACCCATGTGTTTTCCTTTATGGATGATAATTAGATTGGTGATGATTTTAAAAGGTATAGATATCACTGAAGTAGCTGTAGGAAGACTTCTGTTTTTACTGTGATTATTTCCAAGGTCTACTCAATGAAGAAGATACATTGACTTGAAAATACATTACATCAAATTGGTCAGGGGGAAATGCTTTCTATTTTATGTTATTTACAGTTAAGTTGGAATGCAGCAAGTAACCAAAATATTTCTCCCATGACGCAAACTCAGGGCTGCTGGTCAGAAAATAGAATCCATCGATAAATGTCCAGTTGAAGTCTCATATTGGACTTCACTTTGTCACCTTCTGTTCATTCTTTGCTTGAATTTCAGTAGAAAAGTGAAAATCTTTATTCTAATAATAGAGAAGACCAGCAGTGTAAAGTTGTATGCATATTATTTATTTTGAAGTTTGTATCCCACTACACAGTTTTACACAAACACATACACACACACAAACCTGGGAACAATTTGCAAATCATTTTAAAAATATGCATTTTATTTCATTGTTTTCTTTTTGTCTTTTAAAGCACATTAAACATTACTAACTCTTAAAACTTTGTTTCTTGCTTAGCCCATTTCAGGAAAATGGTTCCCAACAGGTTTTGAGCAAAGTAATACTAATTTTAAGAGGAAAAAAATAACAATGAAGAATAATTGATTTTTAGATGTTAACTGTTTTATATTTTTATTGTACATCACCCAGAGTCATTTTTTCTTGAGATGGGCATCCATATAAATTTGATAAATGAATGAATGAATGAATGAA
The DNA here is from genome assembly GCF_059951505.1 of Python bivittatus. Classification (NCBI taxonomy): domain Eukaryota; kingdom Metazoa; phylum Chordata; class Lepidosauria; order Squamata; family Pythonidae; genus Python; species Python bivittatus. The sequence goes on along the minus strand of NW_028277075.1, from coordinate 18,598,377 downwards.
TGAATGAATGAATGAATGAATGAATGAATAAGTTAAAGACCAAAGGAACTTATTGCATTTATAAATTGCCTGTTCTCTGACAGCTCATGAAAGCATGCATAGAGGGCAGGGAGCTCTCTTAATTTTATCCCAGAACAATTACCCTGTGATATAGGTTAGTCTACAAGAAGATGGCTGCCCCAACATTAACTGTTTAGCAATTAAATAGGTCCTCCCAACTCTAAATCCAGCACTTTTGTCACTGTTCACTGAATAGTTTTTCAGTAACAAGTTTTCAGTAGCAAATGTAGCAATTGAAGGAAATCTTTTCATACATTAAAATTTTTATCAAGCAAAATAGCTCTATCAAATCTCATGTATATGTCTTATTTACTTCAACCTAGGTTCAATTCCATTTCCAGATTTTAGCAAATAATATTCTTATTGACAATGTCTAGCTGTAGTTTAGCTGAGGCTCATGTGAGCTTTATTATAAATTAGATACATGTGGGAAACTGTAATTCATGCGGATTGGCAGAATGTAGAGCTATTATGTTAGGCTAGATTTTTTTTAAAAGGTCATAATTGTTGTGTCCGAACAATGCTATAAAGTTTGTTTCTTTTAAGAAACAAAATCTGTCTCCATTAAGCTTATTTATTAGATTTATATTTCATATTTTCTTTGAAAAATCAAGGTAGCAAATGTAGTACCCCTTTCCTTATTTTTTGTCCCCAGTACAACAATCTGGTGGATGTGTTGAACTGAGAGAGAGAGAACGACTGGCCCAAAGTCCCTCAGTGAGTTCCATGACAGAGCATAGTCTTAGTCCAGTAGCCTAGCCACAGCATCCCGTGGGTTTATGAGTCAGCTGATATCATCCTTGCCTATTTCAAAGAACCCATCTCAAAATAGTGTAAGCCATCACTTTCAAGAGATTAGATCTATATTTTGATGTTTTCATCAACAGGTATATTTATATAAATATGATCATCTCCATGCTCAGCAATAGACTCTCAGCTTCACCTGTTATCTCTTGTGATCCTTGAGATGTAGAGACATTGGAAGTTTTCTTCTATGGTCAAAGAGTAGTGCTGCCTTGCTTATTATGGTCAGTACTGATGGCAGCTACATTCCAGGGATTCATGCAAGGGTCTTATCCAGACATGCATGGATACAACTGAGATTGTATATGGATTTGTATATGCAAAGCAGATGCTTTATCACTGAGCTGCTGTGTGTTCTGCTTGGGCATTGTGGAAAATGAAAATGCTGGTTCTCCTAGGCTGGCCAGCCTGACAGAAGTCTTCTAAACATTGGAATGCTGGCTTTTAAACTCAGCAAGGAGGGAGGGCACAGATAGACAAACACCATAGATAATGCTGGGTGACAGTGAGTTAATTCCAGATGCCCATAGTGCTGTTGGCATAACACACTTAGGTGAGTGAAAGACCTAGCAACTATATTTGAACAATGGGCAAAGCTTGCTTAGTCTTTATTTTGTATAGTTTTTTAATGGGTTAGCATATTGTGCAACCCTAGTCAGTTTGGGTAATGTTTTATCTTATCATACAAACCTAGAAAATAAGCTAATTCAGCAGCCAGGTTAAGCAAACACAGCTAGTGAGTTTCTTGTTTAGGTTGAAAGTTAACACTGAGTTTCACTCTAGTAAATAGGAGGTCATTGACTTTTTTTTTCCACATGTTTATGTCATATACATAACACATATAAACCAATACATGCAAAAAGCAGCATTTAGAGATGGCCAGGTTAATTGGCCTGTTATCATTTCTTTTTAATTATTTTTTTTAAAAAATAAAGAAAACTATTCATTTCTGACTATTCGGTCATAAATAGATTTTTTTTTCCTTTTCTTTTTATATCTAATTATTCACATAATGATTTTGAACATATACTGATGGCCTGTGGGATTTTCCAGTCCATTTGCCTGGCCAGGATGGTGCTGATTGTGATGAATCAGGACATTCACACATCTAATACTTGACTGAATGACTGAGGGCTTTTTTTGACTAAAAGCAGGAAATGAGAAGAGAAAAATAATGTTCACAGCCTTCTGAATAAGAGTTTTCAAGTAAACCATTTTCTGTAAAATATGACAACCATCACAATGCATTGTCTATGAAAGATATTTGTCCAAATCAATCACTGGACGATGTAGATGTCTATTGGTAGATTTCTACTGGTCACCTCACAGCTTGACCACTGAAATGCAGTCTACAAGAGACTGCCCTTAGAGACCACCCAGAAGCTTCAACTGGTCCAGCAAAGCAAAGCAGGCAGTTATGAGCATGCCTTAGTATGGCCATAAAACTCCTCTGCTTCATGTGATGCACTGGTTGCCAGTTTGTTTCCAGGTGCAATTCAAGGTGCTGATTGTGGCCTATAAAGTCCTACATGGCATAGGACCTGGCTAGTTGAGGAATTGCCTGACTCCCATAGTTTCTGCCCAGCCAATTTGATCTTGCAGGGTTGGCATACTATGGGTTGGTTTAATTAAACAATGCCAACCTAGAAGTATACCTTCTCTGTAACAGTGCCTCCTCTCTGGAATGAGGTTCTCCAGAGATATTAATGTTCCACCATCCTGCTGTTGTTTAGAAGGGCCTTGAAGACCTGGCTCTTTGCCAAGGCCTTTGGCAAGAGAGAGTTAATCCCCTTTACTTCATTACTGTCCAGTGTGTCTTTGTCACTATCTTTTGAGAGTTCAGTGGCATATAACATTAATAAATTATTATTATTATTATTATTATTATTATTATTATTATTATTTGTATTATTCTTGTTTTAGTTATTGTGAGCCTCCCAGAGTCATGGGGAGTTGGATGATATACAAAATAGATAGATGAGAGAGAGAGAGAGAGAGAGAGAGAGAGAGAGAGAGAGAGAGAGAGATTTCAGAATGATTTGGAGTAAGGATTTCTGACTCCCACTTGTGATTAACAATTGTAGCAATAAAATAATTGTCCTGCTGAAATGAATCAGGATCAGTCAGTATAGGAGAAGTGTGTGTGTGTGTGTTTATATCCAATGGCAGTACACACAAACCAATAAAATGTACAATAACAGCAATAAAATATAGCAATCAATATAAACATTCCTAATACCACGACACCATAACATAAATCTATATTGAAAAATGCCAAAAGTTCTTATGGATTCATAAAGGCTTCAAAAGATATGTTTCAATTGCCTTCATAAACTTCAAGACATTAGACTCTAAATGTAATTGGGGGATGGGGGGGATTTCATAGAATAAGAGCCAATTTTTTATTTTTTTAAAGCATGCGTGCACACACCCACACTAAAATGTCACATAGCTGTTTTAACATAAAGGACAACCAAGCAACCTTGATTGCAGGAACATGAATTATAATGAAGTATTCAAATAATTGATTAATACTTATTCTATTAATTCTACCATGCATAACAGCCCTATGCACAGTATGTGGATTGTCTGTGAGTTCCATCCAGTTCTAGTGCTCACAATCAAATGTTGGCTGAGCATTTTTACACCATTCAGTCTTTTGCATGCTCTCCTTGGGATGTGTGAAAATTGAGAACCCCCCTGAGCCAACTCCCAGTCTTTACTGTGTGTGTATGCCCCATTCAGTATCTGTAGAGGAATAAGGAGGTAACCTTGAAGATGGAATACAAGCATCAACTCAGCCTTGAGAAAGAGGAGGACATAAGTAAAAAACTCAAGATTATCCTGCTTTGATTCTCTTTGGTGTAAGGGAGGGGGAGACAGAAACAGTGTCAGGCTTTTAAGCTTCTGCTTTCAGAATCTGCAACGATACAGCTCCACTTGTCCATGTGGAGTCTCTTTCCTACTCTGAAGGGCTGACAATATCAGGCTTTGAGCACTGAAGCCTGAAAGGAGTTATTCTTCACATTCATTGGAATGCAAGCAAATCATTCTCAAACCCAGTGGCACAATGAGGTAGACTAGGTCTTTGGGCCCCACATGCCCAATGTAGTTACCAGCTCCTCTATGTGTATGGCCAGTCTGTGTAATTCAATTGTCTCTCTCTTCCCTTCTACCCTGTTTGCTGACTGCTCTCCTTCTTCATAGCTTACCACCAAACAGTGATAGGAAGGTAAGGGCTTGACTGACCATTCAACATTGCTTAATAAGAGAAGGGGGCAAGTGTTGATGGTATTGTGGGGGCTTTGCTCTATCTACTTACTCCAGCTTATAAGGAGGGGTTCAGAAGGGAAGGATTCCCTTTTCTATCTTGTCTAATGGTTGAGTAATGGTTGAACAATCCAGAAAGGTTAAGTTGTGCAAGGCTAGTATCACCCCCTTTCCTTTCTGCAGATCCCAACATGGCATATTTCACCAGCTTATCTGCCCCACATCTTCCAAGCACCTAGCATTCCCTCTCTCTCCTTAGCTACCACCAATGTCCCAGTATAGGATATTTCCCCTGACTTGCCTGCCCCCCACCAGTCTTGCCAGCACCTTCCATCTCTCTCCTGACTCCCATCAGCTGTTGGTGTTCTTGGTTTTTTTCCTACTCCCCACCAACACCAGAATAAACAGCCCTGTTTTGTTCCATGAACAGAGCAAAACAGCCCATTATGTTCCATAAGTCAGTCCTGTGCCCTGACCAAACCACCTGAAACAAACATGTTTTAATTCAGACAAGGACCACTTGAAATCAGCTATTCTATGTACAGAACAGTTCATGGATGGGATGTTTTGCACATCATGGTCTGGAAGCAATTTTCATCAAAGTGATTCTTCATACAGATGAAGCTCCACAGTATTGTGGAAACGGATGCTTTAGACTGGATATGTATAATTTGGTCAATTACAACAAACTTATTTCAGGTTTCTTAAAAAGTCCTCTACCCAAAATATCCTTAAAAATCTGAATAAGTATCACTAAATTAACTTATAGGTTGATGCATTTTATTTGAGCCCCATTAGATAAGAATGATCTAGGGAAGCTTTCGGGTGATTTTGTAATTCCTCACAGACTATTCTGTGGAGTATCTTTCACAGTCTAATTAATGACTCATTATTTTTAAAAAACAGTGAAAGTTTGCCTTCTTTTGCTAGAGGTGATGAGACCTTAGAATAACATTGGCATCTTTAATATGTGGTTAAATGTGATGATCAATACCTGATTAGGATTTGCCCATATCCCAGAGGGAACTTGGCTGATTGTACTTCCCCTTACACCAGCTCTATCAATTAAAGATCAGGACTTGGGGCATTTAAGAAAGTTTAGCCATTTGGAATGTGCTAGAATGAAGCAAAAATTCAGTTTTAACTTGCCCTTTGATCCCATTCTGTGCTCTACAACAGTATGGTATGGAGAAATATTGATGGATCTACATACTTTATTTAAGAGTAGGGAAGAGGGGACATTTGTGTCATAACTATTGTTTTAAAAATGTTTTATTTCTTTTATGTTGATCAGATCTGGTTACAAATAAATGGAGATTTAATTTCAGTTTATATACTTCACCTAGTGGTTTGCAGTTACACTGCTACAAAGCATCTATTTCAGAATGAGTGGATAGCCAGATAATAATTGGGTTTCTTTTTGTAAGGATACTTCGGATATTCCACTGGCTTCAGGTTCAGAGGACTGCCCTCCATATATTATTGATGGATACTTTTCAGAGTTCTACAATACTTTTATGAGAAGAAGATGGAAAGAGGAAGTTGAGTATTAGAGGGTTTATCCTCAAAAGTGAATCTTGTGAACAGAATTTGATATTTTTCCAGTCTCAACATTTTGGGATGGGTGATGAGGTGGAGATGGTTATTCCATTTGCTCACTGCACTGTCTCCAATTTCCAATCCTCAAATCTGTAAAAAGAAATGTTGGACTTACTGTAATTCCTGATTGTCTTTGTCCCTTTCTACAGGCCTCTATTTTCAATCTTTATCTCTAGTCTCTTCATGAAGGGACATTATTATTACTTACTACCATTTCTTCCTTTGGCTCAACTCTCCCTCAACCTATCAATTTGAAGTTTGTCAAGAATATTCCTTGCTCAAGTTTATTAAAAAATAAATAAAAATAAAGATATGTAACTCAAAGCCCTGGATCCATTTCTCTGAAATTTGCCATGCTTCTACAGCGTCCTGCAGTATTTATCCTGTTCTGATTCAGTTTAAAAGGTTATAGGTGCCTATTTATGCTGTTTGTTCACATTATATAATGGGAAATACTAGTTCCAGGTTTCCTGAATAATTAGCTAAAACCTGGCTAAGTTACTCTCCAGAGTACCACAAAGTGAATTAGCCTACTTCCTGAGTTGAGATTCTGGCCAGCAATATTTAGAGTGGTCCTTACAGAACCTACTTTTCAGAGGGCAAAGGGAGATACACAGAGAGGGTCAATTCAACCCTCTCCACCACCCAAACACTTTTAAATGGGTTAATCAATGCCAAGGACACCCTGGACTCTGAAGTGGGCTTTATTAATTTATTTAGTAATTCATTCCTTCATTCAATCTGTGTAAATGATTAATTCTCTAAGAAGCAGAAACCACTAGGTGGTATTTGTGATTTATTACTTTAGGAGCTTTTGCTTCAGAAATATTTCAGCTGATCCCTGATTTTAGAGAGAAGAGGACACTAAACACTATCAGGCATTTAATCTGAGAAAATCTCTTTACAATCAAATTTAAGTGGGTAAAAAAAATCACATCTTTTTAGTCAACGTTTTAGAGAAGTAACTCTCTGAAGTTCTTGTTAAACTCATATTCCATTCTTATGTGTGAATTCTATGACCTAACCATACCAGCTTACAGAAGTAATTACTTGTCTACAATTAAGCTGTAAATAATGCAATCACTCCATTCTTGTCCTGTCACTCTAGTTCCAACCACAACAAATAGGGCTAATCACATACTTATTCAAGTGTATAATTATTCACAGTTAAACTTCTGTCACTTTCACCCTGTTTGGAAACAGCAGAACACAACCTGTAATTAGCTGACATTGCTGCAGGCACTTTCTCTTGGAAGTAAGCCATGGCCTTGGCACCTATGTGAGGAGAAAGCAAAACCCTTTGATCTGGAAACCTGGCATGCTTTCTGCCCTGAGGCTGCACCAGTCTTAGCCTACCCTAAGACAATCAGATCAATAAATAGAGATGTTAGAGAAGTCTGGCATCGCACAGATTTTTCCATCTCACAGTCAGGTTCTATGTCTTTTATGCACACTCCTTACTGTATGGAATTATGAAGAGCTACTACGCTCTAGATAGGAAGAGACTGCCCACAAACAATTACTGATTGAATCAAAAGGGTGGTTAAGGCAAGGTAGCACATTTTTCATCAAGGAGGTGTGATTTAGATATACCGCTTTGAGTGATATATTTTTCACAGCTTCATGGTCTGGAGACTTTTTTTCATGCGTATAAGCTTGTTTACATGAATTGTTTATCTGTGATAAGGTGCTGGGCATGCTCTTCAAGTTCACATTTCTTTATATAACCTAAGAATAAAGGAAAGCAGATCAAAGAACTTTAAATAATCATGGGCTTTTTTTTCCGTCTCTGATGCCATCTAAGGATAGCACACCATTAAATAGCATAAACAACTTTCATTAAAATGGTTAAGGACTGATGAGCTAGGAGGCATACAATCTGCAGTGTGCTGAAGACATTTCAGTCTTGGTGGAGTGTACTGCAGTAGAGTTACCCATATGCCTAATCATGTATGACTTGCTTTGTGAGTGAGAGTTGCCCCACTGCCTTGGGCAAAAGGGCAGCCTTCTTAACAATGAAGATGTTGGTAGTTATAGCTCTGTTTGCTAGATCCAAGGCCATTCCAATATGTAATGCTTCAGCCCTAACAAAGTTGTTGCCCCACAGCAGGATGTACACTGATAAAATATAGGCATCTTTGATCTCATGCATATCCTTAATCAAATATATCAGTCCTCCAACTTTTTCAGATTTCATGGAGCAGTATATCCCCAAATTCCCAGCCACCACAGAAAATGAAGTCCAAGATATGCAGTTCTAAACAGTCCAGATTGAGAAGACTGATGGGGGTAACTCTCATTTATTTGAATATGCTCTCTCACCCAACCTCCATCTTGGAAAGTCAACTTTATCAACCCTTATATCCATACAACTATGAAACATCTTGATACATTACAGGTAGTCTTCATTTAGTGACTGCTTTGTTTAGTGACTGTTCACAGTTATGATGGTGATGAAAAAGTAACTTTATGATGACTCCTTGCATTTACAACTTTCACAGGTCTGTATAGCAAAGGGAAGATGAAGTAAGATCACACAGTGGTGTCTCGCTTAGTGACCATTTCACTTAACAACCAAGTTGCTGGTTGGGCTTTATAAATGAGGACTACCTGTGTTGTTATCAGTATTGTGTGATGGTATGAAGGTCAACCATAAAGATATGGCTTTGTAGCAAGAACTGTATAATAAAAATAATGGATGAAATGAGCTTAAAATGCACTTTTTAAGATGTTCTTCTAATTCAACATTAATTGTTTTTCAATCTACTTGATAATGACACTCCCAGAAAATCCTGGCCCTAAGAAAAGATTAGAACTAATTTACTGTCTGCTTTTACTAGTTAATGTAAAAACAGATGGAATATGAGATTAAAACCATGCTGATGAGTTCAATGGCATACAAATTGCCTGTTTAGTTCAAGAATTATGTGAACAGAGACTCCCAAAATAATTGTTGTCACATTCTGCATAGTTCTTTTTCTCCAAAAAATGTAGGTTACTAGTATTTTCTTCCTTTTCCCTCTACATTAGGATCTTTAATTTTACTGTCATTCTCACGAACAAGCATTGCTTCCCAACCCAGAATCAGGAAGAAGAACAAAAATCAACCTACCCATTTGCAAATGTGATTTTTTTATGAAAAAGGCAGGCTCTGGGAATACTTCATTAAATCATTTAAAAGACTGCCTGTAGTCAGTGGAAATTTCCCTTTCTCTTTTAGATTTTCTTTAATATTCAAATAGGTGAGGTAATTTCTCTGCTGCATGTTTCAGGGATGAATAAAATAGCTGTTGTGGTTTGTTTCAGCCCTTTTTCAATATAAGCACAAAGCAAGTTCCAAACATGTGCTCTGAAATCTGTATATATGTATGCTGTGAGAGGGAATGAGAGAAAGAGTATTAAAATCACATAATATGGATTTGGAGGTGATGAAGGCTAATTAAGCCTCATGTCTACCAAGCAATCTATTGGTTCCAGGGCAGAAAAAGCTAATGCTCACTGCATATTGGTTCCTTGATCTGGGAATAAACTTTAGACATAGCATTCAATAAAATACCAAGCATCTCATTGCCATGGTAACATTAAAACCGAGTGGATCTTATAGCACTTTTTTCTTTTTTTGTGCAGGAGAATTACAATAGCACAAAAATACCATTAATCTCTAGATACCCTTCCGAAACAGACGTTTTAAGCTTCTCTTGAAATGAGTCACATTAGTTATCTTTTTGTCAGCTTAAGACAAAGTGCTCTGTGACGGTGTTCAAGCTTTTGGTATGAAAAGTGTCACCGTAAATATGTTGCAGGTTACAGTCAGTCAAAAACCTGGTTTGTATAAGGATTTGCTGGTCTAAAAGAGAAACATTTCAGGGAAGTTTGTAACTTGCCAAATCCATGTATGTCAACAGTTGTATTTTTTTTAGGAAATACAAAATAAATATACACTGATGCTGAAGTTTTACTTTTTTCAATGTCAGGGTCTAAACTTAGCATGAGATTTCAAAATTCAAATGTTTCTGGCAGTTTTATCTATTCACATTAGGACAATGCTACTGAAGATCATCTGTTGGAAATGGAAAAATTGGTGGCCACTGTATGTCAGCTGTTGAGACAGTCAAATGCTTGATGCTAATATGTCAGATACCATCAAATGTTGACTGCTGCTGCTGCTGCTGCTGCTGCTGCTGCTGCTGAACTTTAGATATTAAATGCTGATATAAAGACCAAATATTGGTTGAATACTCTCACAGTCACATGTACATCCAGGAGCATATCTGGAGTTCCTGAATAGGGTACTTTAGAGAATGATTTTGCAGGTAAATATTTGGGCGAGATGTGTTTTCACTTCTTTTCTCAGTAATGATTGAGAATTTTTAATTTCAATTTAATCAGTTGTTGAATGTGGCAACAGAACCAACCCCTGCAACTGTTTCCCCAGATTCACCCAACCCAGCGAGCAGCTTGTCCATGTGTAGGCAGTATAAAGTGCAGTTTGTTGGTGGCTCCAAAGCCCCTGCAGATAACTGTATATGGTAGAGATGCCCAGACTGAGGTACTAAGGTCAGACATGGCTCTGGAAGTCCTGAAGATATGGCATTCAAAAGTTGTTACAAATGATAAATTATAAGATAGGAGGATAAAATTATTAAATGCACAAGGGGATAGTAAGCATGTTAGCTCTGGTTAATTTTAAATAAACAGAAATGAAATGAAACTTGCTTGAGTTTTTGACTTTTTTTCCCCTCCCACAATAACCAAGTCCAGCTTACAGCCTGGGAAATGTTGTACACCCCTGAGGTATGACATGAGCAGCCCATGCTTGAGCAAATCTCATTCCAGCAGTTTGTATAATAGCTGAACAATGGAAAGTAATCGTTTGGAAACGCTATATTTCTAGTGGTGGTGTTGGTGGCAATAGTGTGTGAGTAGGTATTCATTCTGGTTTATTTCAAGTAAATGTCCCACACATTCAATTCTATTTATTAATGAAATATACATTAACAGTAGGAAAACTGGGATTACAAAAGGTGTTTTTTTTTTTAAATAAAAGAACTGAAGCATAGTCCACCACAGCTCTTCAATGCACAATTCAGTTTCTTCTTACTTGTATATGGTTCAGGAAGACCAGTGAAGCAATTGCTTTTTAAGCCTTGATGTAGAAATGTATTAGTGATTTGAATGTTTGAATACTATGCAGTGCTAAACTGACTTTTTAAACTTTTAACAGTGTTTTTGCCTGTCGAACTAAGTTTGTAGCTTAGTAAAAAGAGACAAAGACATTTCTTATAAACTCAATGACTTTAAGAAAATAGAAGTCCCAAGGAAGTTTGACAGTACATACTTTAAAGATACATGTGTCTAGTAACTGCTAATCTAATAGTTTAGCTAAAGAGAGATGCACAAAGTGACTTTTGAATATAAAACAATCACTTAAGCTGGATACAAGAGGGATAGATGAGGGACAGATTGTTCTTGACAGAAGATTGATTTTGAATAAAGACTAAATTTGGTTCTATAGCTGTGTTACTCATGCCTGTCAAAAGGAGTGGAATGATGTGTCATAAGGAGTGGAATCTCAATTCCTCACTGTCTCCAGCCAGGGGGTGTGTATGGGAGGACCAGGGACAGAAACTTGATGCCAGAAAAGAAGAGTGATCAAACTTTTTTCAGGTTGGCAAGTCAAATGGCCAGGACTCCTTCTGGGAGACTACAGCTAAAAAGTCAAAAAGGGGGCCCCTGGCTAGCCTGCTGTATCTTTTCAATTACCTTGGAATTGCATTTCCAAGTTCCTTTTGTTTCAGAAGCAGATATAAATTCTGCTGTATCCTCTCTCACAACTGAATCTTCCAGCTCAGCTACTAGTTATTACTAAAGAAATTTAAAACCAAAGCAAAGACTAAGGGCAGGGACACAAGAAGATAAAGCAGCAGGAGGAAACTACATTCCCACTGAGCTATTTAAATTAATATTGATTGGAGGGTATCAACTGTAATAGCCTTTTTACTGCCATCAACTTCTCTTTGGTGATTCCAAAAGAGGATGTTCTGTCATTCATTCATTCATTCATTCATTCATTCATTCATTCATTCATTCATTCATTCATTCATTCAAGGCCAGACCCATCATATTAAAAAGATCCTTGTCTACGTTGAGAATGAATGGAGACCAAGAACTTCAACAATTGACCATTTCATGGTACTCCAACATTTGGCACGAAAAATAGCGCCACTTTTTGTGGGGCTTTACATACTGCTTTTATTGACTTAAATATGCCTTCTATTCAATGCCAGGAGATTGGTTCTGGGAAAAAACTGGAGACCTCATCAGTAAATCTCAGAATATACCTCTTGCTATGAAAACTGCATGAAATCCTCATCTTAGAGCTTGTTGCTGTGCCCAAGAATGTTTTTTTCCAAAATATTCCTCAAAATAAGGGAGTGAATCAGGGCTGCTTATTGGCTCCTTTTTATTTAACCTTTATTTAAATTCTATAATCAAGGCACTTGAAAACCCCAATTTTCACTCCTTGCATCTAACCAGTACTCAAATTCCTTACTTTACACTGGTCCTTCTCTCCACAGTAAATGGCCAGAGGTCATCATCTGCAACTTTAAACGTTTGTATCCAATAGAAGTCCAATTTATGTCCTGGGGCCCTTAAGTCTCTTAGAGGAACACTGATAGTTTCTATATTGGACAAAGACCTGTGCCTATAAAAATTCAATCTAAATTTCTGAGGATAAATTTTGTGACTCCTTGTTTTGTCCTAAATGCTACATTATGTAGCAAAGCCATCTCCTTTCCCTAGAAGCCCAGTTTTAACAAAGTAGATGCATTTATTGGCTAAACTGTTATATTGCTTAAAAGGTGTAGTCTCCCCCTGCTACCTGATCAACATCATTCCACATAGTTAAGCTGTCTGGAAACAAAATAAAAGGGAAGTAGCATCCCATAATCTCATTTACCATTCATCAGAAGAATATGAAGATTTATAACTGAGGATCTGGGAGACCAGTAAGCAAAACCATGCCAACAAAATGGCCTGATGTTGTGCTGTTGGGAATTTTATGAAAAGCTCTGCCACTACTTCTTGCCTTTTCCATCACCTTCCCAAGGTACCACTATGCCAGTGTTGTCCAAACTGGGCCACTTTAAGATGAGTGGACTTCAACTCCCAGAATTCCCCAGCCAGCCATGCTGGCTGGGGAATTCTGGGAGTTGAAGTCCACTCATCTTAAAGTGGCCCAGTTTGGACAACACTGCACTATTCGTTTTCTCCAATCCTGCATGTTCTACTTTCTGCAGTTATGCCAGGCAGATTTTCAAGTGTCCCATATTCAGAATGGTTATGTCTTTGTCTTTTGGGGTCTGTGGAAAGCATGCATTTTATTGCAATGTTCCTTTTATAAGGATTCCTGACATCTACTAATAACAACACCTATTTTAAGAAATTGCCTAATAGATCAGACGTATTTTATGCCTTTTCCTCTGATTCAAAGACAGACTTTACTTAACACAGTGTTTTTGTTTTTTTCTGAGACCATGGTTATTACAAAACAAAAGGTATATCGGGTGATATAAAGGTTGAAGCATAAAGTTTACGTCCAATTCTGCTGCAGTATTTTAATCTATACTATATAATTTCCTCTTTGTATTTTATTATGTTTGAAATGTTGTCTTTTTATATCCCTATGTCAGGATTATATACAGTAACAGAGTAAGAACAGAAAACTTTAATTGTTGCATATCTCTAAAAATACTGTAACTGTATAATCTAAATCTTCCAGTGTCTTATAGCTGATCATTCAACATTTAGAAAAAGAATTCCTGGAATCAGTGTGTGATCAATTATGCATAAGCAAACCAAGTAAAGGTAGGTGGATGGATCCTATTAAGGTTATATACCAAAATGAAAGCAAGGCATTGTGCTACTAAACCTCCACTAGCAGTAGAATATTGTTTTTCATGGATTACAGGTTGCAGTGATGTTATAGTTTATAAGTATATTCAGAATGCTGTACCATTACAACTATTTTACATTTATTCAGTTTTATTTACAATGTATTTCTGAGCATGGCTGGTGTGGGTCTTCCGGGCTGTGTGGCCGTGGTCTTGAAGTCTTGTTTCCTAACGTTTCGCCAGCACCTGTGACCGGCATCTTCAGAGTGCAGGAGCACAGACAGGAGCAGTTCTCTCTGTGCCCAGGGTGAAGTAACCCTTCTGTGGGTATTTATAGAGATCTGGGTGTGTGTGTGTGGGGGGGGGTTGGGTTACTGAGTGGCTGCTTGTTTTGGAGTCAGCATCTGTGTGTATTTTCCTGGGGATTAGGCAGGGTTTTTTCTTCTACTGAATTGTTAACGAGGGGCTGCTGGGGGTGATTAGCAAGTTCATTGTGTGAACTGTTCACATGTCCTGGTGGTTGAGCTGAGTTCGTTGACCTTTTGCAGGCTGTATTTTTCAGGATTGGTAGCCAGGTTTTGTTGATTTTTAGACTCTCCTCTTTTTTATTGAAACTGTGCTGGTGTTTGTGAATCTCAATGGCTTCCCGGTATAGCCTGGTATAGTGGCTGTTGGTGTTGTCCAGTATCTCTGTGTTTTCAAATAGGATTTTGTGTCCAGTGTGCTTGAGAGCATGTTCAGCTACTGCAGATTTTTCTGGTTGCTGTAGTCTGCAGTGTCTTTCGTGTTCTTTTATCCTGGTATGGATGCTGCGTTTTGTGGTCCCGATGTATACTTGTCTGCAACTGCATGGTATGCGGTATACTCCTGCAGCGGTGAGGGGATCCCTTTTGTCTTCACCCTGGGCACAGAGAGAACTGCTCCTGTCTGTGCTCCTGCACTCTGAAGATGCCGGTCACAGGTGCTGGCGAAACGTTAGGAAACAAGACTTCAAGACCACGGCCACACAGCCCAGAAGACCCACACCAGCCATCGTATGCCGGCCGTGAAAGCCTTCGACAATATATTTCTGAGCATGCTTATTTGTTGTAATTTAATATACAGAATTCTGAAAATAGACTGCTGCTACTGTTTTATGCTTAGTATCACCACTCCTTTCCATTACTTTGGTGATTATTTTGTCCAAATCAGTTTATGACATTCAAAATTGTGACAATATTCATGAAAATAGAATAGCCCGTGCCATGGTTACCATTCATCCATATCTTCTTTTTCACCTTATGTGTGATTGATCTGTCACTATGCCTAGCCTACTTCTGAAATGCTGATATTATAACTAGACTACTTGTAGAACCTATAGTGGTACCTCTTGTTTATGATCATTTCATTTGAAATTATAATCTGATCTGTACATTCCATGGATTAAATGACAGCCAATACATATGGAAAGGCTTGAAATAACAACATGGAACATTTGATGGTATTGTAATGTAAAGGGGTCTGGAGTTGGGTTTTGGTCTTCTTGGAGGTATTTATGCTTGAGCTATGACATTACTTCTCCCAGGAAACAAGGACTCTATTGTTAGTACATATTTAGCACATAGCTTCTTACTGTCATTTTGGTTTATAGCATAACCACATTGGTTCATTACTTTCAGAGTTGTAAAGGTTTCCTGGAAATAACCCAAGCAATGCCGAGAAGCAATAGGTGATTTCGAAAATGACCTTCATGGTCATTCTTGAGGGTGGTACCTTCCAACATCTCCTTTATTGCTCTTTATATAATTCATTTGGCATGCGTGCTTGCTTTTAACATACCAGTGCCAATAACTCATTTTCTAAACCATTTTTCTGGGCTTTAAATGTATAGCTCACATGGTAGCTGACATATGCAGTTCTTGAGCTCGTTTTATGACTTCTGTTGAAAATTTACATATCCAAAAGGAGTTGTGCTTTGGCTTACTATGCTGTAATAAGAATTTGGGGTCTACCAAACATATGTGTCACTTTTTAATTTTAAAATAAAGAGCTGTTAGCTACTTTCTAGATGCTTCAGTTTCCATGCTCAAATTTGTGATCAAACAAATTTAGTCTCACTTAATTCTCTTCCTTTCAATGGGATTAAATATGACTTAATTAGTGTGGGTCACTACAGCTAGTCCAGCTTCCCCAAGAGATGGCTCTCCAGCCTTTGCTTGAAATCCAATACTAAGCCTATTAATCACATGAAGACAACTATTTATTGGTCTATTATGCAACTGGAACTCATTGGAAAGATCAAAACAGAGAAGGGAAGTTGTAATTAAAAGAATATTATATTTGACTGCATAACATTTCTATAGAATCATACTATTTTTGCATCTGGGTGGATCTACCATTCATTAATATTACATTATACTGAAGTGCTGTAGAGTATGCTATTTTACTGAACAATTTATGGCTAACATGCTAACTTCTTTCCATTCCATTATTCATTATTCTCCAATTATTCATTTAAAATGGGTTTCCCTGAAATGCTAAAGGAATTGAAATGCTCTGTCTGCATTTGTGCTAAATGAATTCATCATGATTACTGCTACTAGAATGAATATCAAAGAAGTTAATCATCATTAAGAAGATATTGAAAAGTGTTCATCTGATGTTCCAAACTTTGGCCTCAATCCAGCCAAAGCTAAGCATATTTAAGTCTCATTAATTTTCAGATAGAGTGAAGCACATGTTTAATTTATCCATTGAAATCAATAATTTTAAATGTGCTTAAAGTATTGTTGACTTTTGCTCCCTCTATAGACTGGGATGCATTGAGAAGCAGGTGATGGATACAACAATAAATACCCTTATCAAATAGCACCTGCAAATTATGTAAGTACTAATAGCAGTAAAGCATAAGAAATGATAATAAGATGATTGTAGTAATAATAAAAACAATAAATATTTTGTCATGTTTATGTTATTATGAAAAAAATAAGCTGTATAAACAAAGCGGGTTAGGTCACATTCTGTGTGGGAATGTGGTTACACATAGTTTGATGGATATAAGCATGGGATTTGTGTTCCTGAATCAAGAAAGGGCTAATCCCTTTGAATGAAAACAGCTGAGATTCCCAACAGTCAATGGAACATAGTTTGAGAGGAGAGTCTATTGCAACTGGTGGAGCAGAAGATACATTTAAGATGTTAGAAAAAGTGGACATCATGGAAGGGAAGAAATGGGGGACATATAGCTGGGATAACTAAGGGCAGGAGGTTTAACAGTAGGTATTTGGAAAAGAAGCAAGTTAAGGATGTTACAGTGATATTAATTACTTAAAAACATGGTATAATAAAAAAACTACAGAAAATTTATTATAATTATACATGCAAGTATCTCAGGACATATTATTATCATCCCAAATAATTGTCACCTTTGTATGTACAATAGTTTTCAGCTCCCTCATTAAACCTATTCCACTAATTTCAGTCAGAGAGAAATAATCCACATCAATTTCAGGAAAATCCAGAAAAGTTGTAGCTCATTGTATCTCTTGGCAGAGCCTATCATACCTTATTCCTATCCAGTCTGGTGCCAAAGTTCCAGCAATGGATAATAATCAGCCTAGTATGGGATACAAAGGGGTGTGGGGTTGAGGTCAGATGCGTAATTGAAAGGAAGTCCTTCTTTCTGCTCTCAGAGATTCAGTGTAATCATTGCTCTCGGGTTCATAGAACTACAGCCTAAATATAAGTGTATATTTGTTAGTAGATGAAGATTAGCAAACAATAAACTTTTTATTCAATTATTGAAACATTCTTCCAAATGTAATTTTCAAGAAATCTTGTGCAATTAAGTTTTTCTGGTGTTTTGTTTGTTTAGGTTTTGTTTTTTGTTTTTTTTTAGGTGAGGGGGAGAAATGACATGCTTTGGACCACTTCACATATTACATTTAGAGGTAGTTCCCAGATTAAGAGTGCCTGGTTTATGGACAACCCATAGTTAAGAATGGAGCCTACTGTAGCAAAATTTGAGTTAAATACACAATGGTTCGAGTACAGTACACAATATGACTTGTACAGTATAACATAATAATAATGTTCTGGCTTACATACAAATTTGAGTTAAAGACAGACTTTGGGAATGGAACTTGTTCTTAAACTGGGGACTACCTGTATATGTAATAGTTAGATACTGAAAGTTAATTTCTGTCTTGGCCAGAAACATGGATACATTTTGTTCTTCCTTCATGAAGAAGTTAACGATGGATTCAAAAGGCAGTCTCATATCTTCTACTCACATATATGTATAAAGTGTGCAACCTGTCCCTATATGCCCTGCATATGTGGACATGGAGGCCAACTCACTGCAGCCATAGTACCACAAAGTTCTCAGGATATTTTAAAGTGTGAAGGAGAGTTTATCTAATTGCATTATTTTCCAGAAAGAAGTTCAGTGCCTTGGTGTTCCAGAGAAGAAGCAGTTCTGGTGTGAGAAACCATAATCTCAAGGATTCCCATTAGTATCCATTTACTGACTCCCCCCTTCCCCAGTCTGGTTCTGTGAAATGAGCAAAAGGGACTTAGAGTTTAGAATTAGACTAAATTCTCCGTTTGGGCCTCTAAGACTAATGCCATGGACATTTTTTTGGAAGCAAGTCTCACTATTATCTATTAATTTCTCTTTCAAATAAGTAATGCCTTTGGAAAATGGGCAGGAGAATTTCTCTATGTTATTACGTGGATACCACTATAAACAATACTAGCTCATGTTAGAAACAAACAATCAGTCTTTGACTTGATCCTAGTGCAACTCCACCAGCCACTGTAGGAGAAGAACAAATTCTTGCTGCTTTGTCAGCACTGGTAGTGAAGTCTAGGTCTTCTCCACCAGGAACCATAAGCTGTTAATCTTCCCATTTTGTGAGAATGGTCACTCTTTGGGGACTGAAAGTCAGCATGCTCTTAGTGTTCAAGAATTTCACTGCCTACAAAGCAGAATTCCTACACTTTTATCAGCAACTTCATTAAAAACACACACAAGTTTAGAATACTCGGTGCTGTTGTAGCCTCACAAACCCACAGTTGGATGCTGCAGTCCCTGATGATATAATGCTAATAAATGCTAACTTAGTTGAACTGAATAAAAGAGTCAGGTTTGCAAGTATACTCAGTGTATGTAATCTGACTGTGTGAGACAGCTGTAAAGGGCTCAGGAGACATCTTACTGCAGTATGAAGTGGAGGCAAATGTAAGTGAAAACTTGCATTGCCATAGCAACTCAATTGAGCAATCTATTTCACTACTGAAAAATATAGCATCATAATGTTTACACGAGTGAGGGGATAAGAAAGCAAAAAAAAAAAAAAAAAAAAATCCACCAGGTTTTAAATTGTTAGCAATCAGCCTTATTCAACCAGAGGCACAATTAAATTACCAGCCCTCCATCCTCCATCTGTCAAATGAATTAGAATTGTAACTCCGCATCATTATATACTGTGTATGTGTGTGTGTATATGTATATGTATACATACACACACATACCTATACCTATACCTATACCTATACCTATACCTATACCTATACCTATACCTATACCTATACCTATACCTATACCTATACCTATACCTATACTTATACCCAGCCTCTTTTTTGAGTCCCTTTTTCAGTGTTTCTTCCCCACATTATGTGAGCAAAATCTTTAAGTTTAGCTTCATTATTGGTGCTTCCCATGAGCAGCCTGGTTTTATAATAATAATGATAATTTATTAAAATGGTATGCCATCCAACTCTTTATTTCATCTGGCATTGAATAATTTGATCTTGTTGTGGTGAACATATTCTCAACAATTTTCTCCAGTATCACAATTCAAAGGCATCAATTTTTCTTCATTCAGCTTTTCAGAAAGGTCCAGCTTTCACAACCATGTTACAAGGAGGAAACCATACCCTTGACTGTATGTACATTTTTTTGTCAGTGCACTTGTTTTCATCAGTGGACTTTAATATTTTGCCTACATTTGTCATAGTCTTTCTTCCAAGTAGCAGATGTCTCTTTATTTCTGGGCTACAGTCACTATCCCTATGAATGTTTTAATCTAGAAAGATTGTATGTGCGTGCATCTGCATATGTGTTTTTTTTATTTCATTTAGATATTTTACCTTAACAAGTTTTACAGAAAGAAATAGAAAAATACCCACCAATTAAAAAAAAAAAAACTACAAAATGCAAAACAACAGAAACAAACAAACAGAAAAGTGGGAAACTATCTGCATACCTCATATTTTAATCAAATGTCAAACAGATTTCTAAATCTACCTTAGGGAAAAAAAATTTAAAAAATATTATCTAACATTACAAAATACAAAATTTATGTCACGTAAATGAAAAATTCATTGAGTCATGTTTTGATTAGTAGATAAAATTGCCTTTTCAAAATCTCTTGAATACAATTCTTAATATCAAATAATAATATCAATATTACTACTTTTCCAATTACTCAAAATAATTTTCTTGTGAACACCTCAGGCCCAATACAACCACACGTCTTCAAAAAATAGTCGAATTCCAAAGTTTTGGGACATAATTTAACATAACATTAATATCTTTAACACTAAAAATGTCCCCATAATCTAGTTATATACATTAAAAGATTATTCCAACCAGAAGTCAGTGATTCCCCAGTTCAAATCATATCAGTTAATGACCCCTCAACTTTTTTTATATCATTTTATATCAACAGAAAAAATCTGATGTCCATCCTTTCAAATACATTCTTTGGGGGTGTCCAACAAACCCAAAATGAGTCGCTGTTTTAATTGTAAATCCACTGAAGCAAATTTAACATTTTAAGACTTGCACCAATGATGTTCTGTTATTGGATGTTCCAGTTCTTTTAATCCATGAGCAATAAATGTCCTTAATGTTGACTTTAATTTTTTTTTTTAAATGATACAAAAAAGATGTGGGTGTAATTTCAAATATTGTTTCCATCAAATACATTAACACCTCAGGTTTCTCAGTTGCAGCCAAGGCTTCCAGTCCATACTGAGATGCTGAAACATGCTTGGGTAGAAAGATAATACCTGTTTCCACTTCAGTTTTGCCTATTTGTATTGGGTTGGTTTTGCCTGTTGACATAATCTTGAAATTGATAGAGAGATGATAGAGAGATGGTAGATAGATAGATAGATAGATAGATAGATAGATAGATAGATAGATAGATAGATGCAGACCAGATTCTGAATGTTCTTTTATCTTCAGGAAGAGATTCCTTAAGAGAAATCTTAATTTTAATTCCAATTTTTATTTCCTCTATACATCCTTTCTGTATATAAATTAAATAAGTAAGGTGACCGTGTACAACCTTGGTATATTTCTTTCCCAATTTTTAGCCATTTGGTTGCTTGATATTCCACTCTAACCATTTCTTCCTGACCATCATACCAATTCTTAAATTAGAGGGATGAGATAGTCCAGTACACACATGTGTTTAAGGATTATTCACAGTTTATTATCGCCTTCATAATCAAGGGCCTTTGCATAACAAATAAAACTAGAATTGACTTTTCTTTTTTTGAACTCCTTTGCTTTTTCCATTATCAAAAATGCACCTATCTAGTACCTAGTTCTTTTCTTTTCTTTTCTTTTTTCTCTTTTCTTTTCTTTTCTTTTCTTTTCTTTTCTTCTTTCTTTCTCTTTTCTTCTTTCTTTTTTTTTCTTTGTAGTTGTGGGGTAGAATCATGGGACATCTCTAAAAGGGAAATATTGTGCAAAGAAATTTGTGCTCTTTCAGACTGTGAGGCTCAGTAAGATGGACTTGTCTTCTCTCTTTCACTTTCTTTAATCTTAGCTTAGAAGAAGAACACATCATTCCTTTCCAAAGTGTTTCTGGGCTGCACTCACACTGTCAGTAGGATTTCTCAGACGCTTAATGTTAGGAGGGTAGAAAACCTTTTTATGTACTGTTTCACAGTCACTTTTGCTTCTGCTTTTGTGAAGAGACAAGTACCAGTCCCCTGAGCCTCACTTAGAAAACTAATGCAGTTCAAGGAAAGGTTATTTGAGTCTACCTCGAACACTATACCCTGGTGCCCTGCTAGGACGTGTAAATTTAAGGCATGTTCCGACCACTTAAAAATTATCTGCATGTAATCCACTGCACATAACATAAGAAACAGTTGAATGCTTGCTTTACTGGAAGGTTTATAGCACAGCAAGAGGTAATCACATTAGCTGCTTCTATCATTTAGATTGTACACTGCATTAACATAATGCAGTTTTATAGCTTAAAGAAATATTAAACAGAAATGAAGGCAAGCAGTGCTTTGCTAATAGATTTACAACATCCCTCATCCCTGCTCAGCTGCACTGCTTTTTAATCAGCCCAAATATTTTTCCCAGCCTTGAGGGGAAAAAAAAAGTTTCTTGAAAACATTTTTCTTAAATTTTATCACACAGGTTGGGAGATTAATAGCACTCCTATGATTAAGAGGTTGACTTCCATTTGATGAACCTGTGAAATACAAGATTTGGAGAAGAAAGGGACTTATTACCTTTCTGTATCTTCTTCTAACTTCTATTATGAATCACTTCACAAATACTCACTCCCAGGTTGTGACAGCTGTCATTCTTAAGCATTTGCACACATATTATGTACATATACACACAACTTTATCACCAACATAACTCATTCTAATATCAAAGTCACTTCTCTAAACAAAATCATAGAATTCATAATTGGTAGGTGGATTAATTATCTAATTTTCCTTTAAAAATAGAATTGTAGACAGCTTTACTTGTATGCATGGTGCTATGCATTTTTCCATGTTCCAATATGTATAGTAAGATTGCTTTTCTTTTCTATTCATGTGTTGCATATGCACAGCCACAGCTCTGAAGTAAAAAAGAAAATTGTAACATTTCGTACTGTACAAAAGTTGACAGGTTTTTTTTCTTTGCTTACACTTTTTTCATTTCCAAATATTATTCCAAGTTTTGTCAGCAGCTATATTTATGTTTCTTGAATATAAATGCAGTTATTGGTTGAACATCCCACAACTCCGTTCCTTTTTCCTCTGTTCTTTAAAACTAAGGATTAAAAATGCCTGAGCACAGGAAGGATTTCTACTTAATAATGGAGATTGTCAATTCTTGCTCAGAAGATGTGTCCCTTTCTTCCATTCCGGGGGGTTGGGAAATGTCTGGAAGTGTCAGGTAGATACAATGTTGCTATTTAGATGGGAAACCAGTGACCTTTCATTATGAGTAGTAATTACACACTGGGGTGCTTGGATCCAACCCAATGTTTCATGGTTATTGTTTCAGAATCCATATTGTTTCAGTCCCCATTATGGAACGCATGTTTGGTCCCTACATTGTTCTCTTTCCAGAGAAAAACTAAAACATTTCTCTTCTTCCTGGCATTTTAGAATAAATATTTTGAAATTAACCTGAATAAAATGGGCTTGTATGTACTTTATTACTTTTATCTACCCCATCTCCTAGGTGCTATTTATCAATGAATCACATTTAAAGCAAGCAAGCAAACAAACAAACAACATAGAGTTTTATTGTTTTTATGAAGAATGGCTCATATAAATAGGCTAAAATATAATATGTACATAAATAAATAGGGAAACAAATGAAACCCAGAGCTAGAAACTTAAGAGTTAAATGCTGGATCCTGAAGTTGTTCCTATACTGCTGCTCTGTGGGCTGTGGATTCTCCACCCCCATCCTAGATATTATAATTGCTATCCTTTTGCCATTCCCTTTAGCATACATTAACCTCTTCAGGGCAGTGTTCTTGTCATCTGTTGAAGACACATTTCTTTGCCTTCTCCTGCATTAGGAGGCTGTACTGTTTCAATAATGTTCATTATATCCAAGTTTTAGTTAGTCATTATTTTACTGAGATGGTTTTTGTTATACCTTCATTTTTATCCTTTTTTAATTGTAGAAAGATAAGAATTATTATTACTACTATTGATACTCTTACTTACTACTTATTTACTATGACTGTTATTGAGTCTTACCAAGCAATGTGGTACCTTTCAACAGCCATTCAAAAGTATCTGTTTGCTAACACCAATTATAGCAAATGAGATCTCATTTACTTTCAAGTGAACAATTTCTCTTATGCTGAAGAATGCTGATAGAGTTCAGGCAGACCTGGATTTGTTTGGTTTCCTTTGTAAAAAAAGAGGTTACTTATTCTTGTTAGTGAAACACTGGAAAAATGTTTTCAACACTTTTAAGGTAATTGTGAAAATATTTGCATGAAGTGTGGGGATAGGGACAGAAGGTCTGCAGGTAGTTCTGATGATGCCAAAATGGTAAAATGCATGTCATGATGAAGCTGCCCTAAGTCCTGCTATGTTGCCTCATTGTGGTGAGGGTGCTCCCGGGAGGGATGAGCGAAGAATGTCAGGCATGTATGCCAAGAGTATATAATCCCAGCAGAGTCACCCAAGGTGTGACGGTCATCCCAGCTACCCAATTAAAGCAAGCAGGCACCTATACTGGGCAGCAGTGATATAGGAAGATGTTGGAGGCAGATGATCACTTTAGTGACAATGGAAAAGGCATTGATTCATACTGCATAACAGTATATCCTACTTTGGACACATTATCCAAGACCCAGCTCTCTGGAAAAGACTCTATTGCTGGGAAAGGTGGAAGGAAAGAGAAGAAGAAGATGACCAGCAGCAAGATGGACGGACTCAGTTACAGTGGTTAAGAGTGCACCATTGAGAGACTTGAAAGAACAGGTTAGGGACAAATCATGGAGAAAATCTATCTGTGTGGTGCTAGGAGTTGAAAATAACTTGATGGCACATAATCAATCAATCAATGATGCAAGCTTTGCCCATTCATACCTGGGTTGCAGCATCCCACAGAACTACATAAAGGGCTGGGTTTGTGTTGTGAGGTTGCACAGCACATTTTGTTACTTGTTCCCCTTTGACTCCATGTGGATCTCCATGGATATACAAATACATAACAAATGATTCTCTGGTTTTCTATACTGTAGCTGAATTTTAACATCTATGATTTGCTGTCCACAGGTCTAGAAATATGAATTCAGGCCCAAGCAATAATTCTAGCTCACTTGCCTTTGATTTCTGCTAGGTAGAAATCTAAAGTGTGGCACTGAGGGTTTATCAGAACTGATATATTTGGTACTTACAGTCTAACTGGGAAACAAGAATCTTCCTGAAATACATTTAATGTATCTGTGAAACATGAATTTTGATTTAACTGATCAAAATGTTTACCTCTCTTTTTGAAGCAGCAAGGGTTTCTTTTTTCCTTTTTAGAATCCCAAGAATCAATGAAATTAAAAGTATTGATTATCAATTAAGTTTTCTTTATATAATGTAAAAAACCCAGATGGATCCAATTAGAAAAGAAGGTCTTCTGTTTTTTGTTTTAATATTTGTAATTTTAAAAGATGTTTTACTGCATGTATTTTGGTATTTGC
Source organism: Python bivittatus (assembly GCF_059951505.1). NCBI lineage: Eukaryota > Metazoa > Chordata > Lepidosauria > Squamata > Pythonidae > Python > Python bivittatus. The sequence goes on along the minus strand of NW_028277075.1, from coordinate 18,573,293 downwards.
TCTAAATAATTTATCAAAAGCGTTCTAATAACGATCCAGCAAAACAGAATATTTACATATAAAAATAAAGCCAACATAGCAGAATTCAAACTTTACTAGAAAGTGATACCACACTCCAATTAAAATATATAAACCATCTTGCATGATCAATGCTGTGTGTTTTCACTGTAGCTCAATCTATCATACTAGAAAGAAAATTATAGGGATACAAGTAAAAACTGTTCTTGTAGTACTGGCATTATAAACCAACCCCTGCTGTTTCACTGGCACAGCAATCCAAAAGCTATTGACCACTGCCAGAGGCAACAACACTGGTGCAACAGAGGCAAAAGGGTTTCTGAGAGAGCCTACTGTGACTGACAATCAGCCTGGCAGGTGGGATTTGGCTGATCAGCCATTGTAGGATATGACTTTTACTTCATTGGATGAAAGTCTTTGGATTTTTCACTCTTGCCAATAGGAACTTTTATAGGGTTGGGATATCATTTTCCTTTGGAATCAGTTCCCTAAATAAGCAGACACCACACAATTGATTGTGCACTACCAGTGAACCTGTTGGCCAATAGGGAAATGCTGTTGATGTGGTATCAGCTTTTTATTATTTTAACAAAGAACACAGTAAAATACAATAGAGTACCTACTCTATATTAATGTAAAGCAACAGCATAATGTAAAGCAACAGCATAATGTAGAGAAGACAGAGAGGCTGGAGTGTTGGTGTGGTATCACAGCTGCAGCACAGACACCATCCATGTTCTTGCTGGTGGAGAAGACACTGGCCATGCCCAAAGCCCCCAAAAGCTTTGTGGCTAAGCATGCTGGCACTCTTGGTTGCCCAAGAGTCAGGGGTAGCATGGATTAGCCATGAGCTGCCCCACCAAAAGTCCTGCAATGTTCTCTCCAGCCTGCCAGGAAGCAGGGACAGTGCAGCCCAGCATGCTGACAGTCTCCCCAAGGTATAGGAGAAAATGGAGTGGTATAGCCCAACCTGATACATCCCCCAAAGATATTGCAGTCCTGTGTTTGATCTGATGGCATAGCTGACTCCCCTCCCCCTCCCTAAAAACTTACCTGAACTGCCAAGGAATATGAGAGCTAGCAACAGAGAGTCCTCCAGGTACTCTGAGGGTTCTGCCCTAGATCCTCCCCATAAAGGCCTTATCCTGTATCAACGCAAACTGTCAGAACATGAAAGTTGACAAGAAACCAAGGGAGAATTGGAGGTTTGGAAACAGAGTAACATAGTTATCTAGAGGTTCAACAGGAAACAAAGGCCAACAGCAGCCACCCAGCAGAATGCTTGTGGCAGAATGAAGTAGCCACAGCTGCCTTGGTAGATCCACAACAGATGTCAAGCATCTAGAATCAGACCCAGATCCCAAGTGAACATTGACAAAGGGAGACATTAAAATGAATCCCTCAGCAGGCAGCTGATAGTCCAGAATCCTGCATATCCACAAGTCCTGGCAGGCGGGCTAATTGTTGAGAAAAGTAGAAGAGCTGAAGAAAGGCCAACAGCAGTAAACGATTAGCACCTGCAGGCAGCAAGAGGGTTTTACCACTCATATAATGGGCTGAACTGTAAAAGGCTGGAGAATGGTCCTACTGGAAAAAGCTCTGTCTCTTCTTAATAAACATCTCCAATCATAAGCTTAGACCCTTCTATGGGTGTCTGTGCATTCATATCTTAAAAGCCATCCAGAGATGAACCCATTGCAATACTGATGATGCTACTTTGGTAATGTCAAAATATGTTGTTTAAATAGCATTAACAGTGTGCTGTTGCTTGAAATGCCCTGCTTTGTATAGTTTATGTCTAACCATTAAGGGTATGCTTCTACACATTCTTAATTAAGAATAAGTACCGTTCAGTGCTTCTGAATAAATATGCAGAGGGTTTAGCTGTAAATATTTTGTGAATTTGCACTGACATTGCTAGTGATTATCTACAGTAGTCACATAACATACATGTATATATCATAAAAAGATATTACAACTGCAACATAGATTATCTTGTGGTGCTATATTTGTACAGGAAATGTGAAAGGGATTAATGGCCTGGAGACCTGGGTTATCCTAGATGCGATTAAAGATAATTCTAGAAATAGGAACTTGCAATTCCAATGTCAATAGTCTGTCAGAGTCATTATTCATTGCTGGTGATAGCAGGGGATATGTAGAGTAACTAAAATTGGTGACAAAGCTTTTGGGGAACACCACAAGATAGAGCGCCAGTTGAACTGCAAGGTTGCGGTTCACGTTAATTAACAAGTGAGGGCAGACGAGTTGTTCTATCTGCAAATTTTAGGATTTAAATGCATATTAGCCCTATTTATTTCAATTTGGTTGATGATGGGTGATAAAATGTGTTAATTGATTAAAATTATTGTAGAGGTTAGGGTAGTTACTTCCAAAGATTAGCTAACTGCTATGGTATTGGAGCATAGATCACTAGATTGCTGGGTCAGGATGTCCATGGGAGCCAATAATTAATGTCAGTAAGTTAATACCTTCACTAATATTTTGGGGTCCTGATTCTCTATTTTAAGTGATATACTTGACTCAGATCTGGTTGTGTCCTAGCATACTATTGTGAATTAACTCCAACTGTATTCTCTCTCTCTCTCTCTCTCTCACTCACTCTCTCCATCTATCTCAAAGCTTGTTCTTGAATACTTCTGTTATGTTTAACTTGAGACAGAAGTGTACTGAAAGACTTTGGCTTTTCTGTGTGCAATTTATAGGATTTCTTAAAATGTTATTAATGTGTGTATGTGTGTGTGTGACCTGTTAAGGAACTGATTGGCATATGAATGAATGAATGAATGAATGAATGAATGAATGAATGAATGAATGAGATTAATTTGCCTGGTGACAATATCTCTGGAAGGCCTGTTAAAAGTCCCTCCTCTGTCTGAGGTTAGGGAATGTGGTTGAGACTGCAAGACTTCTCTGTGGCCTTCCTCACACTTTGGCACTGTCTTCCCCAGATGTTTCTAAAGTTGCCTCTGTATAGTTATTTTGAAAAAAATGCTTAGGTTTTTCTATTTCACTAAGCCTTAAACCCTATTTGATGGTTAGGGAGTGTATATCTTGGTGGGGTATCTTTTATATTTTTACTCTGATATAACCTGCCTAGAGTTTTTTGGATTGAGCAGGCTAGAAATATTATTTTAAAAAAATAAGCATATACATTGATGAGCAAACCTGGAAATATATTAAACTGTAACAATGTGTTTTACTACTAAGGCCTTTCAGTATATATTCAGCTCCAGATATATCTACTGTAGATACTGTATCTCAGTTTGAATATTTAGAATGTGGCCAATTAGAAATGCATGCCAGGTATAGATGTACAGATGAAATGGTAATTCAGAGACTAGCAGTGTTGTGGTTTCAAAACAAGACTTATCCGTGTCAGTTCAAATACTCCAAAGGATATTTGAGAACTCTTTAGAGGGATAGAGAGCTCTTTAAATATTCTCTAATGGTGCCAACTTACTCTTTCAACTTATTTGCTTCTCATCAATACAAGCTGCTAAATTATTAATTCTTAGAAATCTACAAGTTAAGATGCATGTATTCATTTTAAAGTATGCATTAATATTTTATTAATATTTTATGTAGTTTAGGATTTCCACCTAGATTCCACTAAATGTTTAAGTACTGCTTTCAGATAAACACACCATTATTGTATACACTCTTATATGCATTTTCTTTCATGTTCCAAAAGTGAACTTTGCTGGTTTGGATCAGTCATTATTTTATTTAGCAAAAAATGATTTACAGTTCACTTACCCAGGGTACTTAAAAGTCCACAATGTATAATGTAATTGAAGAGATAATAAAGTACAATATTAAGAAGTGAAATCATCTCCTGAGAGGAAAGTGGTATTACAGGAAATCTCTTAGTTCAGCAAGTTGTCAAAAAGGGAAGGCAGTAGTGGCCTTTGGCAGGAGTTTACCTAGGCTAATGAATAGGAAGAAGTAAGAGCTTATACTTTATTAAGCTGACATGAAATCAATCACATTTGATCAAGAAATGTGTCAGATTCCAATTCGAGGTTCCAATATTATTATAGGACCAAATAAAGAAGACTTGCTTTCCACTGCAGAGAAGGCAGGCAGGCAGGCGGCAGGCAGGCAGGTAGGGAGGCAGGCAGGCAGGCAGGACCATAGACAATGTTTTATTATTTGCCTTTAACAGATTTATGATTATTAATGTTATTACTGTTATTACTATTACTACACATGCCTTCTTTAGGATAAAAAAGCTAATAGGTTTGACAAGAACTTCAAAGTATGTTATACTGTGTGGAACCAAGGATAAAGGTTTCCATTTTTTTTTTTTTGGAAAAAAAAACCTTCCTTTTATATTGGCTACTGAAAATCCCTTTCACTTACTAGATATTTTAATGTTTGTTTGCTTCCTTAAAAAAAAAAAAAAACTTCAAGCAAGAAGCCATCAACCCTATTTCCTTGTGAGTTGTTATTTATTCAATTCAGATATTTTTAATTCAGATAGAAAGATAGATAGATAGATAGATAGACAGACAGACAGACAGACAGACAGACAGACAGACAGACAGACAGTTGCCATGCTAGAAATATATGTGCAAAAGCTGGCAAATCAGATCTATAATTATAGGTAGTTGTCACTTAGCGACCACAACTGGGTCCAGCAACTCCATTGCTATGTGCCACAATCACTAAGCATAAATCATGTGACAGTGACAGGTTTATGACCTCACTTCCCATTTGGTCATTAACTGAAACATCACATGGCCATGAATTATGATTTTACTTCCACTTTCCCTACTTAACTCTGCTTGTCTCAAGCTAGTTTCAAAGCACACAAATGGTGATCATGTGACTGTGGGACACTGAAATGGTCATAAATGCTAGGATTGGTCACAAAGCTATTTTTTTTTTACACTGGTGTAACTTTGAATGGTTGCTGAATGAGGCAGTCAGTAAGCGAGGACTACCTGTATCAAGGGAGATAAATTACTAAGGGAGATGTTTCAGGCAATATAAAGGGACAGAAAGCCAAAAGAAGGACATGCCATTTGTACAGAAAGCAAGTTGTGAAGTAAGAACAAGATTAAATGCCTGTCCCCAATTGCTTAGTCTTTATTAGACTTATTTTAATTAGAATTAGTGTAGTATATAACTTTTTCCTCGCACACATTGAATCTGATTGAAGAGAAATTGTTTGTGATTTTTGTTTTTAATCAAAGAAAGAAAATAGATGTAATTCTCATGGGGTCAGGGGCAGGAGCAGGGTTATTTTAAGTTAGGAGGTGAACAATAAAAGTACGTGATTATACTTTTCTGCTTTTATTGTCTAATCACCTCTCCCATATTTGGCTTCCCACATTTCAAATATATCTCAAAAGAAGGCATTAGAAGGGAATTCCTCCCATTGTTTTTTTGTTTTTGCTTGTTTTTAGATTGTTAAAAAGATGCAGTATTTTTGCTTCTGGAGCAGCATCTTTTGGGGTGTTGGCAGAGCTTTTCTCAGACGCAGATAGGGCTTAAGTTAAAGAGGAAGTGTGGGATCTGACCTTAAGTCACACCTTGCTCTTTGTGAGATTCACAAAGGTTTCTCAGAAACCTGAGGGATTGGACTGATCCAAGATCATCTTGGCATTCCTTCCTACAAGTCATGGGGATAATTTCAACCAGCTCTCTTTTTTTGTTCCAAATGCTTACTTCCTATGGCTGGCAAAAAATAAATCAATAAAATAAAATGGAAGTGAATGGCTTCAGCAAGACACAAACATCTCTCCACCTTTCTTCTTTTCCACCAGTCTGCAATCCATGGGTGCCTTAATTGGCTGGAATGCTCTGTTATCACAGGCTCAGACCAGAGCAAAGGACTGCATTTTCTTGAGGCACCTGTATCTTGGTTTTGCTTTAGTCAGGAATTCAGATCTAATCAATATGAATTTACTTTAGCACTTGATATACAGGAAGATTTATGAAGGTCACTTACCTTGAGCAGGCCAATCTGGGCTGTTGCCTTACTGGCTCAATAACAAGGCCCTCTCACTAATTCTCTTTGCTCCCACTGGCAGAACTTCTGCAGCAGCTAATGGCATCTTGTTCATTGCCTTACATACTGAAAACAGCCCCTTAAGCACTGCCATTAGATAAACCAGCCCCATTCCTGATCCTTAATTGAAGGGAAGTTTATGACTTATATTATCTTCATTTTCAGCTGTGAGTGGATGCCCCAGTAAAGGAACTGGGTACCTGTTTTGCAGATGAACCTACAGAATCCAGGATGCACAAAATATTTTAAATGTTATACTTTCACTGATGAAAATAAAATGAACAATAAACCTTTATATTTACAAACAACTTATTTGGAAAAATTGATTAAATGTTTACAAATGCATTATAATGATGAGAGTTGGATTTACACATTGCATTAAGTTATAATGTGATTTGCTTTGGGCTTCATGAAATATGTGACTCAACTGTTATGGTTTGTACACTTGGAGCAGATGAAATGGGATATGGTGATGTGGAACATTTCCATTATCTCATAAGAGCACTTCCTTATGACCTTGGGATTAGACAGAGCCACTAACTTCTGCAGGGAAGATGAGCCAATGAAGATGAAGATGGCCCACAATGAACATATATTATCGGATGTTAACACATAAGTTCAAGTTTGCACTGTGGCTGGAAGGAGAACAAAGCTCAATTACTTCTCCCTTATTGAATCTGCAGAGTGCCAGCCAGCTGCACTAACCTGGGTTATTTTATGGAAAGATGGGCTGGAAGATCTGCCTAGTATGAGTTGTAATAATTTGGCCAGTCATTTTTTGGATTAAAATCACTTATATTTGCTCCAGGTTGGAAGCCAGATTGATAGCATCCAATGTGCTGGCAGGAATAGCATTTTACGTTGTTACCTGGGATGTTTTTGACACCAAGTACCTCAAGAAAATGAACAATGCCAACTCTTCCTTATGCAGCCTTGCTCCTCGCTCTACCTAGCTTGTTGAGAAGGCTGGATATGGGACAAGGAGTTGTATCTTGCTGTAATCAATGTCTCCTTGAAGGAAGATGATATGCCACCTGTTTTGAGAGAGGTGCTGGTTCACCCCTTCCTTAAGAATCTGCCTTGGACCCAACATCTTTGGGTCCTTTCTTGAGAAGTTGTAAAGAAGGTGGTGGGTGGCCTTTTGAAAGGATTCTAGAAGCAGATTATTGACATCCTTGGCAGTCAGGACATGGGGGTGCAAACTGTGTTGGTCACTATTATCTGTGGTAGAATTTGTGAAGGCAGGAAGCACAGCAATCTTTGCCCTGCTGGACCTCTCAGTGGCTTTCAGTGGGGGATGAGACTTTGAGCCCTTGAGTGCTTCAGCATGGAGCCCTCTAAGGCTTGATCTTTTCTCTCACCTTGTTTAACATGAAACTGCTGAGAGAGGCTGTTCATTGTTTTAATATATTGACTCCTAGTAATGTATCACTACCCCAGGCTGAAAGGAAGTCATGGCAGAAGTTTTGACCCAGTACCTGGAGGCTATGAGGGCCGGGATGGAAAGATAGAGGCTCAGACTCAAGCAAGATGGAGTGGCTATTAATCAATAAGCCTGCCAATTCTGGGATGATATCCACTCTGGCTTACGTTGGGGTTGTGCACTGGCCCCAAAAAAGCAAGGCGACAATTTGGGGTTACTTCTGGATGTACGGCTCTTGCATGGCCAGGAGGGCCTTTGCTCAGCTTCAGCTGGTGTACCACTTGCAGCCACTCTGAGACTGAGACATGTTGAGAATAATCACTCACATCCTTGTGACTTGGATTACTGTAATTTGTTGTACATGGAGCTGCACTTGAAGATCCCCCAGAAACATCAGCTTGTGAAAACCACAGCTATCCATGTACTTACTACTCTGTTTCATTACAGTACTGCCCTGTATTACTGTTGTTACAGGGGATGCACTAGCTATTCGTTTTTTTCTAAGTGCAATTCAATGTGCTGGTTAGGTAAGCAATAGCCTATAAAGCCCTACATGGCTTGGATTATCGTTGGGATTGCCTTTTCCATGTAGAAGGCAGATATTCTCTGTTTGGACTTCCCTCTTGTGGAACCACCTGGGCCCTGAAACAAGGTGGTTTTTCCAGAAGCAATTGGATATTTTAGTCTGAATAACATAGAGCTCCAGGAGATTAGTTTGAAGTTGTTTGTTTCTCTGCTTGTTATGTAGTTATTGTATTTATCTGTAGTTTTTTAATTGTGCACTGTTTAGAGTCTGATGGATTGAAGTATAGAATGTACAACTGAAGAAGAGGAAACTATTCAGTAGAAGAGGGCATTTCTGTGCTATGCTAATACACAGAAACACAGTATCACTGAGAGTAACAGACCTTTCTGAGGGATGAATTTTGTTGCTATATGTATGGAACCAAAGAAAGTTGTCCACCATGTTTTCCAGGATAAACAAGATATAGGTCTCCCCTCCCAGCTGTCTACATGGATCGCAAATGCCGCCTCTTCTTCAGGATTGGTTGATTTCACCCATTCTGTGTTTAGAAGAGTCTGTGTTATCAAAGCACATAGGAAACATTCACATACAGCTGTGTGACCCATGTCATTTTCTGACTACATTTTTCAAATCAATTTTTTTTTTCTTCCTAGCATTTTTACTGCATGTGCAGGGTCTGCTTTTTGCAGGGCCTGCATCTGTTGGTTGTGACAGGAATTGACTGACCAGCTTGTCGCCTGAGCCTGATGCATTGGGGGCTGAGAGAGATTATCTATATATTTTGAAGTCTTGACTGCAGCATATTTTCTCACTTATATTGGAGGCAGCAAAAAGACAACATATGTGGTTTAATTAAAAAATAAGTAGTTTAGTTCTGTAAACATACAAAGCAGTCATGTCCACTATATCTAGGATTACATTCATTTTGGTTCATTGTACAGAGGTTGAGTTTCATAGCCATTGGAACCTATGGTATCCTGAAACCTAAAAGAGTTCTCCCATCTTCAAATTTCATAGAAAAAATAAGGAAAGTCCCTCAGGATCCATAAACTGATTTTCCTCATTCTTTGCCATGTTTATTCCAACTAGCTAATGTTTCAACATTTTTATACTATTGGTTCCAACATTTCTCCATTTTCTCTGCCAAAGGTTACCATAATTCCCTCCCCTCCCCACCCCCAAATATTTGAAAATCTGAGAAGTTGAATCAATTATACATATATTTGTGTGCAATGTATCCTTTCTAGAGTGGGTCTAATGGTGACAGAAGTGAGAGAAGATAGCACAGGATTTTCATAACAGCATTCATATCTATATCTGCATTAATAATTAAGCCATATGTTAATTATAGTTCATTATTCACCATTACCAGTCATCTATACAAGTGGTGTCTAATTTTTGTCTGATCATAAATATTCTTGATTTTGAAGTGCATGGCTAAAGGGATTATATTAGAAGTAATCAAATCAATTTTCTAATGTTTCCCCCCTAACCGAAAGGACCACATTTATATGCATAAATATTTAGTTATTTATTTATAAAGTTCTGTTTTGGTTTTTTTTGCAAATGTTAACATTACAGTATTTTGAAGGCAATAACAGGATTAATAATAAGGAAACAAAATAATTGCAACACATTTATTAATGAAACCTTTCTTTTGGAGAACATTTCATTGATCTGGGACTTATTTCTGTGTAAATCACAATAAGATTCCATATGTCAAAATGTCCAAAGGAAGAACTAATCTTTGGCGATGAAATGATATCAAGGTTAAGTGGGAGGTGGCTTGCCCAAGAAAACCATTTTAGAAATGATCAGCTGCCAGACACTAACAGATGATTCTCATAATGGCTTGGCACACTAATATGGAAAAGGACAACCTCACAGGTACTTGCTGATTAGGGATTAGCTTTCCAAAATAATGCTTTTCAAACTAAATACAAAATTGTTGGTCAAGTGTCAGTAAAGTATGCGTCAATATATTTCTTTGCATGTACATTCTGAAATGGTTAATATTTACTTAAGCTAATATATCGGAATTACAATACTAAAGTCATTCTATCAACATTTCACATTACAAAGATAACGTGCAAAACAGGTTAAATGAGTAAGTTAGTCCAAGCATGGATGTGGACAATATTAAACTTTAATATAGGTGTGATCTGAATTCTCTTTTTAAATTATTTAACATATTTTCATTGATTCAGTTCAGAATTATTTGACTTTGTTCCTCTCAGTGGCAACATAATAGTCTAATTAGCCATGCCAAGAAGTCCAAAAATTTCCCTAAGGATTTAGTTATTTTGAAATGCCAGGAGAATCTTGCTTGGTGCTATAGGAACAAGCCTCATTGACCTGGTTGGCCTTTAAGAACGATTACTGTTGAATCAACCCTCATGTAAGTTTAGACCAGCCATTGACAGTTCTTTTCTGTTCCAGTTGGAGGTAAAAGAAGACAAGGTCAATTAAAAACTGAAAAAAGAAATCACTCAAATATGACCAAAATATGACCATATCGTGCAAATCTATAGCTTCTTCCTATATAATAAGCTTCTGAACACATTTTAATAAATGAAAAAAGTGGGAAGCATAGATGCAGGATATTTTCAGGATAAAAAGACTCCTGTCAAGGCTTTAATTCATTCTGTGACAGTGAATGATACAGAAAAATCTTAAACTTATTCAGTTTGGCCTGTATTTTACCTGGTGCTTCAAGGTAGAAGTTTGCCATACTTATCAATAACATGTTTTTTTTCATGTTATTAAAGATATAGAGCTCACATCAGACATTTTGGCAACTCACTTCTGATCTAGATCCTGATCTAGAAGATTAATACCAAGTTATTCAAATAGTACTTCCATGTGGGGATGGGAGAATGTGAACATTCTGCAATATTCCAAGGACTGAGTGCTATGCAAGGAGGTTGTGTTATGGTGGTGTGAAGTGACTCTGTATATGTTCAATGATACACTTTTTCTGCCAACATTACTATATATTATATTCTATAAATGAATTATAAACTTGATAATCTGCTTGGTATACATGATTATTCATAAGTAGCACTAATCTGAGTTAGTGGTACTCACTTATAATCAATGCCTTGCAATTTTAATGTTGTAACAACTGAAGAATGCAGAGGAGGTGCTTCCCAAATCACATGAGGGCCCCTCAGAAAAACACTCATATGTTCCATCTTCAAGTGGTTTTCTGAGGGAAGAAGTAATTTCACCACAGAAAATAAGTGAACATTGTTAAAATACAAATAAAATATAGGGGAAAATAACTATTATTTTCTGATAAAATGGAAGCCCGGCTGCTGAAAAAGTTCTTCAGGATCTCTCCAGACTAACCAAGAATGTAAAGAAAAATCCCTAAATTTGCAGCTTGGGAATGTCAGAAAGCAATACTAACAAATAAGCTGATTCCACTTCATGTCATTATGAATCAACACAAATGCCAGTAACATTGAATGAAATTGATATGGATGATGTTAAAGACTTTAACTTGACCATTATTGAAGATATGGAGTAGACAAACGAGAAATCTCAAAGATAGACCTACTCAGACTATACTCATAACAATTCTATGTCTAAAGGCACTTTCCATGTTTCTGGTCAAATAAGAAAAAAAATCCTCACTTTGTGGACTCATTTTCTCTATACTGTTCAATTCAATAAAGAAAGAAAATAGTATATATCAAAAGGAAACTCTGACATAAGACACTTCTTTTCAAAGAAAATGAGACATTTTATATGAATATGAGATTGTCTATTGAATTGAAGACTGAAAACCAAATGCTGTAGATATTAAAAGCCATTTCCAGATAGTGATTTATAATATCATACAGCATCATTCAATCATCAGTATGGTGATATATCACTAATGAGGACAGATTTTATTTTGTCATGGTGATGGCTGGGTGACACTATAAATCATTACTGTGGACACAGTCTAATCAGGAAGCAATCCTTGTTTATACATTCAGATTCTAACATTTATCCTTACTTAGAAAATGCTATATGTTATTTACCTTATAGAGTATTCCAAAAGAAGTAAAATATTGTAGCTATGTTTAATTAATATTATTATAACGAAGTCAAAATACATTGTCACAGCAGATATATGTTCATATAGTAAGATGGACATTAACATTAGAGACTTTGTTGTTAGTATGAACTGCTATGCTCATACAAACCTCAATCTAAAACAACAACAATAATAGAATAAGAATATAATTCTACACTATTAAGGAAACCAGGCTTCACAAAGACAGACTGAGATCAGGCATCTTCTGACTAAACATCCTTTAAAGCTGATTAGGTCACTAAGAATGCGATTTCATATAAAAGACTTTAAAATTCCTGGCCAAATGGATCTTCTATATATTTCCTCAAAATTCGTCTAGAGACAGAAATTTTCTGATTAACTCATCCATCTTCCTTCCGTCTACAGAACAATTTTATGAGAGTGAGCTGCTAGACTTGCATTTATTCATTACAATGGCTATCTTTACAATTTTTTGAAAAAGTATTCAGTTTAATTTACATTTTTTAAAATTAGAAAACATTGAGAAAATTATTAAAATAGGTCAAACAGAACATATATTTTAAAGAGAACTGATAGGGCCAAATGGAGAAGTCTCAAGAATACCACATATTACAGCAAATTATTTATTTACTGATCCTAAAGTGAGCATTCAGAATCTACAAGACCAACAAGTAGATATCTGTTGAATATTTTAAACTGAAATGTAAACTATTAACTGTTTGCAGCTGCTCCTTACAGAATTCGAACATGGTCTCATGAATAAATCAGGGCACATTTGAACCAATTTTGAAGACAGGAGACATCCTTGAAGTTCATTAGAAAATGTTAGTGTAAAAGTACAGAATCAACAGAATGGAAATTCCTACTTTTCACAGAATGAGATGGTCTCTACAAGTAGAATTATGCAGTTCCCAGAATAGCTTTAATATCCTCTGTGGCCATGAAACTATGGGCTTTCATTGGGTAACATTTGATAGCATGTTAGTTCGAATAAACCCAGTTGTGTTCTTTCTGGATCCCATCTCTTCTATGTGGATAATTAATAGTGAATTTGTTGGAGTGATATCCTAGCAGTATGAGATTTTCTTGTGATGACTAAGGTCATTAAAACATGCTGCTCAGTGTTCTCCTTTCTTTTTCCCCACTGCTTTTTTGAAGTGCTTGGTCAGAAAAAACAGTGCCCTTAATCTACTTTGGGTGAAGTCATTCTGAGTTTGTTTCACTTAGTAAGATTTATCCACCCATGTTTTATCTTTGTCAAGGTATTATGTGGCCTCTAAATACAGCTAACCATTAAAAAAGCCCATATAGCATGAACATAAATTCAGCACCCCAGTGAATTTACGCAAGAGGAGTCAAAGCCAATAATCATATTAACTAATAACACTCACTGGTTCACTGGTATCAGAAGTGAATACAATGGTCCTCGTAACAATTCTATTAGGGACAGATTTTTTTTTTTTTTTCATTCTGTTAATGATCTACACTAAAAAAACAAACAAAAAAGGCTGGTGTCTTGGTTATACTTAAAAATGTAAGATGGAAGGACAGATTAACTGAAAAAAAATATATAAGCACAATTCTTTAAAAAGCTGCGCTATCTGAATCCCATTAAAATGAATGGGCCTCATGCAAGATTATTACAATAACTTAGTATTGTATTATTCATTTCAACTGTACTTGTATAGAAAAAGTCTCAACTGTACCTAATCAAATCCCATTTTGAAATGGAAATTCTCAGTTAGTTTCAAAATAATGATGATGTACATTAGCAAAGTTGCCAGTTATTTTAATAGGACCTGCGCAGGGGGGAAAAAATAAGAGAAATTCCATTCCTGTCAATCTAATAATTCACATAGGAATTGGACAACTGGAAGATTTCTTCCCATATTCTTGGACATTTGACAACAGCATCAAAATTATCTTCACTGAAACTGTAGTGACAATCTTGAAATAATTGTTTCCAAACAAAACTTCTATCATAAAAATTATAAAGCAATGAATTACACAATTTACTTTTGGTTAAAAAGATATCTTTTCTCCTTTCAACTTTGTGAAAGCTTTATTGTTTTCTGGAAAAGAATCTTCTGTTATCTAATAGTTACATTCAAGGAAGCACTAATATACATCCCAAGAAAACCATTTGGCAAAATTATTTACAGATAAGAATGATTGAAATACAGTAAACTTGTAAAAAGTATATTGAATTTATATCTCAATTCAATGGGAAATGGGAAAATAAAAGTATTTGCATTTAGTATTAATAATGGTTGCATTTATAACTTAGTTGTTCCCAGAAACTGAAAAAAATTCAGGTGTTTTTGTTCTTGTTCCTGGATCAGCAGTCCATTTCAGGTGGACCAAGGATCATATTTTGAATCTGAGTCCTCAAATTACCTGTCAGTTAACTTGGTAGGACTAAGCCATAGTGATGTATAATTTTCAAATCATGTGGGTATTTGAAAAGATGACATAATTTTGTGTGTATGCATTCAGTTCTTTAAAACTAACCAGCTCTTTAAAATTATTTGTGCACTAATAATCAATAAAAGCTGATTAATCATATTTATTTCTCTCTTCAATTTTTGTACAGCCAAAGAATAAACATGTTGAATCAGAAAAAAAAATATCTAGGATTGTTTTGTAGTTAGAATATTAAAGATGTTGTGGAGACTTCTTGCAGAATTATGGGATGATTCAGCTTGATCCGGTCTATCTTCAGGTGTCCAAACTTCTAGAGGATGAAAATCAGAGCCACTAAAGTTTCTTCTCAATTTTACATAGTCTGAATTGATTCAATTGGATTTCATTATCTAATTTAATGATATGACATTACTCTTTTTTAAAAAAGACAAAATGTGATTGTTTTGCTCTTGAGGAACCAACTGCCTTTTTTGAACCAATTTCTTACACCAAGTAATTGACTAAAGCTGCCTTTGTAAGCAGCTTATTATTCTTATGAATTATAAAATGGCATAATTTAAGATTAACATGCCTTATTAATTGCTCTGATTTAAGCTTCTAATGAAATAGATTGACAGAATATTGTTTTTATAAATGAAGTATATATATATAAAGAATATTCCCCATTAATTCACTAATTTATATATTAAAACCAGCAAATATGTGCTCTTAGATATTATTTCATTTTACTGACATTTACTAACATCTCTACTATTCAGAGATATTAAAACAGTACATACAATGACTTTTCCATAAGAATCAACTGAAAATATTATTTATAAGAATATCATTTTGGATTGTTACAAAAATGAAGGGGAAAAAAAAGGGGGGGGGTCCCTGTGAGAATTGAGCAAGTTCACTGGCCTGAGAACATCTGTTAGAATGAAATAACATAGAAGAAGCATGGACCACTGAAGCGAGCATGGCATACTGCAATTGATTGTTGCAGGTCTTTTTTATGAATAGTATTAACCTTTCCAGTTTTGTATAAATGCAATATAGAAGATGAGATCAAAATAAGTCAACATTTACTTTTATAAATAGTAATTTTAAAAAGCAGTTTCCAGCTAATAAGCAACAGATATATCATCCAGACATAATTCCAGTTTTAATTTTCTGCTTACTGATAAAAGATGACTTTCATGGCTGGTAGAAAAGTACAATAAAAATAGTGAAGGAGACCTATTTCCTTCTCCTTCACTGAAGATTACTATATTTGGTCTACAAGTAGATAATAAGAGCTGGAAAACTGGCATAAAGTTTGAAAGTAGTTGGATTATATATCATCATTTATTCCAGGTCATATTCCAGGACTAAATTTGCCTACATATCTCATATTACCAAATTCCATTAGGGGAATTTTGCCAGGTTAATTTCTATTTCTATGTTCACTATACGCCATTATTATTATTATAAACTCAGCTAACGCTCTTAAGAAAGCCAGTTTGGTGTAGTGGTTTAAGGTGGCAGGCTAGAAGCTGGAAGACTGTGAGTCCTAATCCTGCTTTAGGATGAAGCCAGCTGGGCAACTTTGGGCCACTTGCTCTCTCTCAGCTTTATGAAGAAGGCAATGGCAAACCACTTCCAAAAAATGTTGCTAAGAAAATTATATGGACTTGTCCAGCCAGCTGATAGGAATTAAGAATGATTTGAAGGCATTGAAAAACAAAAAACAAAACAATCAGGAAAACAACAACAACAGAAAAAACACCTCTTAAGGCATTTACTTTCAGACAAGTCCATCTTGAAATGGGTCATTCAGAAACAAATACTTTAACGATTAAAGCTTTTTGCCTGTGAATGGAAACCAAGAGGAATCATGTTTATAAGATAAAATACAGTTTGGCATGGATGAAATCATAAACCATATGCCACCTAAGAAGTGATTGCATACAACTTTTCATTAAGGTGAATTTAGAATGTATGCCTTGTGATGCCTGATGCTGTTAAGTCTTGGCATCACACTATAGAAATAATTTCATTGAAGCTACTTTCTCCATTCCTTCTACCAGCAGTTCCAGAACCTTCTGCCAAAGTTAAACACTGGTATGGGAAACTTCTGAATGGCATAGCACTGGAGAAGAAGAAGGAGACACTGTTCTTGAACAATGTTCCACTTGTTATCTCTTCTCTGAATTTCAAGATCTTTTTTCCTTTTTTCTCACTTTATTCAACAAGTGTTTATTTCAACATTTTACAGAATGAGAATTTTTAGGAGCTGCAGGGACTGCTAGGAGAAAGAAGACTGCACCCTACATTTCTTAATTTTTCATTTAAAAATAATTTTAGCTGCCACAGTTACCTTTGTGTTACTATCCTTGTAGTTTTAGATCTCTTAATATTAATGGGTATATAATACATCTGGTTCCCAATCTAAAGGACTTTGCACAGGGATTGTTTCATTTATACATGTAGTAATGTTGTACTGCATGTTGAATATTTGCTTCAGAATAACAGAGGATGCTCCTTATGTGAAGCATAATTAATGTGAAGAAGCATTAATTCTGTTAAATAACAACAAATGGTCTTTGAGTGGATATCACTTCCAGTGATTTGAATCTGCTTACTTACATCTGCCAAGAGTTGTATAACATAAAGTGACAGTACAGAAAATGGTCAAGAAAAATTCTTATGTTCAAATTCTGTCAGGCATTTGCATTTTCTAATATATCACACGTTTTCACTGCCTTAATTGCATGGAGGTATTAATATAAATATTGTTTATAGTTAACTTTAAAAAGAACTAAAAACTACAGTGAATTGTAAATAAGTTCTTATTAAAGCAGATAAGGAACTC
This sequence comes from Python bivittatus, assembly GCF_059951505.1. Classification (NCBI taxonomy): domain Eukaryota; kingdom Metazoa; phylum Chordata; class Lepidosauria; order Squamata; family Pythonidae; genus Python; species Python bivittatus. The sequence continues at coordinate 18,555,978 of NW_028277075.1, read as the reverse complement.
TGAGCATGTAAGATGCAATATAGTCTTTGTCACTTATATAATTACATGCCTGGTGTTACAGGATCTCAGGAAAGCCTATTCTTTATAACTGCTGACTATGCAAAATCTCTTTGGGAACTTATAAATATGATATATCTGTTCAGTTATATACTGAGCAGGAGATTTCATGACATCTGTGCATCTTTGTAAGACTAGGCCTGCTCATTTAGAATAGCAACCATTAGATTACTTAGAATGCTTTTTCCTGTGCAAAAAAAGGAAAAAAAGAAAAGAAAAAAAAGAGAACAGTTAATACAAGCAACATCAGTATTAAAGATTTTAATATGTAGTTTCATACAAATGATCACTGTTTAAAAGTGCCACAAGGTCCTGCTACCATCATACACATTTATTTTTTTTTTCTTCTCAAGCAAATGGCAAATATTAACCTTAGTTGCATTTCATAACATAGACATGGTTTAAAATTGCAACACTTCAACATTGCATGTTAAAGAAGAAATACAATGATTATTAGTATCATGATATAGAAAAATAGCAAGACTCCTTTATATTAATATTTTACTACAAACAGGGTTTATATTGCACAATGCCCTCTTGACACTGAGTGTAATTTTAATTTACAGTACTTGCTTTGTTTTGAATGGTTTGTTACCTTCTGGTTACTTGTCACTGCAGACTTTTGCATCAAGTTAACAAATCATGTGCAATATGATTTATTGTTATAATATCTAAATAATTTATCCTAATTACTATTTTCAGCAATGGGTAAACATGTGATAGAAAATGTGAGCATATTTTTTTCTGTTACCCTAGGTTTCAAATGAATTAGAATACTTCCTCATTCTGTATTCCAGAGCAATCACTTTTCAATTGCAATGTTGAAGAATAATACATATTTCGATTCCTCTAAGCAGATATGAACATATACCATATTTCAATATTCATTTTTATGAGAGAGGTACTGTGATTCTTGGCTCATATAAATCCTAAAAAAATTGTAGGCACTTTCCTACATGACCTTCCCCTTTAATTACATTAGCATGTCTAGAGGCTACAAAATATGCATCCAAGATTTGTTTTCCTAATTCACAGAATGGGAAAGGGAGCCATTTTGAAAGAGGGTATTCCGTGTGCATGTTGGAGCACCAGCATCCAAAACAGATAAATGAATTACAATGAATCGTTAGTTTCTCCCATAAAACTGAAAAGTGAAAACAGGTATTATATACTCATATTACAAATTCTATATAATTTAAATAAAAAATAAATGTGTGTATTTATAAAACAATACAAATAGGCATTTCTCCAGAATTCTCTCAAAATAGATTGCTATATATGCTTCAGATCCATTTAAATTTATTAAAATGTCTAGACATTAACATTTAACATCATCTAGAGATCCCCATTGTAACAGGAGGACACCTGTCTTTTCAATAGTATGATATAAAGCTATTTCTTTAAAAAAAAATACACATGGCTGGATACTTTTCTATTTCAAAATATTGACATTAACTAATACTTCTTATTCCAATACTTCTGGAACATGATTTTTTGTTTTTTTTGCTTAATTCAACTATTTTAATCTGTATTTTAATGTAATCTCATATTATGACACTGAATTTTTGTAAGATGTAGGCCGGACTTGGGTAATGTATGATTTTTGATGTTTAATACTTTAAGTACCATGAATTTTGAATGAGCTGAATGTTACATGCTCTGCTGAGGATCTTTAAATGCTGATAATACTTACCAATTGTTTAATAAATGGCTCTGACATACAACTGCAGCTAACTATGCATATTAATGCTATGGAGCAAACAAGTAGATCCAAGGAGGAAAACTTTTAGATAATTAAGGCTAAACTGACTTTCCTCCTTATGAAGAATTAAACAAAACATGCGGTATATCACAAATATGGAATTATGTGCACCATATGCATTCAGTTAAGATTGTTTTTGCCCATTTGAAGAACCATCAGACACTGTACGTGAACAATACTTTTTTGTATTAACAAAGCTTTTCTTCAAGCATGTCTGCCTCAGATTTCTTAGGTTCTTGATTTTGTAGGTACTTTGAATTAGGCAAAACCTTAAAGGGGAATGTTCATTACAAACTGTGCAATAATTGTCAGAATGTGTGCTGTAATTTGTATGACCCATCATGAAAATGTCCAATGAAACTGTGACATAGGGATTACATTCACTGTTAAATTACTAAAATCTACCAATTGTAATGCTTCAAGACTGTTTATTTTTTCCAATAGAAAAATAAATCTCATACATTTGAACTGGTACACAAAACTGGGATAAAATTTATCAGATTTCTTGATAGCACCATTTACACATTCTTTAAAGTAAACATTAATATGCACTTTCTTAGAAAGCGATATAAATATATAGATATATAAATACAGGACTTGCTAACCTCTGTTAACCATCTGAATGTGATGGAATAATCTATCTCTACTGTGCAGGTAGGCTTGTGCATGGTGGTGTGGCAATATTTTAAAAGTTTGTTACAGATGTGATGGGAAGCTGGAAGGAGTCGAATAAGCAGAAAAAAGAGCTTAGATCTACTGTAAGCAATGAGTCGGAATGAGCCGTTAAAGGTTAGAATTTATCTTTGTTTCTGATCATTCAATGAGAAAAATGACTTCCACGGAAATAGATAGATTTAAACTGTTTGTAGAAAGGGGTGAAGTGGTGGGGGGTGGAATAGGATTGAAAGTCCTACAGGTAATAGCAATAACTGGAAGTGCAGACGAAATAGGTCTTCAGTGCAAAGAGGAAGGCAGCCATTTAAAAAGTCTAAGTGCAATGTTGTGGTGCTGAAAGAAAAGCTCCAGGTGATAAAAGAAAAACAAAACAAAACAAAATTAAAAAAAAAAACTGCAATGCAACTTCAAGCAGTAATTTGTGGTGCTGAAAGGACAGCTCCCAGCGTTGAGGAAAAGATCTTGGATCTAGAATGAGGTGTCCAATCTGTATGATAAACAGCACACTGTGTCTCAGAGCGCCTATTCAATCTCAGTAAGTAAATGAAATATTGATTGAAAGTGACCCTGAAACAGAATGCATTAAAAAGACATAGAAAGCTGCAGAACTGAGGTAATTCTTATTCAGTGTGTTCACCAGCCTCCCTATAGTAAAACAAATCTATAAATAGGTGCATTTTATAAGATGTTTGGCCCTTGTATCATTAGTTTTCTCCATTTTAAATCACTATAGTGGAACAGCCTTTGCTGTACACATGATGAGCTTTGAAACCATATACTAATTGCTTTGCAATAAGTTAAATCTTTTTACAAATCAATACTATATGACCTATAAATTTCAAAATATATTTTTAAACAGCATGAAGCTGGCTTACAGATAATGCATGCAAACCCTTGTTATTACTATCACTCTTAAAAGATGGAATAATTTCAGTTTAGCTACAGAGTTTAACCAACACATATATAATAAAATATATGCGTTGATGGTGGGCCACAAAAGCTCCAGGATTGTCAATTATATTTTTAAAGTTCAACTATGTGCATTTTGTCAACATCAAAGGCTAAAAAAATACACAAAGTGCTTTTTTCCCTTTAGATTATGATCTCAATTTAACATTAATTCCAGATGAAATGTATGGTTTCCACAGTGGACTAGTAGAATTTTGATATAACAGGTTGAAAGTCTTCTAAGACTAAATAAAACATTTTAAAGACCCAACATTTGAAATGCTTCTAATATACATCCTAATACATTTTATTTTTCATCCCCTTTACCAGTTTAATCTAGGATAGGGCCCCAATAGTTGCCTTGCCAGCATCCATGCTGACTCTGAGACAGCATGGACAAATAAATTTACATAGATATTATTCACTGTTAATGTATTATAAATGGTCTGAGACTTGTGACATGCAAGGAAAAAATGAGACGGGAGACAAGTGATGCTACATGATGAACTAAGCACATTTATAATGATAAAATGAGTAAATATAATAGCGGCAATGCTAACCACTGATTTCACGAGATACACTATTTGTCAAAACTTACACAGCTACAGAGTATCGACGATAAATAGTCATTACCAAGTAACACAGTTTACTACAGCTTTTCTCTTTCATTTTAAACAAGCATATCATTCCCTTTTTAATAATTCTCTAAATAAATATTTAGAGACCGAGAACTAAATGAAATAACAATCCTATGTTAAAAACTAAAAAGAAAATAAAAATGACTCTACTCTTACAGTTTGACAGAAATGAGTTATTAATAGTGAAGGAGTGGGGGGATGGGGAAGGAAAGGATCAGGGAATTATTTCAAGTTCTCAATGTCCAAAAGTAAATTGCACAGTAAATCAATATGAAATGAAGAGTCCATATAGTTCAATGAACAAAAGGGAAAGTTCATGAGGACAAAGATCACAGTTCAGAGAGAGGCTGGACGAAATTCAGACATGGAGCATCACACTCATTGTTCTTTAATTGGTTGCACAGAAAGGAGCAGCTGGGATGCCATTTAGCTTGCTAGGATGGACGTAATCAATGGGTTGAAGTTGAGATGGAAGTAATTCTCTTTTGAAATTCAGTTGCTCAGCCAGATGATCCAGAGGTAGCCAGCATTTTATTTTTGTCCATTGAATTTAAGACTGCATGCACAGCATGAGGACGTGCTTGGTTATGGATGCCCCTATGAGTGGCCTTGAGTGGGCAAACTCAGAGGTTAACAGATGGTGGGTCAATGGCCTGGGCAGTTGGCACTCAGGAGAGGTACAGAAGAGGGTGACAGTTGTAGGGTCTTGGAAACAAAGGCTTAGTCTGAAATGACCTGTCAAAAAGCCTGACAATGGTAGGCCACACTACCTCTCAAGATAAACTGCCTCTTCTAAATAAGCATGCAGGAAATACTGTCTGATTGGTGACATAAAAATGTTCCACAAAACATGCAAATTACTGAGTATCAGAAACTGCATTGGCTGCTAGCGCCATGCTGCAAAGACTCCATCATGGGAGCAAAACAGCTAAATCACAGATAGCTTCACAGTAAAATCTACATTCACAATACTAATAGGTTTCTAGTGTTAACAAATTATACACAATTATAAGCTCTTAAAATGCAACATACTTCTCAAGCAGTTGCAGATAATGAAACATTATCAGCTATCAATAATTTGTTGGCACTTCCACTTTTTTGTTTATAAAATTTCCAATACACTGTACCACAGTTATGTGTCTAAACAGTGAGGATGTTAATGGAGTAATGACTGTTCTACTGGCCAGGCAATGGGATCAGTAGTGATTTCAGTGCTTAAAAACAAATGTACAAACCTCCGTTAGAGGTGGGACTCCATGTGAGAACTTTTGTTGAACTTACAAATGGTGAAGAATGGGCCATGGCCAGCATGCAGCATTATTTCCATTGTCTAGTTCAGATGGAGAACAGGTGCTTTTTATTGATCTGTAAACTTACCAATATAATTTTCCACAGTTTTAACCTTTTAAATATTTTACAGTGCTTTTATGCAACTATATTGCTTTTTGATAATTTTAAATTTTAAAACTTAGTTTCAAAATATTGTTTCCTACTTCACTGTGCCCTAAGCAGGAAGTAAGACTGACATGACAGTGCTTTGGCCTCACTCCGTTTTAGGTCACTGACCCCACCATACCCAACCTAACAGTAGTTAATTTAGTGTTAGCTAGAACTAATACTGAAAACTTTACGCATTTCCCTCTCTACATTCAATCATTAAACTACAATAATGCTGGTAAAATGGCAGGCTTAAATCTTACACTAGAAACACCTCTGACAAATATACACAAGCAAAGTATAGAGAACAAAACAGGTCAAGAAATTTTTTTTCTATGAAACATCTGGTAAAACACATTATATTTACATATACACATTGTCAACATAGTCGCATTCATTTGCATAATTATATATTAATAACAGAAAAAAAAACTTCACTTCTGCAAAGTACAGTACATCCTTCTTGAAAATAAGGTAAGGAGGGGTTTAAAACAATCTCATGTTTAGCATGATCAACCCACTTTCTGTGGATTGGCAGCCCGAACTCCTTGCTCATACGTGATCCGTTGTGTTATTAAATACTGTGCGGCCTGGGTTGCAGCTGGTGTTCCAGTAATAGTTACCTTCCGATTCCTTGTGCCAGGAACGAATTCTCCTTTTTTGGAGATCTGTATCCTTGCACCAGTCAACTCTTGGTATTCTACTAACGTTTTCCCTCCTTTTCCAAGTATTGCACCAACTAAGTTTTCTGGCACTGCTATTTCAACTACATCCTTTGAGCCATCTGTGGATTTCTCTGTTCCTAGAATGGCGCTGGCAGCTAGAGGAGAAGCAGCTCCAAAATATCCATTGGTTGCAGCAGTAGCAGCAGCCAGGCTACCTAATGCAAATGTCCCCGCCGTACCACCAGCTGTACTGCCACTGGCTGAGGCTTCACTCGCATAGGTGGCCAACAAATTGGCTGCTGCTGCTGCTGGATTGGCACTGGCAGCTGCTGCAGCCAAAGCCCCAGTAGCTGCTGCCTGACTTAGGCCTAACCCTAAAGTATTGAGATTATATCCATAGCTGGCTAAGGTGTTAAGTGCAGAGGTGATGGCGACCAGGTCATTGCCTGTGAAGCCAGATAAAACTGCTGGAAAGGCTGCAACTCCAGCAAGGTTTGCATGTCCTAAGAGCCCTGCCGCAGCTGCAGCTGTTGGTAATACTTCAGCAGTGTTTGCATAAGGAGATCCCGTTGGATTGGAATTGGCCACTGGACCTGTAACATTAGCATAACTGATATTGAGACAGCTGCCACTCTGTGGATCCTCTTGTATCTTCTGGATGATAAGTTCAACAGCTTTTCGGTTTTGTTCAGGTTCTCCGCTTACAGTAACAACCCTCTCTTGTAAGTTGATCCCATCAGGTTTCTGGGAAAGCTGCACCCAAGCCCCTGACTGCTCCATTATAGCCTTGACTGTAGCACCTCCCTTCCCTATTATCAGACCTGCTGTGCTGTTGGGAACTATTATCTTTACCTGTAATCAAAAAAAATATATATGAATAATACTTCTGTTTTGCACATACAACATCGTTAAATTCTTTACTACCTGAAATAAGTGGAAAAACTCAAAATTAGTTATTTTCTTTCAAATATAAGTTTGAATTAGGAATCAAGCTTATACTTTTAAGTATTTATATGGATTCTGACATAAAATGTTATCTGTTTTCAAAAATTCAGTCACGGCAGGAAAAATATAATTCTTGGAGTTTATTTAACAATGAGATACTTAGAGAAACTGAAATAATATTAGTAAAAGAAACAAACTTATTTTATAGTACTTTTGTTCATGATTCATCAAACACTCAATAATGGATCATCTTCTGATAAATCTTTGGTCAACATTCTGTTACATAACTCAACAGCATTTCTTTAAACAAATACTTCAGTGAATCATCAAGTCCTCCAATGGAAACAAAAAGTAATAGAACATGCATCTATTCTAGTAGATCATCATCTCAAGATCATTATTTTATGGTTATTATTTATTTATAAAACAAATATCCTGATATTTTCTAATAAAGAGTCCCAACTTGATAGTATATCCTTTATTCTCAATAAACTGTAGAAATCATCTAGGATGAAAAAGAATAGGGAAACATGGGGATTTGTGTCAAGTTTCAAGTAAAATAATTATCTATGCAATTTCTCAGTTTCTTTTAGCTGATGATTCTTATACTACTTAACCTAAAGAAATTTAATTATTGACACTGAAATAGCTTCAAATGATAATTTCACTGATTTTTGTATAATTATATTTTAGTAAGAAAAGTCTAATATCTGTATCCTACTTACATTTACTTAGCAATACCCCATTCTAATCAGAAGGACTTACATCTGAATATACAGGATAGTGCTGCAAGTACGTTAATTCAACATGCTACTTGGATATCGGGCTTGATCCAGACAAACATCTTCCAACAAAAGAATTTTATGGGAGGCAGTTCCTCCAATGTAGCAAATATCTCTGCCAAACCCAATCTATGATTGGTTTTGTTCAATTCTTAACCAATTGCATAGAATATAGTATTAAAATTAACAGTCATGGAATAATACTTACACAGCGCATTGTGTATCGATACATAACCATTATCTTAGATGTTGTATTTCTATATACTAAAATTGTATGTAAATCCAAAAATGGATCATATTTATTTATTTATTAAATTTGTATGCCGCCATCTCCCCCAATGGGTGACTCTGGGTGTCTCACAGTTAAAACCAAAGACCTAAGAACCATTAAAAAATGATACCATATAAATAGTTAACATTAATTCATCAATTAAAATCAGACTATAAAAACAACCCTATACATAAATACTAAAAAATGTTCAAGATGACGGGGGGAGGGCAAGGTCAATACCCCACAAGCCACTTCCACTGATGGGAACCCTCATCTGGTCCCCAGGCCTTCTGGAATAGCCAGGATTTCACGCCTTTCCTGAAGGCCATGAGAGTGGGGGCACACTGCACCGTTGGAGGTAGTTTGTTCCATAGAGTAGGGGCCACCACAGAAAAGGCCCTCTTCCTAGATCCCACCAGTCGAAATTCCTTGACTGGTGGGGTCTGCAACATGCCCCTTCTGCCGGACCAAGTGAGGCAGGCTAATATACTGGGGCGAGATGGCTCCTCAGATAACCTGGTCCTGTGCCATGAAGGGCATTAAAGGTGATAACCAACACCTTGAATTGGACCCAGAAGCAAACTGACAACCAATGCAGCTTGTGTAACAAGGGTGTTATGTGTGCCCCCCAGGGGCATTCAGAACTGTCCACGCCGCTGCATTCTGTGCCAGCTGTAGCTTTTGGATACTCTTCAAGGTAGTCCCATGTAGAGTGCATTGCAGTAGTCCAACTGGGAGGTGACCAGGGCATGAGTGACCGTGTGGAGGGCATCCCAATTGAGGAAGGGGCATAACTGCCACACAACATGAAGTTCCGCAAAGGCCCTCTAGCCATGACTGCCACCTGCTATTTGAACAGGAGTCGTGAGTCCAGAAGGACCCCCAGATTACACACCGGGTCTGACTGGGGTAGTGTGACCCTGTCAAGAACCAAAGATGATAAACTCCTAGATCTTGAGGCTCCCTGTACCCACAGCCATTCCGTCGTACCAGGGTTCATTTGAAGCCTGTTGTCCCCCATCCAGGCCCCCACAGCCTCCAGGCACTGTGAAAGGGTAGCTACAGCATCACTTGGGTCACCCAGGATCGAGATATATAATTGAGCATCATCAGCATACTGATGATACCTCATCCCATGGTGCCGGATGATCTCACCCAACGGTTTCATGTAGATGTTAAATAGGAGTGGCAAGAGCACCGAACCTTGAGGTACCCCACAAAGTAGGGGCCATGGGTTGGACCTCTCGCTCCCTATCAACACCGATTGGGTTCGGCCTTGGAGAAAGGAGCTGAACCAGTACAACACTATGTTGCCCAGCCCCAACTCCTGCAGCTGACCCAAAAGGATGCCATGGTCGATGGTATTGAAAGCTGCCGAGGTCAAGAAGAACAAGGATGGATGCACTACCCCCATCCTACTCTCACCAGAGATTGTCCAAAAGTACAACCAATGCTGTTTCTGTCCCATAACCGGGCCTGAAACCTGACTGATAGGGGTCCAGATAATCCGTTTCCTCCAGGATCCTCTGAAACTGCTACGTGACCACCTTTTCCACCACCTTTCCTAGAAAGGGAAGGTGGGAGACTGGATGAAAATTGTCCAGAAGGGTGGGATCCAGCGATGGTTTCTAGACCAAAGCCTCCTTGAAAGGCTTTGGGAACACTCCCTCCTGCAAGGATGAATTGACCACTGCCAGAACCCACCCTAAAGTCACCTCCTTGGTGGCTTTAACCAACCAGGAGGGACGAGGATCCAAAATACAGATAGCTGAACTAACAGCCCCGAGGACCCTGTCCAGTTCCTCAGGGCCAACAGGATCAAACCGTTCCCAGAGAACTGGGTAAGAGTGCTCCCTGGGCATCTCCACTGGACCCGCGTCACACTTGGCCTCCAACTGAGAATGGATCTGAGCTATTTTATCCGTAAGGTGTTCAGCAAATTCCTCTGCAGAGCCCTGTAGATAGTCCTCCGAGCCCTCTCTACCCAGGAAGAACCGAGTGATCCTGAACAGGGCTGCCGGACGACACTCTGAGGATGCAATAAGAGTGGAGAAATATTGACGCTTTGCCACCCTTACTGCCACTAGGTAGGCCTTAATAGCGGATCTAACCCATATTTTATATTCTCTGTAGTTAGTTATGATTGTGATTCCCCTGAAAACAATAACACTTGAATTAATCAAGATCAAATCATTCTACTATTTTATAAATGTGACTTAGCCCACTACACTGATCTAAGCTAAGATTATACTAGGATTTTAACACGTTTCCTGTATCTTTTTAGCATGTTTTATGGATTTCTCATTCTCAATAGAATAATAATTTATTAAACTTGTATGCTGCCTGACTCTCAATGACTCTGGGCAGCATAGAAATATTAGGGTGTTATTTTTTCAGAGTTAAGCTTGGAATATGTATCAATGCATATAGTACAATCCACATTCATTAAATGATGCTTAATGTTGTGGATCAATTTTTAAAGTTTCACTGAAACTGGTCACAGCATTCTCAGTGCTTCATTATGCTTCTAATAGCAACATCATGGCACTGGTGACCTGGCATTGGTGACCTGCCTGCATAAAGGAAGGAGAGAACTCAGGTTCATACTTACAGTATTTAGTTGCTATTTCTCCCACCCTCTTAAACCATGTAATGTATGAAACACAGTCTCCATACAGAAGTCTTAATAAGAACTTGGTTTGTCTAATCTTCAATCTTTCCTGGCAGAATTATCACCTGATACATTTGTTCACATGAACCAGAGGTGCAGAAATGGTGTGCGAAGAAAACTCTCAAAGACCTACCTAAGTTGCTACTAAATTGTAAATTTTAACATAACAGAAGGAGAAAGTAATTAAATGCATGATTGAAAACTAGTTATATTAATTATATTTAATATTAATTAAGTGTACATATAAAATAAAACCAAGTCAGATGTAATGGCTGTCCCTTTCCCCTATTAGTGTTGGAGTTTGGCTCCCTATGTGCTATTCAGAGATTAAGTTCTGTACTTGTCTCAGTTGCATAACTGAGGTGTATTCTTTCCCCTAATAGTGTTTGCTAGATAGGAAGTATTCAAAAGCCCTTTTGCAAGTTGGTAAGAATTATATAATTGTAGCTTCCTTGGGAAACAAATATAGACCTATCTGATACACATAAAGGGAAACACCAAGAACCCCTTGAATTAGTGAATTATATGTTTTGTATGTAAAGCCTTCCATCCAATTTCTGAAAAATTTCTTTTCCAGTAATACACTTCACCATTCCCTGCAGAAAATTCTATACATTATAAAGTTTATTCCAATCTCCAGGAATAGCTCTTTTGAGAGATAAAAGAAGCATTGGAAGGTACATTGGAAAGTCCTACTGCACATTAAAAAAACTTTTTTGCCATTTCAGTATCTGAGATTATTTGAGGCGGGTGAGTAGAGGTACTGAAGGGCTCTGTTTCGCCCCCATGCTACAGTGGGGCAAAAAAGTATTTAGTCAGCCACCAATTGTGCAAGTTCTCCCACTTAAAAAGATGAGAGAGGCCTGTAATTTTCATCATAGGTATATCTCAACTATGAGAGACAAAATGAGAAAAAAAATCCAGAAAATCACATTGTCTGATTTTTAAAGAATTTATTTGCAAATCATGGTGGAAAATAAGTATTTGGTCACCTACAAACAAGCAAGATGTCTGGCTCTCACAGACCTGTAACTAATTCTTTAAGAGGCTCCTCTGTCCTCCACTCGTTACCTGTAGTAATGGCACCTGTTTGACCTTGTTATCAGTATAAAAGACACCTGTCCACAACCTCAAACAGTCACACTCCAAACTCCACTATGGTCAAGACCAAAGAGCTGTTGAAGGACACCAGAAACAAAATTGTAGACCTGCACCAGGCTGGGAAGACTGAATCTGCAATAGGCAAGCAGCTTGGTGTGAAGAAATCAACTGTGGGAGCAATAATTAGAAAATGGAAGACATACAAGACCACTGATAATCTCCCTTGATCTGGGGCTCCACGCAAGATCTCACCCTGTGGGGTCAAAATGATCACAAGAACGGTGAGCAAAAATCCCAGAACCACATGGGGGGACCTAGTGAATGACCTGCAGAGAGCTGGGACCAAAGTAACAAAGGCTACCATCAGTAACACACTATGCCACCAGGGACTCAAATCCTGCAATGCCAGATGTGTCCCCCTGCTTAAGCCAGTACATGTCCGGGCCCGTCTGAAGTTTGCTAGAGAGCATTTGGATGATCCAGAAGAGGATTGGGAGAATGTCATATGGTCAGATGAAACCAAAGTAGAATGTTTTGGTCTAAACTCAACTCGTTGTGTTTGGAGGAGAGAGAATGCTGAGTTGCATCCAAAGAACACCATACCTACTGTGAAGCATGGGGGTGGAAACATCATGCTTTGGGGCTGTTTTTCTGCAAAGGGACCAGGACGACTGATCTGTGTAAAGGAAAGAATGAATGGGTCCATGTATCGTGAGATTTTGAGTGAACACCTCCTTCCATCAGCAAGGGCATTGAAGATGAAATGTGGCTGGGTCTTTCAGCATGACAATGATCCCAAACACACCGCCCGGGCAACGAAGGAGTGGCTTTGTAAGAAGCATTTCAAGGTCCTGGAGTGGCCTAGCCAGTCTCCAGATCTCAACCCCATGGAAAACCTTTGGAGGGAGTTGAAAGTCCGTGTTGCCCAGCGACAGCCCCAAAACATCACTGCTCTAGAGGAGATGTGCATGGAGGAATGGGCCAAAATACCAGTAACAGTGTGTGAAAACCTTGTGAAGACTTACAGAAAACGTTTGACCTCTGTCATTGCCAACAAAGGATATATAACAAAGTATTGAGATGACCTTCTGATATTGACCAAATACTTATTTTCCACCATGATTTGCAAATAAATTCTTTAAAAATCAGACAATGTGATTTTCTGGATTTTTTCCCCCATTTTGTCTCTCATAGTTGAGGTATACCTATGATGAAAATTACAGGCCTCTCTCATCTTTTTAAGTGGGAGAACTTGCACAATTGGTGGCTGACTAAATACTTTTTTGCCCTACTGTATGTAGTATTTATTGTAGTATTTTTTGAAGATTCAACATAATGACATGCAATTATTTCTTTTTCATCTTAGTCGATTTACACAGTCTTACTAATCAGTATAACAATGACAATAGATTGCCTATTCTTCACATGAAAATCTACAAACTGATGTTTAATCCATGTAACCATGACAGAGATATGCAGAAACTATTACCTAAGCAAAAGGGGCTGACATATTTTTTAAGTCCAGGACAACGACATAACATTTGGAAGCGACTCAGGCAGAAGCCTCCCTAATTCACTGTATTGTAAAAGAAGGAGGAAGCACCACACAACCAGACTTGCAAGATTCTGTTATTACAGCCAATCTCAATAAAAGTAGTTTTAGCCTTCCTGTGGAATTGATTTCCTGGTATGGTCTATCTAGTTATGCTGACACCAGCCAATGATGTTAACTTCTTTTAGAGAATATTATACTTCTCTTAAGGATCAGATTTTTAGGTTTGGGATTTTCAGGGATTCGTAGAACATGTCTGACCTAGAGTATCTTATACCAGTAGACCCTGAAGAACTATGTTCTTATCTAAATAGAGACAGTTTTAGGCCATTGTTGCATGAGTTTTAACAATATTTTGTTCTAAATAATCCGTTTTGGCCCCAAATGGAGCAGTAGACAGCAAGTACTTATTATGAGTTCATACTTTTTCTTATAGCCAGAGTTCATATGGAACATGGAAACTCTTGAGTCATTCTAAATTTTGTCCCTTCAAGACAAAAGTGTTGGACATTCTAAGTGACCTGTACCCACTTTGAAACAAATCACTTATTTTTTTGTCTGGATCCTTATCTAAGGTAGATTAACATTTGGAGTAAGGCCACAAGCAGTCTACTGCCACTACCATACACACCATTAAGATGGATGGCTGCTGATTTGACTAACATGGTATGGAAGTGAAGGGAGGGAGGGAGGGACTTTTTTTTCTTTTTCAAGTCACTAAGTGGCTCTTGAGAAATTTATGATAGATGCTGAAAAATGACAGAGCTTTCCAATTGTGGAAAACTTTTTCCAGATGTGAAAAATAAATGTGCCTTTTACTGCCTACACATATGAAAACAGCACTAACATTCAAATCCATGCAAAAAAGTTAGATTTCATACATTTAAGTGGAAATAATAAAAACAATGAATCAAAACTGTGTTGATATAGAATAAAAATTATCTGTTCCCACTACCATCTTTGCATGCTATAAAAAGAGAATGAAGAAGCCATCTCATCTAGAATAATTTGATATCTACTTGAAAAGACATAAACCTTGTGTGTGCATTGTGTTTTGCATTTTCATGTTATTTTTTGCACATTGTAGACTTTTCCCCCCAAAACACATATACAAATCCTTTTTGTGTAATAAGCATATTTTGACTGGTGAAAGCATACTATGCTGATGCATAGTTTTAATATAATCCTTGTCTTCCATTTGTTTTTATTCTGTGGTCTGAAGGCACTTTGTACTTTACACATTAATGTTTCATAACTTTCAAATTACATTTGCAGAAGCAACTGATGAATTCTGAATAGCTTCATTTATGTGCTTCAATTTTTTATAATAATAAATGTAGCTGCTTGCACATTGAAATATACAGTAAGGCTGTGCAATACTTTGCCTTTGATTCCAAAAAAAGCACTTCAGAGGTGCAAATGGAGCACTTGTCTACAACGTCTTATTAAAGTAGCCATACAATTACTGGGAATACATGGCAGCTGGCTGAAGCAAGTATGAAATTTTAAGGAAAGTTATAGCTGCTGTGATGAACTACAGATAAGTACTATATCTGTACTCCCATGTGTGCTAATACACACTTTTGAAATTGAATCCAAAGTACTGAAGCCCAATATGCAATATATAAAATTAATCCACGTTTTCTAATAAAAAATGTGATCAGATATGAAATACTGCTATATAACAATATCCAAACATTCATGTAAGTTCAAAAGCATTCAGTATAATTAAGTATTTCAAAGTCCTAGAATTAAGAGATGACATTGTTGACATAATTTTCCACCAAAGTACAGTGTTATGAATATATCTTGCAATATTGTCCCACAAATTAATGGAAAGTTGTGGGGCAGTTGGCTGGATCAGAAATCAGTTCTTGGAAGTTTAAACTCTAGTCTATAGGAGGTAAGATGTGGTTCCATTTATTCTATGTGGCGGTAAACTATGTTACATTACTCATTGAAGCCGACACTTTTCCCTATAGACTTACTGCCACTGACATTAGAGGACAGATTTCGAAGTTGGTGGAAACAGTTTATAACAAGCTCCTAGGACTTTCTCCCATTTACTTACTATGTCTGGTCTATGAGGAAGCAAGGGCTACACTTAAGCAATGTTTATTCAACATGGGCCATCAAACAGATGCTGGTAATATCACTCATTTGCTGATTGCCTAGTTTTTGTTAGTTTCTTTTTGATTCACCTTGTAAGAGAAACTGTTTTTCCCTAAATTGCATTATCAAGAAGGGTGCTGTATATTACTGATTCAGTTGGTTTGTTTTTTTTCTCTAAGGATAACGAGGACAAAATTGGTACTTTCAGTGTACAGTAGGAGTGAGGATTGGTGAAAAATATCTAGGCCAAACTGGTCAGCATATTTTGAGACATTTACTAGTTAAGAGCAGTGAAACTAAATATGATTGTTTGCCATCTGAAGAAAACTTGGGAGAAGGTGTTCTTCATGAGGAGGCAACTCAATTTTAGTTGCTAAAATAATTTTTAATAGAAGTGGTTATTAAAAACAATATTTAATCCATTTTTAAACAAGAATGTCTCTACACTCTGAAATCAACAATAATCTGTTGTCATTCCCCAATTAATGCATTATTAACACCGTTTTTTCAGAAGTAAGTACTGAATGTCTAAAAAACAACTTTAAAGTACAAGTTGCTAGAAAATTATTCATGTCATGTTTTTTTGAAAACAACTTGAATCTCTAGTGAGCTCAATCTATTAGTTTTATTGCTGCAGTGTGGCATTGGTGGCACAATCTATTTGTAAAAGTTATGCTCTAATTCAACCAAAAGTAAATTAACTGAACAGCAATTTCATCATAAAATTATATGTCCTATATTCATTCAGCAGATGGTTTAAAATGATTCTCTTTGGCTATCAAAGTTTTTGATGAATAAAACATTAAAACCTGAAGAGTTGTTTATAGACAGATAAATGCTTTGTCTTTTTTTTAAAAAAAGAACTGCATTGTGAAATGTTTTTCAATAATTAGTTACCCTACTTGTGATCCAACCAGATCATATATAGCTATTTTTTATAATTAGAATAGATAAGATTATCAAAAACAGAACAGAAAATAGACTTGAACATTGTCTTGAACATTATTTGAAAATCTGTAATTAAAAGAGATCATGAAAATAGTTTTTTGTTTAAAATGAAATAAGCATGTTTGCTCATCTTTGCCAGTCAGAGAACAAAATACATTTTTATGAATTAATGGTTCATAAATTTCAAACAATGTTTTAAATGGATGCAAACTTTTTAAAGGCTCTTTCTTGTCAGTTGAGAGAATACACATACATTAATTTATTTATAAATTCCACACCTTTAATGTAACTGGAATCATGTGTTCATTTACTTATTAACTCCCACTGAACTAAGGAGAATTTAATTCTGAGAAAATACACTTATGACTATTAGTGTTTCCCAATATCAATTGCTTTGAAAAATTTAGTTCTGAGAGTGCTTGAGATTTGCACAATGCTAATTTGTAAATTTATTTATTTATTTGTTTGTTTAAACTGTGGATCTCCTGGGGGAAGCAGAAGCAGGAAGGCACATCTCTTCCCTTCCATCTTCCTCTTTACAATTTGCCTGATTGCTAATGATTTTGCAAACTGACTGTATTAGCAAACATGATCTCTTCTCTTGTTAGCTTCACAATGTCTTCAGAAATATTTAATCACAATTTTTAAAGACATATTTGGTAGCCACAGTTGCCCAAAAGAACCATTGGAAAAAGAGCTTGTTGGGTAGATTAGGTATTTATGAAGGAAAACAGTGTCAATGGATGGACTAGAATATTTTCCATCTGTTTTGAGAATGAAGTAGTCAACACACCTGATGGAATTTATAACCCATGTATAATCAGATTTCTTCTGTATTTCCATTGTTCTTTGGATATGAAAGAAATGAACTGAAACCATTAAATTATTTAATAGTAGTAGCTAAAGAAAATGCATATATGTAGCTTTCCTGTCCCCCTAATTAAATCAAGAAGTATATAAAGTATGCATTTTGTAGTTTCTGATTCAAGAATCAAAGATACTTAATATTTATTGCTCAGGAAAGTATTTCTTCTTTGCAGGAAGCTTGAAAGAAAGTGAATTAAAATGATTTTACCATAGCACAAGAATTAAATTAAAGGAAATTAATTTCCTTTAATTTTAAAGGTATTAAATTATGTGGCAAAAATATGCCCTTATCTGCCCTCTTCCAAGCTTCTCTCCTCAGAATACCCAATATCAGAGAGATGAAAAAGGGCTGGACCTGAAAGGCAGGTGCCAGCTTGAGCCATAGATTTGTAGATCCAGTACCCTCATGAATATATTCAGAAACTATCACCTACTTACCCCATTCATTACACAGGTTTATTCCCTGCCAAGCACAAACACACAAAGCCAGGTAGGAGGTATTCTGGTCCTACTTGCATCCCTTTAGCAGAAGACTAGCAGGGCAATGGAGATGAACATTTTAGAGACTAGAATATCAACACCCTCTAAAAAAAAAGTAAGAAGTCCTATGACCATAAACTATTTTTTAATATGTATTATATTTAAAAGTATATTTCTGTTGTGAATCTAAGCTCTTCAGTGCAGGTTTTCAAAATGAATAATATGCGTTTAATCTTTTCTATTATTTATTATTACACTATGGTTAATGTGACAAACCAATTTCTTACTTTTCACTTCTCAAAACAATTACATATTTAAATACATACAATCTGAATTATTGAATCACTAGTACAAACTTTTCTTAAAATGAAATAAATATCTCACATTTTCTTTTTTCTTTATTCAACTTGTTTCTATATTTATGAGAATTCTTTATTATGTTTTTAGCATCTACAAGCTAACTTCATTTTTCTACAAGCTAACTCCAAAATTTCATTTTGCTTCAGAGAATAGCTGTAAGGCTGTTCAATAATAATCTCTTTAGATAAGTAATCTAGAAAATGACATTTCTGGTTATCATTTTTTTCTGAATTAATCATTTTTTAAAATTGCCATTTTACAAATAACGTTTCAGGAATCCTAGTCTCTATACATTATGTTTTTCACAGAATAAAATGATGGCAATATAGCAGTTTAGCAGAAAATGTGATAACCTACTGACACATTCAAGAGTATCCCTTTAGGGATAAACTGATGCAAACAATGTACTACAGAATAATTGCTGATTGCTGGTCTGTCACTGACCCAATACAACAGAGGAACCTATGGGAATGAGAGACAGCAGCAGGAGGAGGAGAAGTAGATGAAGAACAAGAAACAACTTGCAAAAGGCTATTTTGAATATTCCAGTAGCAGGCAGATCTTGAAAAGAGTGATTCAGAACTTTCTAGAGGCTCATCCCCTCTCTTCACATTATCAACAATATAACAAACTTAGCACAACTGTAATGCATTTTTCCTAAATTAAAGTACTCCA
This sequence comes from Python bivittatus, assembly GCF_059951505.1. Classification (NCBI taxonomy): domain Eukaryota; kingdom Metazoa; phylum Chordata; class Lepidosauria; order Squamata; family Pythonidae; genus Python; species Python bivittatus. Next base: position 18,537,032 of record NW_028277075.1, on the reverse strand, counting down.
ATTACTTAACTGCCCCAAGAATTTAATGAATTCTATATTTGCTCTTTATAATTTATTCTAAACCTTTGATATGCTATTATCCAATGTGATCAATAAAGATTCTTAGTGACTTGCTTATTTCTGATTGTTTCTTTTCTATATCAGTAGCTGAAAACTACTGAAAATTCTGCAATGGGTTTGTCTCTCTTTCCTTTTAGTAATGAATGGCATCACTTTCATGTCAACATTTACCCACAAAACAGCGTCTGTATGGTTTGCTGAATTTTGGCATACAGTAATTTATATGCCGAGCAGTATGAAAGAGCAACTGTGTGTGGCAGAATGATGGTTCTGTAATATATATAGCTGCAGTACTGACAGTTTCCTCTCCAGTTGCAGCTGAAAAGGGCCTTGGATGGGTTGGATGAGGCCTTCGATGTGAAAGACCCAAACCTTGCACATTCTCACATAATGCCCTTGCAACTATGCCAGACAGCTGGGGTAATACTTTTGTCTAATATTGGTGTCTTATCTTCCTAATTTTTAAAAATGTTTTTAATATGGTGTACATATAACACAAACATGCATATACTTCCTTCCTCTCTAGAGGAGTCAGGGTGGGTGGTTAACAACATCAACATAGTGGCTATGTCTGATGATCAAAATCCTGCCCCTTTTTAATGTGCTTTGCATGCACGTGGGACTCTGATATGTAGTTGACCCTCCATGAAAATGCCCTTGTCTCCCTCTCTCCATATGCCATTATTGGAAATTGCCCTGTATGAAGGATTCCTGAAAACAGTGGGAAGAAGACAGACAAAACCACTTCAGAACCTATTCCAGCTACTCTTCCCATATATAGTCATTATGATCAACAGTTTGTAAGATATATTATTTACTGGTCGTTATTGTTTATTTACAAAGTGATCTGTAAACTACATTGCTAAGATTTGCATCGTGGAAGTTGGGGTATATAAAATTGTAATAGATAAATGTAATGTTTTGCCTAAATATGTATCTATAAAGCCTTCTATAACCTGATTACTGATTGAGGAAGAGTGACTGTTTACACTAGAGAAGGTGATTAGCCTTGGTTTAGTTTTATGTTAAGAAGGAAATAAATAATTGAAAACCGCTGTTGTTTCATTTTTAGGTAACTTAAAATATATATAAATATATAAATAAATAATTGTAAATCCCATTCCCTATTGATGTATTTTTGCCAACAGTGTATTTATCAATTTTAAAGAAAGAGCATACTTCTATATTTTAAATTTAACAGGATATATTACATTGGGTCTTCAAATTCTATGCTTTAATATTATGATATTTGATGTATCAAATATAAATGGTCTCCAAACTATTATTACATATTCAGTTATTCATTCTATATTCCCTGGGAGAAACTACATGCTGAAACTGCTGTTGGGATATACAGCCAAAAGGAAAATAAAGGAAAACATTGTAACAATTAAATGAAGTCCAGTATTGCAAGGATAGCTACTTTTATGAAGAACAAATACTAATATTCTCCGAGACTTGATTAATCTGTTTTCTTGGATTCATGCTTTTTAAATTCAAACTTAATTTCATTTTCCTTTGCAATTTTTACTCAACTGTCTTTCCTTCTTGCTCAGTATTCTCGCTTTTCTGTTCTCTGTCAATACCATGCACACTCTTGATCTTTGGGTTATTTCTTTTTTTCATTCATTTCACTCTTTTTTTTTTTCATAATCTATTTTTCTGCCACCTTTTTTCTCATGTTGCTATAATCTCTACACTTCTGGTCATCTTGCAGCTTATTCTCTCTCTTCAAACAACACAATAAAATTTGCACCATCATGTAAGTGCATGTGAAGAAACCTTAATCTAGGGCATTGCTATATCTGGCTTCTTAAAGTGTAGCAGCAGGAACAGTTAACAGAAAGAAATTAACAATCAATTTCTAGTTGAACTGGAAAGAGTCCTGGTAGCTCAAGATTGCTTCCTTTATGCATCCCTCCTGCTTACAAAAGACAACTCTCCTCAGGTGATCTGATATTTTAAGATATCATGTTTCATTTTTTCCCCCCAATTCCCATCTCTTCTGCTATGCCTGGGATGTGAGGTGCAGTGGGGTGAGAATATAAAGTTTAAGCTGCAATCCTAAACACAAAAATAATTACATCGTAATGAACATAAGCACTTCTGAAAAACACAAGTCAATTCATTAGGATACTCAAATAGAGCAGAATTATTTTTGATTGTGGAGCCCTGGTGCTCTCTGAGCTTGGTTGTTTGCTTGAAGACATTTCATTACCCAACTAGGTAACATCATCAGTGCTCTGATGATGTAACCTAGTTGGGTAATGAAACATCTGCAAGCAGAGGGCGGAGCTGGCGTCGCGGCGATACGGCGGGCGATCCTGGGCTCCCAGGATGGCAGCCGATATCTCCTCGCCCGGACGGTCCCGATGGACCTAAGCCGTCCCGTAGAGATGGCGAACGGAAAAGGGCGCGTCCCGCGGATCTCAGGGACGCCGCAAGTCCCAGATCGATCCGGGGAGAAGCTCTTGAAGCCGGTGGAGGAGAGGCAGCCAAAAATGGCTGCGAAAGCCGGGACAGCTCCAAAGGAAGATGGAAGAGAAGGGTGTCAACTGGGTGAGATGGACTTTTACTATTCAACTATTCTTAGAGAACACCTTAAGTAACTTAAAGAGATTTTTAAAAGTGAAGAAAAGTGGATTAAGCGGCGAGATTGAACCCTATTAAAAAAAAGAAGGGGGAGAAAATTTTTCTTTTCAACTTTCCCTTTTTAGTGGAATTGACAAGATGTTTTTCTTTTAAAAAAAATATATTTTTAACTGGATTGGCTTTCTCTTTTTAATACTCAATAACTTTATATTTTAAGCCTTTTTTTTTACTAAGATTTTTTTATTGTTATAAGAAATTTATATCTTTTTGACTTTGAAATGGGGAAAGTGGAGTTAAGAGAAAGTAAATGAAAGAAAGTTGCACTGCCATTTAGAGGCGCGAATTAGTGCTTTTTTTTTTTCATTGTGACGCACGCTCAAAGACCCTGTGCTTTCTAAAAAGATAGTGGGATGTGCATGTTTATACAGGTGCCATCCGTAACTATAAACAAGAAAGTGGAGTTGAAAGCGACTTTGAAAACATTAAGATGGAAAGTTTGAGCCAGTCACAAGAGCCTTGATTAGTGGCAGTAGCTCTTTTTTCTGCTAGAAGCTCTGCTTTGCTTTCTATTCCCCCCCCAGATGGATTTTTTTTTTTTAAAGAGGCTTAGCCTTTTCCTTCTTTTCCTTTTCTTTTTATTTTTCCTTCTTTTTTTTTTCTCTCCTTTTGCTTCTTTTTTTCTCTTATTTTTGGCAAGAACAAAGATAAAGAATCCTTTGACTCAATGAAGGTTTATCAAGATAATAGACTATACGAGAAACACAATGCAGAAAAAGATCTTTAAACTATTGAGGATGACTATAAAAAATTGGAAGAAGAGCTGCAGAAACTCTCAAAAAAAAAAAAAAAGATATTAAAGCTAAAATGGACTTAATTAAACATAAAACGGGATCATTGGAAAAGGAAGAAATAGTACAAGAAATCAGAAACATTAAACGGAATTATTGTGAGGCCTATAAACTGAGAATTAAAAGGGTTAATCAACTGATAAATGAAGAGAGACAGATTTGTTCTTGGCACTGAGGGTGAGAAAAAGATTATACAAGATTATAATGGAAAATCGTACTAAGAGAATGTACAAAAAGAAGAAGTAAAACAATATTGAAAGAAACTATTGCAGATGTTTAAAGAGAAAATCAGGGGAATACAACAATGATGGAACTGACAGAAGCTTCCAAAAGCAGAATGTTCAAAAGGACACTTATTATTGCTTTCTCTTATCCAATAATATAGAAAAAAGGAATGAACAGCCAGATATTTTGGGACATTGAATGAAAAGGGTGAACTCAAAATTATGCAAGCGCTGGAATAAAGTATAAATCTGAGATATATAGTTAAAAATTGTATAACATGTAGTGAAATCTGGTTAGAACTGTAACTTGGTTAGAATTGTAATTGATACTGTAACTGATATTGGTTAGAATTGTAACTCTTAAGAATTGGAAAAATTAAAAAGTACTTATGCAGGAGGAAGTTATTCAAAATTATGGAATGTGCAGAGATGAGTTAAATTGAGATTTGAAATTAGAGTAAGAAGATAAGCAATTTTATATGACACGGGATTTGTTTTTATTAATGATTAGATGAGAAAATATAGTAATGTAATAGATTAGGAAATTTTATAATAGAAATTTGATATTAATTATTATATATATACACATATAATAGATAGATGGAGATGTATTACTAATCCTATTGAAAGTTAAAATTTTTTGTAATATATGATTTTATAGATTAGCTATGAATGATTAATAATTGTTAATTGATAAGTATACAAGTATATTTTTGAATAGATGATATGAGAATTTAAGATTATGAAAGGGGCACCAACGAGTTTAACTGGTTGACACACGGTATAAAATGGAAGATGCTTTTTTATGCCTTTTTATGTTTTTGTTTGTTCATGTTTGTTTTGTGTTTGTTGTAAAAATAAAAAAAACATTATAAAAAAAAAAAAAGAAACATCTGCAAGCAAACAACCAAGCTCAGAGAAAACCAAGGACTCCACAGTTCAACCCCAAGCTACATATATTCTGTTCTAGTGGAACCAAGTAATATGATCAGAATATGAAGACATTTTAAAGGAAGCCCTAGATACTATTTATGTAGATCAGCAAATAATCATTACCTCATTCTCTAAGTTAATATTCATGAAATAGTTTATTTTGGTTGGCTTAGATTTGCAGTGTGTTGCTACACTATATCAAATTTTAGGATTTATGTAATTACAAAGAAGTTGATAAAGAAGGACAAAAACACTAAATGGTGATAATAAAATGTATATTTCTCTTTCATGTAAAATATAGAAAAACACTAAATGGTGGTCATACAATCTACATTTGTCTTTCGTTTACAATGTAGCTATTTCACAACTATAATTAGTAAGATTTAATTGTGCTGAGTTAAAAGCTTTTGTTTATTTGTTTTCTTCATACTATAATGAGAAAGGGCTTGGTAGAAGATCTAATGAGAGAGCCAGATACGCAATGGCAGATGAGAGATTCTCTAACAGTAAAGAATGTTTTGAAGAAGATATGGTTCTGATATCATTTGTGCTTGTATGAAGTGATTATCTGCTCCAATAGTGTGTGCATTAGCCAACTGAGCCTTATTTCATTTATTCGTTGCACATCATTAATTACGAGCAATTTAAAGATTTCCTAACATCAGGGCTGCTAATATCTTTTTCTTGGCAGATTCTCAGACACAAGAAGCATGCAATTAGATGTGTTAAATCCCATGTTATTAATACTTATAAAAGAGCAGCTGAATAATTTATTAAAATGTAAGTCAGAACTTTCCAAGTTTCTTTCTATACTGATTTATTTATTTCATTAATTATTGTACTAACATAAGAAAGCTGCACTGTGAAGCTGCCAGCCTTATATGGCTGATTGGAACACTTGGAATTTTTAGAACTTTTTGCATACTGTCGCACAAAATTAGGATGTTAGGAGTTTTTGAAAATGGAAAAATCCACATCCAGACTAGGCAAATATTCACAGTATACAGCATACACTATTAGAGTATACTTTATTTCCCAATAACACACACACACACACACACACACACACACACACAAATATATATGCACATCCATAATATAACAACATGAAGGCATCATTTGGGTGGTGAGAACTTTGTTTCAAATGCTTCCTTGAAGAGCCATATTTTCATGGCTTGTCAAAGATATAATAGAGAGGGAATGGTCCAAATATCTGGGGCTAGGCTCTTTCAGAGGCAGGGACTATCAATGAGAAGACTCAAACACAGGGATCCTGTAGAAGGGATTCTCTCAGATTTGGGAATTTCGGCAAGCTAGAACTTACTTGACAGGCAGATTCAGTTTGGAAAAGGTGGTCTCAGAGACAACCCAGCCCTAAGCTGTATTGGTCTTTAAAGGTGATAACAAGCACCTTGAATTGTGCCTTGAAGCTGACTGGCAGCCAGTGCAGCTCCCACGGTAGTAGTTTTCCAAGGGTACAACTAGGTTCTGGCATAACTACTCAGGCTGCTGCATGATTAACCAGCTGAAGCCTCTGAATGGTCTTCAAGGACAGTCCCTTATACAGGAAACTGCAATAGTCAATCATGAGGTAATAAGGACATGAGAACCAAGTCTATTGTTTCAGAAATAACCACAATTGGCACATGAGATCTAATTGTGCAAAGGGTCTCCTAGCCATAGCTTGAACCTGCTTTTCAAGTGGGATATGGAGGGTTGGGAGAATCCCCAAATTGAGAGCCAGTAGTGCCTGAGGAACACAACCACATCAAAAGTACTAATGATTATCTCTGGAACCAGTTGACATATGAATCTACAGCCACTTCATCTTGCCAGTATTCTAACAGGTTTAAATCTGTTTCTCCCCTCCAGATCCTAACAGGCTCCAGATACTGAGTCAGATCACATCCACAACAACTCCTCTCTGGTTTAGGGTGGAGATATATAAGTGGATATCATCAGCATACTGATAACACATCCTGTGCCAGTATGTGACTTCTCCCAGTGATTTCATGTAGATGTTAAATAGCAAGGGAGAGAGAACTGAGTCTTGAGGCACTATATAGTGAATTTTCCCAGGGTTCAACATCCACCCCACCCAAACACTAGCTGAAAATGACCATTCAGGAAGGAGAACCACTGCAAAACAGACTTCCACTCCCAACTCTTACAGCTAGCCCAGAAGGATACTAGGGTTGATGGAATCAAAAGCAGGAGTAGGAGAGTCCCAGTCTCCCTATTCTGATCCCTCAAGAGTACATCAGCAAAAATGACGTATGAAGTTTTGGTACCACACCCAGGCCTGAATCCTGAATAGAGAAAAGGAGAATCCAGGGAACCATAGACTAGTCACTCTGACACTGATACTTGAGAAGATTTTACAGTGGATCCTAAAGTGAATGTACTATAATAATTTAGAAACCAACACAATGATAATGGAAGTCAGCATGGATTTATCACACTAATCTTTATTGATAATTTCATTACTGGAACATTGAAATGCTATGGACATACGTAACCTGATTCCAGCAAATCTTTATCAAAGTACACTATGGCATGCTCATTATCAAGCTAGTTAAGTATGGGTTGGATAGTACATCTATTAGGTGGATCAACAGCTGATTTGAAAATCATATTCAAAGTATGCTGATCAATAGCTTCTCATTAAACTACAAAAAGGTATTGTGCTGAAAGCTTTGGTCTTAGGTCCAGCAATGATTTGGATTAAGAGGTGGAAGAAATGCAAATTTGCAGATGACACAAAAGTGGATGGGATAAAATTCAAAATAATCTTGATGGTCTATGGCAGTAGACTGAAAGTAATAGAATGGAAACAGAGACAAATGCATAGTTCTACAGTTAGGAAAAAAAATTAAATGAACTGGGCTTGGTAATAGTATGTGTGAAAAGAAGCTTGGAATTGTGATTAATTACAAGCTTAATATGAGTCAACAGTGTGATTGGTCTGCAAAAAAAGCAATTCCAATTTAGGCTGCATCAATTGAAATATAATTTCTAAATGACAGAAAGAAATCGTTTCACTTTATTCTGTTTTTGTCAGAGAAAGGCAACAAATTTGACCAGGGAAGTTAAAAACAAAATGTCCATTAAAGATAGATTGAAAGAGTTGGATATGTTATTGATGGTGGTGGTGGTGATAGTGGTGGGGAATATGACAACATTGTCAAAAATATCTGATGGTATGTTACATAGAAGATTAGGACCTGTTTTCTCTTGCAGAACACAGAATAATGGGTTTAAGTTATAGGGAGACAGATTGCGACTGAATATTAGGAAAAACTTCCTAACAATAAGAGCATTTTGACAGTAAAAAACATTTATTAAAGGAAGCAGTATTGTCCCTTCACCAAAAGTGATTAGAAAGAATATGGAAAGTTATCGATCAGGAATGCTTTAATTTGATTTCCTGCACTGAGCAAAGGGTTGACCTGGATGGTCTTTGGCCCCTACCAACTCAATCCCAAAATGTTCTCAGCACACTATTTTATTATGTATTGATCTGGCTTTATATAACAGTACCATCAGATTTGCTGACTCATTACAAGAATGAATACTAGAGCTTTGGCCATACACTGAAATGTGCATGCATACATTCAGAACAGATACAAGAATACACACTCATGCACTGAATCATTATTTGATAGAGTTTACTGACAGAAAAAAAATGAGGCCACTTATTCAGATGACTTTTTGAATGGAATTAAACAAACTCATTAATAATGAATCTACCAGGGGCTAGGCTTTCCCAATTATAGCGAGTCTTCAGAGTCAAAGACAGTAAGGCACACTAATGCCTAGAATACAAAAGATACATTATATTTAGAATATGCTTATGAACTTTCTTCATACATTTTATTTGGCACTGTGGAAAACAGCATGTTAGATTAAAAACAATGGGAATTACTGAATCTCAGCTGTATTACGTTTTCTCTCTGTTTTTATTATTTTTAAAAATCTATTTTCATATAAGAATTCAAGCTTTATCTGTTATCTGAGACTAAATTATATCCAGAGCTAGTCACTCGACCTTGCTAAAAGAAGAAAAATAGCAATTTAAACAAGAGTTAGAAGAAAATGTCAGGCCTGTAATTGTGCCATAATATGATCTAAATCACTTCTAAACAAGTTATTTAGAACAGTTAAACATGCCTCCCAAAATTTAAAAGCCTCAAGCACAAAGGCCTTTACCTTATTCAGGATGACAATTCCTCTATCCTAATAAAACATGTCTCAAGTAGGTATTTTTAGACTCATTTAGAAATATGAAACCTTTCCTTTATACTTTTATGATAAAATATTTTTAAGAATGGAAAAGCAAGTCCATAAGGGAAAAAAGAGATTATAATCAATTCAAAATTTCTCATCTATAGTTGGAAATAGCAGAAACCTCTACCATATCATCATTTTGGGAAATGTGTAGATCTAGCTCTGCATAAATGCATTTTCAAACAACTCTCTATGAAAGAGCTTTGTGATTCTTAAGGCAGTTAGATTTCTTTATATATAGTTTATTAATGCCTAGTACACCAATCTTGAAGAAATTAGATAACCTGGCGGTAACTGATGGAAAAGTAAACATACAGGTATGAAATGTTTAGTTACTACAACTAAAACATTATAAATTCTTTCTTCCAATGTGAAATTGATATATATCAAAGTAAAGGTTATGCATTATCTCTTCCCACTATGTTAGTAAGATGGATACATGAGGGGAGAGCATTCTTCATTTGTATTCTTATCTAAATATCAGCAGTATTTGGCAAGTGGTCAAGTCTATTTTCATAAAAGAGATTGTGTTACATTGCTCCAGTATAGTTACTGATTTCCCACCCCCTGCCCCTAGAATGTGTAGCAAGCATAAACTAGTCATCACTGATGATTGAATAGTCTCCACTTGGAGAGTTTCCTAGTAAGTCTGTGAATACTTTTATCTGTTAGCTTATTACATGATACTTATATCTCAGTCTTAAACCAACATAACAGGCTGTGCAGAAAGTAAAAACTTATCTTAACTGACTGGAAATATTTTTACAACACAAAAATAGAATGAAAGTACTGCATTCCTTGTCAAGCTGACTAAATCAAACAGGCAAAGATGAGTTATTTCTTCTATTTCTATCAAATTGATTATTTTCAAGTTCAATTTTGTTCCGTTCTGTTTGTTCAATCAATAGGCTATTTTTTTAAGTCTGCATGAACATTTATTATCATGCACACAAATTTGTATTATATATTTTAACTCTGTAAGCCTATTAAACACGATAGTTTTGTGAATCAGTGTAAAAAATAAATGTGTGTGTGTATGCATTTTCTGAAAGTACATGTTTTTGTACCTACTTCTGCAATAAATATTCTGCAATAAATTTAAAGTCCTCCAAAGCAGGAGGAGCGATATGGAGCTAAAAGGCTGGGCAGCTCCTGGGGGCCCAGAGGGAGATCAAGGCTGGGCCCTCAGGAGCTGTCTTCATGCCTTCTTGACAAGCTCCTGCCCTGCGAAGGGTTCCGGGGGGACCCTCCTGCCATCTGGCCCTTCTGGGAGATGGCCAGTTGGGACGGTGACCTCTTCTTGACCACGGGCATTTTGGTTTTGCTGCAAAAAACCTTATTTGGGTCCAGCTTGTTGACAAACAAATCAGCTGCCTCTGAGAGCTGCTCCGTGTTGACCATGATGAGTTTGCACATGTTGAATCATTGCTTAGCCTGGGGGCTGATGCCGTAGCTGGTGAAGGTGTACTGCAACTGGGGGAGCCCCACATGGGTGATCAGAAGTCGGTAGTAAGTGGTGAAGGATTTGGTGAGGAAGTGCCAATAAAGGGGTCGATCCAGGAACCAGATTTCTGATTCAGGGCTGACAACAGGCTTGGTGTTCTTGTAGACGAGGCAGACCTTCCCATTCCCCGCACAGAGGTCTAATTCAAATATCAGACAGCGTGAGTCCAGGTAAGGCCTTTTCAGTTGTTCCTTGTCACCTTCATCCTCATCAGTGTCTCCCAGGTCAGTGAGAGTTGGTGCACTGGGCAAAGTGTACGCTCGTGAAACACCAAGACGGTTCAGCTTGGAAATACTGTTAATTTTCATACAGCTCAGGGAAACAGGGTTATCATCAAACTTGACACTCCAGGTCATACGGAAGCCATCTGTCATGGGGTAGAAATTCTTTAAGTCCTCTGGTAGGACACAGGCATTTTTCTGTTCCCAGGAGATGATTGCATGGCGCTCCGCAGGTTCCTTTTCTACAAACATCACTTCTGTAACTCCTGGAGAATGTTCCAGGAGGCGGGTCACCCTGAGGGTGAGCTTCTCCAAGTAGGGCTTGACCCTATTCAGATCTGGGTCCTCCATCTCGCTCTTCACCGCCAGCCTTGCACCTACTTTTCATACATATGAAACACCTCCAATGTAGACCTAATTTGTGCAGCTTCTTTCTAATGGTAGACTCATGCACTTTGATATCAGTAGTGGCAAGAGCTACCTGTAGGTCATGTGATGGAATTCTGGGGTTCTTTCAACCTCTTGCATTCTGCTCTCTGCCTGAACTTTCATATACATTTTAAATGCTGTTAAGAGAATTGTAGAGTTCATTTGCAATCAACTACTGTTCCGAAATCTTTTTTGGAAATACGTACTATTATCAAGCCAGGTAATCCCATTTTATACCTGTCCATCTGTTTTTTGCTACATAAATGAATATCTTTTCATTTGTCTGTTAACTTTCGTTGTTATTTTGAGCCTCCTTTTTCTCAACTGTCAAGATTATATTGAATTGTTGTTAAACTCAATTTAACAATTGTTAAAAATTGCCAACATCAAGTCACCTGTCATTTTAAAGATTTTCCAAAATGTCCCAAAGATAAGTGAGTGAGTGAATAAGGAGCAAACACAGTTTGTCAACAAGTTGAACAGGAAGATGAGACCAGAAAGAGAGGGAATGATCAGGGAAGCTGTGTATTCTGAAGATCATGCACACAGTAGTAAGGTGTGAAAAAGAAATCTCCTGTGAAGTTCTGAGAGCTACTCATCAGTCATTGCACAGTCATGTGAAAAAGTAAGTACACCCTATGTAAAGTTTTTTTTTCTTTTTTAACCTGTTTGGTCATATCAATGTTTTATCTATATTCAACCACTATATCATGATAAAGGTGATATATCTGAACAAAAAAAAATGGACTTTGCAATAATTTATTCTTCAAAAAATTAACAGATATGCAATTTTCTTCTGTGGAAAAAGCAAGCACACCCTTGGTTTTAATATCTGGTATTGTCCCCTTTGGCAGAACTCAAATAGGCATTTCTTATAATTGTCCACCAGTCTCTGACATTGACTGAGAGGAATTTTTCCCACTCCTCCATGTAAAATATTTTTCAGCTATGCAATGAGGGGTTTCTTGCATGAACAGTCCGTTTCAAATCACCCCACAGCATCTCAATTGGATTTAGATCTGGGCATTGACTTGGTCATTCCAGAACCTACCTACCTACCTACCTACCTACCTACCTACCTACCTACCTACTTTCCTCCCTCCCTTCCTTCCCTCCCTCCCTCCTGCTTGCTTGTTTGCTTTCTTGCTTGCCATTCCTTGATGGATTTACTGGAATGTTTAGGGTCATTTCCATGTTGTAAGGTCCACTTTTGATTGAGTTTCAATTTTTTGACAGATGGGCTCACATCGTCCTCAAGCACCCTCTGTTACAATGAAGAATGTCCAGCAAAGCAGTTCCAAATCATAACATTTCCACCACCATGCTTTACAGTTGATATCAGGTTCTTTTAGTGAAATGCTGTCTTTGGTTTTCGCCAAATATGTCTTCTGGTAACGTAGCCAAATAACTCTATCCTTGCCTTGTCTGTCCAAAGCACAAGTCCTAGTCTTTGCCTAGGTGTTCATGAGTAAACTTCACTTTTGCCCTGATGTTCTTTCTGGACAGCAAAGGTTTCCTACTTGCACACCTCCCATGTAGACCTAATTTGTGCAGCTTCTTTCTAATGTTAGACTCGTGCATTTTGACATCAATAGTGGCAAGAGCTACCTATACGTCATGTGATGAAATTCTGGGGTTCTTTCAACATCTTGCATTCTGCTCTCTGACTGAACTTACTGCAACAGCCTGGCCAGGAAAAGTTGGCAGTTGTTTGGAATCTTCTCCACAACAAAGAACAAATCAAACTAAATGTCTGAGATTTAAATAAGACAGGTTCCTTCCAGATCCTCCCTAATGATGTTCTAATCATTTGCACCTGATCTGGTGCATCTAATTCTAATTTTAGGTATTTGAGGTAGTGATAAATGTATGGGTATAGTTAGTTTTTCGACATGCAACATTTGCATTCATGTTTATTTAAATTACACAATGGATTACAAAATGTAAATGGTGCATGATACTTATTATGTTATATACCTTTAACTGTCATTATTGTTGAAATGAAGATTAAATATTTGTATGTTGAAATAAGTTGAAAAAGTAAAAAACATCAATGGGATGTATCTACTTTTTCACATGACTGTAGATGTCTGAATAGCTGCTTCTTATTGAGTAAGCAGGGACTGGAGGAAGAATCTAAGACAGCCAGTACCTTGTAGCAAGTATAAGTTTGGCAGGGCTATTAAACCTTAATAAATTTTCTTTCTAAAGGAAAAATGTGTACAAATATAGCAAACATTTCTGTAATCCCAACAATTTTTATCTTGTAAGGCAACAGCATGAAGGCCTGAAAAGGAAAGAAGAAGAAATAAAAAAGCATCTATTAGTGGTCCCTCAAAAAAAAAAAAAAAGGGACAGGACTCAGGCTTGCAATACTTGTAGCAGTTGCATATTCCTGCTTGAAAGCAATATATTTGCAAGAAATATAAACTTCTACTAGCACTTGAAGAAAGTGAAAGGATTGGACTAAAGAGTGACTTCACTGCTACTGATGGGAAGTCAGAGTAACACAGGAGCTGACACGGGTAGCAACTCTCCATCAAATGATGGCCAGTTGCCCACAGCAACAGTCAGAAGCAAATGATGTAGAACATATTCTGAGCCCTGGAACTCAGAAACAGCCTTCAAGCCCTTGCTTGAAGAAACAGACTCAGAACCCTCAGGGAAAGAGAGATTGTAAGACAAGAGATAGGATGGTAAATGCTGAAGGATAGAAAGGATGCAAAAAGATAAAAGAACAGTTGTGATATTTGGTGACAAACTAACACAAGCTTTAGAAGCAATTGTATGCTGACCAGACCCATTAGCTTATGAAATTTGTTATCCGCCAGGAACTTGGATCAGAAATGGTGATGTGTACAAGGCTAACAAAAGGCTTCCAAGGCTTATCAACTTTCACTGGCAATTATCTTTCTGCGAATTCATGTGGAGAAAATGATGCTGCAGAGAACAGCTGGGTGACTACATGACAGTGTACCTTCTCAACAAGAGGAACACTGTGGAATTACTTTTAGGAAGTCCTGTCTGGTACCCATACTGTCACTGGTATAGTGGAATTTTGCAGCATATTTCCTCTTATTTTTTATTATATTATTGATTTTCTATTTTTAATGCTTTTATGTAATTTTGCAATCCACCTAGATATTAGGTAGATTAGAAAATAAATATTTAAGTTTTAAAATGAGATACTACCCTTTGAACATTTAAAAGATTACTATGACAAAGTTGTATGACATTTCAGTCACTCATATTTGTGTCTACCTATTTGCCTTTGCTATGACACAATTGGAGATATATGGAATTAGTGCACTATTTAATCATATTATTGAGGATATATTTAAGATTACACAGTTTGATGAATGGAACAAAATAATTGGAGGCTGCTATCTGTCTTGCCCATCCTACATTATAAAAACATCTAGGATTGGAATGGATCTGAGAGATGATATATGCTTCCTTGAGGGATGGGATGGTCCCCAAATGATCTCTAGAAGGCATGTATCATCTTGTTTCCCATATTTTTTAAAATCTACAGGATTTTATGGAAGGGACCATTTAGGTACTTAGTATTATTACCAATTACCAAAGAGAAGAGGATGACCATCAACAAGGTAGATAATCTCAGTTACAGTTGTGATTGTTACACTGTTGGAAGACCTGAAAGACCAAGTTAGGGACAGATTGTCAGAGAAAATCTATCTATGTGGTTAAGAGTCAACATCAACTTGATGGCACATAGTCAATCAAAAACTATTACCAAGCCAACCTGTCCCTAAACCTCTGTATTTCATTTTTGTTTCCTAAGTAAAGCACTTGACTCTTGTTAAATTTTATCTACTTTCTAGCCTATCAAGATACTTGGATCAAATAGTAATTTCAATTGATATGAAAAGATAACGCAATTTACAAATGGTGGTCAATTATAATAATTATGGACAAGATCCTTCCTACCTACCTACCTTACCTACCTACTTACCATAGATAGATAGCCACCCATCTCAAATACATGTTTCTGGGCAGCTAACAGTATTAAACATAATAAAACAACATACAAAAAGCATAAACCACAAAGCATCTGAGAAAAAATTCACATGAAACAAGACCACTAGACAGCTATCAGTGGATGCATAAGGGTAGAGAAATACTGATGTTTTGCCACCCTTACCATCATACGTTTCAATTGTGTTTGTTTCTTGAGGTCCTCCAGTGATGCTCCAGGTGTCTCTTCCCCTGCTTCATCTCCTTTAGCTTCTCCATATACCAAGGGGGAATTCCGGGATCCTCAAGGGAGGAAAGTCATTCAGGCTCAATCTGATCCAGCCTCAGATGCCCTCTCATTGGAGGCAGCCACCAGGGGTTAAGTTGGACCATGCAGCAGACCCTCTGGAATAACCCAAGTTCCCTTTGGAACCCAAATGGTTCCATTAATCACATGGGGTAGATGGACCTAATAGGTCTAGCCTCCCTGTGATGAGGGTGATGCCAGAGAATGGCAAGGTTACAAGACAGTGATCTGTCATGACAGAGGAGAAAATGTTATCTCCACCAAATCCGGATCACCTTGCCATTGCTTCAAAGGTCAGGCGTATGACCACTGTTATGTGTTGGGCCCTGGATAAGCCCATGGCTGTCGTGATGGCCATGAACTCCTGAGCTACTTCCAACCCTGCACCAAGAGAAAGCAAATCAAAGTCCCACAATTTCTCTTATGGCAACAACATTTATTTACTGATTTATAAGGCTGCCCAGAGTCACACTGTTTGAGTTGGGTGGCCTTATAAATCTTAAAAATAAATAAATATATAAATGACCGAATGACTGAGACAGGTCTGTTAATATAATGGATCATCTGCTGGAATGCTTTTCCCAGTACTTTATTAAAATTAATCACAACAGCATCTCTCTCTTCCTCTCCCCCTTTCCTCTCTCTCTCTCTATATATATACAGACATACACACACACACACACACACACACACATATATTTCACCATGCAAATTCTGATTAAGCTACCCCACCTACAGAGTGAAGTGGTAGTAGTGCTATAAAAATGAGCCCTCTAGTGTCAGCTAGGATGCAACACTTAATAATACACTTGGCATCTAGAAAATTAAAAGATGCCCCAAATACACCTTGATTCCCTAAACCATTGCAAAAGCCTTAATCAATTTCAAGAGTCAACCCAGAGGGTTCAGAAAAAAACAATTCCATCCCCAAACCCCATCCTTCTCTTTAATTGATTAACTGTATGGGGGACAGCAAACATAGTGGAGAGAGAATAGTTAACTTTCTTTTTGGTCTTCCAAAATGTTGGATGGAAACAAACAATCTTGACTCCAGACAAATTAAAAAAAAATGTAAAGTGTTTTTGGGAAGGGAAGGGCTGGCAAGCTGAGAAGTTTTCTCTGCCTCAGATATTGACCTAAGACAGAGAAGGATTTGGACAGGTGATTAAAAAACTATGTCTCTTTTGAGATGAAGTTATAACCTCAGAATTGTGTTCTGATCTAGATTTGGCAAAATATGTAAATTATCTTTAGAATGCTTTATTCTAAATGTTCTTTCTCTTATATAGAATTAAGTTATAGTATGTGTTCAATCACCTCTAATGTCATGATTTTCCTATTGGTGTTATTTTAGATATGCCTACTACATTCCTTATTGTGTAACTGAGGCATATTTTAGAAAGTGTAGAATATTAAATCAAGAATATCTGAGGCCTAGAAATGTTCAGCATCAGTAAGTGGCATGTTTTAGAACTTTTAATATACAAGCAAAATTCTCGACTGATTTTAGAAAAGCTATGGAGATGGCAAACTGGGAAAACTGTATACCACTTAGAATTCTTCAGCAATGATTTGTTATCCTCTGCATCCTGATTCACATCAGTCCTGCCCTTTCTTTCAATCTCCTTCTTTTCTTATTGTATTTTACCTAGTCAATTATTTCCTCAGGGACATCATCTCTTTCTTCCACTCTCCCTATTTACTGTCATGCCATTCTGAATGGGATTAAAAAAAGATAATAACTAGACCTTTTCTCTGCCATTCCTGTCCCTACTTATAACGTTCAGTGTGTTTTTTTATTTACTGGACAAAAAGTTTAGATTATTGGGAAAATTAGTATAATATATAATGCCACTATCTATATGATTGCTAAGAGTCAAGACCAATTTGATGGCACAGAGTCCATCAATCAAACCCCTTATCTCAAAAGTAAACAAATATAATAAAAGTATTATTTTATTGAGTGCATTATATTCTCTCTCTCTCTCCCTCTCTCAAATGTTACTTGCCAGATAATTTAAGATGAAATAAACATTTTTCCATATAATAACTTAATGTTTAATAAACTTTTCAAATTATCTTTACTAAATCTGAAACCTAAGTGTCATATGGTCTTGCTGTTTACTGGCGTTTAGATCATGATCTAAATGGTAGCTGAGCCGTATTATAAGCATCCTGAATGGTTCACAACTGCAAAATTTAAGTTAAGAAAATAAATTGCTTCCTAACAGCTAACCAAAGAAGTGCAGACAATAACAGTTGGTAAAGTATTGTAAGGTAGGAAGCAATCGCTAACACTGACAAAACGAAAGGATGCATTCTTAACAAAAGGATACATTCTGTGACACTAGAGCTAGAGGACCTAGAGACAGCATGGTGCTGACAAGAATAAGCATGCCTAGCAGTTGGCTAGTAACACTCATATGATGTTATTTTCAGTTCTCCTTAACCCCATTGGTACAATTTGTCTCTCACTGGTATGGGCATAGGATATCAGAAGATATCCTATAGTTAGATACTTGCAATCAGTCTCACTTACCTACTGCCACAATGGATAAAACTGAGAAAAATATCAATATTAATTTTAACTGAGAAAATAAATGTTGAAGAAAACAGAGTAGATTTGCTTGAAGCAAGACTTTTTTGGGGGGTGGGTCTTCATGTCAGTGTTGACTCCTGGTGACTGCCTGGACTAGTCCCCATAAGTTTTTTTGGTAAGATTTTTACATGTAATTTACCATTGCTTTCTTCTGAGGGCTGAGACAGAGTGACTGGTCCAAAGTCACTCAGCTGGCTTTGTGCCTAAGGCAGGACTAGAATTCACAGTCTCCTAATTTCTAGCCTGGTGCCTTAACCAGTAAACCAAACTGGCTCTCAGTGAAGCAGGACTACTGTATTAATTATGACTAATTCATAATTCCTATTCTAATAAGGAGAAATGACCTGTTGTGACAAACACATGATTGTAAACAAGAAATGCACTACAATTTTGAAGTCCTACTTAATGTCACTGACAGTATAAGAAGTGAAGCATGAGATATAATCAATATTTACTAAGAATTTTGGTAAAGGCAAACTCAAAAACTCTTCTTTATATAATTTAAAATTACTGAATAGCAGCAATCCCAGGACCAATATTCCCAGATGATGATCTCCTTTGCTATCAACTTTACACAGATATCTGTATGGAATACGACATAACAAAGATACAGTATACTGTACAAACATTTGAATTCTAGGTATGACGTCAGTTTTGCAGTTTATTCATTTAAGCTACTCCAAACATTACATTATCTTTTTTTTTTTTTGGCTTTGAGCAAGTGAGAAAGTAAATACACCTCTTACAAATGTTTTTGAAAAGTTGTAATCTGGACACTGTTTTTATATGAAATCTGCAATACGATCTTTGTCAATACAATAAGGCTGTATAGTAATCATAGCTACAGTCTAGAAAGAATTGCCAGTCACCTTACTTATCACCACATTAACAATAAAGCTTTCATTGCTTTACGTATTGCATGTTTTTTTTTTTATGAAAAAGACTCCAAGAAAAAAATAGTAAAAATAGAAAACTATTTGCAAAAAAAAAAAAAGACCTATGAAAGAATGTACATGCAACTCAGAAGTCACTTTAAGACTCAAATATTTTTCTTCATTTGTACCCATTTATAAATATCTCGGAGGATATAAATTATTAAGACAGTATAAGCAATATAATTAACTACAACAGATCAAAACTTAAAAAGACATTTTAATCTGACAAAAAGTAAAAACCCTCATAAGATTCAATCCATACGTATTCTTATCTGCCCCACCTCCCACCCCAAATGTGCAACTTAAACCATCCTGTTTTGGGGCAGGCTTGTCAGTATCTTGAATGGATACTCAGGTACAGAGGGTAAAAAAAGTAACACGAACGAATATTTTGTTAATTCTCATATTAATTTCTGAACACAGAGTACTATAACAAGCATTCCAAATTAGGTAGAACTAAGAATACAGCCTCTTGAGCGCTTTAATATTAACCTCCTTTCTTACTCGGCAGTTTTGTCTAACAAATTGTTTAACATTTCACTTCATTTCTTTGTCTTGTGTTTGAGCCAGATACACATTCTATGACATTTCACTTATGCTATCATAGCCTTGTTTCCTGTAAAAGCTTGCACCATCTTGGAGACTGTAGGATATTATAGGGGGCTGCAAGAAGAGGTAAAATCAGATAAAATCTTTATATCTTTATGCTTCAACAGAGAGCTTTTGATGAATTTTGATTTCTTAGTCCTTGATTAGAATCCTATATTACCTATTTATTGAACACACACATTAGCAGAGATTAATTTTAGATGCAGTGCTTTAAAACAATGCCTATTATTTATTCATATACTTATCTGACAATGAAAATAAGGCATAGCTGGTCCTAGGAATCACCGCTTCTGATTTATTCTCCACTTCATATTTGATATGCAGATTCTGTGATTGTGTTGGTTATTATGTTTTAGGTGATGTGCATTTTTACTCCACAGACTGTTGTATTTTAGACTTATACTCACACAGTTTATTAATATACATTATCATAGTAGCTTATGTTACATATTTATCTCTGCTATGTTGATATTTTACCTCGTCTATTTGATTTGACATTTGGTTGTATATTTTGTAAATTTTGCTGGTTATTGACTGAATAAATGCTACTGCTACTTATCTGACATACACAGTGTCTACAGCTTAACTCACAATGCAACAAGGTTGAGATTTAATTGTATTTCTACAAAAATCAAGATAGATAATAATTTAAATAAAACCCATATAAAATAAATAATAATTTTAAAAAATACTGTAGCATTACAAAACCAGTTAAAAATTCTAGTAAATTTTATTGTTTAGATTTACAGGTAGTCCTTGCTTACCAATGGTAATTGGGACCAGGAAGTCCGTTGTTAAGCAATATGCTCATAAGGCATGATATCACGTGACTACACTGACTTACAACAGCAGTTCCGGCAGTCCCAGTTGCCATCGTTAGGCGAATCCTGTGTGATTGCAATGTCACATGGTCATGTGACTGCTGTTTGTGACCTCCTGCTGGTTTCCCATTGACTTTGCTTGTCCGAAGCTGGCAGTGAAGGTCACAAATGGCGAACATGTGACTATAGGATGCTGTGACATCATCATTGCGAGCCAGTTGCCAGGTGCCTGAATCACAATCACATGACTGTAGGGATGCTGCAGTGGCTGCAACTATGAGGACCCATCCTAAGTACCCCTCGTTCAGTGCCACTGTAAGTTCAAACAGTCGGTGAATGAATGGATGTTAAACGAGCACTACCTATATATCCCACCTTTCAAACTGAAAGAAGACTTTCAAGGCACTAGCAGCAAAAAAACCAAAAAAGCTCAATCATTCTTCTTAAACGCAATTCAAAACATAACTAAAAGGACATAAATAAAATAATAATGAAAACATTTCAGTTAAAGAGGTGTGTCCCCAGAACCATTCTGAGACTGGAGAGGGGTGGACCAAAAACAGTCCCAAATATGATATTCTACAATTTAGGAGTGATACAGCACAGGCTTTCTATAAACCATACATGAGAAAAAGATACTATCTTCAGAAGCAGTTCTCCTCTAGAAAGATTCATAACAAGAGACATAAGCCTTCTTGTAGCAACATTTTAACCCTATAGTTTTAAAAGATAAAAGTACAGCTTAATTTGTGCCCTGAAAAACAAAAACAAAAACAAAAACAAAAAACTTGCAACCAGCACATATCTCTCTAAATAGTTATAATATTGCTCTAATACGGAATAGCTTAGTAACAGAGCAATTCCTTTTGCAGAAATGAGTGCACTGAAGAAATCTAGTTGTGATGTAACAAGGCATGGGTAACTGTGGCCAGCACAGACCAGATGAAAAATGACTCCAACTGACACTTAAACATAATTTGTCACTGTTGGCATCTGGAAATTCAGACACAGGTCAGGATCAAGGAGAATTCCCAGAACAGAGATATGTTAGTTCAGGGAAATATAATTCCTTCCAGGAAAAACAAAAAAACAAAAAACACTTTATACTAACAGTACTTCTATCTTGCTTGGATTTAATTTCAGTTTATTCACTCTCAAGCAGTGAACCTAGGGATTGTTTAAGGATATCAAATGCTTCTTTGGAGTTAGACACCAGGGAACAGTAGAAATACGTCACAAGTTCAACACAAAGAACAAGGAATGGAACAAAAGTATCTACTCTATTGCCCACATTTATGTAACAGTTCCCACAATGCTTAAAAAGCAGTTCTATTGCACTTATCTTACTTTTCCATTTGCCTAAGTAGAAAAGCAAATACAGACTTAATTTCACTTTCCTCGTTCAAGCTTCCACCATAAGAAACATAGCAGACCTTTTGAAATTCAACCAATCTTCCATATTATGAAAATCTGGAAGAATACCTCAAGTACTATTTATGTTAAGAATAATTTTGAGAAATACAAAACAAACAAACAAAATATGGACAACACAAGAGTTAGGTACCACTGAAACAGCCTTTCTTATTTAGCAAAAGAAGCAAATGTAATCTACTCTAAACAATTATTATTGGTTATAAGACGTATAGTAAAAGATATCACAGCTCCATAATGACAACTTTTACTTTTTTAGCATCTTTTACATTAATTATAAACACAAAACAAATTTTTTGAATGTGTCAAAATCTATTAAAATTTGAGACATTAAATTTGCTTTTAAAAATATGAAGTTTTTCATCCTTCCTACCCCATGGTATACACATTGCTACTACTACAGAAATAATTCTATAGAAAGTATACTCTTATTATCAAGCACAGTATCCCCCTGTGAAAAACATATAGAGCCCTGAAAGCCTCATGTTGCATTTTATTTATGCTCTGGATGCCTCAGAAATATTCAGCATCTTTAATGCAACCAAAAAGTTGCTGCTAGGAAGAAATAAAATGTGAGTATATGCAATGACATTGCAACCTCATAGTCACACAACATGTTGATAAAATGAACTCAAGTTATTTATCAGGCTAACATGATATTATTTAAGCAACAGCATTAAATATTCATGATTATGGGTGTAAATGAACAAATAAAACCTCAACCCACCATATCTTTTTCTCCAGTTTGCAAGCCACTTGTGAAAAATATGGTGTAGATGGTAGAATGATACTATACCTGATTAGCTCTGGAGGTGGTCATGGGATCAGATGGAGAGGACTTGGTGGTAGTTGGGGATGATGGCAATGTCTGGGAACAAAGCAGTTCAGGAGCAAATCAACCTCAACAAGCCTTAGACCAAACAGTCAAAAAAAAATAAACAAATGTAATGTAATATAAAATTAAATAGAAAAAGCCTGAAAAACTAAACTTATCTTCCTCATTGAAACTTAATGGAATTTAATGCCAATCAAGCAATAAGTAATGCATGTAAGTATGCATGCATACGCATGTAAAACAAATTAATGGCTTAAAATTAAGATGGTAAACTCACAAAATAAAATAATAATAATAAAAAAAACACTGCTACTATGAATATTTTTCCAATAATTGTTTCTTATGAACAGTAAAGAGTAGTAAATACAAATTCCAACAAGTTCAATGAGCAGATGTACCACCAATTCTGTTACCACGTCCTTGGAAAAGTAAAATTTGCATTCTGATATACTATATTTTCACTTCCTCACTACATTTTTTTTGTCTTATACAATTAAAATATAAATTTAGTTAATCTATATTATAAAATTAATACATTTGCAAAATATCAATTATTTTTTTAAAAAAATGATAGGGGTTTATAGAATATGTATACATATATGCAATTGAAATCACAATAAAACTTCAGTAACACTAGAATTGGTTTTTAAAATGAAAAATTATAATTTGTCAATATTAATCTTAAACTACACAATTTGGTAATTTTAAATCACATTATAATGAACAAGAATTGATTTACATGGCACTTTCTAATATGGGGTAATCTCAATTACCAGTTTAACATAATTCTAATGAGACAGCCATAAATCAACTTTAAAGATAAAGTTTTTAATGTAAAATAATTCTTGGATATTTTGAGTTTCAGCGTATCAGAAATCATAGTAATAATAGCAACATAGATTTTACAGTAAATAATACAGTAAATAATATTTATATTTTAACAACGCACCCAAACTGCAGATATTGCAGTTCCTCTGGCTATTGTTATATAAAAGTATTTCTTGGTTTATGCAAATATGGTTCTGTAACATACAGAGGAATTTGACCCATATCACTTTAAAAATTTCAGTTTTTTACAATAAAATAAAAATCTACCAATTTCCTTAGAGGTAAAGATCACAACTGAAATCAATCAAAAGATAGCACTGTAACATTTTTACTTGTTAAAATAAGTACAGAGACTGAGGAAACCCTGACAGGAAACCTACCACTATGGACTGGAGTAACAGTTGGAGAGAACTCTTCCTCTTTAAAAGGAAGTCATCTTGTATATAGAAGTGCTAAATAGATATTGTATGTTCTTTTGAAAACTTCTAGGGAGTATGTTCCAAAAGACTCTAAATAGTTTATTTCATTTACTAGTTCAAGTACGAAACACACTGATAATATTCAGCATTATAATTTTACAAAGTTTAATAACTATTCCTGTCTGCATGCTGAAGAAAATAACTAAATTTTGATGAATTATCAGCATTGTGAATTAACTATGAACAGAAATGAACAAGATATCTAAAGCATATAATAGGCTAAACTTTATTAAAGACTTATAAGACCTCATAAAATTTCCATAACAATCATTATTCCATAAAATATTTGAAAATAACACAATTTTTGTAGTAAAATAACAAAGATTGTTCTAACGGATATGCATTCTAGTATTCCTCTCTAGTATCCTTTCTGCATAGATGCTATAAGAAGTTATAATCAGGAGAGACAGGTAAAAAGTGAGGGTTCAAAAACTTGATGGAAATATATTTTTCCACATAGACAATGAAAATGGCACATAATGAGTTGAGAAGGTAAGGCTTTAGAATTTGTGACAGTAGAAGCACAGGGATGAAAATAAAGTCTGTGTGGGTGTGTATATATGTTCAGGTACTGGAGGAAAGAAATATTAATGCTACTGAGAAAAATGAAGAGTACTTCCATGTAGTGCCACTATTTTCATCCCGCCCAAATTTGGTAGCTGCATGTACACCATGCCACAATTATACTCTCTGTTAACTGCTGAGGATTTTCATGAACTGACCAGCATTTCCTGCAGATGGTCAATGGGACAGTGCAAAAATCAGTGGTCCAGCCAATGGTCCATTTCCTTCTTTTGCTTTCTCTCATATCATTTGTTGGAAGGGCAGCAAAATTTGATGGGGAAAAGGACCAAGAGACGGGGGGGGGGGGGGTGTCTGATCAAAAAGAAGAGGTTTTAAGACTTCTTACAGAATAGAGGTACCGGAAGGAAAGGGGGAGATAATAAAATTTGTAAGAAGTACAGTTATGGGCCAGATTACTAATTCACCAAAAAAGCAATAACATTGTATTGAAACTAAATTTCACATATTGATATTAACTAGTTCTTTCAATATACTCCTAGATTCATTCATTAGTGTTCTGTGACACTTTTCCACTGTACAAGTACTTTTTTTTTCTTTTAAAATGATATTTCCTCACAATAACTTTGAAAATGAGATCCAGTATATTAAGGGTGGTCCACCAGAACTTGTTTAGCTACAGCATCTATCATACCTAATTATTGGCTATGCTCAGTGAGGCTGATGGAGAAAAAAACATCTGGAACGTCATAGGTTTCTTACATCCCACAATTAACAGTACAGCATGTCTTTAATAGGAACACCATATATACTATAGTACCCAAATTGCACCTGTTTTTCATAAAATGATATTCTTATTAATGCAAACTTAATTCACATGTTGATACATGTTTGAATTGATAAGCTATTTTCCTTTATTTTATTAGCATGTTTTCACTTAACAATGTAACACAATAGGGAAATCAAGGAGATAAGGAAAGAGAAGCACTGAACTAGAAGAATATTGAAGAATATTTTCTTTAGCAATTTCAGCTTTAAAATAAGATTAGGGTTTGATGGCCATAGCTTTTTCTGAAACAATACTGTTTACAATATACCCTACATTTATGTATTTGATTCCACTATAACAGTCTTGTCAATTGACATTTCTTAGTTTGGATGTAGTCACACATTTACACCCCCTTATTTCTAATTCTCTTACTAGATGAATGCAAGGAAACTATACTGTCTAAAATTTACAAATTACAGTAACTTCACAGAAATAGATTTAAGGCAAGAGAATCCAGACACCCCTTCTTCCGGAAACAGCAATAAAGCAAAGTGGTTGCACATGCACACTCATGCAGAAACAGCCAGGCACAGCTTTCAAAGCAGTTACATGAGCCCTGCAAAAGGACATGGCTGCTTTAATGATCTGAAGGGAGGTGCTTCAATCATACTAATATGCTTTGCAAAGAACTTCTTTTGAATGTTCTACACAACTCTAAAGTATAATATCTTGCCTAATATTAATGAGTACTGTCCTCGGGCATATTATTGACTCATAAATATGTTGACATTACGATATCAGAATAACTGAATATAAAATGATTTCATAGATGGATACAGTTTTATTAAAAGAGCGGAATCTCAAAATATAGATGCTGCTTGCTGAAAAGCAGCATGTCATAAAATAAATAAATGTCGGTTTATCTCCAGTTGATGAAAGAGGAAGCAGCAAAAATAAATACTAAACATTTGGAATCCTGTAAGATAAATATGATAATAATTCTTCACACCAAACTGCTAATATATCTTTCACTGAACAACAAGGAAGAGTGTTCAAAATATCTACGTAAATGTAATTAGAAAAATGGCAAAACATGGCCTCCATTTTTCACTATTAAAACATATGGATTATGCTTTGTTATCAGAACAAATAAAAACATTCTCATGAGTTACAATGAAATTAGAATATAAATATACATTATTCCTGGATGAAATAATCTTAACATTAGGGTAACAACCTGACTAAAGAACTTTTGCTTAGTCTTAAATATTTTACTTTATTGATTACCATGAAATTTACAGCCATAACATTTCTGAAGGAAGAAACATTTTATTTTTATATGTTACAGTCATATATCAAAGTAGATAATTTAGATTAGGGACCCCTCCTTTATATAAGAGAGAGAAAAAAAACCCCAAGATTTTAAAATAGTGGTAGCCACCTGCTGTTTCATATAGTCTTATATTTCATTAAAAAACTGATTAACTGGGAAAACTTTTAGTTGATTAATAATAATACATTATCTAATTGTTTAAATATCTCAATTCTATTTAAAATGAAACACAAGCTACTATAGTAGCAGAAAAAATGCACTGTTGACATTTAGCTTAGTTACCTTAGTTCTACAAAAACATAAATGATATGATCAGAGCATTGCTTACATTAGCAAAAGATATTTCTGTTCAAAGGACTTGTTATCTGCTCTCTTTCCAGCTATAACCCTAGATGAAATCCTATGCCATTTTTGAAGCAGTGGCTGTACAGATGGACCAATAAATAGCAGCAGGATTAAGATCAAAGGAAATGTCCACTGCAATAAGAATGCCACTGATAATCACATATCATAAAAAATATTAAGGTATAAAAAGCAGCTTACCTGAAAGTGTTGTTCTTCAAGAGTGGTCCATTAATAAATCATATTTATGGGTTACTGCCTCTACCTAAATACAGGAATTTTCTAAAAAGTAAAAAAAACTGTTAAGGGTGAAAAAAAGACTTTCTTCCTTGCCAATAGGTTGTGTTACTTATCAGAATATCCAACTGAAGTAACACTACTTAAGAAAGAACAAGAAGGGGAGGAAGAAGAGTGACTAGATTTTTCTCAAAGAAACAATTTTGTTTTCTTTGAACAAAGTCATAATTGTAGATGACCAGGAAATTCCCAATGAAGAATGAGGAAAGCACAATGTTAGGCATCAAGAGCCATTTGGGTGGGCAAGATAATGACAACAAGGGATGAACATTTTCTAAAATGGAATCCTATCTGTAGAATGTCTTTTTTATGTATATGTCCCTCAAACTTATTCTTGCACATTTTTGGAACATTGCAAAACTAGTTTTATTTGTTCAGACTCCAGTGTGCTCTATTTCTACCGCTTTTTAGATTAAGAGTTTTAGCCACACTGCTGATCTGGGACTGCTGTTTTTAGTTGTGTAGTTATTCCATAAGATAACTCTTCGGTTAGTGATTCACTGACAATAAAAAATTAAAATTAATTTATAAGGTCCTAACTTGTATAATATACAATAAAGTTAATTCCAATAAGATGAAAAGAATATATGCACTTTTTTCAGTACTTTCAAGATGAACTTCAGCTAAGATTGTTCTGGATTCCTTCCTGGAACTAAGTTCTAGAGCAGGGACTGGAACACTATGTATATGTGTGTGTGTGCATGTTAATAAGTGTGTGTATGTACACACTGTGTGTGTGTGCACTTAGGTATACACACACACAGATAGGTCTATCTATCTACACTGATAGGACAGGGAAGGCTGAAGAACTGGACTACAGATAGTCCCCTACTTGCAAACTTTCACATTGCAAACTTTCATTGATATGAACAGGATGGACCCGGAAGCCAGAACCAGAGTCAGAACTGGAAGTCGGGCCAGACGTTGGGCTGGAAGTTGGGAGAAAGTGGGAAAGGGTAAGTCTGCAGTGCACCGCAAACTCTTTCCCACCTTTTCCAGCATTCCATTTGCATTGGAGGTTTGCACTGGAGTTGGAGTTCCCAGAAAGGGTTAGTTTACAGGGCATGCTCTGTTGCTGGGTGAGGCAGGAGAGGGAGCAGTGGGAGAGGACAGGGGAGAGGGGGCGGAGGTCTCCTGCCTTGCCTGGCAATGAAGCATGCTGTTCCCTACCGGTTTACCTTCGTTCCCCTCTCCTCCGCTACCACCCCTTCTCCTGCCTCACCTGGTGACGCATTGGTAGCAGAAGATAAAGCTCCTCTGTCCACACAGCTGCCCTGCCTCCTGCCTCTACCTCTTTGCTTTTTTTTTGCTTGTTGGACTTATGAACAAAATGGACTTATGAACAGCCTCTTGGAATGTAACCCGTTCGTAAGTAGGGGACTATCTGTACCAGAAAGTTACCTAACCTAACTAGATTAAGGGACATTTACTGCTGCTCAAATTAGGCTTTACCATTCTTTCCTTTAGTTATGCTTCAGAAGGGGTCACCAGATTGGCAGATTTGATTAGACATAGTTTTATAGCAATAGTTTCCACCTGCAAGTTTCAATCTCAGAACCTCAGCTGAATAATATGACATTTAAAACTGACAATTTTTGTTCCATTTTTAAATAAATAAATGTGAACAGAGTAGGGGGCGGGAATTTAATTCTGATACTTGGCTAATTAAGTAGTAAGTGATTGCTTAGGAAAAAAACCACAGTTTTCCTGTTTAAACAGAAATCACATCAGATGAAACCTCCCCTTTTGACAAAGTAAATAGTTATCTAGATCAAAGCAATTGCTACAGAGGAATTCAGCTCTCTGTACATATGGTGACTATTTATATGTTGTTTAGCTATCATCCAGAGAACTTGGCTCAAACTTTACTCTTTTTTTCTGAAGAATGAAATTTCAATAGGAAAATAAAGGTAGCAGGGCTCATTTTCCATAGTCATGCTAGTTAGCCCACTTTCAAAAGTATAACAATTCATTATATGATTCCTGTTGGGATTTGTAAATTAAGCTGGAATTGCTGTTTTATCTCTACAAGTACTTTTTAGAACTGGAGTATAGCAGGCAAAAAAATCTAGCATTTTAAAACTTAAACTTGCCACCATATTATAGATTTTGGTTAGTAAAAGCCAAGCTCGAGACCTTAAATATTAGACCACAACTCTCATCACCTTCATCCAAGAAAGCCAGTAGTTGTGGATTACAGGAGTTGTAGTCCAATACATAGGGGGCCAATGTTTGGGAATTGATTTATATGACTTAATAACCTTTGGAACAAAAGCTTGTGAAAAGGAACTGGAATTCTAGCCATTAAATTGCTAGAATAAATAGAATTAGAGTAGAACAGCCCTTCCGCAAATACTCTAGATTTTTTTTAAATTAAATGTTTTAACAACCATGTAATGATTTATTGTGGGAATCAGGAAGACATCTGCTTGCATTTTTCCTACATTCTGCATCATAATTTATCTTGTTTTAAACCTCTTTAAAAGAATCCCATATTCTGCAACTGCTAATTTTTTAATCAGTTCCTGTCCTGAAATACACTTACCAAAACCTCCTATTTGCTTATATAAGCAAGCAAATGCATACATATATCCACGCATACACACAGTGCCTTTCAGATACTTCAAAACAGTTTTTTAAAAATAGTCACACATGCATGGCTCGATATCCTACTGTTTAGAGACTTGAACCTCTCCTCTTCCCTTCCCCCCAACACTCAGAAGCTAGCTAATATAAGAATCCTTATTTTTTATTTATACAGATGGTCAGCAACTATAGGAATCCAGGCCCACTCACGCTAGCCCAGGGTTAAAATCTAGACCTCCTTCATCAGCCATTTTGCACAGTCTTGTCAGCTTCAGTCCTCAAAACTCTTATATAGTTATTTAGTAAAGTGACATTTTGAAAATATTCTCCCTCAGACAGAAACACAAAAATAAGAGGATGCATATTGCTTTTCTCGAAATTCCTTATTGATGCTATTCTTTACTCATTACAAATAATTTTAATCTGCTCATGTGGTACAATAGATATTTTTGTGTTTCATAAATTCCTTCTGAATAATGACTGACCAGGCAAATTTTGCCCAGGGCTAGGTAATTTCTTCCTTTTGAAATGCATAGATCCATTCCATCTAGAAATGATCTATTGTTAGTCAAGAGCTCGTTAGGAAACTAGCATATTTTATTAATCAATAGTAGCATTACTTAACATCTTTAAGGTAGATAATGGAATATCTCATGAGGACCGATTGAGACTTCTGGACTGAAACCAAAAGATTTATCAGAAGACAGTAAAATATAGAATGATGTATGTTAATAAAGCAAATCCCATAAGGAAACAAGGAAGAATGAGAATGGCAGTGAGTCAACTCAACATAGCCCTCTGCGTATATAAAAAAGTGATGACAGAGTGAGGATGATGGAATAGTATTAGGTAGTAAACAGGACAAGCAAGAATAAGGAACAAGCAAGAGGGACAAGAAGAAATATCTAGTTGACTTAGAGAAAATGAAGAAGCATAAATTTTAACTCAACTCATGAAAGTCACCTGTTCTCAGGATGGGGAAAGACATTCACTAGGCAAAAGTGCAAATTGTAAGTAGAATCAGTCATTTTTAGGCTACAGATTTTTCACAGGATAGGAACAAAAGACTTTGCAAAGATAGGTATCTCGTTGGAAATGTTGGAAGGAAGCCTAGAGCAGTATGGGCCCTAGCAAGTTTGTTCTCCAAAATGTACATTTAATCCAATGAGTCATTGTCCAGTTCAGTCTTCAATCATTGAATTTTGGTGTACTGAACATAAAGGCACTTGGCTCAAGATTTATATTATCAGTTAATAAGTATGTGTTGCCTTGAGTTCTGTTGCCAGAAAGAAAAGTAGAGCAGTGGCACAACACAAATACAAAGTAGAGAGTGAGGGAAACCAGGGTAAAAGAATTAGGATCTTCAAAAGACTCCTTTTCAGAGATCCTGCAAATCTAGTGGTACTCCTGCTTAGAGACTGCATTATAATTCAGGTGCCCTGTAACAGAAAAAGTAAAAATTTTGTAGTGTGATTGCTAAGGGAGGAAAATGAAATATTCCTCCTTCTGTAATTTCAAAATGACTGAGAAGAATGACTGTTAAAGCAATTTCTTACCATTGCCTAACTTTCTTGACTTTTCCTAATTTACTATTGAACCAGTTGTCTTCTTTTTTTTAATCATTTTAACATAATAAGGATGGGAAAAAAGAACAAAAAATACTAAAATAAAAAGGAAACAACAACATTACACTATATTGCATATAAATAAAGTTTTTTGGGGGACAGTTTTTTAAATAAATCATTAAATCTTGACCACGTACAGTATCTGCACATATGTGCAAAGCCAGATGATCACAGAGCTCTCTTACTGAAAAAAAATCAGTGCATCACTGGGCTTTACAGAAAATTAGAATAGCAGGAATAACAGCAATAGAATTAAGTCAAGGGCAAACAAGTGGCAAAGGAGCAGTGGAGTTAATAGGTACTTGAGGTAGACCAATCAACAGCTCTGTTAGGAGGCTGCTTATGCCCTGAGTTTGCCCATCCTGAGAAAGGATATAAAAAATTCTGTCAGATAAATTATTGAGCAAATGTATTGCTATGGCATATTTAGAAGGTTCTACCAACAAGGTAATTCAGCTCTAAATTCAGTAAAATATTATAATGATGAAACAAAATAACTATTTAATTAAAATGCATATTAAATAACATGATTTATTAAATATGCATGACATTTCATATTTATTCTTTCTCCCCCTTCCCCCTTGCAATATTTTATTGCAGATTCTACTTATTAATGCTAGAATTAACAAGGAATGCTTTTTGATCTGACAAATGGTAGCTTTTCACTTTGCAAGTTATGCTGACCAAAATGACAAAAAAGCTATTGGATAATAAAGAGACTCCTTTGTGAGTCCTTATTAATACTGCTTTATACAAATCATCAAAGGTAAAAAGCTATCATCTCTATGTGGAACTGAACATGATAGCATGCATATACATTCATACATAAAAATCATGTTTAATGATAGGTGCTTATTGGTTTTTATAAATACTGTGTACTTTAGGTGAAAATCTGTAAGATGTCAATGAAGCCTGGTTGTAGACTGCTCTGCATCCTAAAGGAAGCTAAGAACAATTTAACAAATTACTTTATATAAAGGAAAAAAAAAACTTTTAAAAAGTAGCATTTTGCATTACAAAAATGCATGCATTGCTAGACCCTTTTAGCAATGAGATTAAGAAGTGACTATAAAATTAATCCACTTTTAAAGATATCTATTTTTGGCAGTGATGTATTCATACGAACAGTACAGCTTCTTAGTGACTATTAGGTACGTTTAGCAAAGCTATGGTAAAAAAAATAGTTTTCTGTACTACTTTATTTTTAAATTTCACAGCTAATCAGACTCTGCTATACACATTTGCTAATATGCTCTTTTTATTCTCCATATTTTAGTTTTTGATCCATACTGAAAGAAAAAAAAAGTCTCCATGTGTTAATAAAATGGTTTTCCCCTTTTAACAGTAGAATGTTCATACAAAATAGTTTTTGAATTATCAACCCTACAGTACCTAATAGATGTTTTTGTAAGACTTCCACAAATTAAAGTTCTCTGAACATTTAAGAAACAGTTTTCTCATATAATTGTTATAAAATATTTTAATTACTAGAAAATGCAGGATATTTATTATGATAAAGATATCTATTTATCTGAGATAAACAGCCAATTTATAGTAGCCTGCCTGCCTGCCTGCCTGCCTGCCTGCCTGCCTGCCTGCCTGCCTTCCTTCCTATTGTTAAACTTTCTTTTTTTGGGGGGGGAATAATTCATCGAATGTCTGAATCAAATGAACAATGCTATCTAATATATTTAATAATATTTAATCAAAATTATTTAAAAGTGTAAAGAATGATGGAACTCTAACTCACCTTCCACTACACAGTTCTACAGAATTTGAAACAAGCAAAAGGTGAAATTCTTAATAATGTAATGCCAATTTTTCTTATGTAACAGCATTTGTAATCCCACAATATAAACTACTACTATGCATCCCTCCTATTTTTCATCAAGGAAGTATGATTTAACTATTTAGACATATTTTTTCTCTCTGTTCTTAATAAAAAGCAAAATACAAATATATACTATTTTCCTGAAATGTTTGAGAATATTACGACTTTATAGATAATTAGTATAAAAGTCTGCCACACTGAGCTCAACTCTTGGATAATGGATTACATTCTGGCAATAAGGATATTTCTTTGGAAGCCAACAAATAAGACATGGAATGAACCATCTTCCTATACTAATATTTCCTAGTAAATAGCATTAGGAGAGCTACTTTCTCTGATACTAGACATAGCATACAGCTTCTATGATTGGGAGCCATTTAACACCTATCTTCCATGAATTTGTCAAACTTTTTTTAAAAAAATGTGTAGACTGATAATCATTATCATGGCTTGTAGTATCAAGTCCCACCTTTTAACTATGGGTTACATTAAGATTTATGTATTTATGATAACTATGCTTTCCCATAACTAGAATTATCATTCTGAGCATCATTTGTAGCTTCATAAGATGACATCAGATTCTATTTAAGAAAAAGGACTCTTTATTCAGCTTTCTCCACACCATGCATATATACTATCTCCCCAAGAACTCAACTCTTTCTAATCTAAAATCCATTTAAATTGCAACAGATATAATTTTATGGAACATGTAGGACAAGCTTATTTTTAAAATCATGTCATCATTCAGTTCTGTTTCCTGACAAGTGAAAGTTAAATACATAAAAGTGGCTGAAATTGCCAAGGTTGAGAGGGAGAAAAAATTCAGTTTGATACAGCTTCCTCCTGCAATAATCCCCAACAAAATTTTTATAACAGTATATAATTAGGGATAGTCAAATATAATAATAATTTTTGGAAAACTGAGTTCATCTATTTTAAATGTAATGGTTTACAGGTAGTCCTTGCTTACCGACCACAATTGGGAATTTAGATTACTAAGTGATGCAGTTGTTAAATGAATTATCATGTGACTGCTTTGCTTAGTGACCACAATCCCAGCACTTCCAGCTGCCACCGTTAAGTGAGAATCGCAGGTTAAGTGGGTGGAGTCCCAGGTAAGGAGTGTGGGGATGCCTCAGGGAGTTGGGGGAGGCCTCCATCCACTTAACAACCTGCCATTCTTGATGGCTGCAATCCAACCACAGACACCCCTGGAAGCCTCAGCCATTCCAGCAGAGCTTAGGACTGCAGGGGGACTGCAATTGCCCCCACCTGACTACCTCCCTCTATCTATGCCCTTTTGGCCACACTGTACAGCAGCACTCATCAGCGGCAGTGCTGGGGCTGAAGTAGAGGCCAAAGGCCTTCAGCAGTCTCAGCCAGCTGCCATTGTCCCAGGGCCTTGACTTCAGCACCAGTGCCACCACTGCCACTGAGAAATGGCATCTCAAGCCCCACACCACTGGCCTTTGCTGCCTCGGGCCATTCCCCAAGCCACACCACTCGTTCCTTCCCTAACACTGGTGTCCTGTTATCTCATTCCTTCCTGAAGCCATGCGCCTCATACCTTCTGAAAGCCACACCTCTCCTTCCTTCCCTAAAGCTGGTGTTCCATCATCCTGTTCCTTCCCGAAGCATCTCATAACTTCTGCAAGCTGGTGTCCCATTCTCACGATCCTTCAGAAATCTTCTGGTCTTTGCCAGGTTTCGCAAGAATGGAACACCGACTTTAGGGAAGAGACAAGAGGCATGGCTTGCAGAAGTTACGGGATATGTGGCTTCAGGAAGGAATGGGATGATGGGATGCCAGCTTTAGGGAAGGAATGAGAGGCGTGGCTAACAGAAGTTGTGGGACCTGTAGCTTTGGGAAGGAATGGGATGACAGGATGCTGGCTGTAGGGAAGGAATGAGAGGTCTGGCTTGCAGAAGGTATGGGACACGCGGCTTCAGGAAGCAATGGGACGGGACGCTAGCTTTAGGGAAAGGAGAGGCGAGGCTTGGGGAATGGTGAGAGGTGGCAAAGGCCAGCAGCGTGAGGCGTGAGGCATTTGTCAGTGGCAGTGCTGGGGCTGAAGTCAAGGCCCTGGAACAGTGGCAGCTGGCTGAGACCGCTGAAGGTCTCGGGCCTCTATTTTAGCCCCAGCCCTGGCACTGCCAATAAGTGCTACTGTGGAGGGCAACCAAAAGGGCATAGATGGGGGGGGGAAGATAGGCGGGTGGAGGAGTTGCAGCACCCCTGCAGTTGTAAGTGTGAGTGGGCTGCCAAGCACCCGGATTTTGATCATATGACCATGGGGGCACAGTAACGGCTGTATCTTTGAGCACAGGTCATAATTTTTTTTTTCAGTGCTGTCACAATTTTGAATGGTCACTGAATGAATGGTTGTTAAGCAAGGACTACCTGTATTAATGGGGGTAAAAACAGTAGACTCTCTATATATGTATAATAAAAGGCTCGAATTGTTGACTCTATTAATGCAGATTTTAAACATACTACTGTTTAAACTTATTTCAAACATTAAAAATGTTTAAAAATGTTAAATGTTAAAAAAATGAGAAAGGAATAGTTCTCATGAAAATTAATTGACAAAGTATACAAGATTTTTAACTGAATTAGAATGATCCTTTATCCTTAATTGTGCTTAAACAGAACATAAAAAACAATTTTATAGACAGCTATGTTATAAAGTGATTTTTTAAAAAATAAATTGCTATATCTGGAAAGTTTTGAAAGAGAGACAACGGTTTTTTCTACCTTTATATCCAGTTGTACTACGTAAATTACAAATAGGAAAATACAAACAGTAGCATACGTATTTAAAATGATTACATCTAATCAAAGTTTAAAACATACCAGAAGCAAAAATAGTGCATCAAAATGTTTTTTTAAACTTTAATCTTAGATTCAAATCTTTTTTTGTAATGTATAGTTCAGAAGATAAATTCAGATTTAGATTTGAGTTACTTAATCTGTAAATTTAATATTTTAAACAATTCTGCTCCCATTTGTCACCTAGGCTACTATAACCAGGAAAGTACACACCTGCACACATGTGCCTTTCTTTGGGGCTGTAAAAGATAATTGCTGGTAATGTCACAATATCAATGGAAGCCAATATATGGCCAGTAAACACAGGTTGCTAACTCTGGTTCTATATTAAAAGTACCTTGTCTTCCCTTTAAGTGCTTCATCCTCCTAAATCAGGGGGTGGGAAACTTGGCCTGGGGGTGCACTTTCTCCTTTAACCTCAAGGAATATGGATGACAATGATGTGATGTTACAATTCTGGGAAAAGCAAATATTTTGGATCCATTTATTTCCATTTTTGTGGTATTTGTGGGTTGGGTTTAAGGAGCAGAATTGCTGCTGAAATTTTCCAAAGATGTAAAGGTAGCTATTTTACTCTTTTAACCTTTCCAAAAATATGGGGGAAAAAATTGTGTGTACGTGGGAGTATAGCTTGGAAAGGGTTAATTTGGATGCTGGGAACTACAAATGGAAAACTACTCTGAGGATAACAAATAGGTTGCTGGCAAGGGAAGCAACAAATTCAGTTGAGAATTAGTGATTTTTCAGCTAAGATTTCAGACTTATTATAATGGGTAGTATCTTCTTTATATATAAATATATATATATAATGCTTAGTTTTCAGAAAACATACTATAATTTGGTTGCAATACTAGAATATAGTTGGGACATGTAAACACATACAAACTCACATGTATGTGTGTGTGCATATGTATGGGTATGTATTTTTGTGCATGGCTTTCTAGACTCAGACCACATATACACACACACATATGGGATATATATATATGGCTTAGCTGAAGTGTAGATTCCAAAACACAGTGGTAATTTGGAACAGATCTGTATATACTTGGGATGAAGCCAGTGAAGCTAAACTGTTCTGAATCTGAGCCTCCACAAACATTTCTCTAAAGTGCCAGTAAGCTACAAGTAGTGTTACTGCTGCAGAAGTCATGGAGATTGTTGTCACTAATATAACACATCACAGTGGGGAAGGGTGGGAAGATATTGGATTCAGTGATGAGAGGTCTGTCCTCATCCTTGTGATCATACCATCATTAGTTAACTCAGTAACAATTTAGGCAGTGGCCAGATCTTGGGAGATAAATGCTTTCTTTTATCATTTGTTCCACCAAATCTATGCTTGTCCTGAGATATATGGAAATGTTTTAAGAGCTGTATTAGCTAATCAACAGGGTTAACAAATACTTTACTTTTTGAGAAAAGTCCAGTGAATTGATCTCTCACACTTTTGCCTAAACACCTAACAATCAACTCCTTCACAGTCAAGAAAGGGTATAATTATTCCTTGCCACCTCCTTCCATTTAGCACAAAACTCAGCCTGTCTCAGATTTACTATTTATATTTTACTCCATACAGCCATTATCACTGCAAATTTCTTCACATTTCTGAAACAAAAAAAATTATATACACTTAGAAAAATAAATTGAAAACCCTTGCAATGATTTCTATGAAATTCGGTGGGCACCATCTAACAGTCAGGTTTTCCTGCAATTTCATTCCATTTGGGCAGAAAAGAATAAAAATTAGAGCTGTTATGTTTTTCCTAGGCTAAATCATGGGGATTCAATTCTGGCTTTCCAAATTTTATCAGATTACCTCCAGCACAAACAAAGTCTAAAATTACTTATCTGTGCTCTCTTTTTCAGTATAAATATAAATATAAATGTATTTATTATTCTTACATAATAGTAGTTCTGGAGGATTTCCAGTTGATGATGTCAAAGTCAGGAGATGAATGTCAAAATGTAAAGAATGAAATAGTAGTTTCAAAATCAGAAATGCTGAAAAGTTTCTGATACTTATGCAAAATATATTTACTTTGGACACTTTATTTGTAAACTGCTTAGGTTTCTTTGCAATACTTTTGATGCAACAGCAGCTTATTCTCCTCTCAATAAAAACTCACTTGTTTGATGCGGTCCGGATTGACGGTTGTCTGAGGCTGCAGAATACTAACTGGTTCTGTCTTGGCCACATTTTGAGGCATTTCTCGGATCTTTTCAGCAATGAAGCCATGCACAGCATTTAGTGCTTCCACTGTTCCCTGGATCAAACACACCCGCTCTGTCGTACCTTTAGAAACAAATAAAACACATTTTGTTGTCTTGTTTTTAAGATATTAGGTCTTTACAGCAACTAAGCAAACCATAGCCTATTAGGCTTTACTGATATGAACAGAATAGCCAATTCATGAAAAATAGAATCATACTGTAATGCATAATGACTAGGATGAAAGAACATCATGCACAAGGATGGAGAATGGGTAATTTTTTATTCTTTTTGATTTTTGGGGGAGGATGGGAGTGGATAATGTGGATCATATTTAGATACAATGAAGATAACTAGAATAACTACTTAAGGTTACACTGACTATTTCACTTTGTTCAGCAGTAGCGGCTTCTCTGCATATACAGCACATGCAGTGAAACCATTATTCATACAGCTGATCTGCCAGCTAAGACAGATTGGCCTGCCTTGAAGCACCTCTGTGAGGAACTTTGTTCTGCTGGGCAGTGAGATAGGCCTGCATGAAGTAAATCAATCTGCACAACCCTAAAAACTTTCCTTGCAATATACTTGCCTATGTGTTATAAGCTCTGGCTCTAAAGGAATATAGAGCACTATTTTAGGTTCAAAACAATTTAAGTTAGGCTAAGATATAGAAGCTTGTCCAAGAGCACAGTGAGGATCTGAACCACAATTTCTTATACTGAAACACAGTACTCTAAACTGTAAGTTCCAGTCTGGAATCTACAGTGTTATGCAAATTTATTATTTATTACAATACACAAATTATTTATTATATGCTATTTATTATATACACAATCTAATCCACAGGATTCTATAACCCCATTATTTCCTGGTACAACAATTAGCTTTCCATTTTGTTTTGCGTTACTGCCTTTAAGCTTTTTAAGAACACAAAGGAAAGTTTCCTTATAGACTGGGACATTACTCAAGGCCCTATAAACTTTACAGGTATGGTAGATTACAGTACTTATATATTTCTAGAAAATTTTGCTTTTCAGCCATCAACATCCTATAAATTATGCTGAGTTTCAGAGTTTTTTTATGCTATTCTTTATGCTATTATATCTTTAGAATTTTAAGATTGCACTGAATTTTTCCTATTTAAAAAATTAGCGTTTGCTAAACTATATGTGCTCTTAGGTATAAATATAGAAAACAGCTACATTTTATTGTATTCCATAAACATTTCACAAATACTATTACCCCAATCTTAGAGTGTTCATGTTTCAGTACCAAGGTAGTACTGCCAAGCTGGAGTAAACATGGAGTAAGACAGACAAAACTAATTTAGCATACCAGTGGGCTACACATATTTACCTGTGTGTAAGAACCATCAACTTCAATGATACTTACTACAAAAGCATGTATAAGCTTTTGATTGATGAATTCAGATTTCCAGCCTTTCTGTGTGTAAGAGAATGCAGACAAATTTGGTAGTTGATTTTACAATGATTTAATTTTAATAAAAGGGAAGTCTTTTTCACTTTTATTAAAGTGAAGTTCATCTTGACTCCTCTTGCTCAATTCCATGCTTTCTAGGAAGCAATAAGGTTGGTCACATCCAAACATTATTTGGAGGAAAAAAATCTCTAGGATTGGTTTCGGTGAGATGGAAACCCTAGCTACCAAGGAAAATTTTGGTTTGTTGATAAGGTTTTTTTGGGGGGGGAGGGGGGAAATGTCTTATCTTCCATTTTAAGGAATCATTTTAAATTCAGGATCAGGCTCCTGTTAAGTTAATGAATATATTCTTTGGTTACAACATGATCTTGGTTGAGGGTATATTCAGGACCAAAACAGAATGTTAGAGGTGAGAATTTAACACCTACCTTTTTATCAATCCCAGGATAAATTAATTTAAAATTCATAGAAAGATACTGAAAGAGTGCATCCATTCCAACAAAAGATGCATAGCATATTTTTAACATAGGTTTCTCTTCCACTTTGAAGTATTCACAAAAAATATTGCAATATTAAAATAAGATTAACATATTTTCAATAGTATTTTGTACATTGAAACATTGTATTTTGGAAGGTTTTAATCACTCTAAAAGCACTGTAAATATAACTTTCTTTAATGGATGTGCAAATATAAGTCATCTATTAGTGGCTGGACTATGAGAAGAAAAATTATTAATATGAAAAGGAGTAGGAAATTAAGGCAGATACTCTAATTTTGACATTGAAAGTTGAGTACATATTTATGTTGTTCAATGCATTGGTCAAGGGAAAGTGGCTACTGGTATGAAATACTGGAAAAAATGAGCAATTTAAAAAAAAAATCCAGACAGGATAGAACTACTGCATGCACATTTATAAAGAATTCAAGAACATTATGTTGTTAATTTTTTTATTTATAGTATTTAAAAATGTTTGGATATTCTTTCATTGAAAACATCTCAAAGAAGGCAGCAGCAATAATGCTATGGTAAGTTTCATCATTATAATCATGAACTCAAACAAAAGGTCAGGAATTAATAGATAAAATTCCCTGAATTTCATTTAACCAAAATTGCTAGCAACAATGTAGGATCACTAACAATAATCTGGAAACTCTAAATGGTAATGAAGTCATTGCTCTCAATTACATAGACATCTCCTAATTAAACTGTAAAGAAGAAAGATGGGGGGAGGGGGCATTATTCCAAGTATATAATTTGACATAGGATAAAGTCAACATAAAAGAAAGTTGAAATGTTTCAGAGAAAGTTGTTTCTATAAATTATTTGATAAGCACATATTTAGAAAACAAATTCTCTTTCTCATTTATTAAGTTATTAAGTAACTTTCATTTTTTAAATTATATATGATAATAAGATTTAATTTAATAACTAAGAAATGCACCAAGTTATTATGGATGCATAGCTAAACACACAGTATTTTCTGTATTGTAACATGTTATCTATGGGAAGAGAGACATTGAATTATAAAATCTGTATTGGTTGAAGTAGAATGGTATGCAATTTTAAACACTTACTTCTTTAAAAGTGTGCCTTCAGCAGTCTCTAGTAAATTGTGATATATATATATATATATATATATATATACACACACACACGTATATGTGTGTGTGTGTGTGTGTGTGTGTGTGTGTGTGTGTGTGTATATATATATATATATATATATATATATATTCTCTATGCTATTTCAAAAAGTTGTACTACTATTATAGAAGATATTTGGCAGAAAGCCTAACTATTGAAATATAAATTAAACTGATCTATGGATGCAATTTTCTTTTCTCTCTCTCTCTTTCTCTCTCTCTTGTCTTTACTCTCTGCAAGCTCTCTTTTGGTGTAGAACTCCTGTGGTTCCTGCATTAAGTGCTCTATTTCTGAACAAGTGCACCAGGGAGTCTTTACATGAAGTATTAATTGTCTATTATAAGATAAGAAGCATTGTGGATTGATCAATGTAGCTAATGTAAGTGCTCTCTCTTGATCAGCAGACAAAACATTTATATAAAACAGGTATCAGTTTACATAGAAGATCTTGGAAACTAACACAGACAACCCTTAAACTGATGAACACTATCAAAATAACAGAAATGAAAGAGCCCAAATCGAAATTTCATTAAGTTCTGATTTAAGCAACACTTTTCTGCACACTGCTCTTTAGAAGTTTCAGATTAGTGTATGCTCTACATACACAAATTCTGAATTTTAGTTCTACGAAAATAACAAAGATAAAATATAGAAGCAAAATGTTTTTGCATTATGATGCCAATATGGTGATAGTTGAATCTACAGGCATTCCTTCCCTGTCCACCATGTGCATAATGCAGTACAATGTGGAATCTCCCTAACCTGAGCCAGAGTTTACATCCATAGTTACCAATATTCCTGGCATACATAAGGTAGGTGCCTCCCTATTTTTTAAAAATAATTCTTTAAATTGAAAATGAATAAGGGAGCTAAGATGAGTGCAAAGCAAAGAATCATCCCCAAGCACAATCCATATTTCCAACAATGGCCTGAGTTTTTATATACCTCAGAGACATTCTTAGAGACTATTACTGAAGCTCAATGCTTTGTTTAGGAAGTATGCCATCTTCTGAGAAAAGATTCAGGTGGTAGAAAGAATACTGGGAAAACAAAAAAAGTGACAGATCACAACCTCTTTATTTTTTATTTATCTTCTAGTACAGTGATACCTCGGGATACGAACGCCTCTGCTTGCGAATTTTTCGGGTTACGACCAGCTCTGGCCCCAAAATTTTACCTCGGTTTGCGAACTCCGCCTCGGGGTACGAGCCATTTTCCGCCCGTGCCACGTGGTCCGCGGCCATTTTTCCGCCCGTGCCACGTGGTCCGCGGCTGTTTTTCCGGCCCTGCCGCGTGGTCCGCGGCCGTTTTCGCGCCGCGCCGGGCTGTTTTCGCGCCGCGCCGGGCCGGGCCGGGCCGTTTTCGCGCCGGGCCGCGCCGGGCCGGGCCGTTTTCGCGCCGCGCCGGGCCGTTTTCACGCCGCGCCACGCTGCACCCGGCCATTTTCGCGCCGCACCACGCCGCGCCCGGCCGCTTTCCGTGTGGTCCGTGGACGCCAGAACGGATTAACGGTAATTACATTGAACCTTATGGGAAATTGCCTTGGGTTGCGACCAAATTCGGGCGGAGGGCGGAACGGATTAACCGGATTTACATTGAACCCTATGGGGAAATTTGCCTCGGGGTGCAACCAAATTCAGAGGGCGGAACGGATTAACCGGATTTACATTGAACCCTATGGGGAAATTTCCTTCGGGTTACGACCAACTCGGGATACGCCCAGAGTCACGGAACGGATTAAGTTTGTATCCCGAGGTACCACTGTAAATGAGTAATTTGTATAGTCACAACTGATCACAAATCACGAATTTCATGACCATCATGGTGAGTGCTTTATGAATGTACCCATATTCTCTAAACTACACAGTCCAAAAAGGTTAGAGATCCTTTCTAAACATGGGTGTTATATTTGTTGATTTACTCTAAAGAAGGGTAGGTATTGTATCTTACAAAATGTATTTCACATGTACAACCCTCTGCATGGATAGTTATTACAACTTTCCTTCCTATATATGAAGACTGCTACCACTTTATAAACCAGTTCTTATAAATTTTGTGGAATTCTAAGCTTTATAGTGCTCACAGCTCTGATGTTATTCTTAACTTCTTCCACTAATGCTGAATACGTGAGAATGGAATAACTGTTACTACACATTTTGACATAAACATTTCCAAAGGTATGACAAAGAATATATGTGACTATATTTGAAAGAACTGTAGGTTAGAACTAATCCAATTAATTTACAGTTAAGTTACAGAGCTCCATTCAGAGATCATATTATTTTACCACTCATAAAGAGTATGGGAGAGGGGGAGACTGGAAATTAGCAGATTAGAAATTTTACATAATGTGTATTTTTTTTTTTCTAGTTCATAGAAGGGTGCAAAGGCTCCTTTATGCAGTGCTCCTCTGCATTTCAACGCTATACACATATTATGCTATACACATATTTGGGGAGGGGGTGGTTGCCTTTCTTTGGCATCCTGCCTGATTTCTATTCTAGTTGCAGAAGGATGCCTTGCCAAAAGGGAATTACTTTTTCTCTGGAGTTACTGTGCCTGTGTTTAAATATAAAGTTTCATGGCCATGGCTGACTCCAAGCATGACTTCTACAATGTAAAGGGAATGAAATATGAAAGAAATCAACAACTTGAAGCCAGACAAAAAGGAGATAGTAGAGTAGCATTTCAAATTTTCAAAGACAAAGTTATCACTATTACTTGCCATTTTGTCAGTATTTTTCTCTTGTGGTCCACAAATAATAAAATAAAACAAAGAAGCAAATCATTCATAACCTAAAACAATTAATATAAGGACTTCACGGGGTAACAACCATGAAGTGAATACTGAAATTGCATTTTGTATTAAAAGTAGCTATACCTGCTCAGAAATTCATTTGTATGAACTTGGCACTAGTACAGAGAATCTCAGGGTTAAAATGAAATGAAATAATACTGTGGGTGACTTCACTTAACATATGTTGGAAGACAAATTCTGCCAATCACGATCCTTTCAGAAAATTCCTAATTGAAGTTATTGATAGCCTTCTCCTTTAGTGGATTAAAGAAAGGACAAGAAGATCAGCAATTCTTGACTTAATACTCAAAGAATCATAATACATATGGATTAGGAGGGATCTTATAAGTCAACTGGTCCAACATCCTGCCCAATGCAAAAATCCACTAAATTATCCCTGATGGATAATTCAGCTGACAACTGAAAACCTATAGCAAGGATGAGCCCATTTTTGTTTTGGGCAGATTGTTGCCTAAATTAAAACAGTTCTTAGTACCAGCAAATTTCTTCTAAAATTGAGCCTGAATTATCTTT
Source organism: Python bivittatus (assembly GCF_059951505.1). NCBI lineage: Eukaryota > Metazoa > Chordata > Lepidosauria > Squamata > Pythonidae > Python > Python bivittatus. Next base: position 18,492,348 of record NW_028277075.1, on the reverse strand, counting down.
CTTTTAGTTTCAACCCATTGGTCTCCTGCCCCTGGTTTCAATTTCTTATTTTTTTCTGTCCCTTGATTTCAACAGAGAACAGGTCCAGCTCTTGCTACTGACAGCTTATCTTTGGCTCTCCCCTCTGTCTTATCTTTTGCAAACTAAACATTCCTAGTTCTTTTAACCATTCTTCACAGGGTTTGATTTTCTAATGTACTATTGTCCTGGTAATATTTATCTGAACCCATACAGACCCCATCATTTTTGAAATGCTGTGTCCTGAACTAGACCCAACACTCTTAAATTTGATTTACCCAGGCATAATTACCTGGGTAACTATTACCTCCTGTGGTTTGCATGTAATATTTCTGTAAAAATGGCACCAGCATCATACTATTTGATTATGCTCAGTTAGACCTTTCTCAGGTGTACCACTGCCAAGCCATGTCTCCCCAATTCTGTACATAGGAATTTGATTATTCCTACTTAGGTCTTTCCTACTTTACTCTTGTCACCACTGAATAATATCCTGTTGGATTTTGACCATCATTTAAACCTGTTGAGGTAATTTTGAATTATAATTTTATCTTCAAGGTGTCACCCATTCCCACTAACTTGGCATCATCCACAAATTTAATAAGCAGCCCTTTAATTCTACTTTGTTAGCTTAAAATTTTTAAATAGCACAGCAACAAGGATAGAGTCCTGGGGACCCCACTTGATGCTTAACTCAAGGTTGTTGCAGTACCATTTACAAGCAGTTGTTAAACCTGTTAAAAATCCATCACGGCACAGTACCCTCTAGTTCAAATTTATACATCTTCTCCACAAGTACATTGTAATAGACTTTGTTAAATGTTTTACTAAGATCAAAGTGCACTATATGCATTCTTAGTCTAAGAAAATAACTACTCTGTCATGAAATACATATATCTGGTTTAACATTAATTATTGACAAACCTATGCTAGCTGCTGCTAATACTAATGTTAATTTCTAATTGCTCACACACATGCTGCTTAGCAAACTGTTCTGCCAGCTTGCCTAGTACAGACACTTAACTATCCAATCAATGATTTCCCAGATCCCATTCTTCCCTTTTATGAATATTAGAAACTATGTTTCCTCTTCTTCAGTCTCTTAGCATTTTATTGGTTCTCTCCAGGAGTTTTAAAAGGTTATAATTAATAGTTCTGAAATCATTTCTGCCAGCTTCTTTAATATCCTGGGATATAATTTGTCTAGCTCTGAAGACTTAAATTAAAGATAGCAACTATATTTTTATCTATTTTTGAGGTGTATCTCTCGCCTTCCTCAATCATGTTAGAAAGACAGTTCTCCCTCTTCTGAGAGACAACAGATGCAAAGGTGTGAAGCACATCCTCTTTCTATTTCCCATTACTACTTTCTCACCTTTCCCATGTAAATGTATAATGAAACATGCATAATTAAATAATTTGTATAAACAAATTACTTCCATTTTCTCCTTGTGGACACACTGGAAGAGAAGTGGAGAAAGGAAAGGAATACAACACATGATTTAGTATATAGCATTATACTGTAATTTAGTATTATAGTCACACCAACCATTGACAAGAAAGTGGAATGCATGAAAAATAGAGAGACGTATGACTGAAGTACATAAGTATGAAAGAGAAATTCAGAAGCTGAAACACACTGGATTTGATTCTGAAATATACAGTATATTTGAAATGTTTTCTAATTTGAGTTAACAATGCATTAGGGATAACGAGTATCCAAATGGCAGCGGGTTCATCTCCAAAATGTTCATTCATTCACTTGCCCAGTTTTTAGTGATAACATTTATAAGCATGAACCAAATCCATACTCCCCAAATAAAATTCTTAGCTGCATTTAGGGTCCTCTAGTTTAGTTTTTCTGGAGATGCCTTTGGGACATTTCCCAAACTGGAATTGGTAGAAAAATGCAGTTTGCTAAACTATTCTCTAAAGTAACCTTCTGCCCCCCCCCAAACATTCTTACATTCTTACAAAGGAATCTTTTTACATATATTTGTGTAAAAATTATTTAGACTCTTAAGTAGGAGATAAGAAGAAAGAAAAGGATTTTTATGAAAAAAAGAAGGTAAAATAAGTCTAGAACTTCTTTTGCTTGTTTGTTTTACTGTTCTATGGTTCTTCAATTCTCAAATGTCATATCATTTCTAATTAACAGATGTATGCATACCTAACACTATAGACTAACTTGCAGATGAAGTTGCTCATAGGACAAACAGTTTTAAGCAACACGTGTAACTAAAATAAATCTATAAATCAAAATTGGTCATTTTTGTCACTTTAAAAAACTTTTGGGGTTCTATTAATGTCTCAAGGTAACTGCTAAGGCATTTACACTTTTGAGCTGTTAAAAACCTGAACATATAAGTAGTAATGACCAATTTTCTCAAATGTTTTAAAATGCCATTAAATAAGGTTCATGTTTTAAAATAACACTAAATACATAAATGTTTTAGCTCACATTATGCACTGAGGAAATTCCATTTGGCCAGTCAAATTGTATACACATTTATCAGAACATTAATCCAATTAATTTTAGGTGTTGTTAGACTGCAATTCTCAGCACCAGCTGTGCTTACTTTGACTTAAAAACTGGAATCCAATAATGTTATTATAGTTAAAAGGAGAGCCATTCCTGGTCCTAGAACTTAAGAAGCTATTAATATTTAAATATATGTTTTGAAAAATTAAGGAGTATGGACAGAGCTTTCTCTGAAGTAAAAAAATCAGAAGTTCCCCAATTTCTCTCCTTTAATCAGCTTTCCAATAGCACCACCATTTTACCAAAATTGTTTACAAACAAAAGACAGACAAATGTTCTCATGGACATTAGTTGATACTTCATAAAGCACTTTTTAAATGATAGTAAATCCTGTACAGAATATGTAATGGTGAGGATCATCCTAGAGTGTTCAAAATCTTTAAGAGATGGAAAGTGGAAGATCTTCATAGTAACCTAGTGCCTTTCTGAATGTAGGAAAGGAAAAAGAATCTGTTAGAGAAGTTAAAGGGTCTAGAATGCTTTTTTTTTTTTTTAAATGTGAGGATGGAATTAGTAGGAAAAGAAGGCAGAGGTCTGTCTTCATTGTTCCTAGGCTGTTATCCCAACATTTAAGATAAAATGCCTCCTACAAGGAAAGAAAAATAGGAATTAATAAATAAGAGCTTAGGAATGTAGAGAATTTGGGAAGAAAGATATGTTATTAAATTGAGAAATAAGCACAGAAGACCCAATATATGAACTGTTCCATCACCTAAGCTAGAACCACAGTCATATATATTTGTGCTGATATAATAAAATAAATAAAAATTATGTTTTGTTAAGTTGTTATAGCAGAGCAGTTAAGTACAATCACAAATGCTTATTTGCTGGTGCATCAAGGCTAAGAATCAGGCCACAGAATGCATATTTTAATAATCTAAAGAATAAAAAGAAGTTTCAAGTGTTAAGAATACTGAAATACTTGTAAGATTCTTCTTTATTGCAAAGTAAATTAAAATTGGTTAAATGTAGTTAGCAGAATATTTTCTGACTTAGCACAAATTCTTTGTGTGAAAAAAATAAAAATAAAATCCACACGTACTTCAATCAGCATAAGGTTTTATGCAAACTGTTAAATAAATTGAGTATAAATTCTCAAGACACATTCCTGAGAGAAATTCCTTTTAAATGAAGCTTTTCTGCAAATTTAAAAACCAACATCAGTACTGGAATTTTTTTTTTTTCACTGTTGCAACTCTGGATTCCATCCTATAAGTAAGTTTCTTAGATATAAACAAGAGACACAAATTATGATGTGAATAAAAATACAGCATTCGTTGTTTGTTGCTTCATCCATTTTAGGGTTCTAAAATCTGAACCTAAGAAAAACCTGCTGCATCAGTAGCTATGGTAAGCAAACAAAGTAATTATTATACTACTTAACTAAGTGGACTTACAATAAACAAAAAGAAAACAAAATGTAACATTTTCACTGCAAAGAAGTTTTAGATTAACACCCAAAGACATACATTATGCTGTATTAAGTAATCTGAACTTTATCAATAATCTCTCCTATACATATAAGAAAAAGTCTATCTATCATGAAATATCATGAAAAATTACTATTTTGCTTAAGACTAAAAAATGCTTTTAAATGTTGAAGGAATGAGGCATTTATAATTCAGATTACTATTCAAATTCATGAAAGCACCTTCAAATTATAATGGCAGAATTGTGCAGTATTCCCAGATTATCAATCTGAAAACATTCCATGAGATACTCAATATATGCAGAGACCCCTGCATATACCCATTTTACAATTTGAAAGGAGTACAAACAAATCCATGCAGAGATTTCAAATACATCTGAAGTTGTTAAGTGAGCCAGCTGTAACATACCTGTGATGGAATGGAATTATGAAGGCCAGGCTCAGGGAGATAAGCATTTTCTTAGCTCGCCACAAGAGCGTGGGAACTACAAGAGAATGAGACTGGCACCTCCCTGAGGAATTCACACTGTTGTGGCTGGCTGACTTGGGACCTGGGGTTTCAGTCTGGGAAGATTCTTGCTAGAGGTTGTAGTTAATAAACATAGCTGAGCTGATTTTACATTGTCTCTTGGAGTTCCTTGGGCTAGGCCTGACATTACCATAGGTACAGCTACACTTAAACATACATCTCTGTTCTCCCATGCATACATACTGAAAGTAGGCTAAGAAGACCAAGCAGAATAACACATACTGTCCCACACAGGGGCCTAGGAGATGACAGAATAGCAGATTAAACTAAGTATACTTCTGACAAATTAACTAATCTGCCATTTCGATACCATCAAGATAAAAACTGTATGTATTAAATCAGTGGATGATGTAACTATTGCATGCTAAATTTGAAATATTTTTCAAAACTATAACCATTGTGGTTTAAAAGTAAGAAAGTTGCTATAAACCTTCCATCTATTCCCTGTAATTTTGAGTCTCTGCACCCATCAGTTATTTATTTGACAAACACAAGCAATGGAGGTGAATATATGTAGCTCAGGGTTGAACTGTGGAGTCCTTGGGGTTCTCTGAGCTTGGTTCTTTTCTTGCAAACATTTCATTACCTGGCTAGGTAACATCTTCAGTGCTACAATGGGATGAGGTTTGCTCTCAATTTATCTGCTGTGGCCTGCCTTGCCAGTGCTGGCGGGGGTTCTGTTTTGCTCTTCCGGTAGTTCCTTGATTAGCGTATGTTGACTGCTTTATTGTGTGCCTGGTGGTGACCTTTGCTTATCTGGGTGATGATTGCTGGAGATTGAATGCTGGTGAGGCGATCTTCTGGTCTTTTGTCTCTTTTGAATAGTATGTAGATGCTGTTTATCTCTATGTGTCTGTTAATTGCTGCCTTGTCTGAATACCAAGCTTCCAAAAATTCTCTTGCATGTTTGGATTTGGCTTGGTCTAAAATGCTGACAGTTTCCCGGTTAAAACTGTGGTTGAGTCTGTCCATGTGTTGTGCAATTAAGGACTTTTCATCATGTCTTCTGACTGCTAGTTGGTGCTCATGGATGCATTCTGCCAGTCTTCTGCCTGTTTGTCCTACGTAGTGTTTGTTACAGTCCTTACACTGTATGTTGTAGATAGAGAGCACCCTCATCCCATTTTAGCACTGAAGATGTTACCTAGCCAGGTAATGAAATGTTTGCAAGAAAAGAACCAAGCTCAGAGAACCCCAAACGCAAGCACTTTATTTCTTTCTCCTTTGAGTCATGGCTGCAAGATATCTAATAGCTTGGATAAAAACTGTATTTTAATAATCAAAATTAATTAATAAGAAAACACATTAACATTTCACATATTCCAAATGCTATCTTGGAATTGTAGTTTATCACAACCTGCATATGAATCAGCTGTGTAACATGGGTGCTAGAAAGGAGAAATATAATTTTAAGATACATAAGTAGAAATAAGGTTTCCAAATCATGGATGTTAATGGTTATTCTATGTTCTGTATTGGTCAGACTTCATCTCAAGTATTGTGTCCGTTTTCAGGCATGACATCTTAAGATAGAGTTAGAGAAACTGAAAAGCTGCAGATAAGGGCAATGCCAATAAGTAAATCTCAGTCACTAATCAAGGAGTGATTGAGGAAACTGAATATACTTAGCTTTGAGAAAAGACAGCTTGGGGGGTGGGGAAGTTATGATAGCACTTTTCAAGGATCTGAAGAGCTTCACATAAAAGTCAGTCAGGATCTATTTTCTGGGGCCAAGATTACAGGATAAAAATGTTCTTAAATCACACAAAAGCAGTTTCTAAGAGAACATTAGAAGAAAAAGTCTAATGGTAAAATCAGTTGGCAGTAGAACCATTTAATACTAAAAGTGATCAGTTTTTCTCTTTACTGGATGTATTCAGGAGATGCTGTTGGGGATGCTTTGCATTGCATTCCTTTATTACTAGGGAACAGCCAGTTCAGTGTAGTGATGCAGGTACCAGGCTAGTAATCGGGAGACCAGCAGTTCAAGTCCCACCTTAGGCACAAAGCCAGCGGGGTGACCTTGGGCCAGTCACTCTCTCTCAGCCCTAGCAAGGAGGCAATGGCAAACCACTTCTGAAAATCTTGCCAAGAAAACTGCAGGGACTAGTCCAGGCAATCGCCAGGGATCAAAACTGGCTCGATGGCCCCCCCCCCAAAAAAAAAACTAGTAGGGGAAAGGCATTCAGTCACCTAAATGCCTCTTTCTAACCCTACCAGTCTAATAATTCATGATTATTATGTAACCATAAATAATTGTTGCTTTAATTATGTATTTTTTAAAAAAATAGTTTATTCAAGGTTTAAGCTGTTTTGTCAGGGACAAACAGTTATAGATATGAAATGGTTAGGTAAAATATAAAAAGTGGTTTAACCTGCATATATGCATTTCATTTGTATTTCATATTTCTCCTGAAACTCAGAATTCAGTAGAGATGCCAGAATTCAGTTGTCCATACTTCAAGTTCAAATTTCAGCTCAATTCCACTTTCTATTCTAAGTGTAATATTCTTCTTCTGAAGCTTCATCAAATCTGTTCTGACTTGATTATAGATTTAAATTGTGATTAAACTGGAAGATCCCCTCACCATACATGCATATACTCAGACTTAAACATAATTCTCACTTTCAGGAGTTGTGATTTGAAAGTATCTCTCTCCTATCTTCTGCTGTATAATATTTCTTTTTAATCTAATTGCAATGTCTTATTTTTGGATTAACCATATAGCAATCCCATCCAATTAAATTTCATGTAGTGAAGAAGCTGACATAGTGGTGTTATACATTCATATAGCTAAATAAAGTGTAGAATATAAATATTTTGCAGTCAGTGAACTGTTAGCTGACTTTCCATTCTCTGTCATCTCTGTCAGCTGTGAACAATAGTATCTGCTGTTGAGGACTGGGGGGAAGGAAAAAGACCACCACCTCATTTCCCATCCCCTGAAGAACTGATCACTATATTGAGCTTGCATTCCTAGGACCTAATTAGCATAGTAAGAAACAGTGATGTCATTACACTCAAAACTCCATAAGGGGAGGCATTATAAATCTGGGAATAGATTGTCTGTGACATTTTTGGCAAGTAAGATGGTCTCCCTTGCCATGGCTCCTCTAGATTGGAGGGTAAAATTTTCAGGTCTCCTTTAGAAATTGTTCCTCTCCCTTAAGTTCTTATAATGCCATCTATGTACTATATGACTATATATACATACATACATACATACATACATATATAGTATAGTTTATTTTTATTATCAAATTTATATGCCGCCCATCTCTGGGCAGCTCGCAGCACTGGGGGTGGTTGGTAGCTTGAGGATGCTGTCTCCACATTTTAGTTTGTAATTTTAACTTTTTAGTTTTAATTTTAACCTTTTGTAGTTTTTAACTTGTATATTTTTTTCATAGATAGATAGATAGATAGATAGATAGATAGATAGATAGATAGATAGATAGATAGATAGATAGATTACTTGTAACGCTGCCTAGAGTCACTTGTGATATGGGCAGCATATATAACTTTGAAAAATAAATAAATAAATGGCCATGTAGCGACACAAACTGAAAGGGGAAATGGTGATTTGCAGCATGTAGGGGCATTTACATATCACTATTAGTTACTCTTTAAAGAAGCTATGTCTTCTCCTGGGCTCATATAGCAAATTCCCAAGAAGAGATGGCTTTGCTTAAAGGTGGTACAGATATGTATAATGTGTATGCCTACCCATGGTCTGAATCATCCCTTCCCCTGTTATTTCAGATCACCATACAGCTGCACTAAAGTTGCAAAGAAGCCATCTACTTCCATAATCTAATTGACATGACACAAAATATAATTGTTTAAAAAAAGCAAAGGTAAGCAAGTATATTCAAGTACCAACAATTAAATGGAGCTTCAAGTAACAAGCAAAAAATTACCACTAGGAAGGGCAGAGAAGTAGCCAAAAAGGCATTTTATCTGAAGTTATACAACAATGAGGGGTTTCAATCTATTTACCTGCTTGAAAGATTTAAAATAGCATACAACTGTGTTTAACAATAACTGCTCATGCCAGTTAAAACAAAACAAAATTCCAAAATCTATTCTAAAGTCTAGAATACTTTATATTTTGAAATAATATATTTAAATTATTTTTCTGCTACTGCGCACCATACATTGCAGGTTAAAGAACATTTAATGATCAGTGGCATAAGCATAAGGCAAGGGGATAAGGTATATGTTCTTTATCTCCAGTACTCATTACAAAAGGAATTAAGGAAAGGATAATGGACTTTCTTTTACACTTCTTCCATTCTCCTTAACATTATCATAATTATTGTGCTGACATAAAAAAAGAGTTTTTAACTTTTTTCATGTTTGTGTTTCAGTTCATTTAGTTCCTTATGAATTTGATATTGTATTTTTTCCATCATTCACTTCATATGTTTTTCTGTGTATATGTTATGATAACAAATGTACTTCAGGAGCTTCTTTGTGTAATCCACAATTTTTGTTTTGTTTTTGTTTTTTTAAAATACAGCCACCGAGAAGTTAAACATTAATCCAGGGACTTGCATTTGGTGGGTCCCAGGAGGCAGGCCTTCTCTGCCATGGCTCCCTCCTTGTGAAATATTCTCCCTCCTGAAGTTAGGCTCGCCCCTTCTCTGCTGTCATTTAGGAAGTCCCTCAAGACCTGGTCATGTCATCAGGGCTAGAGGTCTTTGAGAAACGGAGACACTCTCAGATGGCTCCACTATGATTGACACTCTGCTCTCTCCATGGGGTTTGTATATTTTAAAATTTTTGATAATATTCTTTATTTTAATAATTACTTTTTATCTTTTTATAATGATTGTTTTTATCTATTTGCTGTTTTATCTAATTGTTGTATGCTGCCCAGAGTCGCTTTCTGTGAGTTAGGTGGCAATAGAAATGTGACAAATAAATAGATATCACAATATAACAAATTAATTATAGAAATATTAGACAAGAATATATTGAGTACGAAGTGACACATTAACTGAAAATATTCCATTTATACTTTTCTGGAGCTGATTATGTCTCTTGGAAAGCAAAGCTAACTTTTTTCTACTTATATAAGATATTTTTTTAAGTCTATAATTTGTTCTACAAATCCCTTAAATGACTCATTACACTGAAATGTAAAAGGGTTCCTCAACTTTGGCATGCTGGCTGGAGAATTCTGGGAGTTGAAGTCCACACATTCTCAAGTTGCCAAGGTTGAGGAACCCTGACATAAAACATAGAAATATTTAGTATTACAAAATAATCATGGAACACAAAATAAGTAATTATTCCATTTAGCAAAGATCCCTCTTTACAAATGATTTCATTTGTTAAAAGACAGTGTAAGTAAGATTAATTAGTCTTCTGAAAGAATCCAAAGAATGAAATACAGATTTTGATTGCAATGCCTGAGATTGTTTAATGCTTTAAAAGGCATCTGTTTATGATATTTAATGTCAGACTGACCAGATTATATAGAAGGATAAAGTTGACATTAATGAAATTCTTAGAAACAATTCAATGTGCTTTAGCCAGTCTGGTAGTATATGTGACTGTTCTCCAAATAATCTATAATTTTACAACTTACTATACAGAAATATGAGCAACAACATGCTTAAATATAAGCACTGATTAAAATGTTCCGTGTGTAGCTATATTCTGGTTTTCTAAAGATAATTTGGTAAATACAACAAAACCAAAACATCATTTATTAATAGCCACCTTCCTCCAAAACTTCCAATATTTTTATATAAACTGTATATTACACTGCTGTGTAAGATCTAAATCTGATTAAATAATCAGGACTCATATGCTTTAATACATTGGGTCATATTTTCTTGCATCCATTAGGACCTGCACTATTCAAACATGTGTCTCACTTAAGTAATGTAAAGCAGAGAATAGTATCTATATTTAAATGTGCATTTTGCTTTCATGAACTGTTTTGAGCTTAATCTCTCTGTGGTTTCTTCCATATAATCCTCTTTATTTTAATAACCAAAGAGACAGGCCATTCCTTTGGGATAAAAATGTAAAAAATGCCTTGCTTAACTCTAACCAAGAAACTAAGCAGTTTTAGACCTGAAACCAACAAAAATTGATGAAAAAATATTGTACTTTTTTTCCAAATGAACTTCTTGATTAGACAAGGATATATTAACTACATATAATTCACATTCGGGATCTAATAAAAATAATTTGGATTTTCCATTTCATTAAAAAAATCTATTCAGATGAAAAGAACTATGCAACTTTCAGTGAGCACAGCCTACCTATGTATTAGGACATGAGACTAAAAGACAGAAAAACTGCAAAATGAGGGACAATACTAAAAATTATCTCTCCTTAGGTGTATAGAGTAAGACCTTAAATTCAAGCACATGAACGAGCCTGTAGCATTTTTTTATTCCCATATTTCAGTGTAAAGCTATCACTGCATAATCTTCTTTTTAACATTTCCATCAATGTTTTCAGAAACTATTCAATTCTAATTGTAAACTCTGTGCAACGGGCTACATCCAACATAATTTTAAGGGACTCCTACTTGGCAACAAGATTTGCAATTACATTTCTTTCACCTCCTTCATGACTGTCCCCTAAATCTGTTCAGGATTTCCTAAATTCCTTAAACCAATCTGGATGTGTACAAAAGAGTACATGAAGAATCCATTCCATCACGAGAATGACTTTATTGGACACAATCCAAATCTCATTGTCTATTTTAGTCCCATGAATTAATCAACAAGATCTAAGATTTTGACTAAAATCTATCACTTGTAGTCTTATTTTATCTTTGAAACCATTTATTATTATAAATAGTTTTAAAATCATAAGTACCTTAGTACAAATGTTAATTTTGATCTTAAAACCAAATTAGTAACACTATTCAGTTTTGTCAGCAAGCAAACAAAATATAAAATAAGATCTTTCTCATTGAGGATGTGATATGACATTGAATACTGTCTGGAGTGCTGGATTTTCTAACTATAATAAAAGCATGAAATAAAGTTATCAAAAAAAAATTAAGAATAACAATATGTATGCACAGTATATTAGAGAATAACGAATAGGAAAGAGGATCACTGGCTCTACTGAGAAGCCTGCCACATCACTAGACTCCCATTTCTGACCTGGCAGTAACCATTACAGTAGGCTATCACAATGGGGATGGGGAGTGTTATTATATACTGTACAAATTATTATTATATATTTATTTTTTCTCTGTGAACAATCTCCTATATTTTAAGATAAAATTCTCCAGAAAGAAGCAATCCAGTAATAAAATTATTATAAGCAGTGGCAGCAATTTTGACAATCAGTTAAAGTATATTTTAATTGCTTTTAACAATAAGAAACTAAACTGTACTCCCTAAGTCTACAATAAGAAAGTAGCTGGGAACAAGAAAAATTTAAATTAAAGCATTTAGATGTTTAAATGTTTACTGCAGGTGTCAAAACTAAAGACATAGATCAAAGTATGGTCAGAAGTGCCCTCATTCCTTTGTTTACTAAAGCAGTGATCTACCCTATCCTCTTCCAGTTTTCCCAAGAAATATTGTCCTTCCTGGAACTGCCATATGTACTAAAGGTAATTACCTCCTCTCATAATCCTAATACATCTTGATTACCACAGCTACTTTTTGAAAATAAAAAAAAAGATGAAAGCCACTTCCTGAATGATGCTTAAAATTAAATTTAACATGACTGTTCATTACTACACATATCTCACATTTCTATTCTCATATAAATATTTAATCCACATGAGAATGGTTAATTCCATATTTTTCCTTAGCCAGTATGTTCGGCTGTCTGTATGTTTGGGATTGAGGTATTAATGCTTTGTTAGTCTCTAATCTAGTTGTAAAAAGGTGCATGCTATATTTGCCAGGGGAAAGCTACTGAAAATAGGCTACACAGAAACTTGACAAGGTTATAATTTTGAAGCTAGAGGTAACATTAGTAACACACTTCTTTGCAAGTAGCCCTTTCTAAATAAGTTTTAGAACACTGCAGTTGTTACAAACATTTAAAAACTTTAACAGTGAAAATAAGTTAAACACAGGTTAACTAGTGGTACCATAATCCCAAATTATTTAGATAGAAGCAGTTCCTTCAAATTTTATTTTGGTTTATATTAAATATGCTTAGGATCATTTCCTTTAAATACATTAAACATTTGTTTCAAATGTTAAACATTATTTCAAACTGTGAAAAACAGTGAATGGTGAACAAAGATATAAGAAATATAGTTGGTATTAGGATATTTCTCCTATCTTCTGAAGTGAAACCTTTGCTACCTTTCTGTACTGGAACCAGAATTTATTTTAGTCACCTCTGATTTAAAAGCACAAAGTAGCGGTTAAGATGTTGCACTGGGACAGAAGAGGGTCTATGGTGCTCACTCTGTGACTTTAAGTCATCTTATCTTAAAACCTATTTATTTATTTACACAGCCCTGTATGTAAAGTGGAGAGCCAGTTTGCTGTAGTGATTAAGGTATCAGGCTAGAAATTGGGAGACTGAGTTCTAGTCCCACCTAGGCACAAAGCCGGCTGGGTGACCTTGGGCCAGTCACCTTCTCTCAGCCCTTGGAGGAAGGTAATGGCAAACCACTTCTGAAAAACCTTACTAAGAAAAATGCAGGCAGTCTCTAAGAACTGCACATGATTGAACAGATTAAAAAAAAAAAAAATGTAAAGCAGCCCCAGGCCATGTGGGCTTTAAAGGTGATAGCCAGCACCTTGAATTGCATCTGGAAGCCTACTGGCACCAAGTACAGCTCAAATAGCATTGGTACTACATGGTGCACCATGACATGCCCAAAACTATACATGCACCTGTATTCTAGATGTTGAAGCTTCCAAATGTTGTTCAGGGGCAGCCCCATGTAAAGCAGTAGTCCAGTGATTAGGGCATGAGTGATCATGTGCCATCTAGGAATGATCTTCCCAATCTATGAATGGGTGCAGCTATACTGTGTGCACAATTATTAGGCAAGTGAGTATTTTGACCATATCATCATTTTTATGCATATTTTCCACCTCCAAGCTGTATAAACCTGAATGCTTATTGGATATAATACATATCAGGTGATGCGTATTTGTGTAATGAGGGAGGATGTGGCCTAAGGAGATCAACACCCTATATCAAGGTGTGCATAATTATTAGACAGCTTCTTTTCCTCAGGCAAAATGGGCCAAAAAAGAGATTTAACTGACGCTGAAAAGTCAAAACTTGTAAAAAGTGTTTCAGAGGGATGCAGCACTCTTGAAATTGCTAAGATATTGGGGCGTGACCACAGAACCATCAAACGTTTTTGTTGCAAATAGTCAACAGGGTCGCAAGAAATGTGTTGAAAAAAAAAGACGCAAATTAACTGCCAAAGATTTGAGAAGAATCAAATGTGAAGCTACCAGGAACCCATTATCCTCCAGTGCTGTCATATTCCAGAACTGCAACGTAGAGTGCCCAGAAGTACAAAGTGTTCAGTGCTCAGAGACATGCCCAAGGTAAGGAAGGCTGAAACTCGACCACCACTGAACAAGACACATAAGTTGAAACGGCAAGACTGGGCCAAGAAATATCTGAAGACAGATTTTTCAGAGGTTTCATGGACTGATGAGAGTGACTCTTGACAGACCAGATTGATGGGCCCATGGCTGGATCAGTAACAGGCACAGAGCTCCACTTTGACTCAGATGCCAGCAAGGTGGAGGTGGGGTACTGGTATGGCCTGGTATTATTACAGATGAGCTAGTTGGACCTTTTCAGGTTGAAGATGGACTCAAAATCAACTCCCAAACCTACTGCCAATTTTTAGAAGACACTTTCTTCAAGCAGTGATACAGGAAAAAGTCTCTGTCTTTCAAGAAGATCATGATGTTTATGCAGGACAATGCTCCATCGCATGCATTGAAGTACTCCACTGCATGGCTAGCCAGTAAAGGTCTCAAAGATGAAAGAATAATGGCATGGCCCCCTTCCTCACCTGACCTAAACCCTTTTGAGAACTTATGGGCCCTTCTCAAATGGGAGATTTATGGTGAAGGAAAACAGTACACCCCTCTGAACAGTGTCTGGGAGGATGTGGTTGCTGCTGCACAAAAAGTTGATCGTCAACAGATCAAGAAACTGACAGACTCCATGAATGGAAGGCTTATGACTGTTATTGCAAAGAAGGGTGGCTATATTGGTCACTGATTTTTTTGTCTGAAACGTCAGAAATGTTTATTTGTAAATTTTGAGTTATTATTCTCACTTTAACAGATGAAAATAAACGAGATGGGGGAATTTTCATTTTTTGTTTAGTTGCATAATAATTCTGCACACTAATAGTTGCCCAATAATTCTGCACACATAGATATGCTCCTAAGAAAGCCAAAACCTCACTTTTACTTTCTTAAATATTCAGGTTTGAGGTTTATTAACATTTTGGATTGACCGAGAGCACTGTAATTGTTCAATAATGAAATTCATCCTCAAAAATATAACTTACCTAATAATTGTGCATGCAGTGTAGTGTACAAGACATATTTACACAAAGGCCCTCTTGACCACAACTGCCACCTGCTCCTCAAGCAGGAGCTGTGTGTCAAGGAGGATCCCCAAATTGTATTCTAACTCTATCAGGCTGTTATAGGTGAATCTGTCCATTAGTAAGATCTGGTCCCCTCTCCAAGAGGATTCCACCTACAGAGACCCCATAATAGGGCCTTATATGCCATCAACTTGGTACTGACTCTTAGA
Organism: Python bivittatus; assembly: GCF_059951505.1. Lineage (NCBI taxonomy): Eukaryota > Metazoa > Chordata > Lepidosauria > Squamata > Pythonidae > Python > Python bivittatus. Next base: position 18,477,074 of record NW_028277075.1, on the reverse strand, counting down.
AACAGATAGGTCTTCTCCAGTATCTTCATCTCCAACTTGGCCCATCACATCTTCTATTGGTGCAACCATCTCTGCTTTATCTGAGTCCTTGGTCCAGACTGTCCTCTTCTTTCTCCTTCCTCTTTCCCAGTATTATGGACTTCTCCAGGGAAATAAGATTTTTGCATAAAGCATCTAAAATACAATTTGAGCTTTGCCATTTGTACCTTGAGTGAGAACTCTAGGTTGATTTGCTCTACAATACATGCATTTGTTTTCTTGGCTATCCAGGATATTTTCAAATGTCTTCTCCAATACCAATTTTCAAAAGTCTCAGTACCCTTTCTATCCTGCTTCTTCATAGTCCAACTTTCACTTCCATAGACTATCATAGGGAAAAAGATTACCTGCATGATTCTGATCTTAGATACATCATGGTATCTGAATATCTTTTCTAAAGCTTTCACTGATGCCTACAAAGTGGTAGTCCTAGGTGTATTTCCTGACTGCTAGTTCCTTTACTATTGAAGTCAACAGTTTAAAAGGCAGAATCTATCCAACATTTTCCTATTTTCATGATTAATTCTAAGGCTGGTTGTTGTCATTAGTTTGGTCTTCTTTATATTTAATCATAATCCCACTTTGTGTTCCTTGACTTCCTTTACTAGACCTTGCAGATCATTTGTATAGTCGCCCAGAGTCCCCTATTGTGGGGGAGATGGGCAGGGGAGAAATCCAATAAATAAATAAATAAAAATAAATAAAACTACTTCTGTTAACACAGTTCAACTCTGCATTTGCCTTTTTGTAAGACATGTCACATTTCCACAACAACACCAAAGATTTTTATGGAATCTTTCACTTAATAATCTTTCCAATATGGAAATTACTACCAAAACTTGATAAAAATGAAATTAGTTAATAATTTTCAGAGCAAATACCTGCAGGAATGTCTTTTATATATTGGGAATTAGCTGAGCACCTTTGGATGAAAAGTGTTTTCACAGAAGAAAGAATGAAAAAAAAAATGCTTCTACTGATTTCACAATGTAATATTCCATTTGGAAAAAAAAAACTTGAAATGCAGTTGAAGACATTAAAGCTCTCAGATTTCAGTTAAATGAGTCTTAAATATTTTAGAAAAAAACGTAATTTTTAATATTCTAAAAATAAAATAATAAAATAAAGTTAAAATAAAATAAAATAAAATAAAAGATCTAAAAGAAGCATTTGTTCTTATTTAAGATGACAAATTATACTCTGTAGCTAAGGGTTCCAAATCGTATCAGGGTTCAAGCCACAATTTACTTTGGGCTGGTTTTGAACCAAGATTTAGGCTGTAGCTTTGATCTTAAAGCTGTAAGATAGTCAGTTTAATTGTTACTATAATGTCTCCGAATGATTTTTTTTCTTTACAACAGATATTGATAATAATTATTGCATTTTCTTTTATTGTTACAAAAAATGTTGAAATGATAATGTAAAAGTGAAATGAGCAGAATTACAACTCAAAACCAAGAGTAAACAATCTTGTAAATCTGGGTGCGCATTTTACCATTAAGTCCTGCTTTCCACCATAGGAACTCCACTGTAGGTGGGGCTAAAACAGACAATTAAAAACGTGATTCAAGGCTCATATTAATCCAGTACTTTCTTTTTCACAGTGACCAACCTTTAGCCATTTTTCCTCCGTAACTAGTATTTGGAGGCATGTTGCCCCAATCCAGAGTTAACACTGAGTTTGCAAAATGAACAGTCTTTGATGAAATTGTATTGCCTGAATTTATCAAATTGCCTTTTAAAACTAGTGGGCATCACCATGTCATGCAGTAATGAATCCATAGGTTAATTATGTGTTGAGTAGAGTCAGAAGTAAGATTAAGTGTGGGGCACCATTTCTCCCATTTTCTTCTTTCTCTTATCTCTACTCTAAGCAGCCAGCTGCAAGAAAGAGACAGATAACTCTTACCAGAGGTCTCAGCTATTATCTTGAATAGGACTTCTATGATGGCATTATATAATTAGCCTAAAGGTTTCCTTAATGAAACCCTCTTTCCTCTCACACGTGTTGCTTTTATCTGAAAATTGGCTTGTGGTAAACCAAAATATTCCCAAACTCCCAATTAGGAAATAGCTCATTTTATTCAAAATCAATTCACATTCTGGATGAGGAGCCACAGTATATTCTGTTCTTCCTTTCTACACAGTAAGCCCCCAGACCTCCCTCCCTCCCTCCCTCCCTCTCTCTCTCTCTCCAACCTCCAATTCCCATTCTCTTCTTAATGAGTTAACTTGCAGCTGCTGCTCTATCCAGAGAGGGAGAAAAGTTCTCTGTCATTCTTGCTGGTCTTGGGTATGGCAGTGAGCCAGACTCCAAGAACATTAGGAAATAAACTGGCCAGTATCAGTACCAACACCTAGAGGAGGGAGGAAAAAGATACCATAGCAAAAACAAGGTTATAAAATGGGTAAGTGGAAGAAATTTAAGTTCAAGTTCCTCTCCAACTTGAATTAAAATCTGAGCTATAAAAGAAGTCAATTACTTAGTATTTACTAAGATGAATTTTCTCAACAACGGGTTATAACTCTTTAAATTGGCAATTGGGTTAGCAATGTCTGGCCTAGAGAATTATACTCTTCATTGTTCAGAGGGAATTCAATTAAAATTATTAAATAGCTTCCAAAAGTAATGCAAATGAATTAATAACCAACAGCTTAGTGGAATACTATGTTGGTTATTAATTCAGTTGCATTACCTTTGGTAGCCTTTTTTTTTTTTTTTGGAATGCAACATTTTAGTGGAATACCATGAGCGCCAGTTTGGTTTGAGACCCAGTTTGGTTTTGAGACCCAGTTTGGTCTAGTGTTTAAGGCTCTAGGCTAGGAGCCAGGAGACGAGTTCTAGTCCCACCTTAGGCATGAAAGCCAGCTGGGTGACTTTGGGCCAGTCGCTCTCGCTCAGCCCATGAGGTCAGTCAGTTAATTCCTGTCGCAACCAATGGATCAACATTTGGTTGATCTGGAAAAAAAATCGGGCCCTGCACCTGCAGGAAAACACTAGGAAGAAAAAAAAAAATAGTGGAGTGCCATCAAAACTAAGACTTTATAAATCCAGCTGATTTGATAAGAAACATTAAATTCTAACAATACTTCTGGAGCAAGTGATCCAATATTTTCTCTACAACGTGTGGGTGGATGTGTTGTTTGGGAAACTGGCTATTACTTGATTAAAGATGAAAAATCTGTCACCACTTGAAGTGACACACACATATAAAAGAGAGCGAGATAATAGATGCTGCCATTGAAGCTAAAACACACAGAGACAGTCGATTAAGTTTTGGCACTGCAATTTTTTCAGAAAGAGAAGATATTACTGTTATGAAAAAAGTAACATGCACATTAGCCATAAAAGTATGAAGTTTGAAGGTCTTCTCTCTTCCAAATGCTATCTCATCTCCAAAGTCTTGTCCCCATTTACAATATTCCTCCAGTTTAACAGAACTTGTCTAAGTTGAACTGCTTGGCTTTCAGTCCAGAATCTACTTTGATGGCATTACTTTTCCAAGGTCTGGTGCAGAGGACTTTCCCTTAACTCACTATCTAATCTTTTAAATTAGAGATCCCAGGGATGAAGGACTTCTACATACAAAGTATGTTCTACAACTAAGTTATGTTTCTTCATGAAAACAGAAAATAGGAATCTAATTTAATTTATTTACACAAAATAAAATTGAAGTTATAGAAGGTATACATTTCTGTTTTGTAAGTTATAGATGAATGTTTATATCAAAATTACAATATAGGTCTGGGTGGTAGAAATGTATTACTTTAAGAGAGTACAAAATAAGATGCTATGCTCATTAAAATTTTACGTTGTAATCAGCACACCAAGAATATGGCCTAACATATTTGCAGTTTTTCTAAAAAAAATTGCACTATATAATATTTATTTTTTTAAAGTTCCTTTTATGTTTGGAAGCATGAAATATAGTATTTGATAATTTGCAAGGAACTGTGAAGATGGCATTTCATATTAACATTAGCATACAAGAGCCAGTGCCAAATTCCTTACCTGCAAATCTATTATAACACTACCCAATTATATTATTATTTATCAAACTTATCCCCGCCCATCTCCCCCCAATGGGGGACTCTGGGCGGCTTACAACAGATTAAAACAATAAATAAATACATAGGCCAAGTGGCAGAGCCAGGTCTTCAAGCCCCTCCGAAAGGCCGGGAGTGAGGGGGCCTGTCTCACCTCCGGGGGCAAGATGTTCCAAAGGGCGAGGGCTACAGCAGAGAAGGCCCGCCTTCTGGATCCCGCTAGTCAGAGTTCTTTTGCCAAGGGGGTCCGGAGCATGCCCCCTCTGTGTGATCGGGTGGGACGGGTTGAAATCGTGGGGGAGAGGTGGTCCCTCAGCTAGCCTGGCCCCATGCCATGTGGGGCTTTAAAGGTGATAACCAACACCTTGAACTGGACCTGGAAGCAAACCGGTACCCACTGCAGGTCACGGAGCAATGGTGTTATATGGGTCCTTCTTCAGACCCCAAAAATAGCTCGCATGGCTGCATTCTGGACCAGCTGAAGCTTCAAGGGTAGCCCCATGTAGAGCGCATTGCAGTAGTCTATCTGGGAGATAACAAGGGCCTGAATGACCATTCGAAGGGCATCCCAATCCAGGAAGGGGTGTAACTGATGCACAACCCGGAGCTGTGCAAAAGCCTTCTTGAAGAGATATCAGTCTGTCTTTCAACAAACCTTCATTTGCTGTTTTATCAAAGCCAAGACAAGAGTTTATCATCTTCCTTCAACGGCAAATCTGATTTGGGAAACTAAGGGCGGGGGGGAAATCATTTCTAAAGAATACAGATAATGAGCTGAGCTTGAGCCATCACAATGGCTTTGCAGAAAAAATACTACACCTGAAGGGCCTTGGCAATTAGAGATAGGTGCTTTAGTACAACAGCATTTATCCAAAGATGAAAGAGTCTGACAGTGAGTAGCTAGAATTTTTCTCAATTTTCAGAGAGATCCAAAGTATGGAATTAATGATTTAATTGGCATATCCATTCAGTCTTTTTTTTTTTTTGGATTTGGTTACTATAGTAATAACCATTTGTGTATGTATGGGAATATGAGAATTGCACATATTTCCTTCTTTGCTGTTATCTCATGGTATGCAAACTTTATTTCCAACTATTTTTCTGTTATTGAATTATATCAAGAAGTAATATGTATTTGATCTGAACAGCTGCATGAAAACTAGTTTTGATACTGTGAAAGGTAAAATTATCAATAGTTCAGTCATGATCCTTAATTACCTACAATTTTGACAACTGATGTTTCTGATTATGTACTAGAAGCAATCTTTACCCAGCTGCATGAGGATGATAATTGAGGGGATTGGTTTATTCGTATCAACAACACTAACTGATATTGTGGCAACAATCCTTCCCTGCATCTGACTTTTAGAAAAGAGGTGTATGTATGTACGGAATTATACGTCCAAATATGCTGTTGTTGTCTTTGGGTAACATTATTAACTATTATAAGGCAGGGACAAGCAGGAAATCATATTTCTAGGTAGCTTTACTTTGATAGTCATAAAATAGATTACAAGTCAATATATTAACCGTGACAGCCTTTGCTTTCACAAGATATTTCAATGGTATACAATGTAAAAAACATAGCTTTTACACAATACTAATTCCAAAACACATAGCTGGCACTTATGGTATCTATAAGTAGCTATAAAATGGTGTAATTAGAATTCATAAAAAAAGAAATTTATAAATAGCTACTATAAAATATGTTACATACAAAATTACACACACACCCCTCTCTATGAATGGTGCAGGACTATCATTTACCTCACATAGCAGAAAGCATAATCAGAAGCCCCAGGGTTAAAGGTAATCCTTAAAAGCCTTAGGTGGGGCTTACATACAGTGGGGCAAAAAAGTATTTAGTCAGCCACCAATTGTGCAAGTTCTCCCACTTAAAAAGATGAGAGAGGCCTGTAATTTTCATCATAGACATACCTCAACTATGAGAGACAAAATGAGAAAAAAAATCCAGAAAATCACATTGTCTGATTTTTAAAGAATTTATTTGCAAATCATGGTGGAAAATAAGTATTTGGTCACCTACAAACAAGCAAGATGTCTGACTCTCACAGACCTGTAACTACTTCTTTAAGAGGCTCCTCTGTCCTCCACTCATTACCTGTAGTAATGGCACCTGTTTGACCTTGTTATCAGTATAAAAGACACCAGTATAAAAGACACCTGTTTTGTTATCAGTATAAAAGACACCTGTCCACAACCTCAAACAGTCACACTCCAAACTCCACTATGGCCAAGACCAAAGAGCTGTCAAAGGACACCAGAAACAAAATTGTGGACCTGCACCAGGCTGGGAAGACTGAATCTGCAATAGGCAAGCAGCTTGGTGTGAAGAAATCAACTGTGGGAGCAATAATTAGAAAATGGAAGACATCGAATCTCCCTTATCTGGGGCTCCACGCAAGATCTCACCCCGTGGGGTCAAAATGATCACAAGAACGGTGAGCAAAAATCCCAGAACCACACGGGGGGACCTAGTGAATGACCTGCAGAGAGCTGGGACCAAAGTAACAAAGGCTACCATCAGTTACACACTACGCCGCCAGGGACTCAAATCCTGCAGTGCCAGACGTGTCCCCCTGCTTAAGGGGGGGATGTGCCAGACGTGTCCCCCTGCTTAAGCCAGTACATGTTTGGGCCCGTCTGAAGTTTGCTAGAGAGCATTTGGATAATCCAGAAGAGGACTGGGAGAATGTCGTATGTTCAGATGAAACCAAAGTAGAACGTTTTGGTCTAAACTCAACTCGTGTTTGGAGGAGAGAGAATGCTGAGTTGCATCCAAAGAACACCATACCTACTGTGAAGCATGGGGGTGGAAACATCATGCTTTGGGGCTGTTTTTCTGCAAAGGGACCAGGACGACTGATCCGTGTAAAGGAAAGAATGAATGGGGCCATGTATCGTGAGATTTTGAGTGAATACCTCCTTCCATCAGCAAGGGCATTGAAGATGAAACGTGGCTGGGTCTTTCAGCATGTCAATGATCCCAAACACACCGCCCGGGCAACGAAGGAGTGGCTTCGTAAGAAGCATTTCAAGGTCCTGGAGTGGCCTAGCCAGTCTCCAGATCTCAACCCTATGGAAAACCTTTGGAGGCAGTTGAAAGTCCGTGTTGCCCAGCGACAACCCCAAAACATCACTGCTCTAGAGGAGATCTGCATGGAGGAATGGGCCAAAATACCAGCAACAGTGTGTGAAAACCTACTGAAGACTTGCAGAAAACGTTTGACCTCTGTCATTGCCAACAAAGGATATATAACAAAGTATTGAGATGAACTTTTGATATTGACCAAATACTTATTTTCCACCGTGATTTGCAAATAAATTCTTTAAAAATCAGACAATGTGATTTTCTGGATTTTTTCCCCCATTTTGTCTCTCATAGTTGAGGTATACCTATGATGAAAATTACAGGCCTCTCTCATCTTTTTAAGTGGGAGAACTTGCACAATTGGTGGCTGACTAAATACTTTTTTGCCCCACTGTACTTCTAAAAATTGTTTTAAAATGGCAATTTTTAATGTGCTAAGAGGTAGATACTTTTTAATGACTGAAGAGTATTCAACTTAACTATAACTTTAATTTATTTTAAATTTTAATAAAATAAAACTGGGTATTTTTCCTGGCCCCACCCATTAATTTTTGGAATATGGTCTCCACTTTACCACTCAAGGCCAAGAGCAGTCCTCAGCTCAGAAGGAGTTCTGTCCTCTTACTGCCCACTGTTCAGACTCAGAGAGGTGTTTCCCCTCCCCCACACGCACACTTTCTGTCCATAGGGGAAACACAGAAGTAAATCACAGCAAAGAACGAAGTTCAGTGTTCTCAGACTTCATGCCCAATTTGTTTGATATATCTCCTGACTCCTTCCCTTTCTAAATTATGGCAGGTCTAGTCTGGCCATCATTATTTCTATCTAAATTTTCATAGCAGAATCGTTCATATAGATTACCAATATATTAGTGAATATAACAGAACAACTATCATCATTACCATCATCAGTACAGCTTCCAGTTTATCTTAAAATAATTGTTAAGATGACAAGTAGGCATTTTTAACCCAAGCCCAAACCAAAACCCAACCTGTAAATTATTTTACAGTCACAGGAATTCTTGACTGAACAAATAATGGCTACATTACTCATGTTTTTCAAAAAAATCATTTTAGGTTTCATTTTCATTTTAATAGAGTAGACTGACACAGCCAATCCTGCTTATGCAAAATTTGCCAAAAATACTGAGGAAAACTATTTTGGAAACAAAATGTTGCTTTAACAATTATAATTCACTTGAAGGTATTTAACTCACAGCCAGGTTTTTATAAATATACTTTTATTTTAATTTAAATCGAAAAGAAATATTTAGCTAAAAATAAGTAGTATCTGATTGTGCAGCCCCCTTTTGTCTGTTTTAATTTGTTTTGAATACTTTGCTCTTCTGTTCAGTTATATCTTTAGATAGATAGTTGTAACCTGTCCAGAGTAATTCGGCCTATAAATTAAATAAATAGATATTTAAGAATAGGCATATATGCCTGAAATATAGAAACATACTGTAAAATAGGGAAGTTATTTTGTTGGATTTTGAATTTTTAAATTAGACATCAAGAAGAAAAGCAGAAGTCATTTTCTTCTGATTTCCCTTTCCATCTTCTTCTTTTTGAAGTTATTTTTCTCTCCAGTTTTTCTACAATGATAACTGTTATGAGATAGCTAGATGACATTTTAAACAATTAAGGCATTTTGAATTTGTGGAAAAAGTATGTTATTTGCAAGAATTGTTTTACTTCTTGTTTATAATATACAAGATCACCACATTTAACTCCCATGCACAGAGATACAGTCCTTTATCTTCCACCTTTCTGTACATTATGGCTATGTAGGACTTTGGATTTGAAGTGCTTGAGTATGTGTGAGAGGGCTCATGTACCATTTGCCTGCAATTGCATAATACAATTGAGTCTTTTCTTGGGATTGCATGGATATCTTCTGGAACTGATATACAATCCCAGGGAAAGATACAAGGCATTTAAGAAGTTGCAAACAGTTACTATACCACATGCATGCCAAAACACAAAACAAATCCAAAGTCCTGTGTATCACTTCTATAAATATGATTTCCTATTGTCATTGTTTTGTTTGTCATTGTCATTGTTTCTTTTCCCGTTTTTTCTTTACTACATCTCAGAATCTGTATATAATCTGTATATAACCATTCACAAACAGAAGTTCCTCAGTGATGAGAACTGTATTTATGTAAGTTTGCATTTAGTGGCAGCCTCTACCGACTGAAGGAAAATATAATTCCTGTACTTTTTTGGGCCATTTCCCATGCTATTCTGGCATCTGGTAGCGTGACACTAGAATAGGTTTTCATAGGACAATAAGGAAAAATAAATAAATAAATAAAAATCACCACTCCCCGCTCTCATTCTTCAAATCAAATAAGCATCTTGCAATTATTGGTCTGAAATAAAAACAGTTACCAAGCCTGGCCAGTTTTGTCAGTATCTATTTTATCATGAGCAAGGGTGAGCCTGGTGGAATGGGCTCAGGTGGAATGAGAGAGTTGGCAGATCACAATGGCTAGTCACTTCCTTCTCTACCAGCAGTAGAAGCTTCTGTCAAACTTTCACTTAACATTCTTTCACTGCCATAGCAAATAATCAAGCTTGACCCCATATATGTGAAGCCATCTCAGAATCTTCATCATTACCACAACTTTGTTGTTTTAACTGTTAACAAACATTTAATGTTGAGGCAATGTGGTAGCACTTGTATTTTATGATTATCTAGTTTAGGAAGAAATATTGATGTGTTTGCCTTATCTCAACACAGAGTATTGTGCCAGGCCAAGTTTCACATTTATGAAAATTAATAGCCTTAACAAGGCCTGTATGAAATTTTTACATACAATACCATGGGAATAGGATCATGAAGTTTACAGGAAATGAACATAAGGTAAGCAAATAACATTTAGAGAGCAAGAACATAAGACTGCTGCTGTATCTCTTTTCTAACACCGTCTAACCCAATGCCTACAAGAAACGTAAAGGTATGACATGACTGCAGTAATTTCTTTCCAGGTACCAGTGACCAATGATGGAAGTACAGAAGCATCGTTACTCGCAACTTGCTTCACTACAAGTGGCTAATCACTTTTTTCTTTTTTTAACAAGAGCAATACCATTTTATTGCCCAAATTTTTGGTAACAGACTGAAAAGTACTACTATCAAATGCTGCAGTAAATAATCAATTTCAAAAGGCTGTACTTCTAGGTCTTTGGTCACTGGCTGAGTAATATTTTTTTTTTTTTTTTTATCTGCGCTCAGTCGTTACCGACTCTGCAGTGACTGCTTGGACGAGTCCTTGCAGTTTTCAAGGCAAGGTGTTTCGGAAGTGGTTTGCCAGTGCCTCCTTCCTAGAGCAGAGCCCAGCTGGCAAGCGCAGGAGGCGGGGTTTCCATTGCTTCACGCCCTTTTCGGGCGCGCGCGGTTTTTCACGCTTACCGGCAACTGCTCCCGACTCCTTTTGCAAGGCGCCACCAGCATTTTTCCTCCCACCGGAGTGAGAGTCCCCATTTATCTACTCACGTGAGTTTTCGAACTGTTGGGTTGACAGGAACTAGGGAGGAAACAGGAGCTCACCCTGCTAACGCGAAGGCTGGACTCGAACCGCTGAAGCGTCGACCATATCTGGCCGGCAACTTTCAGCGTCATTAAGCCGCTGCGCCACCGCGTCCCTAGAGTAATAATTGGATTAAACCAATTTATTATTTAATTAAAAGGTGCTCCAATGAATTGGATAACATACTAAAAGCACTTTTTTCTGAAACATTTAAAAAAAAGATAATGGAAAATAGTGTCATCTTAGAATCACATTACTTCTATCTGGACTGGAGAATTGTATTCTCATGTCACTCTAAACTGTATTTTAGCATGTGGAACACATTTTGTTCTAGCCATGCTAAACTATAGCTTAATGTTATGTCAAGTACTGCTAATGCTTCATCCAAAGTGGCAACTATACCAACATATATAAACATTATTTTGAACAAATAAAGAATATTAAGACATCATTTAAATCTTCTCATAGCAACATGGAAACATTTTTTCCATTGAAGCATCCTATTATACTATTGTAATAATATTTATAATAAATAATAATATTTAAAGATATTTTTATTATTATTAGAATAATGAAATGTAAAAGAAAAGAAGGTCTACATTGGATAGTAATAGTTGAACAACACAAAAGGAAACAAATACTAAGCATGAATAAAGCATAAATAAAAACATTTGGGAAAATGTTCTAATAATACATTTTTCCCTTCCTTTCCGCTTATTTCCCCAACTGGTGACCACAACCTATATATATATGCTTTGTATTAAACATTTAAGATTGTTTTTATTTATTTGAATGCTTTCATCAATTATTTATTAGTCGCATAACTTTCTTCATAAAAACCATATTCCAAATATCTAAATTTACTCTGCTGTATAATATTTAGTATATATAGTAGCCATTCTTGCTTAAATTTGGCTATTTAATCTTCCATTATGGATATATGCTGTCTATTTTGCCATTGCTGCATATTCTCTAATTTTAGTCTCCCAATCTGATACCATCAGCAAAATCTTTCTTTTCCCATGTTGTGCTGAATTTTCCTTCCAACTGTCAACATATAGTTTAGTAAACTGTAAATAATTTCTGGAATTATACCTAATAAGAATATTTGTGGTTTCAGTTCAAATCTTGTTTTTAGGATTTTCTGATTCCTGCTATCAGAGTGTAGTTCCTTGGATCCTTCTTTGCACTCTTTTGGAACAAAGAGATAATATTTGTACTCCAGAATTTCCCAGGTAACATACTTCCACACACACCCCACTCAAAAAAATCCACAGCATTAGAAATGCCTTTAGTATCTTAGGAGGCAGTTCATGTACCCTGGTTACCTGAACTTATTCAACGTAAACAACTATTGCCTTACTATCTCTCTACAAACTACAAGTTGCAATCTGCTTTTTTAACCTGCTGCTTATAGTTGCCTGGAAGGACACATATCCTCTGTATTTGCACTTTCTCAACATCATATATCATTTGATGTAGTTACAAAAAGTAGGAACTCTACAGGAAGAAATTTTTCTATTGATTCATAGGCTAGATAGTACATATTTTACATGCTAATAATTTTGCTAGAAACACAGAGATGCATGTAGCGCTTTTGTCAGATTAACATTTAATCTGTTTTTCCTTTCTTGTAAAAGTTATGAATTTTTAAAGGAACACATGACAATATTATAGACAAGAGAGTAAATGTTGAAAAACCAAAATAGCAATCTCTGATAAAATGTCTTAATCCTAAAAAAAGTTATGGAGGAACTTCAGGTCACTTTGTGCTTTATGAATTCTTTTAAATGTTCCTTTCTTTTATTGTTTAATCCACAATTTTCATTGTCTTTTTTTTTTTAATGAACAAAGACTAATACTGATTTCTGTTATACCAATATTTTAATATTGATTCTGACGCAAAGTAAATGCATGACAGAATCATAACACATATATATTTCTTTTGCAACATGCAATACCTATGGGGCACTCTTATGCATGTATTGGTCATATTATGTTCCCCATATACTGTCACAATTGCTATAGTTCTTAAAAGAAAGTTCAGTGAACAAAAATAGCTTAATGTATATACATTTTTCAGATGGGGAGGTAAAAAAGTTAAAACTAAAGGCAGCTTTCTGGATCTTCACCTTAAGATCCATAAATCTTTAAAAAAGCAAAATAGTTTTACGTATATTCACACTAGTATAACAAGTTCTTTTTGAAAGGATCCTTTGGATACACGGAAAGTAAGGGCTAACTGAAGTATAGAGAGAATCCATGTTCAAATAGTGTATAACCTCTTTTCAGGCTTGCTCCTTAAATAATTTCTAGTATCCATGATGGATAATGAGCTTAATAAACTCTCTGATGAATACTCAGACTAACGAAATACATACAGTCCGTCTGAATGTATAGGTGCAGGGAAGTGTAACATTATGTTTGGGTGGACTAAAACACCCAAGTCACAGTCCAAGAAAAAATCAATTATTGATGGATTAAAGTATCATAAGTCAAGACATGAACTTCTATAATCAAGAACTGCCCCAAACGGCTAGACCCCTCTTTAAATTTTCTTCTAAATTGTAATAGAATTCCATAACAAGTTTGATGAAAACCAGCCTGTCAGAGTCCTTACAATTATAAAATAAGAGACAAATTAGAGTTCTGTGTACAGTGTGCACAGTATATAAAAGTTTCTCCATTTTATAGCTTGTTATTTTGTCTGTTAATTTTCATCTGGTACTTCTTCTGCTACCTTTTTCACACTGGGAAATCTGTTTGTAATCAAGAAGCTACAAGACAACTCTTGGTAACTATCTGATTACTAATTTAGATAATTTCTCTGCTTACTTTGGTTGGAAAATTGTGTTGATCAGCAAGGTACACCTCTAGTTGCACTGGCACTGAAAAGTGTATAAAAGGGAAAATTTTATTCCCACTTTAATTCAATAATCCTATGCAATTTTTATACTATGTACTATTACCTTCTGTAGCAATTGTATCCATGAAGGCAAAAGTCCTGAAAGGGAAGGAAATAAGTACACTATTACCCCCTTCCTAAGAGTCCTGAGTGTTCTCCATATTTCACAGAATAGCTGTAAAATATTCTTCATATAATAAAGAGCAGAGATAATTATTACTGCAACAAATGCATATTTCGATTGCTCACAAATGCTCAGAAACTATTTGCTATTTTTCTTTAAAGGGGAAAACACTGTCTGTACAGGTAGTCCTCAACTTACAACCATTCATTTAACGACCGTTTGAAGTTATGATGGCACTGAAAAAAGTGACTATGACTGGTCCTCGTACTTACAACCATTGGATGATCACGTGATCAAAATTTAGGCACTTGGCAACCAGCAAGTATTTACAATGGTTGCAATGTCCTGGGAACACGTGATCGCCATTTGCGACCTTTCCAGGGGGCTTCCGACAAGCAGAGTCAATGGGGGAAGCCAGATTTGCTTAACAATCATGTGATTCACTTAATGACCACAGTGATTCGATCAATGACCATGGGAAAAAGGGTTATAAAATTGGGTGTGGCTCACTTAACAACTGCATCGCTTAGCGATGGAAGTTCTGGTCCCAATTGTGGTCATAAGTCAAGGACTACCTGTACTTAGAAGCACACTGGTAAAGCAGTCAAATGTTCGAATTTTTTAAACATTCCAAACAATTCAAAACAAAAATTAATTCTGGGATATGTAATCTCTAAGAGTTTAATTCACCACCGTGAAGGTTTCATAGGTTATGGCAAGGCTTAATGACAAAGTGTGGATAATTATTTTACTTCAGCAATTTTTACAATTATTCCTAAAAATCAGCTTCTATCAAATGTAAGGATACTACTCTCCTCATATATACATCCAAAGATTTTAAAGCCTATGTTTCTTTGTCCCACCTGGTAGCCATCCTTTTCTCAGACTTTGGTCACTGGCAAATAGAATACTCCTATACATTTCACTTTCCAACTTGCCAGTTAATAACTTAATAGGTTCAGTTCTGTGTCTTAGAATACATCCTACCAAGTTCAGTGCGACTGAATCACAGGTAAATGGGTACAGAGGTACATTATAACTTTCCTACTAATTACAGCAGTTAAGCAGCAATAAATTACTACTACTCTCTGAATTCTTATTCATTAAAAAAGGGAGCATACCTATAACATTTACCTTTGAACAGTTTATCTGACCAATCTGACATTTATATTTGCTGTAGGTCAAGGAGTCCCCACAAGCACTTTAACCTTAGAGCCCACTAATGATCCATTCTGTTTGAGTAAAAAGTAAAGCTGTCAATCACTTAATTTCACTCTACTTCTCCTACCCTATGTTGATATTTTACAGAGCAGTAAGAACTAAATGTGGAGGATTTTGTAGATACACTGCTGAAGCCCCAAAACACTTTAAGATGCTAGATAGTCTCAATTCAGTATGGATAATTTCACAGGGATTCTGCTTTGCTGCAACAACTCCAAGTCTCCTGATTTGATTCAGCCAGCCAAATCCCAATAGTAACCTTAGGTTCAATCATTTAGCAGATTAACTAAACTATATCAATGCATTTTCTTTCAAAATTAAATGACATCCCTAACTTTGGATGTCACTATTAAAATAACAGTACATGAAATCTTACTGTTAACAATAAATCCAAAGGCTTTACCATTATCCTCATCCCTCAACACTAAAAAAATAGCAAATTGTGTATACCCATAATGAAACAGAAATCTTTTATCAATATGGAAATAAAATTCTTCTTCAAAAATCCATGTGGTTTATATATATGGACACACTAAACTTTCATAATTCATAGCAGTGCTTTCCCACATTTTTTGTATCCTGACAAACTTACTAAGATTGTTTATCTTACTTCATGTACTTTATGTACTGTACAAGACTATACTTGAGCATACAATATACTCAATATACTATCAAACTGTCTAAAAAATATTTCCAACACTTGCAGGATTTTGCATACATACTGTAAATCTGAACGTAGTATCACAGAGTTAGGCAGAAAACACCCACACACCCACACTTATACAGAGTTAGACATATTAAACTTTAAAACCAAACAGGATTTGTGGTTTTACCAAGTCATGCATATTGCATTTTTTTAATAACCATATTGTGTGTGTGGAAATTAGATACATACTGTGCTGCTGAAATATTTATCTCATGAGCAAAATCTAGTCAGATTCTTCACAAAATTGTAAAACAGCTTGTCATCTGTTACTTTATGAATCCCAGTACAGCCAAGAAGTCACCCTTATCTTAAAGCATATAAGAACTCCAGAGTTTTGAAAAGAGGTTGCAAAAGTATTGCTTTGCCACATTTGTTACACATATTTGCCCAATACGGTCCACATTCCCCTCCACAACTTTTGTACAAAATGCTGCCATTCTACCTTACTAAAGCATATTTACAATATTAACTCAACAAAACAAACTGATCTCAAGCTCTCCCTCTAAATCAGCAGCATTACTTTGTTCAGAAACAAGAGTAACTGTTGTGTAGCTATATTTATAGTGTGAGAAAACAAATTTATACCCTAATACTTTCAGCATGCCATTCTATGACAAATAATATTTGACCTTGAAATATGATAAGTAAATATGTAGATTTAAGACAGAAATGAAAGAAGTCATCAATAACCATTATACTGAAATCAAAGCTTATATACTATTCTAGCCTCTAATATAGTCTCATATCTAAATTTGTAATAAAAACATTATAATTAAAATTTATAAAGTAGTAATCTAGGATAATATCCAATGTCTTCAACAAGATGATATTATTACTATTACTATTATTTTAAATTTGTTATAGTCCCTTTCTCTGGTAGAGTCAGGATGGCTTACAAAACCTCAAAACAATAAAAACAGTTTAAAATATATACAATGCTGACAGCCCGGACTAAAACCACCATCATAATAAGAGTCACAAGAGGGGCCCCACAACATATTAATCTCAGGCCTGAGAAACAGGCCTTAAAGAGCTTTTCAGAATCCCAGGAGAGAGGGCACCCCCTGTACCTCTGGGAGAATGCTGTTCCAGAAGGCAGAGAGTGTGACAGAGAAGGCACACTTCCACAGTCCCATAAGATGACAACATTTTAATGGAGAGGCCCTGGAGCACACCCACTCTTCTGGAACATACTGGGTAGGCAGAAGCAATTGGAGTTAGGTGGTACTTCCAGTATCCAGACCATATGCACCTTGAATTGCACACAGAAGCCAACTTATATTAACATCATGGATTTTTCATTAAGATCAGGGTTTATCAGTTTATGGAATAATGAATATAGGATAAATACTTAATCTGAATCTTTGAAAAAGAACAGTTTTGAGCAAGATAGGTATAAACTGAATAAGTAAAAATAACCCAGTTTTAAACCAAAACTGATTTTAAATATGAGCATCCTAAAGGCTGCAACCATTATCTCTGTAAGCTTTTTTATTATTATTATTATTCCTAAAGAACAAATGATGGTGAAACAGCAAATTTTGCAGAACAGCTGTTACCTTTATGCTTTCTTCCATCATAGCATAACACCAAACAGTGATTATCTATCTATCTATCTATCTATCTATCTATCTATCTATCTATCTATCTATCTATCTATCTGGAGAGAGAGAGAGAGAGAGAGAGAGAGAGAGAGAGAGAGAGAGAGAGAGAAAGAGAAAGAGAAAGAGAAAGAGAAAGAGAGACTTTTTATTTACACTTTTAGAGCAAACTGGGGTATCGAAGTACAGTGTATCTGTTTCCACGTTTAACTCAGAACATATAAGATACCAAAAAGCAGAGAAAGTTTGATAACTGTGGTTCAGGTCAAGGTTCCTTACCCTTGTTTAGATTCTTAAATGACCTTGGGTAGTTATTGCTAATTTCTAGAAAATACTGGTTAATAGCAGAATGCTCCAACTGTGCATTCTTGAATTGTTTGGCTTATGGGCCAGCTATTGTTTTAAAGTTGACTTTATGCATACATTTTATTAATTAAATGAGGTTAAATGAGAAGCTGCCTACTATGAAAGATAAAGCTGGCACAGATATCACAAAATACTACATGCAGCTATCACTATGTAGTTATGTATCACTAGTTACACCAGTGTTACCAAAACAGCTAATGGAGCAAACAGTTAGAAATGGACATATTTTTGGCTAACTGGAAGTCCATTATGTTTTTTTTAAAATGGCAAAAAATTGTAAAAGGGATATTTTCTTGATTGGGAAGATTTATCAATTGTTTTAGGTTTTTTCTTCTAAAATAGAATGTCTGTTTCTTATTGGATTGTCAATTGGATGAAGAGATAATTGGAGGGGAAAAGAAAGTCCAGGGTCCATTGATTGTTCAACCCTGCATTAATAAATTTCTACAAACATTTCTATAAGTAGAATTAAAGTACTGGATTTCATAATTCCAGAAAGATAAAGCAGTATTTCTATATGCAATAGAAATTACTTATCTTCTGTATCATTTTTATTTAATTTTTAATTCAAACTACTGAATTCAGATGTAAAAAGCAAAGTGAAATAACACTACACAAGTAATCATAAAATAAACCACCACCAACAAAAACTACTTAGCCTCATTTATTGGATTCCATCTTCCTACTAACATTTATTTCCTTTCTTTGAACAGAAAGATTTTCATACAATGTCAACATTTGCCATTTTTAACATCATTTCAGCAGATTGCCTTTAAGTCAGAAGCCACTTGGAAGACAAACTATTGCAAATAAAAACATTAATTCCAATATTTTTCAAGTAGATCATATTGCATCATATTTTTTGCACAAGGGCATACAGGCCCTGACTTTAAAATTGTTGAGATACTGAGAAACCAATTATCAGCAAATGGCAATTTATACATGTATATTTTATGCATCTTACACATACATAAAATAGGACTAGCATTTTACATATGCATAAAATGTTACATATGTGCAAAATGTGGTCTGTTGCATTTGAAATCCACTTATGCTGCCCCCCTCACAAGTTTCTTTGATCTTACAGAGTTTTTTTGTCAATGTAATATGGGAAAGCTTTTTTTGTATTCATTCCTCCTGAGTTGTAGTGTATTCCCATCATCCCTATGTTTTTAAGAGGGATTCTTATAAAATAGAAGGTCACATGGTTGTAGGGGAAAAAATGACCAAAAATAATCTCTCTTGATTCCACTGATAAAAAAAAAAAAACAACCTCTGTTGAGTTAAAGGACATAATCTGCTGCAGATTAAGTACTCTATCTCCAAAACTCTACCAAAATTTAATAATGAAAGTCAAAATTAAACTTTTAAAAATTCCATTAATTTTAGTGAGAGTGACTCAAGTGTGCATTTGGCACTTCACCAAAGTCAATTATGCTGAACTCCATATAAATAAACATACACACACCCTGCACCATTTAAAAAATAAATTCTAGTTTTAAGAGCTTGAATTTTCACTTAACCATGAATACTTGTTTGACAGCTGTGAGCACTTATAACAGCTAACAAATGGGAAAATTGAGCAATACACTGCCCAATGCTATTACATTTAAACTTAATCAAAATTGTATGTTGGGGTTAACAAATGATTGCCAACAAAACAAACTTTATAATTGTTGGCTTCTCTAACTCATGTATATAGAGGACATCTTTTTCCTAATGTTTATATTTTGGCTTTAGCACAACAACTACCCACTGATAAACTTCAACTCTGTCCTTGTGAAAGATAATTTAAAAATTGGGTGATTTTCCTAGTTAACATTATTATTGTATTTCATGTTAATACAAGTCATGTAATACAATCAATGTGTTCAGGAACAGGCAGACAGTGAAACCCTGCTTTAAACGTATTTATGACATATACCTACATGTTTTATTTGGCTACTAAAGAACAAAAGCCACATCCTTTATGATGAACCAAGTGAGAATTTAAACTACGTTGAGCAAGAGGAACTGTAAGAGGAAGATAATTCACAAAAAGCTGCATTCAAGTACTAAATGCAAAGACTCCTTCAACAGAAGTTTAACTGCTGGTGACTACACAGAATCATCTATGTAGTTTTCCTGGCAACAATATGGAAGTGATTTGCTAGGAGGTGTGTGTTTTTTTACAGCCTGGTTCTTTCATTAAAGTGCTAGCCACTCAAACCTTGTTTATTTGCTTTAAAATCAGTGAAGATGGCTAGGCACTGCCATGTCCTCTATTCAAGTACTACTAAGTCAGTAGGGTTACTCTCATCCTATTTAAGTTACTCAGATATATGTCCAGAAAGATTGTCACCACACTAATGAATTATTTCATAATGACATAAATGTTGAAATGCAAGCATAGCTGCTTGGCTTAATCATTGCAAAATCATGAATAATAGTGAAATATGGTTCATTTATTCTACTGATTTTAACAGCTTTAATTCAAAATAAGCCAAACCAGCAAATATGTAGGACAATTATGTTTATATACATTACACTTTCTTACATTCAAGGCATACAAATATACTGGTACACAGATATACTTAATGGAGTGTTATACGTTTGGTTGGAAAACCATAAATTCTGAGTGGAAAACACTTTCTCAAAAAAAAAAAACAACCACCAGTGGATGTGCTATATTTAAAGATGACATCCACAATGCCATGGATCATGCGGAAATGTTGGTGGTAAACTCGCTATACTTAAAGATGACATCCATAATGCCGTGTATCATGTGAAAATGTTAGCGGTCAGTTCTCCATCTATTCGGCATAATTCTTTATTTTCTTTTTGTTAATGGATGTCACTAAAAGTTGGAAACACAATCTTCTCATCAGTGGTCACATCAACATCAATGATTTTCATGATCCATCAGGACTGCTCTAATGTCTCCACATGCTTTTCAACATTCCATATGCTTACAGCTTCCACCTGCTAAATGCAGTTGGTTGTCATATGAAAAATATTTTTATCTACCCTTTCTATTTCTGCCATCTTAATAAAATTAAAATAGCTACCATTCAGTTGATAGCTGTAAATTTATAATTCTAAATAGGAAATCAAAATGACCTAATAAGATGTCCATGTGTGTATATCTGAACTCAAAAGTACTGAATATAGATCTTAATGAAATTATTGCAAGAAATGAAAAATATAAAATTATTTTCAATTATCACAGAAATTAAATTGAAACTCAATATGGAATATCATGAAAGATAAACTATTAATCCATGAGTTCATTCATAAAATAGCAAAAGATTAGAATATAATTGTATTATTATAATTTTAAAATACTCTTTTTACACTGAAAATAAACGTTCATATGCTATTAAATAAGAGTTATACCATCATACCTTTATTTGTGCATTAGTGCCTTGAATATTTTAAAGCAAAAAAAAAGTTTTAATTATATACAATAATGTAGTGGCTCTGTAACAAATTCCAAAATGTAATATATAAGTATAAAGAAAAAGAAAGTGATAAAAATCTTTCTAGCCTAATAGTAAGAAGAATCTCCACAAGGCTTAAAAAGGCCCAATAAAACTTGCCCACAAAGAGCTTACAATCTATTTACATAGGTAGATATGAGATGACAAAATAAAGCATACTAACACTTTAATCTTGCATACAGATTATTTAATAAGTATGTCAATGCATACACTTAATATTTAATATATCACCCCTCACTTAAAAGGATGACACATTCAATTAAGCAGATATGTAGAACTATTTTGTTCAGAAGTTAGTAGATTTAGGATTGCAAAATTAGGCTACAGTTCTATAGTCACTTTCCTAAAAGACAGTACCACTGAATTCCATGCAACTTACATTTGAATAAGACTGCACTATTAAAAATGTTTCAGATAACCTTTCTATTATCCTTCTGAATACAATTGTATTTTTCCAATTTATCTGTTTAATTAAGCCATTAATTAAAAGGTGACTATAGGTAACCTAATCTTGAGTATAGATGTAACATCAATCACAATTAATTGAACTGCTTTTTTACCCAACATTCCTCAGTCAAACAAAAATTGTCCAGGGTATTTGATTTTTCTCAGCACAGGCAGAAATGACCCAGAGCACAAGTGGGTTACATACTAATTAATTAAACTAGCATAACACAGCTCATACAGAAGGCCAAAATACAATTCCAGCAACTTTCCGAATCCAATAATAGTTTCAGATACTACTTGAAGCAGGAATGGTATTTATTCCCAATTGATTATTTTTAATGCGTTATAGGGTTTTGACATAACAAGAAGCAGCAATCTCGTTATCCAAAAAAATTCCATTTAACTTTGTGAGAAATTATCACCAGTCAATACATTTGGGAGTGTAGTTTAAAAACACACTAGCCAGAAAGCAACACTATGGAACAGTCTGTAGTTACCAAGAAAAAGAAAATAGTACAGCATTTTGAAAGCAGTGAAGTGTAAGTTAATCTTATTCTGTTTTTTTTTTAAAAAAAAAACCTATAAAATTATAATTTGGCTTCAGGTCTATATCAGAGTTTCCAAATTAGATTTTTTTGAAATAGGTTAACAAAACTGGCAATGTTGTTACAATAATTATGCATGTGGATTCAAAATGCGCACAGTACATACACTATTATTTTTGTTCCAATTCATCCTGAAATATAAACCTCTTTTAAGATATTCAGTGTTTATAAATTACAATGATCATCATACGATTGTTATCATCAAGCTCGTGTAGCTATCTCCAGGTTAATAGTGATTTAAAGCAACTACAAAGAAATATCATTTTTCTTGAATTTGCAGAATAGTTTTCACTAATAATTAAAAAATAAAAACTTTTTTTTTTTTATGTAGGGTTGACAGTTCTTTCAACGTCCCAGAAAACGTAGTAGTTGGCAGGATCGCGTCAGCTCCAATGTGCTCCTGAAAAATATAAAATACCAGTGTCCACTGGATCAGTGGGTCCTTGGCACTTTGGAACTATTCATGAAAAGATTTTGATTATGTTTAAGTTTAGAATGAAGAGACTTGTTAAAGGCTGAGAATTTCCCCAGTTGTAGCATCTGGTATGCTGCAAACCTTTAATAATGAATTCCTAAGTGACTACTCAAAATGATCATATTTTTCTTAATGTTAATGCTCTTACTTATAAAGGCAACTTATGCTAACAATGAGTTTATACACACACCAACACAAAACAAATTAACATATATATACACACAGAAATATTCATAATAGAAGTTAACTTAAGTCTAATGAAAATGGCAATGGCATTTTAGGCTGAGTTTACAGATGTTCTAAGAAATATGGGGGGGGGGAGTTGAGAGACCTATTTTAAAATCAATGGGGAAATAGTTCTGGTTCTAAGTGTTGCATTCAGAATTAAATCAGGTGGTACATACATTTTTCTATAACTTCCTGTGACAAAAACTAATACAAATAAAATAAGTAACTCATGAAGAACAATTTCAAAAAACAAATAGGTATTTTGATATTTATAACTTACATATAAATTAAAGATGTTCCATTGGTAAACTTATATTTGCTCTAATTGAGTTGAAACTAGGGGAATATTATTTTACTTATACGATTCATAGGTTGCCCAACTCCCAATAAATTTGGGTGGCTTACAAATTTGTAAAATTCCTGTCAGAATTGGATCATACACAGTTCACCACAGCTTTGAATTCCTCTGAATTGCATATTATTTGATAAAGCAAAGGACAATAAAGGAATCTTGGTGTCACTGTATATATAGTATATGAAGATTCTCTTAGTATGATGTACTGATGAAGTACTTCATATAATTACACCAATGCTTCTTACCATAAGTAGGTCTACTTTAACATTCTTCTTGTTATGAAGTAGTCTACTACTCTGCTTATGTGTTCCAACAAAAAAAACCAAAATACAATCTGAATATAGTCATAGGTAAGCTCTCACCAAGATCCTACACTGTTTCATAAATATGTGCATGCATCTAATGGTGATGAAAACATGAATAAGGAATATCGTTCAGGCAGTTCTCTGTGTACAATTTAGACTTAAAAAAAACTGAGAATAGTTTAAAAAATGTTAAAAAACCAATCACTGGATTATGCTTAACTACTGGGCCAGATCTAAATGTACCATTCCATGTGTAGACAGTCTTCTTCCATGAGCAGAGTGATGTATTTTGGTCTAGCTCATGTCAAATATTCAGTTAAATTTTACAGACAGACAGACAGACAGATAGATAGATCATTTCTAAATTATAGAAAGATTCTAATAAGCAAAGAGCACACATGGTTATAGTGATCAAGTCTGCAAAGGACATCTATATGTGACACACTTCAATTAGGCTGCAAAAGATACAAGTATCTTATATTTGGTAAATAAGGCAGAAACCTAAAGATATTAGATGAAAATTAAGACTGTGACATAATTAATAATAAAAATATGTCTGGATCTTGAGTTCTTTTCTCCAAAATGAAGAAGTACTGGCTATCCACAAATGGACCTTTAATTCAGTCCAAGCATAATGCTAGAAAAAGAAAAGAAATAGCCAATTTTCACTTATTTTTACTCAGTCTGCAGCCTAATTAGTTTCCAATTCTTTACAGCAAATCTGAAGTGTTCGGGAGGAAAGGAGATCACTAATAAATGTGGGAATATCCTTTTAAAGATACCCTGTTGAGTTAACTAGGAGCCAAGCCATAAATTTGTGGGAACAGGCATTTGTAACTAGAAGAAAGTTGGAACAGTATACTGTAGTGAATGCTATGAATAACTATTTTATCATGTATTTATTTTAACCATTTTATTATCACGCTTACTTGAAATAATTTTTAAAAATATTCAGAAATATATCTTTTAAAATATTAATTAAAAAGTAAAGTCTCTTCAACTCAAGCTTGAATCCTGGTGATTTCATAAACAGGTTTATGCAATATTCTTAGCAACAATACAGAACTGGCTTGCCATTTTACCTTCCTCCCAGTCAATGCAATGGCCCTAGTATTCTCTATTAGTCTCTCCATTAACAAATAGACCCAAACCTATTTAGCTTCTAAGCTTATTCTAGGTTAGCCAAATTCTGCCACTTGCTGAAGCTACTGCACAGTACAACTACTGTAATCATAACATATATTAAGATGTTACAAGAAAAAAAAATGTTGAACTGAAAAACATTTGACATTTTTATTGTTCAACTGAATAATAATCTAGTTCCTATTAAATTGTTTTCTTCAGTTTCACAGATCATAAATAAACATGTATAGGATGTTCATGCTAGGCTAAATCTTTAATATTATAGTTTATATAAACTATATAACGTACCCTGGGTTAATTAGTCTCATGTCTTTTTTCTCTTTTCTCTTCTTTTTTGAAATTTTTTTAAGCTAAAGAAATTCAGATCCAAAGAATCTAATTCTGTTCTACGCTGATCTTTAGTTCCTTGCTCTGTTCCACCATCCAGCAGATATCCTCTTTAAAATTATGCAGTTTTAAATTTCATCTCCCCATGCAGACAAATGTAGAGCTCCAAAAAACCTCTCTATGGTGTTTAGGGTTCTTTCTGAACACTGTTGGATGGGGCAAGGAGTCAGATGGATCAGAAGAAAAATCAGTACACTATCTACTTACTAATGGCTTTTCTGTAAATCTAGCCAGATCTGAAGATGACTTTAATTACAGTCAAACAGAAAAAAAAAATCATATTCTAAATACCACCCCGAATTAATAAAGCATATATACATTTTGCATTATAACCATCCCCCCACCCCACAAATCCTGCTGTGCTGCCTCATTGTGGGAGTGGGTGTTCCTGGGAGGGATGAGCAAAGAACACTGGGAGTATAATGCAAAGAATGTTCCCAGCAGGTCACCCAAGACATGAAGGTCATCCCAGCTGCCCAGCTAAGGCAACCAGGCACCTATATTGGGCAGCAGCAATATAGGAAGATGAAGGAGGCAGATGATCATTTCAGTGACAATAGCAAAGGCATCAGTTCATACTGTTAGGGAGAAGGCAACAGTAAACCACTCCTGTATTTATACCAAGAAAACCACGTGGATATAAAATATAAAATGATTGACAATATAGTGCCGAATGATGGGCCCCTCAGGTTGGATGGCACTCCACGTGCTACTGAGGAAGAGCTGAGGATCTTTTGGAGTACTAATGATGTTCATGATGTGGCTAGATTAAAGCCTTTGGGACATCTAGTTGCTAATGTTGCCATGCAGGAAAAGAAAATCCAAAGCTGTAGAGATAGTATTACAGTAGAAACATGGAACATAAGCAGCATGAAGATAGGAAAGTTCATCACAGCGAAAGATGAAATGAAATTACTACAAATTGACACCTTAAGCATCAGCAAATTGAGATGGACTGGGATCAGACACTTTCAGTCAGAAGATCACATAATTTATTGCTCAGGACATGAAAAACAAAGAAGAAACAGTGTTGCTTTAAATAATAACCCTTTAATATGACAATCATTCAGGTTTATGTGCCAACCATCAATGCCGAAGAGGAGGAGGTTGATGACTTTTATGATCAAGTTCAATTTGAAATTGACAGAACATGCAAGCAAGATATGCTGCTTGTGATTGGAGACAAGAATGCCAAAGTGGGAAACATGAAAGAGGAAAATGTAGTTGGATTGTATAGCTTAGGAGAGTGAAATAAGCAGGAAACCAACTTATCCATTTCTGCCATTCCAATGATTTCTTCATAGATAACACTG
Source organism: Python bivittatus (assembly GCF_059951505.1). NCBI lineage: Eukaryota > Metazoa > Chordata > Lepidosauria > Squamata > Pythonidae > Python > Python bivittatus. Next base: position 18,450,681 of record NW_028277075.1, on the reverse strand, counting down.
TCTTCAAACAACCAAAATGACACCTCTATATGTAGACATCAACAGATGGACTATATAGAAATCAAACTAAGTATATTATTGCTAAAAGGAGGTGGAGGAGCTCAATTATAGCATCAAAGACATGGCCAGGTGCTGACTGTGGAACAGATTATGAACTGCTCATGTGCAAGCTCCAAGTTAAACTAAAGAAGAAGAAAGCCAGTCAGTATCCATGATATGATCTTGAAGATATACTCACCATTTTCAAGGTGAATGTCAGGAATTGCTTTGAAGTCCTGAACCTCATTGAAGTCCTGAATCTCAAAGAACCAAAAGAATTATGGAATGAAAGTTGGTAAGGATAAATGTGAAAAGAGACTGCTAACAATGAAGAAAGAAAGCAAACTGGATGTCAGAACAAACCATGGAAATTGCCAAGAAAAGAAGAGAAGCCAAAGCCAAAGCCAAAGCCAAAGCCAAAAAAGGCAAAAATCTCAGAAAGGAACTTAACAAAGAGTTTCAGAGAGCTGTTAAAATAGACAAGAAGCAATATTACAACATCTGTAAATACACTGAAAATGGAAACAGACATAGAAACACAAGGAAAGTCTTTCAAAAGATCTCTGAACTCAGAAGGTTCCAACCTCAAATTGATATGCTAAAGTACACCAATGGACAGATAATAATCGATTCAAAGGAGATCAAAGATGGAAGGAGTATACTGAAACATTGTGCAAGCCATGGTATTCCCTGTGACACTCGATGGAAGTGAAAGTTGGACTTTGAAGATGCCAGATAGGAAGAGTATTGACACCTCTAAACTTTGGTGTTGGATATTCTCAGATCATGGACAGCCAAGAAAACAACCAATGGATTATCAAACAAATCAATGCAGAGTTCTCACTCGAGGCACAAATTACTGGGCTCAAATTATCCTACTTTGGACACATTATAAGAAGACCTGTAGCTCTCTAGAGAAGGCTCTAATGATGGGAGTGGTGGAATGAAAAAGCAGAGGACAACCAGCAGAAAAGTTGATGGACTCAGTTACAGTGGTGATGAGTGCAACCTTGGGAGTCCTAAAAGAACAAGTTAGGGATAGATTGTCATGGAGAAAATCGATATGGTCATTAGGAGTAGAAAATCACTTGACTTCTTATGTACAACTATCAGAAAGGTTTAAAGTAGACAAAAGAATTTGTGGTTTTGAACAATTTAATGTGAAACAGAACTATCTACAAATGATGAATCTGTTATTGCCAAAATGTACAGGTGAAACTCGAAAAATTAGAATATCGTGCAAATGTTCATTTATGTCAGTAAGGCAACTCAGAAGGTGAAACCAATATATGAGATAGACGCATTACATGCAAAGCGAGATATGTCAAGCCTTACTTTGGTATAATTGTGATGATTATGGCGTACAGCTTATGAAAACCCCAAATTCACAATCTCAGAAAATTAGAATATTACATGACATCAATAACACAAGGATTGGAAATAGAACAATATCGGACCTCTGCAAAGTATAAGCATGCATATGTACTCAGTACTTGGTTTGGGCCCCTTTTGCAGCAATGACTGCCGCAATGCGGCGTGGCATGGATGCTATCAGCCTGTGGCACTGCTGAGGTGTTATGGAAGACCAGGATGCTTCAATAGCGGCCTTCAGCTCCGCTGCATTGTTCGGTCTCATGTCCTCATCTTTCTCTTGGCAATGCCCCATAGATTCTCTATGGGGTTCAGGTCAGGCGAGTTTGCTGGCCAACCAAGCACAGTAATCCCATGGTCAGTGAATCAGGTTTTGGTACTTTTGGCAGTGTGGGCAGGTGCCAAGTCCTGCTGGAAAATGAAGTCAGCATCCCCATAAAGCTCGTCTGCGGAAGGAAGCATGAAGTGCTCCAAAATCTCCTGGTAGATGGCTACGTTGACCCTGGACTTAATGAAGCACAGTGGGCCAACACCAGCAGATGACATGGCTCCCCAAATCAACACAGACTGTGGAAACTTCACACTGGACTTCAAGCATCGTGCATTGTATGCCTCTCCATTCTTCCTCCAGACTCTGGGTCCTTGGTTCCCAAATGAGATGCAAAAGTTGCTCTCATCAGAAAAGAGGACTTTGGACCACTGGGCAACAGACCAGTTCTTTTTTTCTGTAGCCCTGGTAAGACACTTCTGACGTTGTTTGTTGTTCAGGAGCGGCTTGACAAGAGGAATACGACATTTGAAGCCCATGTCCAGGATCCATCTGTGTGTGGTGGCTCTTGATGCACTAACTCCAGCCTCAGTCCACTCCTTGTGAAAGTCCCCAACACTTTTGAATGGCCTTTTCCTGACAATCCTCTCCAGGCTGCGGTCATCCCTGCTGCTTGTGCACCTTTTTCTTCCACACTTTTCCCTTCCACATAACCTTCTGTTGATGTGCTTTGATACAGCACTTTGGGAACATCCAACTTCTTTTGCAATTACATTTTGGGGCTTTCCCTCCTTATGGAGGGTGTCAATGATGGTTTTCTGCACAACTGTCAGGTCAGCAGTCTTTCCCATGATTGTGATTCCTATTGAACCAGCCTGAGAGACCATTTAAAGGCTCAGGAACCCTTTGCAGGTGTTATGGATTCATTAGCTGATTAGAGTGGGACACTTTGAGCCTAGAATATTGAACCTTTTCACACTATTCTAATTTTCTGAGATTGTGAATTTGGGGTTTTCATAAGCTGTACGCCATAATCATCACAATTATACCAAAGTAAGGCTTGATATATCTCGCTTTGCATGTAATGCATCTATCTCATATATTGGTTTCACCTTTTGAGTTGCCTTACTAACATAAATGAACATTTGCACGATATTCTAATTTTTCGAGTTTCACCTGTATAAACTTTTATTGAAATTTGAAACAGAAGAACAAGTGAAAGAATGTAGGATAAAAGTTTGCTTGCAATATACAAACAGAACAATGGGAAATATGTGGTTGAAAGGATTGAAATTTACATTATGTTCTAATCTTAAAGAGATGTTTTATTAAATGATGTACTGTTGGTATATATCACCAGAGAAATTATCTAAAATGTATAAAAGTACTTTGAATTTATGTTTGAGATGTGAATAACAGGAAGGGACATTTTATCATCTTTGGTGGATGCGTAAAAGAGGCAGAAAGTTTTGGAAGCAAATATATGCACTACTTCAGAAGATCTTAAAGACTAATATATAATTGAAACCAGAGGCTTTTCTTTTGGGATTGATGGATAGACAGTTGGAAAAAAGTCATGGAACTTTGTTTTTATATATGATAACTGCAGCGAGATTATTATATCCTCAGAAGTCGACAGACTTGGCACTACCCACAATGGAGGAACAGTTGGGGAAAATGACGGAACTTGCAGCGATGGCCAAACTTCCTTGATTAGAGAAAAGACAACATCTACGTTTATTGCTGACTAGAAATCCCTTATAGACTTTTTGCATGAAACAGGAAAAAAAAAATCTTACATGACTTTGATGATTATAAAAAATAGGTAATAGGAAAAAGAAAACTTTTCTTTTTGTAACCGTAGAGTAAAAGGTAATTTTGTAATTGTATTTATTTTTGCTGCAAAGAAAATCTGAAGCTACTTCTATTTCTTTTCATTCTTCCTATTTGTATTTTGTCTTTTTCTTTCTTTTTTCTCTTCTTCTCTTTCTTTTCTTTACTTTATATTAGTTCTTGTTAGTTTTCATCTTTTATTCAAAACTCTTAATAAAAAACACACACACACAAAAGGAAGAAAATGACTTGATGGTGCATAATCAGTCAATTACAATCTCAAGTATCAGAGTAGACCACACTGATTTATTTTTAAGTTGGACTTTTATAATAAACAAGTATCTCAATATATTTATCATAATTCATGCCTCTTGTGTGTGAATTGACATATAATTCTCATAAGGGAATATCTTTCTTTAATATAATTTTCTCTTTAATAAACCTACATGTTCTGTTAACATAAACTCATACTGTCGAAGGCTTTCACGGCCGGCATACAATGGGTGGTGTGGGTCTTCCCACAAAAGGGTGACATCACCCTGGGCACAGAGAGAACTGCTCCTGTCTGTGCTCCTGCACTTTGAAGATGCCGGTCACAGGTGCTGGCAAAACGTTAGGAAACAAAACTTCCAGAACACGGCCACACAGCCCGGAAGACCCACACCAGCCACCATAAACTCATACCATTTCCCTTTATATGTCTGCATTATGCTTATTAATTTATCTGATTATTCTTTAGCATATTAAATTAAAGTTATTGGTATTGTTTTATCAATATAAAGTATCATGCTTCATATTCTTTTTGCTCATAAGGTACTAAATATAATACTGTAAGTTTTATGTTGTATTTCTCTTGTTTTGGTTTTTTCAGTAGTTATGTTAGGGTACCTTTTAGGAACAAACACAATATATTTAAATTACATTAAATATCAAAAATACTATTATTTTATCTTACATAGATGTTTGTACATGTTTTATTCACCAAGCAATACACAATATTTAAGCACTAACCAGCTAATGTGAAATACTTTTGAATCACACTAGTTTCAGTATGAAAGTTAGGCTTACGTATTTTTCTCTGACAACAATTTAGTTTCTCAAATATGAATTCTCCAGAATATGTAATCTGTGTTACCTAATTACAAAATGCACAGCATACAAGAATCACATTGCCTAAAATTTCCAATTATCAAACTTAAGCTATTTTTAGAATTGGAAATAAATATATTAAAATTTGCATAAATATGATTAGACAACAGCTTGCACCCTTCATAATTTCCTTCCAATAATCACCACAGCTCATTAGAGAGTACTGCTTTGTTAGTCTTTACTCTTTACAGTACTTGTTATGCAATGTACAAAAGCAAAATTATAAATCACTCCCTGAATTTACAAAGTAGCTAACAGTGAAATTAAGTAATGTTGCTAGATTTCAAACAGGAAGCATTATTTAAATCAACCTAGTTTCTAAAGACACACAAGATCTACTAGAAATGGAAATAGAGCCAGTTTGATCTAGTGGTTAAGGCACCAGGCTAGAAAGCAGGAGACTATGAGTTCTAGTCCCACCTTAGGTATGGGTGACTTTGGGCCAGTCACTCTCTCTCAGCCCAACTCACCTTACAGGGTTGTTGTTGTGGGGAAAACAGGAGGAGGAAGGAATATTAGGTATGTTCGCCGCTTTGAGTTATTTATAAAAATAAGAAAGGCGGGATAAAAAATCTAAAAAAATAAAATAAAATGTGTTAGTCTGCATCTAAAGATTTAATTAAAACTAGAAACATACTCCCAAACTTCTGATTGTTCAACTTGCGTGTTTGCTTAGTAAAAGCATATCAAATAGGTTTATCACATAACAGAGAACTCTCCCAAATTCATATTGAATTACTTCTGTAATCAAATCAGTTTTGTAGGTATTTGTATGCATCTGTTTTAATGAAAACCTTGCATGCATGGAATACATAATTCTTCCAGAGTGTCTACTGGTATCCATTGCTAATCAGCATGCTAGGAAGATAAACAAGAATCAGGAAGAGTTGTCTGCCTCTTTTACATACAACTCTCTGTTGCTGCTACGAGGTTCATGATAAAAATGTTATGGTACATAAGGAATGGAAGCTCTCAGAGAATTATTTTCTGGTTCTTATTTTGATAGGAACCACATGGAAAAAAAAGTGCTTTTTTTAATTCATGTTTTTAACAATACCTGAAATTAATATTAGAGATTCAATCAGAAAGACCTCTTCAATACTTCCAGCACACTGAGAAAAGTATCAGACCAGAATGCAAGAAAATAAGTTCTGCTAGGAAAGCACAAAATCCAATATGTATTTTGTGGCACTTCAAATGAACGATATATTTTAATTATATGCTCGCTGATTTAAATGGAATATAGTATTATCACTAATAAGCAATGTATATATTCTAGTCTTTCTCATCCCTCAGAGAAGGAAGACTACATTATTTCTAAGACTAAAGTTCTTGAATCTGAGCCACATTAAAATCTTACTCAAATTTTTATTGGGGGGAGGGGAGGAGATGGAAAAAAACATTAAAAAACACCGTAGAGAAGAAAAGTTTTCTATAATGGTAAACCTGCCTTCCCTTCTATATCTTGAATTTATGATGCAAACATGGAGTAGAGGAATAAAAGCTACTTTTCACTATTATTATTAGATCAAAAGCTACTTTTCACTATTATTATTATACCATTTAATAAGTTTTCTGGGTAATATACTTGAAGGGATCAGAAAAAAATAAGTTCTACAATGAGGTTCTTTCAGCCAGAGAATGTCTATCATTTGTAAAATACTACTATACGCTGACCACGAAGACCACAGAAAATCATTTTATGGCACCAATAGCTTCTCTCTCTCAAACTAATTTATAAATCAAATGTCCTTCTTATATCTGTATGGATTAACACTAACAATGATCTGTAGGCCTCCTACATGAGGCAGTGTACAATGATTCTGTGACTGAAGAGTCTGATAAATAAAATAAAGCCTGTACCTCTAACTCCCTCCTCCCTGCCCAAAAAAAAGAGGGAGGGAGGGAGGGAGGGAGGGAGGGAAGGAAGGAAGGAAGGAAGGAAGGATATTGTTTTAGAAATGAAAATATGTTTTTCAATGAACAATTCAATATAATCATTTTGTTCCACAACCCTTGTAAACTAATATATCTTTACAAACAATTCGAAGTCAAACATGCATACTATGTTCAGCATTCATGGGAAGGAAAAAATCTAGCTCTGAAATATCTGAACTTGCTTTCAATATGTAGGAGAGGTATTCCCAGCTATTAGAACATTATGAATCATACTGAGTTGCATACTGTACAAACATATTTTGAAAGTCTGCCATACAATTAATTTAAAATTATATCTTAATGCAATTCTTTAAAGTGTTGAATTTTGATAAAATTTAGAAAAAGGTTATACACTAGCATTCAGCAAAACATTTGCTCATTTCTGATGCACCAATTACTGAACGGAAAATTTAACCTTAGCAGTAATGACTTACTTTGACTATTTTGACCATTTAACATTTCCTATAGCTAAATGCTTTTTCTCTACTTATTTTTTATGCATATCTTAACACACACACAAACACATGCAAATGTTTACACTGTTTAAGTAGAGAGAAGTTCACAGATACAATAAGTAGCTACCCTTTATGAGGAAAAACACTCTTACTCCAGTCACAGATATAGAAGATGCCTATAGCCACTGAATGCAATCCACTGTTCTGTGCAAGATTATAAATTAAAGATTAGTTCAGCTATATTTAGTCTTAGACCAGCTGTCAACAAAATACATCATCCAAAGTAAAACACAGGACAGAAAAACAATTTAAAAAATGAACAATTAAAGAGTTTAAAAAAGGGGGGAAAAAACTTCAAATCGATCTTTGAAAACTAGTTAAACTTATACATGGTGTGAAGGAAATTAGCACATGTACATGATTAACAGTTTGTCTTCAATGCAAAAGACAATGTACAAAACCTGGCTGTCTTTCTAGGTATTTCTGCAGATGCATCAGCAAAAAGAGAGTTTCTCCACATTGGTTCAATGGTTTAACTGGGGGGGGGGGGGGAGAGAAGGAGGGAGGGTAAAGCTGAGCACCAAGCTATATAAAACAGGTAGCACAGTAAGACTCTGAGGCACCCACTTAATGTCCTGACTCTCTGACTACTATATCTGAAGAGTTTCTCAGTTCATCATATTTGTCCAATTCATAACACGTATTAGATTACTGAATACAGAAACACAATGAAGAATTGGCTTACTGGGAGAAAAGGGGAAATAAGGTCACCATAATATTTAATTATGCTAAACTACTAAACACAGTATGGTTAGATACATAAAGGTTTTAATGAAAGTTTTTGTTAATTCAATTGTGCATACAATCATCCTGTATTATTTTTTCTGATCTTTGGGAGCAAGTGACTGCACATACTGTATAGAGACAAAATAACAGCACTTAAGAACAAGAGGGAAGTATTGGATGACTTGAAGGACCTTACAGTTTACAGAAGTTCAAAACTTCTAGAGTTAGTATAGTGACTAAGGTGGCATACAAATTGATGAATAAGTGATTTTTAGAGAACAATTTAGCCAGGGAAAACCCTAAGCAATCATATGAAGATTGAATGTGCTTAGTGGGCATAGAATATTGATCAAAGGAAGAATCTGAATATCAAGTGGGAGTGATAATGGAATTGATTGGCTGATAAAGGGGGAAAGAGAAAGCATAAAGAAACAGAAAACTGTCTCATTGTACAGGACAGTTATTTTATGAATCATGATGAGAAGCTAATTTTAAATGTCCCCAGGGATAGAAAAGTAAATTGCTCAAAAAAATCAATGAAGACATTTGAGATTTTGAATATACTGGATTTGAGTGCTAATGAATACCCCCATCCCACAAGCATAAAACAGAACAGGAATAATGCAGGATGAAATACGAAATCAGATGCAGTATGTCAAGTCAGAATACATGATCCAGCAAGGCTAACCATATAGCTGGAATAACTTCAAAGTTTATCTAGTCCAATTTCATGTCAATGCATGAAGCCCACTACAGACCTTGAGTATCTGTAACATTACAATTACCTAGAGTGTTGTACAATAGGATCAGAATCATATTGCAACTTGAGTTGAAGCTGAGTGCCAGGTTACATGTAAAGTCCCACAACATGAAGGAAAAAATTGGAGAAAAATATTTTTCCAAGTCCTTTTTTGTTTCTCCCACTCTGAAAATTGGAAAAAAATAGTAATGAGGAATTAACATGGAATACTTCCAAATATTTCTAACTTAATATGGTTAAGATGTTAAAATTGGTCTAAGTTTGGAAATATACCAAATCAACCAAGAAAGTAATGAAATGGGATATAGTCTCAGTACAAGCAAACACTGTTTTTACAAGTTTATAAAATGATAAAAAATAAAGGATTAGACGAAGCAAAAACTGCTAGTCCTCCATATTCAGAAAATAAAATGGACTTTTTTCCTCCTTTTTTTAGTTCCCCCCTCTCCCAATAAAATGTTTCTCTGATACAACATAAGACAAAATGCAAGCTATGTAACTTAATTTATATTTATTCTGGGTTAGGTTAGGGTTAAGATTGCTGCTTTTGTTATGGGTGTTAACTTTTTGTCTGCTTGATTCTTCTAAATAGGCAAAAATGAAGAGATACTATATTACTTAAGAGTTAGCTAACATGAGGGTTCGCAATCTCTTGCCAAGCATAATGGGCTGTAGGAATAACCTTGAGGAGCAGGAAGAAGAACTGCAACCAAGACAATGGTCAGATAAAAGAAATTTGAGTCTGAGGCAGAACGTAATTTGAGAAAGCGTCTCAGGCTTGACCTTCTCAAGTTCTCTTGAAGATAAAGGGATGGGGAGGGAGGCAAATTCAGATTTGCAAGATTCTATTATTGTAATCTTATAATAAAAGTAGTATTAGCATTCATAACTTTGGTTTTCTAGTGTGGTCTTTCTCAAAGGGCTGACCCCAAGGAATCACATGATTCTTAAGGACAAGAAGTAGGATCAGATCATAAATTCAGTCAAAATATATACGATTATCTGAATAAACTACACTTTTCAATTTTATATACTAAACAAAATTTTACAAGAAACCAAGGTTTCAAAATATCTTAATATCTGTAAGGGTTATTAAAATTGATATTACAATATTTAATTAAATATTTTGCTTTCTGATTTGGTTCATGATGCAGAAGCCCAAAAACAAAACTAATACTAAATCTGTGATTCCGTTTTTGGAAAAGAATAAAACACATGAACTTTGCTCCAGAGTAGCCTAGTCTTCTACTACTGGCAAAGGGTAAAGCAGGAGAGACTTGAAAGTAGATACTCTGATACTCTTTTCATTCTGCCAGACATCTTTCTTCCAGGGATAGGAGGGCTGACAGACTTCATACAAAGTCAGAGCACAAAGGAGTTCCATGAGTAGAAGCTATGAGAATATATATATGCTAAACTGTCTAAAAAACCCTTCAACTATTTTCTAAGTATCCTCAAAGTTTTAAGATAAAGGATTTCAGCAAATGCAAAAATTGCTATAGGAGATGAACAACAACAACAACAAAAAGATTTTACTAAAAACTTAGATATTGTGAAAATAAAGATCTTATTGACACAAGCAACAGACACTTCATTTTGCCCAGCTGTATTTATAAGTATTAGGTATCCATATATATTCTTAACACATTCACTACAATAAAGTAACTCTAGCAATACTCTTTTTATGTTAGTGAAAACATAATATTAAAACTCCTTAAAATGGTCTATTTCAGACATAATGGTCCTGTTATGATTTGCTATCATGAACAGGCAGTGAGCTCTGATATTCCTGCCTCCGTTCCTCTCTTTCTGTACTTCAAACCTTTCCATCACTCAGATGTGAGCAAACTATGATTTTCTGTGGGATCTGAACATGTTGTTGAATACAGCAACAATCTGTAAAAAGTAAATTTTATCTACAAACTATCTGGAAATATTAATCAGATTGTTTCTAGAAACAGGAGAAAAACTATGTTTTGCCCAAACCAGAAAGTATCTAACCAGAGGTGCAAAGAAAAGGATGACATCAATTCAGAATGCCTAGAGCAGGGGTTGGCTGTTATCTCTCATCTGGCCATTGATTCACTTATCCCAAAGCAAGACTGCTTTTATTAAAAGTAGAAATATAGGCAGTTCCCGGGTTAAGAACGAGTTCCATTCCTAGGTCTGTCTTTAACTCAAATTTGTATGTAAGTTGGAACTCATACTTACAAACAGGCTGCCTTATACTAAAAACGGCATACGGCATTCTCCTTCCTCAAGCCAACGAATCGCTGAAGCCATGCAATGTTTTCATGATCCATTGAAAACTGCTGAAAACAGGCTGTATTAAAAATACACGGCTTCAGTGGGTCATGAAAACATTGTGCAGCTCCAGTGGTTCATTGGCTCAAGGAAAGACAATGCTGCCCATCATTTTTAGTAATAGGCAGCCCGTACGTAAGCATGAGTCATCCATAACTTGGACATTCTTAACCCAGGGACTGCCTATAATTGTTCAAGACTCCTACTGAGTATCTGAGATATTACCTTCTTTATGCAAGCTTCTCCTTATCAGTTGGCTTCATATACACATACAGTCAGGTCCAGAAATATTGGGACATCGACACAATTCTAACATCTTTGGCTCTATACACCACCACAATGGATTTGGAATGAAACAAACACAATGTGGCTTAACTGCAGACTGTCAGCTTTAATTTGAGGGTATGTACATCCAACTCAGGTGAACGCTGTAGGAATTACAACAGTTTGCATATGTGCCTCCCACTTGTTAAGGGACCAAAAGTAATGGGACAATTGGCTTCTCAGCTGTTCCATGGCCAGGTGTGTGATATTCCCTCAGTACCCCAATTACAATGTGCAGATAAAAGGCCCAGAGTTCATTTCAAGTGTGCTATTTGCATTTGGAATCTGTTGCTGTCAACTCTCAAGATGAGATCCAAAGAGCTGTCACTATCAGTGAAGCAAGCCATCATGAGGCTGAAGAAACAAAACAAACCCATCAGAGAGATAGCAAGAACATTAGGCGTGGCCAAAACAACTGTTTGGAACATTCTCAAAAAGAAGGAATGCACCGGTGAGCTCAGCAACACCAAGACCCGGGAGACAACGGAAAACAACTGTGGTGGATGACCGAAGAATCCTTTCCCTGGTGAAGAAAACACCCTTCACAACAGTTGGCCAGATCAAGAACACTCTCCAGGAGGTAGGTGTATGTGTGTCAAAGTCAACAATCAAAAGAAGACTTCACCAGAGTGAATACAGAGGGTTCACCACAAGATGTAAACCATTGGTGAGCCTCAAAAACAGGAAGGCCAGATTAGAGGTTGCCAAACGACATCTAAAAAAGCCTTCACAGTTTTGGAACAACATCCTATGGACAGATGAGACCAAGATCAACTTGTACCAGAGTGATGGGAAGAGAAGAGTATGGAGAAGGAAAGGAACTGCTCATGATCCTAAGCATACCACCTCATCAGTGAAGCATGGTGGTGGTAGTGTCATGGCGTGGGCATGTATGGCTGCCAATGGAACTGGTTCTCTTGTATTTATTGATGATGTGACTGCTGACAAAAGCAGCAGGATGAATTCTGCAGTGTTTCGGGCAATATTATCTGCTCACATTCAGCCAAATGCTGCAGAACTCATTGGACGGCACTTCACAGTACAGATGGACAATGACCCAAAGCATACTGCAAAAGCAACCAAAGAGTTTTTGAAGGGACAGAAGTGGAATGTTATGCAATGGCCAAGTCAATCACCTGACCTGAATCCCGTTGAGCATGCATTTCACTTGCTGAAGACAAAGCTGAAGGGAAAATCCCCCAAGAACAAGCAGGAACTGAAGACAGTTGCAGTAGAGGCCTGGCAGACCACCACCAGGGATGAAACCCAGCGTCTGGTGATGTCTATGCGTTCCAGGCTTCAGGCTGTGCTTGACTGCAACGGATTTGCAACCAAGTATTAAAAAGGGAAAGTTTGATTTATGATTATTAATCTGTCCCATTACTTTTGGTCCCTTAACAAGTGGGAGGCACATATGCAAACTGTTGTAATTCTTACACTGTTCACCTGAGTTAGATGTACATACCCTCAAATTAAAGCTGACAGTCTGCAGTTAAAGCACATTGTGTTTGTTTCATTCCAAATCCATTGTGGTGGTGTATAGAACCAAAGATGTTAGAATTGTGTCGATGTCCCAATATTTCTGGACCTGACTGTAAGTCTTCCTTTAAAACTATCCAATCCAACCCCAAAATTTTATTCTCGTGATTTAGACTTTTGTTCAGTTCAAGAAGATACAAAAATTAAATGAAGATGCATGTGGAATATATAAAGCAAAATCTATGATGGAATCCAATTATTAAAAAAAAAAAAACTTCCCTTTTGAGTCCACATTTAAATTATCTTAAAATGTAATAACCACATGAAAGTATTGTCTTTTTACATCAAAAATTGTTTCTGATGAATGATACCTACACTACTAATAAATAAATGCAGCCATTTTATCTTTCCCTCATGGAAAGGTTTCTTTGTGACAAGAAAAAGAAAGAAGGAAAGCATCAGGAAAGAGACAAACTGAATGTCACTTAATGTCACTTAAAATCCCCTAAATAAGACTACAAAATAGCCCCATTTAGAAACACCCACAAAAACAGGACTACAAACAGCTGCAATATTATATGAAGTATATGCTTCTTTTCTTCAGAAATTTACTAAAACCTGTTTGTCTCTCACTTTTGGGGTTCTGGGAAATTTCATTTCTTAATTAATGCTAATGTTAATTTCTTTGATTAAGCAAGAAGTAGGGAAATCTATGGCCATAGCAATACAATTCATAACGTACAGGAACCTTCCCATATCAGTTCAACCTGCTGAGAAACCCTAGTACTTCATAGATAATTTTGGAGTTTGTTTTAGAGGAATCACTGCTACTGGACTTCATGATTGATCCTTGCAAAATACAAGTCAGTATTCAAGTTAGAATGCTCCCAATATTCTCTTCTGCCACCTGTTATATGATACTAAGAAATGAAAACCAATCATGAGGAAACATTAGTGTGTTCTCATTGATACTCATATTAAGACACTCATGACTGTTTGAAAACTCATGGCCCTGCATGTCAGTAAATGTCAAACATATTCCTTACATATATATTATCATTTTATAAGTGAAGTTCTCAACACCTTCAGGCCATTTCCTTCTGCTCATGTAACTGGAGGAAAATGAAAATTATGAATTCTCCCTAGAGAGTTAAAATTCACCTTTTCAGAAACACTGCTTTATATAAATGATTTTGTCTTAAATGCAGGCAGTTTTGTATATAATAATATAATAACCATAAAATGTAGCAATAAATTATATGTTATGCAGAAATTAACTGTTTGTAAGTATAACTTTAAAAATAATATGGTAAATGTAATTTTTTTTTACAAAAATTCTTAATAGCTTTAACTATAGCAATCAATCAAATCTATGATTTGTTGCTTTCTTTTTGAATGACATTCTAGTCATCATGTCAATGTTTAGCAAGATTCTTATAGATCTAATACAATTTCTACCTCATTAGCATATTCAGAATACACAAGTTTATCTTTCAATCCTCGCTTGATAGCACAGTATTTCTCTCTTTATCCTTTAACCCCTTTTGTTTTCTATTCACTTTACAAGGGATTTATACCATTCATTACATAATATTCTTGATATATTTGCTGTGATACCACACTAGTAGTTGGAAAAGTTTGTGCGGCTGTATCATTGGTTTTGGCATCAAGCAGCTTCGTGTGAAATGGAACTTGGATTGAAATTCCATAAGCAAATATTTTCTAAATTATTCTATTACCAGTGTTATATCTAGATGCCAGGGGCCAGAAGAAAGTCAGATAATATCTATGTGAATTAACATCAACAAGAGAAAACTGCTCTTATGAAGAAGAAGGAAAAAATAATAATGTTAACAATTCTAAGTATTAAATGAGTGCCAGTTTGGTGTAGTGGTTAAAGGCACTATGCTGGAAACTAGGAGACTGTGAGTTTTCATCCAGCCTTAGGCAGAAAACCAGATTTGGGCCAATCATTCTTTCTCAACTCAAGAAAGAAGGCAGTGGCAAACCACTTCTGAAAAATGTTGCCAAGAACTGCATGGAGTTGTTCATGTAAGCACCAGGAGTCATGATTGATTTGAAAGCACATCAAAAAAAAAAAGTATTAATTTTTTTTTTAATAAAAAGGCTATTTTATTACCCCTGAAAACCAAAAACTGTTTTACAGGACTGGGCAGCTTTGTACCCTCCAGATATTTTGAATAAAAACTCTCATAAATGGCCTGCAGTTAAACTTCAAAACATTTGGAAAACACATTGTTTATTCCTGCTGTACTGGTATGTTTGCTTTTAACATGGGTCAAATGCTATAATCTGTAGCATTAACAATTTAATATTGTGCTCTTAAACATCTGAAACACCCTCTTTCATAAGTAATCCCCCAAATACCATGTGAAATACTTCACATAATGCTTTGTTAGTATACTATAAGCCATGGTTAAATCATGAGCATCAACATTTAAAAGCTTATTTACAAATTATCAGGAAAAGTGTTATATATAATTGAAATAGGAATAATATTTATAAGAATATGTCATAACAAGATATTAGTGCACATATAATTATTAACTTGATATTTAAAATCAGGGTATGTCATTTACTCTAATACTTGTAAACCATTCACATTATTTTAAAACTGCTATATCATAAGCCCCTTTAAGGAAGAGTGCCAATCATGAAGACAAATACGTTTGCAAAGTTCAATTACATTTACTAAACAAAATTTTTAAAATCACATTAAACAGCAATTCCCACTAGAAATTACATACAGTGGCTAGTGGTTTGGTTACTTATTGAAAATAAATGGGAAACTAAAATGAATATTATTCCAGAAACTCTGTAATCTCAGGAAGCCACAGCCACCACAACTACTCTCTGTTCATTATTGAAGTAATTTTTCAACTGTAACAGAATGATTTCTTATGACATGAATTTCCAGCATGAAAACCAAAACAACCAGAATAAACTTTTATTACAAAGCAAATAGACCATGACATAAACAAACTATATGTAAGCCAGAAAGCTGAGCATTATTAGAGGTATTCTAGATGCAGTGACGATTATTCCTTCATTATCCCTGTCATTTCACACTACAGTACACAAGTTATAATATTCTAAGGGTATTTCTGCTGATAGGACCAAAGTCAGGACCCCAGCCATAGTGTTTTATTGTTCTACAGTCAAACACCCACGTTAATATAAAGATAATGACCCTGTACATTAAAAATTAGTGTTTTAATGACAAGGCTACAAGGCTAGCTTAATTTTTCCCATGCACACCAATTTCTTATGCAAAACACTCTAATGTGAAAGAAATATTCAAACATGTTTCGATCTCCATTATCTAAAACAAAGCAATTCATTTTATAGCTAACATTTTTCAGTAGGAAAAAACTTTGAAATGCATTTTTATGATATTCATTAATTTTAATAACTTTTTATATTTTATTTATTATTTATTTATTTATTTATTTATTTATTTATTTAAACAATTTATATGGCCACCCAACTCACTCATGGTGACTCCAGGCGGCTTACAAAAATAAAAATAAAAATAAAAATACCATTCAAATACAGATTCAGAGTTCTACCTAATATTTTATATATTCCCTAAAAAACAAATACACATAATATTAAAATGCTTACGTTAACAGTTTTAAGTGTCTTTTGTTCTATTAAAATTTAAATAATGTAAGGATATAACCTATTAATAAGCATTCTAACAAAATCTCTACATACAGTATTGATTTTTTAAATCAAAATTGAGACACATATAAGAAGCTATAGCCCTGATTTAATTAATAAGAAGCCATAAACTTGCATATTATTTCATCCCTACATTTACCCATCTGTTAAATCCAGTACTCCATGGCATCAAAACCAAGAACCTGTGGCTATCCCAATAGCCAGAATATCAAATTATGGTTGTGGCTGGAGTATTGTTTGTTTAATGGATTTGCTTCTAGTCCATTATTACCATTTAATTCTTTTTGCTAGTAGGAAAACATTTCAAACATTTATATAGCATGCAATCTTAATATATGATGTTGCTTATTTTGTTTATTAAATATTATACTGAATCTATTTTAGAGTTTAAAAAGTCACTGATTTTGTACAGGTGTGCAGATCTCCCTTTTGAACCAATTTTATGTTGTTATGGTGTAACATAATTACATTTGTTTCCAATAGCAAGAAAAATGAATTTGGTAGCAGTTTATTTATTTATCCCCCCCCCCCAATGTTTCATGACTCTTTTTACACAGGATATGACAAAAGGCATGTGATTTGGGGTCTAAAACCTGAAAGCAATATTTTTTTTATCATATGTAAAACCTGTAATTCTGCATGTTTTCATGGCTGCCTCTTCATGGCATAGCAAAAATAAGTTCTTAGATCCTTTGTTATTCTATTAGGATAAGACAATATAAGAGAAACTGACTTCTGGGGGAGGTGTGGCAAATTGAAGATGGCTCTCTTAAAGAAACTACAACTGCAGCAAATACCAAAGAACTGGTGAGTAGACCAATTCTTTGGAACCTCTCCAGATAAGGAGAGGATGGGAGATCACTGATATGTGCTCTGGATAGCTGCTCCTCACGAAGAAACCACAGGAGAGCAGTTTTCCGCAGGTTTGAGCTCTGGGAGACAAAGGGATTAGCCATCTCGGTCGCTTTTAAAGGACACTAAGTTTGCAAACCTCTAATTACTTTCAGGAATTGCCTATTAACTATCTTAAAGCTATTAGAGACCTTTGGAACGACAAGTTTGAAAAGTTTTCATTGGGTGAGTTTATCTTCAACTTTGAATAAAATAAAAATTAATTATAAGCTTAATAACTTAAAGAATTTGAAACAAACAGCAAAAAGTTAAACAAGATTTTGATCTAAGAAAGTGATAAACTGATTAAGGATGCAGATAAATTTGGAATACTGATGTTATAAGATTTTGGAATTAATTATAAATAATAAGCAGCTTCTTGTGGGGAAAGATTTGTTTTGGTTATTGCAAGATATAACAAAGATAAGTAATTTTATGATTTTAGAAACTGAACACTAGAGGGGAGTAAAGTTCCTAAGCAGAGGAAAAAAAAAAAAAAATACAAGCCAGCTTTTATTTACTGGGACTTACAAAATGATGAAAACACTATAACACTGAAAATATTAAAGGAGACTTTTGAAGAATAGAGCCAGAAATTAATAGCCACAATATGATCAGTATCAGTAATGAGGTCTGCCTCTATACGCAGACTACGCCCAAAAGATATTATTGAAGAAATGACAGATGTAGAACAAATTTTGTCTGACAACATAGAGTTGTTACTGAAAGTGGATTTACAAATGAAAGACTGAGAGAACAACTTGGAAAAGGATGCTTTACTGGATATACAAAACAAAAACAAAAACAAAAAACTGGCTCATGTTTTAAAAATCAAAAGGGAAATACAAATGACAAACCTAAAGCATGACCTGGATGACTTTTTCTTACTGGATTTACAAAAGAGGCTTGTTAAAGTCTTGAAATAATTTATAATATAATGGGACAAAGAAGAATTGGAGAGAAATAAAACCCTACAATATTTGAATGAACTAAAGTTTAAGACTGTTAGAAGTAAAAGGAAAGAATATAAAGTTACTTTATTTGATCAAAGTTAAAATAAGTAATATTGTTACAAAGCTGGCAACCCTTTTTGCTGATGTTTGGACTGAAAAGTTGATGCTTTATGGAATTGTCTATAGATATGGGATGAGATATAGGATTATATTTGTTTGTAACCTTACAGTTCTTACAGATACTACTTGACAGAACCATATATTGGGACTCTAACAAAAGATTATCATTTCCTTCATGGCACAAATAAATATGTAGTCACTAGTACTGCTAAGTTAATAGTCAGGGCTGTCCAACAGAGAACATGTTTTATAGAATACAATGGGGTTGCATGCAAGGGTGATGAATTCACCTAAACACATACTGTTTTCGAATTTTACTATTCAACTTAGTATAAAGTAAAATAGAGTGCAGAGATATATAATAAATTGAATAGTAAAATTTGAACACAGTATGTGTTCTACTTTATAGTATACTTTTTTATCCTTAATATGTCTTACCTTATTATATTTTATCTATTTTATCTCACCGTAGTTTATTTTATCTCATTTTATTGTATTTCACTTTATTGTAACTTATTGTGGCTGAAGACCGTGCTTTGATATGGTCAGCTGACTAATCAATAAAGTATATCTTATAGGAGGTGGAGAGCCACTGAATTTGTTTATCCTTGTGATGAGGGTTGGAAATCACTTCTTTATTTATTTTCTTTATTATATTCTCACTTTTCTTTCTTTTTTCTTGCACTTTTTATTCTTTCTCCCTATTCTCTTCTCTTTAAGTTTAGTTTGTATTAGTTTTTACTATTACAATTATTTTTTTATATAAAAATCATTTTAAAAAAGGAAAAACACAATATAACACATATATCATATTAAACCACAATGTTTTACTTTTGGTTTATTATGGATTAAAGATGTGTGAGACCATCCCAACAAATAAATAATAATTTATAGTATACAGGAGTTAGATTTGCACATCACATTAAAAATCATAACTTAGAATATATCAACTTAGGTGATGTTAAGTTTGAAACCTACATTTCATTACAGTGGTTGATTTCTAACAGATTTGGCAAAGAATCTGTGGTACAGTAATCAAATAATAGCCAATTAAATCTGGTACAACAAACAGTTACACAGGCAAGGAACAGAGCATATTTAGAATAAGAGTTTATGAGAGTTGAATGGAAATCCTAGATCTTACTGATGGGAATTTTATGTCATCATATTTTACAACTGCCAGATAGAAATTAATAGTCTTCTTAGCTATCAGATAAAGCTACATTCTTTGGCAAAGCTTACTAGTTTACCAGAAATACAGCTTACATTAACTGTGAAAGATGTTTTTATATGAATGATATAAAGAGTTTTAATTTCACATTATATTATATTAATTCTTACAACTCATATTTTAGTAGTATGAAAAATATTAACAACTGTTGTCCAATGAATTTATTTATACATTTCTTGAAAGCATTCCATATTTGTAGTTTCTTGTTCTATTTTTATCTGCTTACAGACCTGATTGCTTAGTCCTTTGAGACACTTTGTGCATACTGGGCCAATTACTTCATCAGTTCTGAACACTGCTGTTTAAATAAGGTCATGTTTAATCACAGCATAATAGTGCCAGGCCTATACTCAATATATATGAAAATAATACATTTAATTTTACAACAGATTTCACAACTTACATGATAAGTCTCATATTTCACATATACACCAAGAACTACAAACCATTCTTGCAAAAGATTAAAGAGTTGAGAACCGAAATACTTCATATACATACAACAAATGAAGAGCTGTCAATGACAAATCACTTCAATATTTTCTGATCACTTGTTTCAAGATTTTTGGTAAAGAAAAAAAAATCCTTGAACATCAACAGTTGTCATTCCATAAATCTAATTATTACTTGGCTGTCATACAAGATATTTTATGTGCTTATATTGAAAGGTAATTAAAGAACAGGAAATTGAGTCATTTAAATTACTGTAAGCCTTGTGTTTGGATGTCTCTTTTCATCAGAAAAAGGTGATATTTGCATATACAGAAATGAATAGACAATCTATTTCCCAACCATGTCCTCAGAGGTAGGAAGGGAAACAATATTCCTCCACATTCCCTGAACTACAACTCCCAGAATTCCTGGCCACTGACCATACTAGTTAAAGATGTAGAGAATTCATCTGTAGAGTCTGGAGATCCTCACTCCTGCTTTAAACTACCAAAAACATACAATTTCTGTAATCAAACAGGAATTTTATTTATTTATTTA
Source organism: Python bivittatus (assembly GCF_059951505.1). NCBI lineage: Eukaryota > Metazoa > Chordata > Lepidosauria > Squamata > Pythonidae > Python > Python bivittatus. The sequence goes on along the minus strand of NW_028277075.1, from coordinate 18,430,088 downwards.
TTTATTTATTTATTTATTTATCAAATTTGTATGCGACCCATCTCCCCCAACGGGTGACTCTGGGCGGCTCACAATTAAAACCAAAAACCCAAGCCATTAAAAAAACAATACCATATAAATAATTAAAATTAATTAATCAATTAAAATTCGACTATAAAACAACCCTATATGTAGATACTAAAAAACATTCAAGATGACCGGGGGGGGGCATATTTTACTATCATCTAAATGTTTTTCAACTTGTAGTAACACATCAAGTATATAAAAAAATTGAAATATAATCTGATGGAAAAAGGTCATTTTTTTATCTAAAGAAATATCTCTTCATTATATTGCATAAGCTTCCGCAGGAGGGGCAAGCAAGGAAATGTGCTTTGTGAGACAAACTTTGCCCCTTACTCTCTTGCTTGTAATGTCATGATACAAGCATGAGAGTATAGAGCTTTCCTTATGACATTATGATGCACATTTTGGCATCATTGATGCCAAATGTTTAATTTTTTTTAGAAAATAGACTTGCATTTAATTTATAAATATTGGTGCATATGAACCATACTTTTCACTATGCTCCTTAGAGTTAAAAAATTTGCTAGCTTTTAAATTATTATTATTTTAATGCATTTTTAATAAGTGCAAGCCACCTGGAATCTTGTTTGGTGATGTATATGTTGTAAAAATAAATGAATGTCAAATCTTATGTGGTGAATATTGAGATACCATATATTAACATTTGAATAACCTGATTCAGTGGTCCTCCATTTATAATTAACATTTACAAATGTAATCAATTGTTCATAAGCTTTATCATGCAAGATCAAATACAGGGAACCGTGAAATGCCTTATTTTAACCACTGTGAAAACGTACTAAGTAGAATGAGCATTGTTCTGTTGTTTTGTCCTTAATGTTCACAAGCACACTTTTTTTTTAATGTATGTTAAATATACATAAATATATATTAAATGCTAAGACTGTGTTTTAGGGAGGTAACAAATGATAGTAAAACTCACAAATCCTGTTAAGATTTACAAACATTTCATAACACCTAAAAGGCGAAGCCAGTCTGCCATTATGATGACAGTTTAAATTTCACACACATACCCATTTCTTAGCCGCAAACAATCAACTCAGAAAGGTAGATACTAATTCCATACAGATAACTGTCTTACAGTATTAACAGTGATCATCTTAATCTTAACTATTTTCATAGCTATAAATACCACCATAGTGGTAGAAAGAAAGGAACAATGTGATGCTTTTCTCAGTGCTATTTGCTGGGAATTTTTTTCCACAAAAAATACTTTGAGAAGAATACTGGGGTCATTTGTTATTAACTTAGCATCTGAAATGGGCACTTTTCTCCTAATGTGAATTTTTTTAATTTTTTTGCTGGAGTATCTCTAAATACTAATAGGAAAGTATAGTTTCGGTTTTCAAGAATTAGAATATTTTTTAAAAATATCTAATAAGATAATTTCCAAACAAAATGTTTAATGTGCTTAGCATAAAATTCAAACTGCAATAATCTACTTCATTTGTTTTTTTTTCCTAATCATATATATTTAGCTGCTTGAAAGATATTGGCAAAATGTTTAAATACTCAAACAATACACATTTACTAAATATAAGTCAAGCACTAAAGAAGATCTCCATCTATTTTAGACCAATAGATTTTTTTTTTTAAAAAAAGACCAAATAAATGGCAAAAACAATCTAAAAAGTATTGCAGTCTTATACACTCCAAATACTCACACTGAAAGCAAATATTAAGCGGTGAGACATTCAAGTGCACAATAAATACAGAACCATTTCTCTGTTCTGACAACACTGCTTTGTTATCCAACTGTCCCTTATGTATTAGTGCATAATTAACCCTACTAGCATTTAAAACAAACTAGCTAATTTATGTCCTGTATTTTGATTTGCTCCTGGCCCTCGTGACTATTAAAATTTAAGATATCTATTCTAACTAGATATCTTGGTGTTCCCCCCCCCCCTGCATTTCTAAGACATTTGGCATCATTGCAAACACTTAATATAATAACTCCAGAAAATACACATATGTTTATAGAAACAATCACATGTATTTTATTTTCAAATGAAAAGTGAATATTTGGGGAACATATTACCCTGATCACTGTTGCACTCTTGTGATTATGAAATATAGATTTATATACTGTAGTGCAAAAAAAACATTCCTACTCTCGGAACTTCAAGGTTTAAGTGCCCAACAGTTTTGAGCTCTCAGTAGAAATAAGAATAAAAATAGTAATTAATTGTAAAATTACTTAGCCTATCTTGAAGTCTGCAGTATGAACTATTGTATGACATGCCTATCATTGATATGCTTTGCTTTCTGATGGTTGTTTTAGTTCTTTACCAAACAATTATGAAGCCAGTTAGTAAAAGCAATCCAATGAGTCCACTTCCTTTATAGCAACTGACCAGCTAAGAAAAATGAAAGAGAATCAGCATCCATTGCCCTCATAACTGGTTTTTTTATCTTGTATTTATTCCTTAAATGCCTTCTATAAAAATTACACACAGCAAGAAAATGGTAAAGAGATCCCCAGCTTTAGATTGTTCAGATCTGAAAACTTCCCTGTTAAAACTTTTTTTTTTCTTTTTTAAGGCTACAGCTGAACCTTCCCAAATTGAAAAAGCATCAGCTTTGGATAGCTGAGAGGCAAGAGCCACTATATAAGCTCTGCCTCTGAGCTCAAAGGAATATTCTGGATGGGGAGGAACAGACTTTGGCTCAATCTAGACAAGACTGAGTGATTCTGGCTCAGTTCCCTAATCTGGAACATTTTCATCTTTGGTCTTGGATGCAGTTGTACTTTCCCATTTGAGACTATTGTGCAACTTCGAGGCTCTCCTGGACTCAAAGCTCCTGCTGAAAGCATAGGTGGCAGCTACGGCCAGGAGGACCTTTGCACAAATTCACCTTGTACACTAGGTTAAAAAAAATAATAGTCATATAAATGTACTAGAAATAAATACATACTTGAATAATATTTGCATCAGACATGTATATATAGAATTGTAATTGTTTACTGTTATAATGACACATTAACATTTTTTCTTTATTTGTATTTCACTTTTTTATTAAAGCACTTTCTATGTGTTTTTTTTTTCCTTCTCAATAATAATAATAAAGGTAGTAATAGTAATGGGCTACTTAGGTGCAATCCCAAAACATCTGGAGTACCACCTGAAGGCCATCAGCATTGATAAAATCATCATAAGTCAATTACAAAAGGCAGCTTTACTTGGAATAGCTTATATCCTGTGACGATGCCTTTAACACCATCAAACAACATCTGCCTTGGGAAGGACTTGATAGGTGGATAAAAATGCCAAATCCAGTCTAAACATCTGGCTGACTGTGCAACCAACCAACCAACCTAAATAAATAAATATTTTGCCTTGTACACCAGTTGCACCTTTTCCTCAACTGGGAAGGTTACTCATACCCTAGACACCTCACAATTGGCCCACTGCAATGCACTCTACATGAAGCTGTCCTTGAAAACCATCCAGAAGTTACAGCTGGCTCAAAATGCAGTGGTGTGGGCAATAATGGGAGCTCCTCATTATCCCCATGTGTCACTACTGCTTCACCAGCTGCATTGGCTACTAGTTAGCTTCCAGGTGCAATTCAAAGTGTTGGTCATCACCTATAAAGCTCTTCATGGCATAGGGCCTGGTTATTTGAGGAACCAACTATCTTCAATTACTTCTGCCAGTCCAATACATTCAGGCAGAGTGGGTGGACTTCAGATCCCTTCAATTAAATATTGTCATCTTGTGAAATTAAGAAAGTGTACTGTCTCTGTTATAGCCCCTGCCTTATGAAACAGCATCCCTTAAAGATACATATGGCCCTACTCTTTAAGCGTTTTGGAAGTCTCTTTAGACTTGGCTGTGTTCCCAGGCTAAGGATTAGGGTGTTTGTGGAGGTTTGGTCAACTTTTTTCATTTTTTTATGTCATAAATGAAAAATGAATGTCATTTATGTGGTTTTGTCTGGGCAGGCATGTTTCTTTAAATCATGTATTTTTAAATATTGCATACTTAAATTATTGTACACATCGTAAACTGCCCAGAGTCTTTTTAGAGTCAGATGGCTTTAAAATACAAATAATAAATAAAGATATATTGCTTTGAAAGAATATAGTTTGCATCTTTTTCTAGTGTTGTTACATATATGTAAAATATTACAGTTTAATATACCAGAATATCTTTTTTGTGATTTTAAAACAATAAAAATCTTGTTCAATAATATTATACTTCATTCCCTTGCCCTGTCCAACCAAAAAACGACCCCTTTGTTTAAATTACCAAAAGTCATATCTCTGTAGGCAGTGAACATGATATTGGCATATATACTGCGCCGGCATATGCATTTAACTTGTTGTTTTATGTATTCAATAAACTTTAGAACTACTATAAAATCCCAGTAACCAATTCACATTTAATTCTGATATTTCTAATCATTAATCCCTAGTCTATACTGCACTGCAGTAGTAGGATTTAAGAAGACTCAACCCTAGTGAACCATATAAAAGATCTGTCCAGTCCAGCAGGTATCACTCCTTTGTATTATTGTTTCCAACCAAATTATACTCAGCATATGCTGGTTTGGAAGCAGCATGTATCCCTCACAATTAGTAGCTACTGAGATTTATCTTCCATTAATTTAGCTAATCCATTTTAAAGTCACCTAATTGTAGCCATTGCTACATCTTGATGTGGTAAATTCTATATTTTATTTACATATGTGAAGGGCTTCCCCATCCCCAAATATACTAGAGAACAATTTAACCCTGACAATCCCAAGATCGCAGGAGAAATATTTATTCTCTTTTTCCTGCATAATAACATTCCCCTCTACACCAACAGCCATGAATACTAGAACCTTTTCTTATAGGAAGGTTGATTCAGATCCCTTATCATTTTAGTTTTCTTTTTTGCAATTTTTCTAACTCTACAGAATCCTTCAAGAACCAAGATCAGAACAGTACATGGTATTCTTAATGCAACCACATCATAGATTTGTATAAGCACTACAATTGTAGCAGTTTAACTTTTTTCCCCTTTTTTAATGGTATCTAGCACAGAATTCAGCTTTCTTCCCATCATCTAATTCATCTGTGCTCGTTGGGCACAGGATTACACCTTTAAATTGAAAGCTACATATAGTTCTTATTCAATATCATAGAATATATAGCTTTCTCCTGACCTAAGTAATATATAATTTTAAATCCAGGAAGCTATTGCTTAGGTAATTCCATGGGAAAAACAATCCCACAACTTTAGCATTGTTTCCTTATAGAATTCATCCCGTTTATGAATTTCAATCATACTGAATATAAATAAATCATATTCTTGGGCATAATTCAAAACTTACTGAATATTCAAAGTGATTGTGGTATTTTACAATATACTTATTTTTTTCAAAAAAAAATTCAACAGAGGTTAATTCATGGATAAGCAGACCTTAAGCATGCAGTATCAGTTTCATTTTTCTGCTAGAACCTTCCATCCTCCAATTAAAGCCTAAATGTTAATTTTCACAGAATGGAATGTACAGTTCCATGCAATAATCTATCCCAGTTATCTCAGATTTTCTTCATTTTAGCAGTGTTAAAATTGTTTGCGGTGGGGGCAGAAGCAGGAAAGAGATATTTTATTACTGCTATTGTTAAACAAATGAGAGTCAAAAAATCTTGATAATCTATGGAACTCAACAAGAGACATACCATTATATTGCAGTTGTTAACTACCTTCTGCCCACCATGAGCTAATAAGTATAAGGAAAGAGCAGAGCTTAAAGATAATGGAATTTTTCACTTCAGCAAACAGGAATAACTAAAATGTAATATTTTCCACACATAAAAAGCCTTTAAAATAGCCTCACTGAAAAATTACAGGAGACAAAGGAAAAAAAACCAAAACTTTTGTATATTAATCATGTTCTACAAATCCTTTGAGAGACAGTTTGGCCAGTCACTCTCTTTCAGCCCTAAGAACAAGGCAATGGCAAACTATTCCCAAAAATCTTGCTAAGAAAACTGCATAGACTTGTCCAGGAAGTCACCAGGATTCAAGACTGACTCATTCAAAGGCACACACAAACAAAAATCCTTTAAAAGGTAGAGCAGGATGATGGTGATGATAATGATGATGACAATTATGACACGGATTACTGCAGATATAGTCTGTAGTAGAGTCGACAATGACCTGACTGCACATAATCAATCGATCTAAAGGACTCCAAGTCATATAGAAAAGAACACTGAACCATATTGAGGGATCACCCTTCTTCCATTGTTTCTGCCATCCAGTAACATCTCTGACAAACTGAGCAGGTCCCACCCTTAAAACAGTGTCATATGATACGACCCAGACAGTGTGTTTTCTCTGTCCTGGCACCTGACCTCTGGAATATTTTTCCCTTGAAGTTGTCCCAACGTGCTGACCCTCCTGCCTTTTAAACAAACCTTGAAGATTTCGGTCTTTCACCAGGCACTAAGTTTAGTAGTGTGTGTCCTAGAGGGAAATTTTATCAATGCATTAGTATTTTAGTCCACAGGTTTTCATATTCTTTCAGTTTTTACCATATTGAATGTTGTTTTAACTTGTATACAACCCAGAGTTGTGATGAGATTGGCAACTTAATACAATCAGTTTTACATAAATTCTATTTAAAAAATAAATACTTGACATAAATACTAGAAAATATCATCAAGCAGTGGGTTTGCAAGCACTTAGAAAGGAACTAGCAATTACTAGAAGCCAGAATGGGTTTGTTAAAAATAGATTATACCAGACAAATTTTACTGCTTTTTTTTTTTTTTTTACAAACTAACTATATTACCAAAGGCACTTGATGGATTTAATATAACTAGACTTCAATAATGCATTTGATAAATGTGACCATAGCTTCCTTCTTGATAAAATGGAACAATGTGAGATGGATGGTCCCACTATCAGATTGATTTACAGTTGGTTGAATAACCATACTCAATGCAGAGTCCTTAATAGATCTATGTCGACCTAGAGAAAGGTAAATGATAGGGTACCTCAAGAGTTCAGTCCTGGGTCTAGTACTTTTTAACGCTTTTATACATGACTTAGAGAAGGGGATAGAAAGGATGTTTATTTGCAGACAACACAAAGCTTGCAAGAGGATTACTAACACTTTAGAAGACAGGTTCAGAATGATCTTAATTTATTTGGACATTGGACATTTTCTAAAACAAATGCAGTTGAATGGCAAGAAATGTAGGGCTCTGCACTTAGATATGAAAAATCATATGCACAAGTACAAGATAGGCAGTACCTGGATCAGCAGTAGTACTTGTGAAAAGAATCTGAGTATCTTGGTAGATCACAGATTAAGCATGAACAAAGCGACAGACTGCACTTGCCAAAAGACTCAATGCAATATTGGGCTGTAACAACAGAGGTATAATGTTGAGATCACAGTAAGTAATAGTTCTGCTCTATGCTGTACTGGTCAGACTACATCTAGAATACTGTGTCTAGTTCTGGTTGCCTCAATACAAGGAGGATGCTAAGGAACTGCAAAGGGTACAGAGAAGAGTGATAAAGACAGTAAAAGACTAGGACGTTAAACCTATGAAGAATGGTTAATGGAACTGGGTATTAAACATATAAACTTCTAAAGAAAAGAAGATTAAGGGGAGATACAATAGCCATCTTGAAATCCAAACCTGAAATAAGGAGCAATTTCTTGACAATGAGAGTGATTCAGCAGTGGTACAATCTGACTCCTGGTGTCATAGTTACTTCATCACTGGAGGTTCTCAAACAAAGGTTGGACAGATATGTGTCTGAAACGGTCTGAAGATTCCTTCCCTGTTGGATTAGAAGATCTCTAATATCCCTTCCAACTCTATGATTCTATGATTCAACAAAACACTATTGCTAATCATAAATATAGTAATAAAATATTATAATAGTATTTGATTGATTGCTCAAATTTGAATGGCTCTAATTTCACTAGAACTTATGACTCAGTATTCAACTATTCATCTATCTTCTCCAAGAAAGTGATAAAACAATCTTTAAAGACCTTCTAAAACAGTCAAATTTTCAGAAACTTTCAGAAGGCCATAGGACTGAGAGCCATCCTTGCTCACAAACTGTTTCAAAGAAAAGAAATCCTTATAGAGAATGCCTGCCTTTATGCCTCTTGCACCATGCCTCACACAATAAGTGCAGGCTCTGAGCAGGCATTCTGTGCTTGTATAGTTGGTGATGTACTGTGTCTAACCAATTTCTGAACATAGTGCTGTGGAGGCTGAGTGAACACAGAAAAAAGGGCCACAGAAATAAGGAAAAGCACTATCCAAGAGAGAGATGGAAGAAAGGGAAAATGTGGACCCAATCTTCATACTAAATTCTGCTGAAGTCATTATAAACAGAAATCATCAAGTAAGTGCAAGGATAGCAGCAACAGTAGCTGCCTAGAAATCCTCACTGGTAAACAGAATTAAAATAATATGTTATGTTGAAAATTATAGTCCTCTGGTTGTAAAAGCATTTCTTAAAAGCACTGCATCAAAGAAGTGTTATTTTTGGTGGTATTATAACTAAGCATAAAGTTTAATACAAGTATAGAACATTATCAGATAGGACTATGGAATTCTAACTGGACCCTCCATAAAATCCTTCCCAGAATTTTTTTTTTTATTATTATAGTGATTTTTGAACAACTGCTAATTTATTCACTAATGTTCTTATATACAGTGAATACCCTTCTGCAGTGTTCATATACAAGTTCCATTCAGCAAAGTTTTAAGTCAGATCAAGAGGCCTTCATCTTGCAGCAGCATCCTATTCTAATAGAGATTAATTATGAATATCTTCTGATTTCTCTGTTTGTGACTTTGAGTCAGCCTTGACCTCTAACGACTTCCTGGGCAAGTCCCTGCAGTTTTCTTGGCAAGATGTTTGGAAGTGGTTTGCCACTGCCTTCTTCCTAGAGCTAGAAGTGAGTGACTGGCCCAGGCCAACCAGGTGGCTTTGCGCCTAAGATAGGACTAGAATTTATGGTCTCCCAGTTTCTAGCCTGATGCCTTAAACCACTACGCTAAACTGGTTCTCTCTCCTCTAATTAGGATCTTTAAAAAATTATTCCTGATTAAGCTTTTAAAAATGCAGAATCATACCAGAAAGCATTATTACAGTAAAAATGAAATTAAATCTCATGGGAATAAAAACTGAAATTGCCAAAAATTATAAAACAACTGGATTAAATCAGAAATCATGTATCACTAATCCTACTGTCTTGATCAATAAAGATGCCCTCAAACTGACTGACTTCGGATCTACAACAACCTAACCATGTAGTTTCTTAGCCTTGTTTTGGAAGCAGTTTCATATTGCCTTCTTGTAATATCTCCTTCAAGTAACCAGTCCAATGTACAGCCCTGGTATTCCCTGGTGGTCTCTCATCAGAGTACTAATTAGTCCCAACCCTTCTGAGCCCAGACAAGGTCAGCTATGTGCTGCAATGTGCTGAGAATTCTGGATCAGAGTGTAAATTTCCAAGAAGGAAATGTTAAATTTAGAGTTAAATTTTTGTTTGTCCGTGTCTAACAGATTGTTATGATTACATATAATTGTTTATTTTGACAACTCTCATACTCTCAGAGCAACCCAGCACCATTTATAAGAGAATGAAACTCTAAAAAATAAAGCCATCACAACAAAACCAATAATGCTTAAGAACATTAACACATAAGTTGAAATAAACTTGATTTTTAAAAACAGAAAAGCAAAATAATAAACAATCTGAAGCACAGTCTGCCTCTACTGAGGTTCACACAGAAGAGAATTCCATAACTGGGGCATTGTGTTGAGAAGGCCCCACTCGTGGCCATTATACAATAAACTAAACCCACCAGCTTATCTGATCACAAATACAGGTAGAAACATGGAGACTTATTCAGAAACAACCCCTTGAATTGTATTTAGTGCTACTTCTCAGCTCACAGAAGGCTCTTTGATCTGGCAGAGGCTTCTATGAGTAGAAGAGAGTCAGTACTTGACTACCTTTCCTTTCTTAGTTCAACCCTTGCTCTTCTCCAAGTGCATTCCAGTGACTTAGGAGACCCTTTGAATAGTTTTGGAAATGATAGAGAACCATATGATGCAAAAGCTACCACTTTTCCTCTTATGTTCACAGATATGCACAATGAAGCAAATTATTTTAATGTAATAATAAGCAAAACATTATAATAAAACCATAAAACAGGATTTACTTGTTTCTACCAAGTATTTTTTATAAACTAGACAAGATAAATAATGATTAAATATCTCAATATTTTATAATAATGATTTTTATCTTTTATTTAAAAAGAGCACTTGACAGAGTGTATTAAAATAATTAATCATGACCTTTTTTCATTTATATATAGTCATACCTGCCCCCAAGTTGTTATTTGTCCAGCTGAACATTTTCACTAGCAGACCTGTAGATTAGGGGGTAAGGGATGGAAGAGAGAGAATTAAAATGACAGTATGGGAGAGGGCTAATGCAGCATTTTCACTCTGAATTCTATTGGGACAAACCTGCTTTAAAGGAAGAACAGAAATATTTCATCTACTACAGATTCCTTGGTTATAAAGTACTTTATTATTATTATTAATAATAATAATAGCTGTGAAAACAAATGCAAAAATTTCATAAGAAGAGTCAATATTTGATTCAACTAATTATAAGTGAACATTTTATTAGTTTTATTGCCATTTTCAAAACTAAAGCTGATTATTATTTACTGAGACTAGCTTATCTGAATAGTTGAGATCCTACAATAATAAATCATTATCTCCCACAAATGATATTTTAACTTGCCTATATAACAGTCTTAACCTTGAACTACACTGTAGCTACTTATGCATGATCACCATCCAAAACAAGAACTTTTCAGCTCCCTTGCCCATACCTAAGGCATGTGTGATAGTGTGATGTCATTCCAGGCACCCATACTTCCACAACAGCAGCTATTATTATATCACATTTTGCTTTACCAAAAGTTACAGTGGAGAGGATATAGAAGGGAATATAGAGCTGCAGCTTTCAGAAAGAATTGAAACCTGTAACTTTGAACCTTGAGACAAACATTTACTTGAACTTCATAAAGCAGCAAATATGAAGGCCCCTCATACTACATTTAGCATAGCATTCATTCACATTACTGTTACTTACATCCAATATAACAATGAAAGTTGCATTTATTTTTTTGCACATGGAACTGTATCTTAAAGTTGCTACTACTCAAATTGTACATGGCATACATATACATGATTACCCAGAATATTAATTCTGAATGTTCCCTTTTTTTGAATTAATTGTAAAAAAGATGCAGGCACTATCCATTAAGAATAAGTTGAACTCCAGCCCTGAATGCTCTAATAAAGCTCTGTTTTCTAGTTTGTTTGTTAGGAGCTTTTTAAATAACAAACTTGTAAACTCCAGTAGTATCAATATGTGGAACTACTGCCTCATAATATATTCTCTGGACGTATGTTGATAAACAATCTTACGGGGTATTTTATCTTGGTTGCTGATGTTTTCTAGTTTGTTTTTGTTCTGGGAGGGTTCATTTGGCCATCCAGAGTCACTTTGTCTGAGTTGTGCGGCTATATAAATTCTTTAAATAAATAAATAAATAAAGGTATGTTCTAAGTTAAACTGACAAGATAATATCTCATTAGTGGTTACATGTTTATCATGTTTCCGTAAACATAAACCACTAGCCAATGAAAATATAAATTAAAAAACATGCATACATTTACATCTTAAAATATTGTCTATTAATCATGATAGAGTGATACATCCATGTTGACAGAACAGGCCATACAGAATACAGTAGAAAATAGATGACAGGGACCACATAAAATCAAGTAACACAAAAAACTGAGGACATAATCACTATATGCTTTAAATAATAGAATGACATTGACTCCGAAGAGCTACATGGATAGGTCCATGCAGTTTCCTTGGTAGAGTTTTTCAAAGTGGTTTTCCATTGCTTTCTTCTCATGGCTGAGAGAAAGTGGCTGACCCCAAATCACATAGCGGTCTTCAGGTCTAAGGCAGGAGTGGAACTCACAGTCCCCCATTTTCTAGCCTAGTCCCTTTAACCACTGCACCAAACTGGCACTCATGTAAGATTTTAGCAATACTAAATGAATCTAGCATTCTTAAGAATACTAAAATGAGTTTCATTATAGCAATAATGTTCAGTAAGTGTGATGCCATTTGAAACTGGCAACATACAAATTACATTAAGGAAAGCTGCAACTGACAGTCTACCATATTTGCCCAAACAAAATAAAAGATGAAGCTGAGTCATGCTGTCCTAAGATTCAAAGGTCAAAATTATGCAGTTTTAAACCTCAACTACCTGAATTGTTAAAATTAACCTGTAGGTTTATATCTATGCTACTAAAAATTGTGTTAAAAGTTAACATTGACAAATATATTTTACACTGGATATATAATTTTTCAGAATAGCATTCAGTGTGGAGAACAGTTTTGGTCAGATTCAGGCAACAAAATGATTAATTTTAAGACATGTACATATGTATGCAATATATACCAAACTAAATCCCAAGTAATAATTAAGTAAAATAAAAATATATCACTTCTATCTAAATGTGATGTAAATATTATATAAATCAAAACGCTTCTATGTACAGAAATGTATTCCATATTGGATATGATTGTATTCTGGCATTTGCCAGGCATACTTCAAAATAGCTCTTACTGATTTCAACAGAACTTCACTCAACAAAAGAATGCTCAAATTACCTATCCAAATGTACGAACACATCTTGCAATATATCTAAAAAGAATTTTCCCAAACATTTGCCTTTATCGCAATTAAAACTGAATATAAATGATCAGCCATTTTAAAACTGTTTTTAAAACAAGTACATGACAACAGCACTTCAAATCTGTAGTATGTACTGGCTTTTATGCTATGACACTGCAGCCTCTAAGGGTCAGATTAATTAAGATCAACAGCAGCTGCAGTGCAACGTGAGAAGTACACTGCCATAATTCCCACCAGTCTAGCCCAATTACCTGCAGCATTCCAACACAGGACAACTGACAACCTTCAAGTCTACCAAGTCATTCATTCCCACCAGACTGCTGATACATAAAAACAAACTGAACTCTTTCTCAGAATGGTTAGAACTCCAACTGCACCTGCTGCAAACTGCAAACACTGTCAAGTTTCTACAGATGTTGTTTAAATTAGAACTATGGCCAAAGAAGAAATAAAGGTAATAATTACACAAAAGTCTCATTTAAATCTCAACTTCACAATAATTTGTGCTATCCAAGTAGGCAGCCTGACACACAAGAACAATTCAGTAATAAATTATTTCCTTTCCAACCATGGTAAGAATTAGGTTGCACTCCTATACTTACTTATGTAGGTAAAAAGACCAATGAATAGAGTGATTTTTAAATTATTTTTTAACTAATTTATTTGAAATCTGCGGTATTTGGGAAATTATTCATCATGGAAAAAGTTAAAGGAGAAATGTTCTTCGCTCACTTCAAGACAATTTTTTTTCGTATAAATATATATAGAAACACACATACAACAGAAAAATGAAACTTTTGAACAATTAACTTTGTATGGTTCTTATTTTAATGAACATTCTCCTAATTATATTACTAAAATTCTATTTACATCAAGAGAAATACCACTTTGTATTTCTATATTGGAAATGTAACTTTCTTAAAAATAGGATATCAGTTTTAAGTACTATCTGAAATAACTTATTATGCAGACGTGCTACTGCACTGAGCTTTTACATTCATTTTACCACTAACAAAGAACGTGTTTTAAATAAAACAAGTAAGATTAAACAGAATAAAGATTTATCCTAAATTGGATATCTCCCCTTCTAATAAAAACAAAAACCACTACTTGATTTTCAACAACAGAATACATATATTAACCATGTAATTATGTACCGCTAAGTCTTACGACTGTGTTGAAATAGAAATTTAATAAATAAATATTAACATTTAAAAACCTAGTTTAAGTATGTGTCTTCTTTCACAGTTTTGTCATTCTCAGATTTCAACAACTCAATACTGATAAGTAACATCTGCAAAATGGACAGGCAACTTTGAGAAATTTTCCAACTATACTCATTGATAATCTAATCCCAAAACACATTCCACTAGAAATCACTTCCAAATGTTTAGTTGCATATAAATACACTGTGCTGAGCTTCCTTGACGTAACTTGGCAGAATATCTCATACTCAGAATATAGTATTTTGATTTAAGAAGAATTATGCTTCAGGAATTCATAGAGATTGATAGCTTAATTGGCTTGAAAGGTGAACAAGAATTAACAGTTAATTAGGTGATACTTTAATCTTTCTAGCACTATTTATATATAAGGCTACGATCCTTTGCACACTTTACTAGAAGATAAGTTTTATATTATACCCATAAATAGAGATCAGGCCCCTATGCAGTCAGGATTGCACTCTAAATATAACAAGATTTATAAATAACAGACTTTTTAAAAAAGAATGTATGTTTTAAAGACACACAATTCAACTTAGAACTGACAGAATCTAGCTTTTCTCCTCCAAGAACAGTAAATTCAATTAGTAAGTCCCAAACCCCTGTAAGTGTTAAGTCCTAACAGCTAAAAAACATATTTAATGGAAATGGTAAAATTCCATTGGATAAAAAAAAAAAGCCCAATACACAGAAATATTCTGTACACACAAAAAAGTAAATCAAGCTGCCCCCACAACTTATAGAATCACAGTTAATACCAAAAAAAAAACAAAATTAGAATTATTAGAACCAGACTTTTTTTTTATTAAAGTAAAAAAGAAAAAATTGTACAGCTGAGAATTGTACCTTTAAATAGCTTGTATTCAATGGTTGGACATATAGATGTAAAAGGACAATAACTGAATTTTGCAGATCACAAGGCCCACAATGATCCAGTATGAATATTCAGCAGAACTATTTCTTTATGAATCAGTTCTCAAGTAGGTTGGCAACATCAATACAACTGTAATAATGTTCTCTTATTTAAGCAACATCCTGAAATAAAGAGAGGAAAGGCAGAGCAAATGCAAAAACTTGAAAGACAGATAATCCCGTTGCTCCATTATGCAAAATGACATCTTCATTGGAATACATCTTCAAGCATCTTAGACTGCCAAGTTATACAATCTCTTCATGCGTAAGTCTTGAATTTTTAAGTTTCAGCTTCTATCTTAATTATGCATTTAACAAACATTTTAAAAATAAAATCATGATAAACGATTTGATACTATTTGTTTTAACCAGTTTTATTTTCTAAATTCTTTAAGAGCTTTCATTTTTGTGCTAGACAACATTTTTAAAAAGGTCTTCCATCTGATTAGTTTGAGATTATGAACCTCAGAGAAATACTGACATACAGTTAGCCATGTGTCTGCGTGTGTATCTGCATGTATTTAAGATGAAGCATCTAATGGGACATATCAGCACTTCAATTTATTGTTCGACATAATTTATCAAATTTTCTTAAAACCCACTCATACTACGCTGGTATCAGATCAGGTACTAAAATCAAGTAATTTAGAATATTCCTTACAAAGTAGGACATAGACCAAGCCTCCCTCTCCCATAATTGTTATTTTAACTAGGACAGGAAGGATCATACATATACACAAGAACATTTATAACAGTTTTCAGAAGAAATACTTATTGCACTACACAAAGATTAATTCCAAGAAATAAAGCTATTAATTTATCATACAGAAAGCAATAAAATGTCAAACCTATTTACAGTTTATCAAGAAGAATGACCAAATATTCAATCATGTCATTTCTTGAAAATCTTCATTTGGAGACAACTAGCACAGTAGGAAACAGTCATTAACAATTTCTTCGGCTATATGCCTGAATAATGGTAATCATTCTGAATATCTGGCCAATTGCATTTAAACTCTGGATGAAAATTGTATGATGAGAAAATAGAGTAATTTAAAAATGCTTATGTTAAAGTGTTTTTTTAAAAAACAGCCCTCAGAAGTATTTAAAAGCATTATTTAAATACTTATTTTTATTTACTGCAATCACTATTTATCGCATATAGAATATAATACAAGCCATATATTATGGGTTACATAAGTTTATTACACATATAAAATACTTAAATATTTAAGCAACAACTATGAAACTAAGTATCAACCATTTATAGCGCTAACAATCATATTAAAACTATTGCACAGTACAGAATTATTCAGTTACATAAAAATCTAATACATTAATTGAAAGTTTATACTTAGAAATATGAATACCCATTTTCATTTAAGTATAGCCTAATATTAGCATAGTGCAGCTTAAAATTTGGTTTGAAATAAGCCCAACTTTGGCAGCTTGAAAAATGCTTAAAGTTGAGAAGATTTTTCAGGTTTATGGTCAAAAGGGAAACAGTTTCTAGCTTAAGTAATGACTGAGTGCCTCACATGTGTCCATCTCTTAACAGGTAGCAATCTAATTCATGTACACCAAATCAATCATTTACAAAAGCCGCTCTATAGTGTAACTTCAATTATAACATCTACACCTGTTACAGATTACACAAGCTTCCTCCATGCTATCATTTCCTTCAAAGGGAATGTGTTTACGTCACACAGGAACACAATGTGGTAAACCTCTCACTATCCCTTTTGTATTTTTTTAAATATAAGCAAAGCTTCTGTTTTCCAGCTGAAGCTTCAGTATATATGTCTGCATAAGCATTCAGGATTCAGTTCAATTAAACATTTAATGTTGATTTAAATTAGGGGGAACATTCTTGTAAAGTAGCAGATAGATTAAGTATATACTATGAAACAAGTCTAATCTTGCTTCATAGTATATATTTAAGTTGAATATAATTTCAAATTTGCATTGCCAGTCATAGCATCTGTTATTTCACTTTATCATCTCTAATTAGATATCCTCTTTATGGATCATACAAATATGTGGTTTACATTTAAACTATTGTGTCTAAATTCAATTTAGCAGCTCAGTTATTATCTCAGAACAGTTATTATTTTCTTACTATCTATACATTATGTGAACTATATATTGTCCTTCATGCTTATCAAAGATTATATAAGCTGTATCATCAACATTTTAAAACATTTCAGTAGTGGAATTTCACTTACACATATCTCTATATAAAATCACAAATACTTAAGCACAACATCTATATCCAAACACAATGATAAACTTCAAAATGCGAGACAGCAAAAATGAAACATTCCTGATGCTTCTTTCAATTATTTTCACAATTGCCTTTTAAACTAATTTTCAAGCCCAGACATATCTCTTAAAACAATCAGCAAATGCAAAGCAGCTTTCCTTTCACTACAAGAAAAAAAGGCCATCTCAATGGAAAGCCACCACTGTTAGAATTACAAAATCAAAGCACCATCAGCACTATAGAGTTCTTTACTGCTATACATATTAAGAAAGACTTGTTTTAATTTGTATTAGGTAATCAGTAACTATGCAAGAATTCAGAAAACTTTAAAAATATTATGTATATGATAACATTGTACATTATTCAGCATGTAGTGAATAGCATGCAGTGTGTTGATGCTTATGCCCACAGTATAACTACAGCAATCTCTTTTTCTAATTAGTGTGGATTATTTCACAATAAGTTTCAATTAACTATCACAACTAAAATAATCAAATACCAAGGAAACATCTGAAGAGCACCACTTCCTCTCCTTTACTTTGACTAATATAAGTGAACAAAGCAATGAAGTAGAACCAAAGTATATAACAAATTTAAGGTAAATGGCCTATCTAAAAGGAACACACAGGTTTGGCTTGAACTTATGAGTTTGATCATCATATTTGATATTTGCAAAGTTGAACAAAATGCCAAAGGTGAAACCTAATTTTTAAAATATTTATTGGAGTAACACAATTGGTACTAGATAATAAGCAAAAATTTTGGAGAACAATAACCAAATTCAGTATATTTGTTCAGAATTACATTCGATAATTCACTTTACTACTGATGGTAGTGGTATGATTCTTTTTAATTATTCAAGAAAACGACGGTGGTTTACACCTACCTGGGTAAAAGTCTTTGGATTTAGAAAGCTTGATGGTAGCCCCAGTCTCTTTCTGCAGCTGAACAATTGTCTGTCCTCCCTTACCAATTATAGATCCAGCCGCATAACTAGGTATGAGGACCTTTAGAAAATATTGGCCGTCCTCTGGAAAAAAAAGAGACAAAAGGTTAATTTATTTTCCAAAACATTTCTCTCAGAGCTATAAAATATGCCTTTATCTTACAAATATTAATACGCCGTTCTTTTGCACAGACTGTCGGTGTTTAGTCAATATTAAATGAATATAATATCTGTCCTTAAATTTGTGGTGCTATGGGATGCAATGACCTAATTCAAGTTATAATTCCAGGCATAAAACAGTTCCTGTATGGCTTTATTTAACATGATACAATAACATGACCCAAAGTGTATATTTCACACACACACACACACACACACACACACACACAAATGGTCAGGAATGATCAAAGTTCCTTAAAATGATATAATCAAATTAAAGAAAGGAGAAAATTGTTACAACTAAAGGCTATGTATTATGCCCTATACTCTTCACAAGAATACACTGCTTTCTGTTAAATAATCCAGAATCTGAGGCTTTACTCAAAGTTATCCTGAAGAAAACTCAAAATAATGTGGTTATGATAATTTGTTTAAGTAATCCTGATGTATTTCTTCAACATTTCTTGTGTAGCAATGATCTCTTAAGCTCATTAAAGGACATTAAGAATTTTTCTCAGTTAAAAGGAAGCTAAAACCCTTCATGCATTTAAAAAGTGACTACTAATGTAAATACTTTCAAAATAAGAGTTTAAAACGTCCCAAAATAGGTAAGAATAAGTACCATGAATAAATCAAGTTTTCCTTTATAACTGAACAATTGTGTTCCTTCACAGGTCTTATACCATCAATTCTATGGACTAGGAAAAAAACTGCTCTGAAAGGATTTCATGTAAAAACAAAACACACATTTTAAAACCCTTCTTTATTAAACAGCCCAACTTGGTTTGCTTTTTTATAAAGTGCATCTTAGAAGTTTGCTTTCATCAAGGAGCCACCTAAGACCAATCTCACTTTCTCAGAGTCAATGTCCCAGCTGGTACAGGTGCATCCCCCCAAACATTATACAAACGTTAAATACATCAGCTATCTACTTCTGCTGTTTCTTAACGCTGGATGAATAAATTCACCTCTGCCTCGGTGCATTGTTATGAAGACTCCAGTGCAAATGAATAGAGGAGATGCTGGTCCCGTTATAACTCATCTCATCCAGGAAGAGCAGGATGTTAACTAACAAGTCACCGCACCAAGACAGACAACTCCCGCCCTCCCTCCTCAAACCTCTCTCTGACACACACACGCGCGCTTACACACACCCCATCACAGTGACCCAGCCCCAGGAAGCACAAATCTGTGCAACATTTTCCACCGAAGAAGAAAGTGGTGCCAGGAAATAGATAAGTTTTGCTGCTGCTGCTGCTGTTTAATCTACCTGGCGACTCACAAAAGGGGGAAGGGGGAACGGGGGGTGAAAGTGCCTTTTTTCCAGCCGCCATTTATTCGTTTAGTTCTTCCAACTGTTACCACGCGTGCAAGAGGGTCGGTGGAAGAAGACTTCAGAGCTCCTCCGCACAGAGGGTCAAGGCTGAAAAGCGCCCCCCCTCCGCCCCGCCACTACGAATATGTGAAATTAAAATAAAACAGGGCTGCTAGATGCTTGAAAGCCGACGCCATTTTGATGAATGATAACATTTGAGAAATAAGGAATGTTTGGGGAAGGAAAAGAGGGAGAGGCGAGGCGAGGAGGCAGGTAGGAAAGGGGAAGGTGGGTGGGGAATTGGGTAGTGGCAGGAGGAGGAGGAGGAGGAGGGGGAAATACCCACCGCCCGTGTTGGTCCTTTTGGTGCTGCCGGCTTCAGGGGGAGCTTCAAGTGGTCTTTTCCGAGAGTCCGGCGGGTCCAGGTCTATGGGTACCCCAGGATGGGTCCCATTCTGCTGGATGGGAGCTGCCGCCATCATGTTTGCTGCCGCCGCCGCTGCTAAAAGGATAACTGGCTTCTCCCTTCGGGGTGG
Source organism: Python bivittatus (assembly GCF_059951505.1). Taxonomy (NCBI): domain Eukaryota; kingdom Metazoa; phylum Chordata; class Lepidosauria; order Squamata; family Pythonidae; genus Python; species Python bivittatus. Next base: position 18,409,857 of record NW_028277075.1, on the reverse strand, counting down.
GGGGAGCAGGGAGGGGGAGGAGGAGGAGGGGGCTCGTCCCGCTTCTTTCGCTTTTCTTCTGTCCTCTGAAATTTCAAGCTAATCTGCGAAATTGGTCCGGCCCCCCAAAAGATGCTTTCTTGGGGTGGGGGTAGGCGCTTGTTTGTCTGGCACCGGTGAACCGGGGGGGGGGAGAGAAAAGAGAGAGGAGGAGAAAAAGCAGGCAGGACGGCTGGCTGAAGGAGCAGCTGCAGTGCAGTGCCAGCAAAAGCTGAGGTTAAAAAAAATTAAAAAGGGGGAAGTGGGGTGGGAGGGGAAGCAGAGACAAAATAAGGGGAGAAAGAGAGGTAAGGGAGGAGGGGGAGAAAGTGAGGCGGAGGAAGGAGAGGGGAAGCGAGAGGAAGAAAGAAAGGAGGGGAGAGCGAGGCGGGGAGGGGAGGAGGGGGAGAGCAAGGAGGTGGGGGAGAGAAGGAGGATTCAGGGAATGTGCCTCTGTGGCCCCTCCAGGATCCCCTCCCCGCCTTTTCTCTCCCGGCGCTAATCGGGCGCTTGCAGCTGGCGAGGAGAAGCGGCTGCCGGAGCCGAGGAGGGCTGTTACTGCTTTCGCGTTCTCACGCTCTCCCCGCTTAAGAGTCTGAGGCGCTCTGTCGGGCTAGACTCTGTCAGGAGTTGCTCGCTGAGTAGCTTCTCTCTCTCTCTCTCTCTCTCTCTCTCTCTCTCCCCCCCCCCCCCTCCGCTTTTCCCGCTCGCGCTCTCTCCCTCCCCGGCACACACTCACGCGCAGAAAACTCGGGCTCTCGCGGCTCCGGTTGTAAGGGAAGGGGCTCGCCCTGCCTTTCTCTTGCGGACACTTTCCGAACCCAAACACTCCAGCGGGGGAGGGAGGGCAGTGAGGTATGTATTTATTTATGTATTTACGTGTGTGTGCATTTTTGTATGTATACATGCGCAGGCCTTCCAGAGAACAGGAGAAGCTGAACCAATCGAGGGGAAGAACTTGAGGCTAGAGTTGGAAGGTTGAGCCAATCGTGAGACCAAAGAGAGAGCAAAAGGGTGACCTGATGGGTAGAATTGAATCCCGCCCCTGGTTCTGCTAAAATGGGAGGTCTGGGATCATCCAGGAATAAATAAAAATAGCCGATTTCAATTTACAGGGGGCCCTTAGCTATAGCAGTTCCCCAATTCTGCCTGCCCCACCTTAAGGAGCGAAAGGTAGAGCAGTGGTGGGCCAAAATAGTTGATCCTGTACTTTCTGTCATTGAGTAGCATGGTAGGAAGAAAGCACCAAGTTTTCAATCCTATTCCATTTTCTTCTCTCCATATGAATAGGAGTTAGCCCAAGTGAGCCCTGTCCTTTCTACACTACTCTGCAAAAAGGAGGAAAACAAACAGAAGAATAGAGTTACTCTTTAAAGCTGTCAACATTTCCCCTTGTTTCCTATACACTTCCTCTGGAACCAGACTTTTCCAGCAAGCATCTTACAAAGAGAGGTGTATCAACAGGTAGAAGATTTGCAGATGTCCATAGGACTGAAGACTGCTGCTTCTCTGGTATTCCATACTGTGAGGAACAAAGGGTACTGGAATGGGCGCTGCTTCCTTTTACTTATCTGATCTCCCCAAACACCAAAATAGTAGCATTCGCAAGTGTTGATTACGGAGAGCAATTATTACACTTCAGATTGTTTACATGCATTTTCACTCTGGTATCTACCTGCTTCCTTGTTTTCTGGCTTGGCAATACTGAACATAAACTGGTTTATGTCTGGTTACATCACTAGTTAAGCTATTCTACCAAAGATTCAGAAAAAACAGACAACTGTGAGACAGCAGCAAAAAAGTAACATCTTCCCCGTCACTGCTGCTATCTAGTGGTTGTGTGGTTTTTTGAAGCCTGGATATAAATCCCTATCACTGATACATCCCGTATTGGCTGTTTATTGAAAATCTTCCAGATGGCTGTTCACGCTAAGAGATACCTAGTGGATATCAGGTTAGACAAAGCTAGTCTATTACATTATGTTGCTCTTTTCCCTACCGTGTTTCCTTGCTCATAATTTTTCTCTCTCTCCTCTTCCTCTCTCTAGGACTTTACAATGAAAAAAAAATTACACTTGCTCAACTCAGTCCCCATTGTCAGAGACCTGATGACTAGTGTCTTTTGCATAAGCTGCTGCCCCCAACTTGCTTATATATCTACTCATCCTTTTAGCATTTAGAGAGATTGATCAGGTTTGGACCAGTCCTCCATTGCTGTTCACAGAAAGAAGATGACATGGCAGAAATGATTGCTTATGTTCTTTCTTTAGGAAGTTCCATAGGCCTAAATGAACCAAGGGTGAGATTGTGAAACATAGCATTCTCTTGTGTAAGTGTTCTCTCTGGGCAATTTTTTCTAATTCATTTTTTCTTCCTAGCACCTAAAAAGTTTTCAGGCTTTTGTTCCTTTGCACCATACAAAAAGAACATTACTTTAGTTCTTTTTCTGGATGATGCATCAATCCCTGTCCTTAAAAACTTGTCTTCAGGAAAGAAAGGATGGGTAAACAACTCAAGACAGACTATTCTTTACTATCTCAACTCTTTTGATTTCACAAGTAAGTGAGCTATAGCTGCCCTATGCTATCACACTCTGGGAGGAAGGGATAGACATTACTGGGCATGGCACATGGCAAAGGAATAGATAAGGCAGTGTTGCTGTAAATAAACATAGATTGTCCCTAATATTACAGAAATACAATATCTAACATTGGTTACTACTTTTTTTTATGTATCAGTATTGAACTATGAATCCAGAAGAAGGAATAATTAAAAGTAACCTCAATAAAAAGGAAAAGTGGCCTAATAATGCTAGAAACATTAATCTGTATTTTTCTAGTCATGAAACTTACAAAATATTATCTATATTCAATGGTAACAAATATACTGGGATTCCTACTTATTTGAAGCATTTTATCACCACATTTCAGCCAAAAAGTAAATTCCAGAGTGGTATACGAAGATAAATAAAGCATAATTTCTCTGATGTGCATAAATCTGTACCCACTTGTAGGCCTTAGAACAGGGTGTTACAAAAGCAAGTTGGAGAGGGGTGTCTGTATCTTCTGGATCCAAAGTTCTGTTGGGACCCAAGATTAGTGTCAATATGCAAAGCTGGCCAGACTTCCTTTTTTTCATCCTGTTACAATCTCCCAATTGTCTTGGACCATGTCACCTTTTCTAGCAATTAAAATCCTAATAATTCATAAGTTAGTTCATTCTAGAGTATTCTTATATTTTCAGATGCTTTTCTCTGTACCACAACGTACGAAAAGTAAGTAAAATTTTATCTGTATAACAAGACTTGCTGGCTTTCAGCTTCAATTGTCAAATCTAACAGCTATCTATTATCAAGATAGAACTCCCACTGAAGATTCTGTTTTTTGCAACTGAAGCCATTGTTTTCCACACAATTTTAGCTACTCCAAGTCCATGTTCTAGATCACATATTTGATCCAAAACTGTCACCAAAAGCCTGCATCTTTAAAGGAAGATATTTAGAAAGTACAAGCCTCATAATTTTGTGTACGCCAAAGCAGTGGTCACGAGCTCATCCTTCTCAACAGTTCTAAACAATATCATATCACCCCAAGTATGCAGAACTAAATGTGCAATATGTATTGTACATTTTGATAGTATAAATGTTGTAAATTTGGAGCCAAAAATAAAGTGCAACTAAATATTAATTATTTACTGTCGTATTTTACTATTATGAAGATACCATTCATATGTTCCTCAAGCAGGAAACATACTGTCTACCAGACAAGTTTATAATGGTCTTTGGAATATGTTCCAGTTTTCTCATTCTTCTCATAAGAAATCTGAGCTATGCCTTTAAATCAATTTTTATTGTAAGAATAGTGCATTCAGTTCCCTTCCTTTATCTGTGTAGCACTTAAACTATTTATTTGTTTATATGGCATTATATATGTTTAGTACTTAAACATGCTTTTGCATAATAATGAAAAATCGTATAAATTAGGTTTATTGTATTACGTTTGATTTACCTTAGAAATATCAGCTAGCTATTTTCCAATGTTGTGCCATGAAGACATCTTAAAAAGTACCTTGGAATAGTTTCATCTTTGGAGAAGAGGTTTTTACTGTTGAAGGTAATTTAAACATTAATGTTCATTTACCTTGTAATGTTATATCCCACTTTTGCTTTACAAAACATACAGATAAGATCATGAAGGATAGAAAAATAACCAAAAAAAAAGCTGTAATTTGTAAACATCTGAAGTCCCAGTGATAGCACAAACAGCCACGTTTCTTCCAAATAACAAGCTGACACAATTCATACATTATACTACACGATGTTTTTGTTTTGTTTTGTTTTGTTTTGTTTTTTTTAATCTCTGCTTTATTTAATCACTCAGAATTGGCTTGATTCACTCAAAATGCTAAGGCATAAACCAGAGTATATAAGCCTCAGTGGCCGAGTTCACACAACACATTAAGCCCAAATCATTCATTTGGTGAACCAAGGCACAGAATGATGGCAGGCCTCATTACAGAAGTCATTCCACAGTGGTCCCACAACAGCCAACGGCCTCTATCCTCCAACAACCCTGCGATATAAGTTAGATTAATTATCAATTGGAAGCTTAAAAATGGCACAGTATAGGACTATTAAAATACATCTTTTAGATAGTGTCATTTTGAACCCTATCCATTAAATATTTTTAACCCAGGCCTTTATGATTAAATAAAGATGTGTCGGTTTTACAAAACTAAAAGCATGAGCCTTTTAACACCTGTTAACTAGTGAGGGCTTCTTTTGAATTTTAATATAGTTTGGCTTGGTTTTGTTCACACATGATTTATCTGAGATCATTGTCACTTTTGACAGAAAAGTGATCTATAAATATTTTTAATAAATAATGAGCATAGGCTTCACTATAAATATGCCCCATTGAAGATGGTGAAATTTATGAATAAGTGAACTATGGACTGTAAATATTTAGTCAGGTTTGTAATTGAAATAAAGAAAAGTGAATTCCTCTTGCTCTCTCAAATTTAATTCCTAATTTTTAATTAATACCTGCATAATTTAGCCAAATTAGTCCTTCACACATAAATGACTACTATTTATTACAGCTGGTATATAATTTGTTGAAGGGTTATGTCTTGGTTCTCACTTCAGAGTATATTATCTTCATTTGTGGCTTGGTCAGATGTATCAACTTAGCCATCTTGGTTTGTATAAACTCTCGTTAATGCTTATATGTGCTATATGTGAATGTAAACTATACCTTGGAGGTAGCTGCATAGTATATTCTTGCCCTAAAGAGAAAATAGAGTTTGGTTTAATGGGAGGAGGTATAGATCTGGGGAGAATCAATATTGATTTAGCTTTTAACAACTTGTTGTAAAGGTGCTGCTGAAGTACAGGTTCCTTGATAGACATAAACTACAGCAAAGGCAGCAAAGTGGAACAGCAAAGAATTTTCTCCAGTTCATCTGATGACCAGAGGAATTTTCTGTCAGGAAAAAAAGGCCAAATAGGGTTTCCTAACCAGATGGAAATGGTAAGATCTGTATTGTCAAGTCTGATGTGCATAACAGTTATGTTCTCTGTTACAAATACCCAGAGAAACAACAAAGAATAAGATGCATGGCCCAATCCTGCTATCCTGCAAGAGAGACCTGAAGATCTTTCCCCAAGGCCTGGGCTAGGACAGGTTGTGGATCTACTCTGCCCATCATTTATTAGGGATTGTATGAGTCCCAGAATCACTGACAAGTGGCAGTACTGGAAATTAACATTATGAATAAATTAAAAATAAATCACGATTGCAAGGTGTCTTTTGCAAATTCAGTTCTTGTAGGCCCAGACCTCTTAACTTTAAATGATCACTGTCACTTCTGGTTTATTCAACAAATTATGATTATCATAATATATTTGACAGTAGAGGACACGAGTATAGTGATTCCATTTTGAAGACCTATCCTCCATAATTTTTATTCATCTATCTAAAATTGTAACCATCACAATATTTGGTAATAATGAATTCCATAAAACTGAATAGATACTGCATGAATCAGTAGTAATTAAAAAACCCCAGTAGACACAGCTAAATTCATTGGATAACTTTGAGTCTAATGTTTGGAAAAGGAAGGCTTTTTCTCTTTTCTCTGCTTTCTCTGCAATGGGAGGTATATACATTTCTATCTTTGCTTACTTATCTTTTGCCTATTTTCTTTATAGAAAAATTTCTCCAACTACCTCAGCATTTCACTATCCTTCTCTGCACTTTCGATAAATCTGCAATATTTTTTTAGAACTGCTTGCATAGATTTATATAATGCATTTATAACATCTGATGCTTTATTCTCTGACTCTTTTTAAACAATTCCTAACTCTGAATTTGCTTTTTCATTACTGCAGCAAAATGAATTGACATTTTCATTGTGCTTTTAAGTGCTGTTCCAATATCTTTTTTTCTGATTAGTTACACCTAATTTAGAACCCAAGAATCAGAATATGTTTATTTCATTAGCTATGGGCCATACAAATAAAATAAACTGTCAAATTAAAGAAAAAACTTATAAAATATACAAAACAATTATATGCAAATCAATTATTTATTGCTAAAAACAAGTAGTATACAAGGTATATTTTACAATCAATAAAATTCTAATTAGTGAATTGTCAGTAGTACATGTAAGTTCAATACAGGAAATATATTTACTAATATTGGCTGATAATATTTACAAATTCTGCTGATTTTAAAAGTTAAAATAATTAGTTAAAATGGGGTATAGAAAATGAAACCCATTTTTTTCATTGATGGGGAACTCAGACATTTTGCTTTCCACAGGGATATTCCCATGGATTCAGAAACAATAGATTGTATAGAAAATGCAGACCCCACCCTATAAAAGGAAATTGCAACAATCTTAATAACAGCAAAAGCTCTTCTGTCAAAGAAGTTTAAGTATCTGTCAAGCAATTCTCTAGTGCCTGCTTAAACATAAACAGCCTGTACTATTTTTACTCCTACCAGTAGAGATAGATCTTGCAGGATAGCATGTCGCTTCTCCTTTTAAACTCTGCTTATTTCTCCCAGTGATTCAAATTGATCAAAGTATTCTTGAATTAATCTTTCCAAATCCAAGCAGGTAGCCTAAAACAATTACACATATATGTTTCTGGAGACAATTTTTAGGAAATTGGGCACCTATTATTTTTATAATTTTAATCTAATAATAAATATATGCATTTTTGTTTGGTTACAATTTGAGATTTCCATTTTACTTGAGATTTTACCATACTATTTCATCTTCACATTTAGGCCATTTGCTGTTCCTTCTTACTTGAAACACTGTTTGAATTAGCACCATTACAACATTACTGTATTCATTTGAAACCTAGAGAAGACCCAAAAGCTGAAACAGGATTTTCAATTCAAATATTTTCAGGATTTTTCCTAAGAATCCCCCAAATCCCTGTAATAGCAACACATGATTACTTATTATTTGTGGGAAGAGACTGTTTGGAGGAAAAAAGATGTCAGTGAACTACAGCCACAGCACAATTTTTATCAGCTTCCCATATCTGAAACTTTTCTTACCTTTAAGGGGCTGCAAATGGGGCTGAAATATTGGAGAAGACATTTTGAGCCAGCTGTAAAACACTGTTACATCTCTTTTTAACAGGTTAACCTCAATATCTATTACATTTTTTTCAGAGCCTTTGTTGTCCAATAGTCATTAAAGTTTGTGTGTGCGTGTGTGTGCGTGTATCTTTCATAGCATTCTTGTTTATATGTTTGTTGTATGTCTGATTAATTCTAAATTTGTAGTAAAGCAAGATTCATTTTTGCAGAAGCCATGACTGTTTACTGATTTATTTAGTAACTGTTAACTTAATCAAACTTTTGACTATTTCACCTACATAATGTTAGGCTGATAGATCAGTAAGTTTTGTTTTCTTCCTTTTATAACTTATTTATCTGTTTGAGTTCCCTAATTCACTCTATGTGCGTGCGGTCCATTGTGGTGTGCACAAACTGTAGCCTGAACAGTGACAGTGAGTGGGAGCATCTTAAAATGCCTTCTTAAAGCTGGAATTTGACAGGAAAAGCAGGTATTGTATAACCAGAGGCTTCCATATATTTCACTTTTGTATGTATTATACATAGTTTTTTGTATATATTTTTGGATAACTATAATGAAACTTACATTGGGAGAGAAAGTCTGTAGAATATCACATAATACAATGTGTGACCCGTTTCCTCTGAGAATTTTCAGGGTGAGGGAGGAAAAGCATGAAAATCTGGCCACTTCTTAAGTCTCAGACTCCATTGTTACAAAATATTCTCTTTCTGTGGCCTTTAAACAGTTTATCTTTTTTCATTCTTGCCAGTTATTCAGTAAATTGTACCAAAAATGGAAATCCAGTATATCTGCTCAAGATGGTTCCCCATATTTTTTTTCCCAATAAAAGATATTTGTTCTTTTATGAAATAACCTTAACATGTTCTGCAAAACTGAATGTGGGTAAGCAAATGATCAGAGCAAACAGGAAATGATTTCAGGATGACAGTTCAGTGCCATGAAGGTGACACTGGATGAAACGTTTTCCTCATCACATATCAAATAAAATCTTATGTATTTGGAAAATTACAAATTGGCCTAGTTTGAAAATCAATCCATTGTAAATCTTGACCAACACAGAATAGAATGACAAATTTCAACTGAATGAATTCTACTTTCTACAACCAGTGTCAATATATTTAGCAATGAAAGAAGCAGCAAAAGCCTGCTTTGCATTGCAAAAGACTTAAATCCCAATCTACAGCATAAATCAATTAAAGGCTATTTATTGTATTTTAATGACAGCATCTATATTCAGCATTTTAAGACCAAGAAATACAACAATGTATATAATGAAAAAGCTTCAAGACCTGGAATACTATGACTGTGTACCTGTGTCCATAAAACAGCAATACTAATAAACATTTAGGTTCCAGTATTTTGTTAATTGAACCTAAATCTCAAAAAGTTAATTGGACTGATGTATGAATAGACTTTGTGTGCTTTGAAAAAAATGGGAAGAAATGCTTCAGATCTCACATGAGCACAACACCTCTCTGCTATTCATTAAAGCATCCTAACTTTTCAGGCTTTTGCTGCTTTTCTGCTGTTTTAAGGAATCTCATGGTTTTTAAAGCCAACATCTTTTTTTTTTTCTGTTTTTGCCAGAAAAACTGGGTGTCACACCTGAAAAGGAATAAACATGGGACATTATCAGTCCATTATTGAAAACAGCCCTCATACAAAGATCTTAGTGAAGAGTCAGGTTCCTAACATAGATTCTAATAGATAAATATTAAAGAATTTTGTCCATATGTATTTTTAACTGGAACTTATTCCAAACTAACATGCAGATCAGAATGCATTTAGCTTTTGATTTTCACATTTCCCTAAATTTTACAGTGTAGTTTCCCATTTTTAATAAAATTAGGGACCAAAATGCGTATTAATGTATCCTGCTTAAAACCCAGGCCTTGGAATCATTGTAATTTAAACTGGGATGTTTTCTGAATCTCAAAATTACAGTCCAACATTATTTTTATAGTCAAGCAATACATCTGCTTAAAAGCTCTCACAATGTACCAAAGCATCAACCCAATCTTGTTTCTGGTTTTTATGCATACATTGATATTAATAGATATACTCCACTTGATCTTAGACATTCACACAAAGAGTGAATAGATTTTAAGCATATCACTAAGTATGATCAAGACTAAAAAAGCCAATTAATCATATTGAGCCAGTTATAATGTACACTGGGCCTAAAACATGAGACAGATAAAAAGATGCAATGAGAGCAGTCAGCACAGAACAGAAAATGCAGCTCAGGCATCAAACAGGCAACTAGCTGTTGCAGAGAAGTGAGAATATTGGGAAAATAAGCTGAAAGAGTAACTACAGTATGGAAATAGGTTTTGAAAAAGTTGAATAAGCCTCTTTCTTACTCCCAAGAAAATTACTATGCTGCAAAACATACTTTTCTCAGATGATACTGTTATTTTTACTTCCCATCTTTGAAGAAATTAGGATGATGTCCAGCTTTCTCCTATGGGTCATAGAGTCAGGCAAAGGAACAAATGAGGGCAAAACAAAATGTTAAATAAAATATTAAGCAAGAAATACTAAGCCAAGTATTAAAATTGATTAAAACATATAAACCAGTGACCATGACTAGTGAAACAATATCATCATGAGAGGTCATATGCTAAGGTGAAAATGAATGCTTTCAAGATGTTGATTTACTTTCACATATTGATTTACTCTGAATTAAAGTCTTTAACAGTCAAATATAATTACAAGGTAAAAGGTAAACTCCAAATAAAATCAAAAGCAGTAAGTTAAATAAAACAACTTTCATAGTAGCACATCAAATATCAAATATAGTTCTTATGAGAAACATGTCAGTTTGTTTTTCTTGATATCTGGAAATTTTCAATGAAAATTTAGCTGCCATTCAAAGTAAAGCTACCCATCATTAGAGTGAAATCTAAGAAACTCAAAGTAAAAAGGACCATGGAATTAAAGCTCAGCAGTAATGCAGCAGGATTAATTTTTCCTCTTAAAACTTTGGTTGTACAACATGATGTAATGTTTTATGAAATACAGCTAACTTAATAAATATTACATTGAACATAACCCCAAAACCCTACTCCCCCATCATTCTCATCCTCCTGAGCTGGCAGTTATGCTGGCTTGGTCAGCTGTCTGTCTCACCCAGTCCCATTCTCTCAATACTTTGGAAAAGGCTTTGGGTAATATCCCTGATCAACTGTTGAAGTAAATACTGTATGCGTATAACCCAAGCTATGCCCTCCAACTGTATTTAAGGATTTGTTTGTGTGGCAGCATGAAGATGCCAGACAGAATACTGAGCAAGTAGAGTGAAATATTTATTTATTTATTTATTTATTTATTTATTTATTATTAAATTTGTATGCCACCCATTTCCCCCAATGGGTGACTCTGGGCGGCTTACAATTAAAATCAAAAACCCATAAACAATTAAAAATACCCCATAAATAATTAAAATTAATTAATCCATTAAAAATCAACTGTAAAAACAGACCCTATATATAAATACTAAGAACATTCAAGATGACGGGGGGGGGAGCAAAATCAATTACCCCACAAGCCATCTCCACTGGTGCGAGCCCCCATCCGGCCCCCAGGCCTTCTGGCATAGCCAGGATTTCACACCTTTGCTGAAGGCCATGAGAGTGGGGGCACAGCATACCTCGGGAGGTAGGTTGAGATGTTGAAAGTAACAGCTGTCCCAATGTCAGTTTTAAAATAAGATTCATCAGCCATTTTCATTTGCTTCAATACTTTGAAAGGGAACATAGTGGGTGCTTTATCTCAGGCAGCAACAGGTCTTAAAATAGATTAGCAGTCACTATCATGCAGAAGTCTAAGGATCTAATGAATTACACTGTTCTTAACACATAGGCCATACCCAAAGAAATTTCCCTAGCCTAAGAAGAAGGGATATTGTGCAGTCTTGTATACTGTATGTGAGAATAACTCAGAGAATCAAGTAGACCCAGTTAAACTAAAACTTAAGCACAGTCCATGTGTATATTCTCTGAATGGGCTTCTTCAATGTATGTCATGAATAGATGTGTGATTCAGGCAAATCAAGAATACCGCAGTAAGGGGTATGTGCATTGTACATGTGTATGTGTAAAGTTTCAGAAAGCTCGCTCCCTCAGAAGCGGGTAGCTCTCCCTCCCATCCTCTTAGACTGCAAATGTTCCAGAGGTTGAAAAAGCTTCAGAAGGGGACACAATGAGCTTAGGAACTAAAACTCTGCAAGCCCCTTATCACACTCCCAGGTATATGATCTTTAGACCAGCCAGTTCCATGCAGAATGTTTAAAAATATAAGGAAGGTCATACTTCTTATAACTCTGTATCCAGGAGACCATATGAGGCATGCATTATTGGAGCACAGTAATGCAACTGGAGATTCTGTGGGACAAAATCTATTTAACCTTTTTTAAAAAAAAAATCTCTACCAAGAGTTGCCTCAAGGAGCTTGAATGTTGGGAAAGAACTCTACACATAGAACCTAAAATCTATCTCTGAAATGTTATCGCTTTCAAGGGGGGATGTTGGTTTGTACTGAATACCATTAAATAGCCAAGTAGAGAAGTGAAATGAGACTTGAAGTACAGAATCACATGTTCATATAAACATTGGAATTAAAATTTCTTTGGGAATCAGCTGTTTGAAGTGAAGCCTTATAAGGATGGAAAAATGAAAGCCAGGAGGAAATTCATGCTGTGTATTAGCATCACACTGCTTATAGATTCATCATTGCTCATGATGAAGAAATTCTAAGTGGACCTCCTACCTCTCTGCCATGCTGACATTGTTTTGTATGAGCTGCTGTTAGATCCCTGTAATCCTGAGCCTTGGGATCTTGTTCAACATGTTTGTCCCACTTGGTAGACATGTTTGTAAGTATTTAAAATGGAAATGAACTCTAATCATTCTGTGTGCTTGTAACAAGGAATTTAAATCCCTTTACATAATTTAATATTTAATATAATTGGTGTTTTCAAGCAAAGTTTGCCTTAAACAGAAAATTGGAATATTCCTGGATAAGTTGCATCTTGACCATAAACAATATAAATGGCAATTTAAATTAAATCAGTGGGTCTCATTCACAGGTCAATACATTTGCAATTAAGATTCTGCAATATTCTTGTTACTAAGCTGCTGAGCCAGTACATGCTCCATTTCTAAGATGCAGAAGAATATAGGGATGATACATATTTATCAATAGTTTTGCCAGATTAATGTAAAGCCACCATTACAATGTTTGATGGATACATATGTAATATAATTGACTTGTGGCATAGAAACAGATGCTAACCTCAAAGAAGAAGGATGAAGATGAAATATTATGATTCCAAATCAGATATTCAGTTATAATTAAGAGAACGGGGTTGGAGTGGGTGGGGGGGGTCATCTCTTAATAACTGAAGTCACTCAGAAGAAATACAGACCTTACTTCCCTACCAAATGTTGGAGGATTAATTTAACACTGACCTGGGACCAAAACTCTGCAGAAACTGCAAAGGGAAAGTGATTCTCCCACCCTCACCCCCATCTCTTTAATCCAGAAATATTCTCTCTTTGTTTCTCCATTTAGTGATACCTATGCATAAGGCACTCCCTTTAATATAAGTGTGTGGGAAACCTATGACTTGTAAATCTTTCTTTTTGCTGTGAAAGGAAACCTCCAAAATTCTGACTTCCTTCATTGCAGCAATAATTTTTATGTTTCTTCCTTTTCCTATAGGTGACTACTAAAAAAAGTAAACCATTTCTTGAATCTTCCCCTAATTCCCATACTATTCTCAGGAACTCCTTGCATCTATCTGTCTTTGAATGTGATGCATCACTCCAAACTATGTCTTTCTCCCACTGAATAAAATGTATTATCCCTCTGAACAAATAAGGTACTCTCTGAACTCCTTGCCTTTTCTCACTGAATTAAACAATGTGTTTCTCATAGTTTATTGCTTTCTTATTTGAAAACAATAATTTGCTTTGTATGTTAGCTTTAAATATTATTTTTGCTGTATTTCCTCCAAATTATCAACTGTTTATTATTTGATTGCCTTTATATATATATATATATATATATATATATATATATATATATATTAATCTGTGCTCAGTGATTACCGACTCTGCAGTGACTGCTTGGACGAGTCCTTGCAGTTTTCAAGGCAAGGTGTTTCAGAAGTGGTTTGCCAGAGCCTCCTTCCTAGAGCAAAGCCGAGCTGGCGAGCACAGGAGGCGGAGTTTCTGTTGCTTTGCGCCCTTTTCAGGCGAGTGCGGTTTCGCGCTTACCGGCAACTGCTCCTGACTCCTTTTGCAAGGCGCCGCCAGCATTTTTCCTCCCACCGGAGTGAGAGTCCCCATTTATCTACTCACGTGAGTTTTCGAACTGTTGGGTTGACAGGAACTGGGGAGGAAACAGGAGCTCACCCTGTTAACGCGAAGGCTGGACTCGAACCGCTGAAGCGTCGACCATTTCTGGCCAGCAACTTTCAGCGTCATTAAGCTGCTGCACCACCACGTCCCCCTTTGCCTTTATATAATTAGCCTCAAATATAGTTAATACATTGTTTGATCATTAATTATAGCTTCATTTTTGAATGCACAAGCCTGTTTAATAACCTATATTATAAAGATTGCAACAGAATTGATGTTGGGAGAGGACCCAGTTTATAATAATCCCTTTCCCTGAAATTGAGGTGAGGGTATCATCACAAAAAATTCCAGGAGGAGAATGGAATTTTCCATTTCCACTTCTACACTGCCAGTGTTGCGAGTAGGACACAGTCTTTAATGGTAGAACACCTTGAGACAGGACTTCAGTTTGCTTTGCCAGAATATTTTTAGGTAGGTATTTTTCTGTACATTAACTAGACTACCAAGGCCCAAAAGAAGACTTATAAAGGTAATGCACTACCCAAGTGGAATTCTCCACTCCCAGTTTAATTAATTAATTTGGTAAATGTTCAAGCTATTTCAGCATGTATTTTATTTAACTACATCCGTAAGACAATTTATTCTTGATCCCCAACAACCATGAGCTTCAAGAATTATGACCCAGGTATAGATTCAATATCTGTATCTTCAAGTTGATTGAAAAAGAAAAATGAAACAGACAATCCTAAGTGCAAGAGCCATGCAGTTGCAAGTTTCCAGAACAGAAGAAATCCAGGCATTATTTCACTAGCAGTTCCTTTGCCTCAAAGATACAGGACAATCCCTACTACCACCATAACTCAAACCAATGAACTGGTATATGCTACAGCTGCTGTAATCCTGAAGATGCTTGGCTACACGATCAAGAAGAACAGTAATATATCCCCCCACCTATGGAAAATGAAGTTGGAGGCTAAGATCAAGGCAACTCAGAGAGAAGTTAGTCAGCTTCTAACTGGAACTACAGAAGGGTGTGGAGATTAAGGATAAGGCTCAGCTACTGAAAAAATACAAGGGCCAGACTCCATCTGAAGCCCTAGAGACTGCTAAGCAAAGGTTCCCAGCACTGGCTACCAGGCTAAGGAGATACACTAGAGAAGCAGAGGCCAGGAAGATAAATGCCCTGTTCTCCAAAGAACCATCCAAAGTGTACTTCTAACTGCAGTGCAACCACACAGTAACAGCAAAGCCACTACCAGCAGAAACTGAACAGTACCGGAAGAATATATGGGAGAAAGAGAAGACAAATGACATCAGTGCAAAGTGGCTACAGGACCTGAAAGCAATCTCCCAGAACAGGAACCAGTCACCATCACAGTAGCAGACATCCAACAGCGGGTCAAGAACTTGAAGAGCTGGACAACACCTTGCCTGGACATGATCCACACCTACTGGCTAAAGAAACTAACAGCAGTGCATGAACGCTTAGTGCACAGATGAACCAGTTGCTAGCAGCAGACTCCCATGCAGACTGGCTAACACAAGGAAGGACAGTGCTGATCATGAAAGGCCCTCACAAGGGAACAGCACCATCCAACTACTGGCCAATAACCTGCCTCCACACAACATGGAAAGTTCTATCAGGCATCATAGCTGCCAAGCTACAAGACCATATGGGCCAGTACATGAGCACAGCTCAGAAGGGCATTGGGAACAACACCAGAGGCTCAAAACAGCAATTGCTCCTAGAACAGTCACCTGAGACTCAAGGTCTAGCCAGACCAATCTGAGCACAGCCTGGATTGACTACAGGAAAGCCTATGACTCAATGCCACATACATGGATCTATAAATGCCTGGGACTATACAAAGTCAACAGAACACTAAGAACACTAAGGAAGACAACACTGGAAGTCAACTCAAGACAGCTCATACAAGTGGCCATCAAATGTGGCATATACCAAAGTGATGCACTGTCCCCGCTGCTATTCTGCATAGGCTTAAACCCCCTCAGATAATCACAAGGAATGGATATGGGTACAAGTTCAAGAGTGGAATCACCATCAGCCACGTCCTCTACATGGATGACATCATGCTGTATCCTAAGAGTGAATGAGACATCGACTCACTGATCCATCTGACACTGATCTACAGTGAAGACATTGGGATGTCATTTGGACTGGAGAAATGTGGCCGGATGATTGTAAAGAAAGGGAAGGTAGTTAAGACTGATGGGGTGGAACTACCAGTGGGCCACATACCAGACATAGAGACCAGCTACAAATACCTTGGTATCCCACAGTCACAGGGAACCATGATGAGGAGGCAAGGAAGACAGCAACATCCAAGTACTGCCAAAGGATAAGACAGGTCCTGAAGAGCCAGCTCAATGGGAAGAACAAGATCCACCCCATCAACACATATGCCCTACCAGTCATCAGATACCCTGCCAGTATAATGAGCTGGCCAAAGAAGGACATCGAGGCTGCTGATGTGAAGACCCGGAAGCTCGTCAAAATGTATGGAGGTTTCCACCCAAAGTCCAACACCCAGAGATTGTACACCAGCCACAAAGAGGGTGGCTGGGGTCTGATGAGTGTCAAAGCTTCTGTCTTGGACAAAACCCAGAGCATCCAGGAGTACATCACTAAGATGCCATGAGCTGCTGAGAGAATGCCTGAGGCAGCAGCAGACATGGGAGGAACTTCGAGTGGAGGAAGTGCCATGGCAAGACAAACCCCTGCATGGGATGTACCATTGACAGATAGCTGAGGTGGCTGACATTGGGCAATCCTATCAGTGGCTGGAAAGGGCTGGACTAAAAGACAGCACTGAGGCACTGATTATAGCAGCACAAGAACAGGCACTAAGCACCAGATCCATAAAAGCAGGGGTCTACCACATTAGACAGGACCCAAGGTGCAGATTGTGCAAAGAAGTCTCAGAGACAGTCCAACACATAGTGGCAGAGTGTAAGATGCAGGCAGGAACAGCATACACTGAACAGCACAACCAAGTAGCTGGCACTGTGTATAGGAACATCTGCACAGTGTATGGGCTAGACCCCCCCCCCCAAGTCCAGATGGGAGATCCCACAGAAGGTCATGGAGAATAACAGGGCTAAGATCCTGTGGGATTTCCAGATCCAAATGGATAGGCAGATACTGGCAAAACAACCAGACATCATGGTAGTAGACAAGAACCAGAAGACAGTGGTAGTGATAGATATAGCAGTGCCAAGTGACAGCAACATCAGGAAGTATGAGAAGCTGGAGAAGAACCAGAGCATGAAGGAGGAACTAGAGAGGATGTGGAAAGTAAAGGCCAAAGGGGTCCCAGTGGTGGTTGGAGCACTCGGGGCTGTGACTCCTAAGCTGGGAGAATGGCTCCAAAAGATCCCAGGAACAACATCAGAGCTCTCTGTCCAGAAGAGTGCAGTGCTGGAAACAGCTAAGATACTGCGCAGAACCCTCAAACTCCCAGGCCTCTGGTAGACGACCCGAGATGGAGGAAGACACATACCACCCATAGGGGTAAGAGGGGAATTTTATTTATTTATTTATACACACACATACACACACATACACATACACACATGCATACATACATACATACATGCATACATAAACCTTGCTCACACTGTTCAGTGGTATTTTGGAAAAAAATTACTAGTACTCAGAATCCAGAACCCTGTAAGACAGAGCCAACTTTTATTAGACCTCAGTGTCAAATGACGTTTGTTTTTTGTTTGTTTGTTTGTTAATATTATTTATCAGAATTGTAGGGTTGGAAGGGACCTTAGAAGACTTTATATTACAACTCCCTGCCTAGAGCAGGAATTCTCCAACCATCCCAGAAAAAAGGCTGTCCAACCTTTGTTTGAAAATCAAAGGCTTTCAACCAATGATTACTTATAATAAGTGTGACAGCTGTAAAGTTCTTCCACTTTTCCAGAGGGGTACAACATATTACAACAGTAAAGCGTTCTTTGGTTAAAGCACATATATAATTACTGTTTAGTGCTCAGTTAGGAGCTTACAGTTCTTTTGCCCCCCTGAAAAGGATTCAGTCTGAATTTCTAAGGGCTGTGTCCCAAGTGGCCCCATGTGTTTCTAACATAGTAATAAGGAGAGAGGCAGAAGTGATCAAATTTGAAAAAGGTGCATATATTTGCATTATTGCATACTGGTTAAAATTTTCAGATGGTCTGGTCTCTCTCTCATTGCAGACAATCAAGTATCAATTAAGAACAGGACAATTCTACAAAAATGGTAATACTATGGTATTTTGAGTGAGGTCTTTTTAATGATGAACTATGACCAGCACTCAAGGCCTTATTTAAGCAATAAGTCCAAGATCTGGAAGTCCAACAAGATTAATCTGCCCTACACAGGAACATTTTCCTGAGCAATCAGGCCCTTTTCTTAGGCCAGTGAGGTATCTACACTATTGTCCCTAAATTTCAAAGAGCACCAACCTTAGCATACTTAATGTCCTACCTATGGTGGTTCTTGAGGATGGATGGATGGATGGATGGATGGATGGATGGATGGATGGATGGATGGATGGATGATAGAGAAATATCCTTAATGAGATAAATTTCTGTCCTTGTGGGGAAGGGCCTATTAAATCCATAGTCCATGTCCTGTTATAAAGATGGAAGGATCCACCTTATTCCTTACTTAATGAAGTACCCAGACAATTCTGATTTATTCTATGTACAGCTGTTATTATCAGACCAGTATGATTCAGTTTCTATGAAGGTGGTCAAATTTTGCTATGCTATTTGTCACATCAAACATACTTTGATTGCATCAATGACCTAGCTCAAACTATAGCTGTAAACTATACTGTTATTCTGTTTCATCTACTGTTAGCTTTTTGAATTTTGGTCAGTGACTGTAATGAAGTACTGAACTTTACTTTACTTACTTATTTATTAATTCACCTAGTAATCAAAATTTGCTGCATGGTATTCAGCAAATTAGAAAAACAAAACACAAAATCACAGTAAAATAATAACAAAACATGGCAAAATAAAGCTAGCAACAAGGACTAAAATTATGAAGCATATAAAACAAAAAGAAAAGCAGAAAGAAAAATAAAATGGTGCAAAATAATTCTTGAAATGCTTGACAGATTTAAAAGATTTTCATTTAGTGCCAAAAAGATAGATACTTCCCTGTGGAGTATTTCCACAGAATGGATGCCATCATGAAAAATCCTTTCTTTTAGCTATCTGTCTTATTTGGCCACATATGCATTTTTGAGAAATGATGGCCCACTTTCCTAAATGTGTCAATACATGGCATTAATTCTATATCCTGAGTGTGTCAGTGCACTTCATGAACTTCCTAACTGGTGAAGTATGGGCAACAATATGTTGGTCCGGGAGGTAGTCTTTAGATTGGAAATCCTAACTTGCATGGAATAGCATGAATACCCTTGGGGTTAAACTTGGCTTTGGCTGCACTTGTGGCATACTGGTCAAAATGTGCCAAAACTGACTGGTTCCCCCCATATTGCTTGCATGGAATACTGAATGGGTGCAACTAAGACTGGTACTGTAGCGTACACTTTATCTTACAAAAAGCATTATTTGAACATTTCAATTTACCAGAAGCATGATGAGTGATAAAGATCAATCTCTTTGGATCCACCTGTTGAAGACTATGGTATATGGAAGATTGCAATTTGGAATGTAAGAAGAGTGTATGATAAAGAGCAATTTATAAGATGTATTAAAGAAAAAAAAGGTAAGTTTTGCATTTCTGAAAGTGAAGAAGGAAGGATGCAATAGGTCTGATCTTGTGGACTGGAGTTGGTAAATACATGCGTGGAAGTAAAGGTATAAGTTTAATTATTAATGAAAGGCCTAAAAGGTATGACAGAAAGTATGAATTAGGGTTTTCTAGATTGTGGGAGTGCAAAAAAGCAGGAATTAATGGGTTGGTACAAGTAGCAAGTTATGTTCCAATGAATGGTGATCATACAAAGATTAATTTGGGAAAAACTGTGCAGCATCCTGAATGAATCTGATTGGGGGAAAAGTTGTGTGTAAGTTACTCTGAATTGATGAGTGGGAACAAGGTGAGAGAAGACATAGAAATTGATTGAATTATTTGGAGAACCAAGAATGAATGAAAATTGTGATTGTTGGGTAAGTATCTATGTAGAAAAAATTGTATATGAATTATGAAGTCTATTCATGCATACACATGGAAAAGCAATGAATCTAAAAGCATAACTGATTTGATTGGGTATAATGAAAGACAAGAGAATTAATGAAGAATACAAGAATGATGACAGGTTCTGAATGTGGAACTAACCATTATTTAACACTGATCAGTCAAGACTGAATCTTTAAGGGAACATGGATATGGAAAAGGAAAGAAGTAAAATAAACTAGAATGAAGAAATTTACTTATTTATTTATAACATTTATTTGGCCATCACCTCAGGGCAGCAAACAGAAAGAAAGCAAAGAAATTAAAACTAACAAATATAAAAACAGCACATATCATTAAAATAAAATAAACAATGAAATGTCAATCAGGGCTAAAGTGTAGTCTAACTCCACAAAGTGAAGATTCTATACATCTTGGCCGAAAGGTCTAGAAAAAGAGCCAGGTCTTAACCATCTTCCTAAAGAGTCCAACTGTATGTATGTATGTTGGGGCAGGGGGGAAAATATTCCAAAGGACAAGGGCAGCCACTGAAAGGGACCCATAAGATTACATTCTTTCAGTGAAGGGACCCAGAGCGTTCCCTCCCTTTTGGAGCATGTGGGATGGGCAGATAACCTTGGGAGTAGGCACTCCCACAAATAACTATGCCAGGTCAGGCTTAATAAGTTATTGCCAGCTCCTTGAATTGCTGGTTTATACCCATTGTTCCAGCTTGTCACATTCCTCCTGAATCTTGATACTGTTCTGTTAAGGTATTTAATATCCTCCCATCTTTGAGTGATTTGCAAACATAATATTTTGTAACCTATCAGTCAGTGTGTTATCCTATCATAAATGTGTTGGACAGCACAAGGCCTACAACACGGTGCCCCATTCAAACACTTCCTTCCAGCTTGAAGAGTCTTTCTACACTCACTGAATATGATTGTTCATTTAACTCTATATCCATCTAACTGTATCAAAGTCTAGATCATATTTTGCCATCTTCTCTAATAGAATCTCTTTTTTTTGTAATAATTTTATTAAAGTTCACAAATACAAAGATAAAAGACTAATAAAAACTAAGAGAAATTTAAAAAGTGGAGTAAAGAAAAAGAAAAATGCAAAGAGAGAAAAAAAAGAAAAGAAAAAAGGAAAAAATAAGAAAAGGAGAAATATAAAAAAAAATGACTCCCCCCTCCCTCCAGACAAGTATAAACAACTTCAATAACTTAACACCTTCTCTAATATTTCAATAATAATAAAAAAATTATTCCCATATCTCATCTCTTATCAATAAAGAACTTGTAAAAACTCATCAGTCAGTCCTATTCAGCAAAAGTCCATTAGGAGCTACCAGAAAAAAATAACATATATTTTAACCTTAAATAAATCCATTTTGTATTCTAACTTATCACTTTCTCTGAGAAATAAAGCAAAAGAAATCTCTCCACATTTATAAACAAATTTTCAAAGCCTCATCATTCAATCCTGGTCAAGAAGAAATTCCATTAATAGATACCAAAACCCACAACATATATATTTTAACCCTAATCAAATAAATTCACTTTATAGTCCTTCTGTTTACTTTTAAAAAGTTTGGCCTTCAGTCCCATCAAGTAATATCCCACACGTTGATTTCTTATCATTTTCTCTTGTCTCGTGTCAGGAATAGCTTCAGTAGTTTAACACATCCCTTTTGTAAATGCAAGATAAGAAGGCTATCCAAGTCACTTTTCTGATTTATTATGTGCATGTCCCTTTTAGTTATTAAAACATCAGCCAGTTTCATTTGTAAATCCATTCTGACATCTTTTTCCATATCACTCTTGTAGTCTGATATTTTTTAAAAAATCCATTTTCAAATCCACATTCAAATCAGCCCAGTCTCTATTTTGTCCAGTAAAATCTAGTCCTCTTCTGTAGGCTCTTAGATCCATTTTTATAGAGGCGGATAATTTTGAAAGTAATTTCTGAGTACATTGTTCCCAGACAGCCTTAATTTCTTCTATAGCCAGGTAATATTGCTCCAATGTATTAATGGGTCTCTTCTTTACTTGTAATCCTTAGTTCTCACTGGTTCCTTCTAGTCAACCTTCAAAGTCCCCTTTTATCATATTTTATTTTCCAATCAGCAAAACTTTCCCACAGGAGGATTTCTTACAGTTAATTTCAAAATTTTCATATATACTTTTATAAAATTTTAAACAACCCACAGGAAATATTCTTTCAAGTCCATCTGGCCCCTTAACTTTCCAAAATCAATGTTCTAGCCCCTCTTTTGATGTTTTCCTTTTTTTTTTTTTCTTTTTTAATCCTTAGACTTACATGAAACTTCTTTCATCCATGATAGAAGGAAGGCTCCCAAGATAATGAAATTTCCCCTTCGGAAGGTTCTTAAGTAGTTAAGAAAAAAAGTGGGTGAACCCAGTGTCTGTTTGAAGGCACTGAGCCACGGCTTAGGCAGGATGATTTCCCCCTGGCTCCCAGAGCTCTCAAACCCGTCAGAGATTGCCATTTTGTGGTCTCTTCATGGGCAAGCCTCTGTATGCAGCAAACGTGGGTGATCCTAGTCCTCTCCTTGATCCATAGAGAGGTTCTGAGGAGCTGATCCATTCATCAGCTCCTCTTTCTGCTACAGCCATCAGCTCTGCTCTTGCAGAGCCATCTTCAGTCTGCCATTGCTTCCCCATAAGCCTTCTGTAATAGAATCTCGTGGGAAACCTTGTTCAATGTTTTTCTGAAGTAATGGTACACTGTGGAAAGCACATTTTCATGATCAAGTAAATACATTATTCTATCAAAAAAAGATCAAGTTGGTTTGCCATGTTTTATTCTGTTCGTTCATTCGTTCATTTATTTATTTATTTATTTCAATGTATATGCTGCCTGACTCCCAACTACCCTGGGCAGTACACAAATAAAAACATTAAAAACAAAACAAACAAAAAACAAACAAAAATGAAGCATAAAAGATGGCAAGGATGACAAAAAACCAGAACAGGAATGAAAAGACGAACCCATACAATTCAAAGGGGGCTTCACTCACCCCTGCCAAAGATTTGGGCAAAGAGCCAAGTCTTCAAGGCCCTTTGAAACATTAGCAGGGTGCAGGCCATCCAAATCTCAGGTCAATCTCATTCCAGAGGGTAGATGAGTTCAAGAGTTTTGCCAAGTTTCTCAGAATCAACATCAGACTGCTTACATTTTTTAAAGATAGGAACAACATTTATTCTTCTTCAATCATCTACTTCTACCTCCATCCATGATTTCTTATTTCTCAAAGATCACAGAAAGACTTTGGGATGATGTCTGCAAGCTCCTTCAAGACTCAGAAGTAATTACACTGGTCCTGGAGACTTCAACTCATTTGTGTTAACCAGGTATTCCTAACCACACCTTAACTTCTGTTCCTTTTGTTAATTGTTCTGCTTAGTTCCATTTGTATACAGTTCCTCTTTAGTGAGAAGACCAAAATAAATTTGGTCTTCATGTTCTCCTAGCAAAGAACCCATCCCTTTCTTTATATTTCTTTTCAGTACTAACAGAGCCAGAAGAAAGTCATTTTTGTTTATTTTGACTTCCTTTGCATGCCTAAGTTCCTTTTATGCTTTGGACTTGATTAAATGAAGAGACTTTGGATGAGAAAAAAATGGAAAAAATGAGGATGAGAGGAAGATGTTGTATAACGTGTATATAGAGAAAAAAACATCTTCAAAGAATGTTGCCAAAGGGAGCAAGGAATAGTTAAGATTAAATGAGGGAGAGAAAATGCAGAGTGAGTTTGATGGAAATAAAAAAAAAAAAAATCCCTTAGTAGAATGTTTATTAAGATGGGGAAATGAATGGAAAAAATTAAGATGTCCCTATACTGGTGGAAAGATTATGATTGTAGTATGTGGTCTCTTACAAGGAATGAAAGCTTGTCAGAAGGAAAGAAAATGGCTATGTACAAGAATGTATTTCTGTCTACTTCACTACATGGAAGTGAGTGTTGGATATAAAAAGAGAAACATAAGAAATAAATTGAATGCAATGGGGGTGAGGCTCTTAAGAAGCATGTATGGTAAAACAAGAAGAGAAAAGCTCAAGAATGGGTAGGTGCTGCCTGTGTGTGGGCTGAATGCAAAGTGAAGGACCACCGAGAAATACAAAAGAAATACACCAAGGTGGTTTGTTCAAACACAGAGAATGAATACAGATCCAATTGCAAAAAGAATATATGAAGGAAGAATGAAAGGGCTGAGAGGAAAAGGATATTTTTTCTGTGTACTGAAAAGTGGCTTCGTAATGAGAAAGGATAGTAAGTGGGACTTGCAAACAAAGTGGCATAGCTCCTGATCAGACTTCCAACCAGCCAGTATGCATTCTCCTCAGGATATTTCATCCAATTCCCCTTCCATTTGTTTTCTCCACTAATTTCCCAATAGTCCGCCGGCATTTCTAAGCACACTAAGTCCTCTCTGAGTTATTTTGGGGGTTGCCTTCTCTAGCATTTTCATTTTCCCAGAAGATACCCATATATGTTCATATAATATTTTTTTTTAAAAGCAAGAAACAGTATAGACATCTTTTAAATAAATATTTCTTCTTTCTGAACTCCCCGGGAATTATATGTACTGTATCTATATTTGAGCTGAGAACTGAGTTCCACGTTAGAGTACAGTATCTGACCAGTGAGATTGCTCAGCAGTTCCTAAAAGCATGGCGACATTATCTTAAATTTATATGCAGATACTTTTCAGAACAATGGATCAACATTGTTGTTGGTGTTTGGATTTTCTTATTTATACAGGTTGTTTTGGTTGATTCTAGTCATAGTTAGAATTCTTGAATTTTTCTACTCAGAGGTCCCTTGTTCTAGAACTTACTAGATTTGCCTTGGCTCCACATTTCCTGACTTTCATGTTCTTTGTCTCCCTCCCTAACTCTCCTCCCTTCCCCAACATTGTTCCCACTGCATATCTCAGAGGATTTACTGTGTTCCTTTATTTGATATTTTCATCTCACATTTTAATTGTCCTTTTCACCTTTAAAGTTCCTTTATCTGAAGGTGAATTAACTTTCCAAGTGATGGGCAGGCTGCCACATTTTTTTGCCCAGATAGTTTTTTGTCAATTATGAGTTATTCTGAGACCTTTTATTTCAGCTCTTATTTGCTTCACAGCTTCCCTAGGGTTTCCCATGCTTTCACAGAAAAAGAATAAAGTCTTACCAAAAGGGCTTAGATGAGAGTGGAAAGTGAAGTAAATTTACCCATTTGAAACAGCAATGACCTCTAGCTGATTCATATATTTTAACAGTGTAAGCAGAAGGGTGCCCTTCAAATTCACTGGTTGGGAATTATGGGAGTTGTATTATAGCACATCTGTGGGATGCACATCTGAGGAAGTACCCATCAGTCTTTCTAACATATGTCAGTCCCTTATGGGTTTATTCCTTCCTGTTGTGGAACTTGCAAATTAAAAGAAAGCCATAGTTTTTTTGTACTTATGCCAGGCTAAAATAACATCTTGGTGCCTATTTTTCTCTCAAAGACATCTTTTTGGTATGGATTTATAGATTTTTGTGTAAAAAACTGCATCTTAAGATTTAGAGAAATGCAAAACACAAAAGATAATTGTATTTTGATCAGCGTATTGCTATAGACATGCTGTAAAATATTGACTGAATTTAACAAGACATCATATTACAGTTGGCACAGTGAACATGGCTGAATCTGTTGCATGTCATAACATTTAACTCTTGCTTAAATAAAGCTTGTACATATTGATAGGTCGTTACTTTTGTTGCTGCTTTGTTCACCTTTGTAGATGGTTTGAAGATTCATCAAAGCAAGAAATGTTTATCACCAACAACATCCATTTGTCTAACAAATAAACCTCTAAAATATTCTGAATCTTTATATCAGATGTACTGCTTTTAGAAGGTATCTTCGAGATGTAAAAGCACATGGAATCAAAGTAGAGTAATGATAGAAATGTTGGATTAGGGCTGAGAAAACTCAGGTTCAGATCCAAATTCAGCTAGAGAAACTCAGTGAGTGAATCTGGTTCCATCATTATCTCTCAGCTTAGCTTATCTCATATGATTGTTATTGTGATAAAATTGGAGGAAGGAGTATTATCAGCTCCAGAAGAAAAAAATAGGATATAGATCTAGGAAACAAATTAAGTGGATTCCAGGAGTTTTATCTATAAAATACAATGCAGATTTATCACTATGGGCCTTCAAAGTTTCTACCTGCTGATGCATTAGACCTGTACCAAGTAGGCTCATTACTTATAATTTTTCAGCATGCTACTGAATATAGATTTGTCTGCAGAATATAGATTTCTCAGTACTATTTGAGCTGAAAAGCACCTTGCCTTTTTGGCAGGAAATCAGACAAACCACAACCCTCAGACATCTTTTGTTGTTGTTGTTGTTGTTTTGTTTTGTTTTTTGTATGATTGTGGAATCAAGTGTGGAAGGGAACATTAGTGGCTCCATGTCCAAATTCAAGAACCATTAAATGGCCTTTAAGGCAAAGTATCCTGCCTATCCTTGAAAACGCAGGTCATTACTGATGCACAAAGAGAAGGGAACAATGTTACAGCAATGTTGGATTCAATCTTTTGCTCATTCTATCTACAAACATAATATGAAAAGATACTATGTTTTAAAACTATTCCTCTGATATATTTTTAGAATGAAGGGCTAATGACTCATAAAAATAAATGTTATTACTTGAGTATAGTAGCTGTATTTGCTATAAGGGTTTCTTTTAAGCATAAAAGAGTAATACACTATTTATTCTCCTGTTCACCACTGAAACATTCCATTAAACTAGCTGAAGTTCTTTGAACTAATTTAAAATGAGTATTTTTATCCAAGTAAAGTTCATTAAATCTCTTAATGCATCAATAGCAAGTACGGTAAATCAGTCCCAAAATTAATGCAAAAAGCTTTAAATTGTTCATCCTCTTAAAAATGGTTTAAAATGTGCTTATGCACAATAATGGTATCTGCAATGTATTCTCATTCAAATAAGCGATTTATAAAATTCCAGTACAGAGAGCTTTCATTTATTACAGCTACTTTGGAAATAGAGAAGCATTTCCATTTCACTGATGTTTGCCATTTTCCTTTCTTTGGCTGTGATTTAAAATAAGAAATGTTCTATATGTAAACTGTACATATTTCAACAAGTTTCAGGAGCCAATATCTCAGAAGGGACATTGTTTAGGTTCTTAGAGGATTAGAATTAGGAAATTAATTGATCCTTTCTCTCTGGAAAGTTATGCTTATAGAAAGTTTCCTGTAAGGCCATAATTTTGGACATTATTGTAATATAATCTGATGAATAATATAGAAAAGCCTTGCTAGATGAAGCCAAAGGTCTATCTGTTCTGCAGTGGCTAGGCTAGGATGGTATTTTTACTTATTGTAAGTTGTGATTATTTTAATACTACCAAGAAAGGAATGGAGGATTTCCTAAAGGCTTTAACACACAATCCATAGTATGTTCATTAATGTCTCTGTGACACTGAAAGGCACCTTGAGACATAAATCTCAAATCATATATTGTTTGTTGGACATATAAAGCAAGTGCCAAGTGATTATAATCTGAACTGCTTCTTTAGTCTGATTGTCTTTGATTTCTTTTTCTTAAGTTTAAGAGAATGGTGGAAGCCCTAAATAAGTTAAACAGGCATGCAAAAATAATTTATTGAATTGTTACTGCATTGTCTGATTTAATGTATCCAAAATTTAAACAGCAATAAGTTGCATACTTCCTAGTAATGGAAACAGAGTACTAAGAATTGAATTGACATCTATCCTCTACTGTTTATTTTTCACGGCCTAAAAATCATATAGCTTATCAAGCAAATCTTACATAATGTCCTCAAGGAATAGCCATTAAAAAAATAAACGATGAAAACTACGTACTTCCCATGGTTTCATTTTACAAGGAGGTAGATGAACCCTCCCTGATGTTAAACTAATCTCCTCCATGGGTATGCAGTTTTCTTGGGAATAGCTGATCATTGCTTCTTCTGGGATTTTTTTGATGTCCCTGAGATTTCATGATGATCGCCCACCCAATTACTACCAACCATGTCTCACCCTGTTTAGCTTTTTTCAAGATCAGGATAGCACTTGTCCTTTTATTCTAACAAGTTTTTCCTTTACCTTTTTCATGTTCCAGTGAAACAGTTGTTTTAATAAATATATTTTTGCCATTTCTTCTTCCTTCCCTGTCTTTGTAGGGAGCAGAATTTTGGGTAAAAAAAATCAGAAACTAAGAATGACCTTCCTAACATTGTCTAAGTACTTGACATCATGTTTTCAGCCAGATCATGTAAATATTCAGACTGTTTCCTTCCCTACCAAGCCAAGGGAAAACCTCAAACAAAGAATTCTCTTTGGGCTTTGCTACACAGAAATAAGGGGATGGGCACACATAAATAAATACCATGAATAATACAGGAACAGGGCCTCCACCCCACCCCCATTTCAAACCTTCACACTTCAGTGGTTTTGCAGTTTAGGATGCCACAAATCTGATGCTGCTTTGAATGATGAATCAAGTTTCCAAAGGCAACAACGTGTAATAAATTTCATCACTAAGTTGAGACTTCTTCTAGAATTCTGTATATTAACAGAACTAAATCCTTACAAGAGATTTCTCAGGACAGTTTTGAATTAACTTCCTTTTTTCTTTAGTCCTCAGATATCTATGTATTGTATAAATAATGAATAGATAATAAATGTCCCAGCACTTCAATATTTTAGTGATCATCTCTGTAAGCTTGGCATAAGCCAATAGAGTCAAAAAGAAAGCCTGCTTCTAGTGCTTTAAGAAAATACCACCCAAAATAAAATAAACCTTCAACATAGCGAGTCTTAAAATATTTAATGTTTCAAGGGAATGGTCTCCAGATTATAAAATATCACTCACTAAAAATGTCTTTTCACCAAAGTACTTTTCTGAAGCAAGAAAATTTATTTGTGCCTTTGTATTCCCAAGACACAGTCCCTCAGAACAAAAGATTTTCGTTGATTTTTTTTCTTTCATTGTTTTTTTCTTGCCTATCCTTCCTGATCATTAAATTTATGCTGAGATTGCCTTGGCCAAATCTTGTGGAAAAAAAAACAACTCTTCATCTTTGTGTTCATCCCTAAGGAACAGTAATGATGAGTATTATCTCTGGCTACCTGTCCAATAAGTTGAATGTATGAGAAATTAATAGCTCCATATGATTGGGGGGGGGGGCGGTTAGATATAGCAGGTAGCAGCTCCTTCAGCAAAAGGGTGTGCAAATATTCTGCAATTCCAATGAAAAGAGAACTATTTTAAGGTATTATCTATCGCTCTTCACTGTTTCACACTGATAAGGTTTTTAAAGCCTGTTTTATAAGGTTCCTTTCTGTTGTGATAGCAGCATTTCTGCAGTTCTACAATGAAATTAAAATCAAAGGTGTGTTTGAAAAAGAAAGGACATAATTCAGTCCACCAAGCAGAACCTTCATTTATTCTATATGGTAACACTAGAAAGGGGTGCATTCCTTCTTCCAAAGAGCTCATCCTTCAGCTTACATCTCCTTCCTCTTGCTCTTTTTTGTGGAAATTAGGGTTAAATTATAAATTGTAAATTAAAATAAAACTATGATCCTAAGCAAGCTTGGTTGAAAGCTATCAAAAAGCCACAAGACTTCTTTTAAAAACAAAACAAAACAAAACATTATTTGGAGTGAAAAGTGAATATGAAATATTCCATGTAAATCTAATGTGGAAAAAAACCAAATCCTACCCATCTCTCCTGTCTCCTACATGGTTCTCAACATGCAATATTAGCACATTGAATTGGACCTAAAACACATTACTCCTCACTGCAGCTTGTACAGAATTGATGTAAATATGTAAATATGTTTGTTCCACTATTTCCACTGGAACATAAACACATCAGCTGTCAGGCCTAGCCCAAGGAACTCCAAGAGACCATGTAAATTCAGTCCAGCTATGTTTATTAGCTACAACCTCTAGCAAGAATCTTCCCAGACTGAAACCCCAGTTTCCAAAGTCAGCCAGTCACAACAGTGTGAATTCCTCAGGGAGGTGCCAGTCTCATCCTCTTGTTCCTCCCACGTGGTTCTGGCAAGCTAAGAAAATGTGTGTCTCTCTGAGCCTGGCCTTCACAATTCCACTCCATCACATCAACCATACGTACCAGGATCTGAATGTGGTACTACAGCTGAATGAAAAAGTCATTACTCAGCATACCACATGCCAGTCCACATATTCTGTTCCACCATGACAGTAGGTAGGCTGTCAGTCTTATTCACAGAGGCCAGGTCAAGAAACAGACAATCTATGCAAAGCAGGAATGCTGTTTTACTCTTGTAGGGTATAATAATAGAATCTTGAAAGCCTGCCCAAGTTTCACTCTGACCCATCTTATAATAAACAAAATTAAGGCAGGGTTATTTTGAATGTCTTTGTCATGTTTGTTTCAGTCTCTGGACTGTAATCTTTTCTGCAACAGTTCTTTCAGACATTCACCATGTTCATCTCTAAATTCCTCTACACATGGCTGTTTCTTCCTAATACTCTTTTCTATCTCCTAAGCTGTCCTTCCCCCTCAAAAGATGAAATGAAGCTTCCAGTTATCCAACCAAATTATTGCTTTGTTGTAACAAAGTGTACCTTTATATGCAGAATGCTGCAGTTTCAATCCCTGGTAGCTTCAAGTAGGGATGATGATGATGATGATGATGATGATGATGATGATGATGATGATAAAATTACCTTGAAACCCTAGAGAACAACTACCACTAAAAGTCAGCAGCAGTAATGTGTTAGTTGGACAAATGGTCTAGCTAAGCCAAAGAGAGCTTCCTGTGCTCCTCAAAGCCTGACTAGCTATATCACTCTCCTTTAGTACACATATAAACATCAGGAATGGGGACAGGAACCACCACAATTACTGCTGGCCACATATATCAAGCATAATGGAGCCCCCTAAAAATAATGCCCTGATTTCAAATGCTCCAGATTAATCACTCCTTTTCTCCTTTGATTGCCAAAGCAATCACTTTGATGAACTAGGAAACAGTCCTAGCACTGTCCAGATCTAGAGCTGCTTTAGTTTCATCAAGATGATTATACAGTTCCATGTGACTCAAATCAACAATTATGAAACAGGATAGCACTCAGGATGATGATGTACCTGGGCTTTATTTTGCTGTACTTTAGTGCCATCAATTAAACAACCAGGGAGAGTACTGCAGTTATACTGCATTTTACCCATCAAGACTAGGAAACCTGAGGAACTAATAAGGCCCTGGCTGGTTCTGGCTCTGTATTGGTTCTTGGATCTGAAAAAACATTTGAATTGACTAACCCTGACTCATCTTCTTCTCTGTCCTCATTCATAATGGTCACACTACTCTCACATCATTGATTATATCTTCAACATGTTACATGAGGAGCAGCAACCTTTCAGTGACAGGAGGCCATGCTTTACAATTTCAATTTTATTTATTTATTGACAGGAATTTACAATTGGCAATGTATTTATTTACTGGCAATAAATATATCATCAGAGTAGATGATAATTAGACTTCTGAGGGGTTAGCTTTAGGGGACTAGAGTGGATATCCTTCTGTGCTGTATTTAATAGAAACAAAATGTTACAAAGCAGATTTTTGTTTGTTTGCTTGTTTGCTTGCTTGCTTGCTTGCTTGCTTGCTTGCTTGTTTTTCCTGGCAAAAACATTGAAGAGCAGTGAGTTGAAAACTATACGTGGTCTGGGAAACCATGACCAGATTGTCTATGACCATTCCGGATTCTGACTTTTAGTCTGTCATGGACTTGTCAGATTGTCCTCTGAATCCTCTATTTTGTTGATATGTCCAGTGTTTCCTAGATGCATGATATGTTTCAAATTAATCAATCTACAATATCTTCACACTGTAAATATTTAACTGCCTCATGAAGTAACTAATGCTGATAGAAACTACACATATTTCTTATTTGAACATGCAGTTCAGCAAAACTCTAATCTGCGTTTTCACTTTCTCCAGATAATCTCCATTTCATTTCCTTCAAACAGTGACTTTCCTAGAGGCAATAGGTGGCCTTTTTTTTTTTTTTTTGCTTCACAGTTTTACTTTCACTTTCTCCTTCAGTGCTATGTAATATTTACAAAGTAATGCCTCAAGAGACTTAAGTGTGAAATGCCAATCTTTGTTTAACATTCAAAGTGCAGCAAAGAATCTGAAAATGGTTATTTCCCAACAGTTCTTACTGTGCTCTACTCACAGGATACTCTGATGCCGGGTGACTATTGTTACATAAAAGTGCAGTATCTCATGATGATAACATCCCATCAAGAACAAATTGCTTAGGGAGGCAATAATCCACTCAGAATTAATGTGTTATCAGTTAGGTCAGGACTTGCAGTAATGACCCATGTTCTCAACAGCTCCATCTCACACCCCAGCCCCATCCTGGTGTCAAAATATCTAGTATATTCTGTGTAGACAATATGAAAGAGTTGGACCAGGGTAACTTTCTATATTGCCATTTGTTTTCTCTAGAATTATAAGACTTTAGATACAATCCAATGAGTGACCTCTTCATGTTTTCAGGACAAATCTGGTGTAGTTGAGCCTTCCAAGGATCAAAGACCACATTGCAAAGTTGATTTAGTAAGAACCAGTGCAAAAAATTGATAGAAGACTGGCCAGTCAGCAGTTCAGACTGACATCTATCATCAGCTGACTAAGTGACTTAAAGGAAAGCCTTTGTCTTTTAAATCTTCCACTGGCCCAGGTAATAAGTGGAAAATGGTAGTGACCTACCTTACAATGTTTTATAAAGATGCACTGCAAAGATAAGAACCTTCAGAGAAGTAGCATTTCATACACATTAAGTCAGAGGAAGGCTCAATGTTACAAGATAGGATGCCCATTTTTGCAATAAGAGTTCCCTTTCCCTTTCAGCATACACTTTTTAAAAACAAGTTGTCAACTCCACAAAGTCCAAACCCCAATTTAGAAGAATTCTCGTGAAACCAGGCCTGGTTCAGATAAATGCTCCTTTATTGGTTGATACATGCAGCTTGAAGCAAAGCATTGCTAAAACTAAAGCCTGTGTAAAGTTCCCTCTACTTATACCACCCCCCTTGCTACATTGGCGCCAAACTCCTTTCTCACAGAATGGTGGCCTTGTGCATTCCTCCCATTGATTACACAGTTCTTACCAGCCTTCAGACTACCACTGGTTTTGTCTGCATTCAAGTCTTGCTGTAAATTCCCATATCAGTTTGAGCGCCTCTCCATCTCATAGCAATAACACATACACAACTATAAACTACCATTCCCCCCCCCCCGATACAAATGGCAGAATCAAATCAAGCAAACACCCATTGACTGCTATAAATTTTTAAAATGATATTTGATTGATGCAGGTTCTGACACAAGTTCTGGAGGGCAGGGAATCTCCAAGTGGAGGGGAATTCCTGGTCTGCCGCTCACCGAAACATTTCGTTGTATTGTGCCTTTAAAACTGTTCCAACATCTTATAATTATTATGACTTAAAATGTACAGAATTTTTTTTTTTTCTGTTCAATCGTGTCCAATTCTTGGAGACTATCTGGACAAGTCCCTGCAGTTTTCTTGGCAAGACTTTTCAGAAGTGGTTTACCATTGCCTTCTTCCTAGGGCTGAGAGAAAGTGACTGGCCCAAGGTCACCCAGCTGGCTTTGTGCCTAGGCGGGACTAGAACTCCTGGTCTCCCAGTTTCTAGCCTAGTGCCTTAACCACTAGACAAAACTGGCTCTTGTACAGAAGTATACATATTATTAAATAACTTATTTTTTTCAAAGTAAAGTAACAAACCTCATTTCAAGTAACTTGAAGCTACTCCCCCTGCCAATTTTATTTCTCCTAAGTCTGCCAATATTACCTTTATGTCTGTCTTATCTGTCTTAAGCTCCAGCCAGGCATCTAAACATCCATCTTTGCCAGCCAGTGAGGACTGATCATTTGTAATGAGTCCATGGGAATAAAGATTTCAGATACTGATGGTGAATGCCATGAGCAACTACTGAAAGCTGGAAGCACTTGTTTGATTTTCTAGCTTGTGCTCTGATGAATAAAAAAAGGAAATGTGTAAAATATTGAAATACTTACAAGGCAATACTGATACTTTCCTCTACCATGAAAAATCTGTCACATTATGTGATTGAAAGCTAGCATAAAATCATCAAAATGTTGTGTGGGCACATGTGTGCGTGCGTGTGTTTGTATATGTTAAAAAAAACATAGTAATTGAGTTCTTAACAGAAAGGTTTTCTACATTATAAATATATTCAGAGGTATTACTGATCACCTCAATCAAGGAATTCTGCAAATATTGTGTGCTTCCTAAATTAAAAGAGCTCATGGTTCATGAAAACAGGAAGAGCACATTAAAATTGCTAAAAGAATTTCCAACAATGTAGATACAAATAAAACATCTTTAGAGATGCAGATCTTGATAGCTTTGTTTTATAAAATAATTAGTTTATTTCTGCAGTTATTTTTAACAAAATATTCAAGAGAGTAGAAAGAAGAAAAGCCATATATATATACATCTTAGAAGAAGACTTAATGTAACCTGAAGAGGAATTGTGAATTGTGTATTTGAATGAATGATGCACAGAGGGGGCATTTACAAGGAATAGTTATTGCACCTACACTTTGGGAAAAGAATCTAAAGTTCAAAATTTGGAAAACAAAGTTGCTGCTGACAAAACAGTAGTAAAAAAAACATTGATTGTAGAAAGGTTATGTTTTACCATAAGACTGAAAATTTGGAAAGTTACAAACATCTGAAAATAGTTCTGTGCTAAACGTTCCTTCTTCATTTACCTTATTCATGAAGATGGCTGAGCAAATTAAAGAGGAATGAATGGAATTAAAGCGTGATTGAATTCTACTCCAAACAACAACAAAAATACAGTGAAAAATAAAGATGGAGAACAGCCCCAGTGCACATTCACCCTTTTACCACTGTAAAGATTGTCCTTTGCTTATTCCTTCTTCAAGAAAAAATCATTTTCCCATGCATTTGTGCATGGTTAAGTGACCCAGAAACATCAACCACATGACCATACACTGTTGTGTGGTCAGATTATTTCTTTTGGAGAAAGAACAAGCAATTGTTGGAACCACTCTGAGCTAGTAAGCATAGGGAAGGCTCTTTAAACATCCAACCCCATCCCAAATATAAAGGATGGCCAAGTTAGGGTAATGTCTATTTATTTATTTATTTATTTATTTATTTATTTATTTATTTATTTAATCAATTTGTAAAGCCACCCATTTCAACAAAGGACTTTGGGTGCCAAACAATAACAAAATAAAATAAAAACAATTACATCCTAAATACAAAAATTAAATACCAAAATTAAAATACATAGTCAAGAAAACCAACACAGTTAACATGTCCTTTACCATACTCGGGGCCATAGGCCAGGCCCAGAACCAGGTCTTCAGTGCTTCTAACCTTCCAAATTTTACATGAAATTATGTTATTCTCCAGGAAAGATGTTTGGAGCTGAAATAACCAAAATGATATTAATAATAAAGAAGAGATGAATTTCTTAAACCTAAAGTTTTTGTTTGTTTGTTTGTTTGTTTTGTTTTCCAGATTTCTTACATAAGGACATATCTGTGATGCACATAAATACACAAAATAGCCATAACCAAAAGGAAGTGAATGATTCATGTTGTTCATATAGGCAATTGATGTAGACTTGGGGTCTCCAAAATGCTGACTAGGCTAAAAATGTACCAGCACATATCTATATTATTATCCTTCAGTCTCTGGGTCCCATCTGACTTTTTACATTTTTTAAAAAAGTGTACTTAAAAAAGACATGAAGCTTGCATGCCACAATGCAAAGCGCAAGTGCCAGCATCATCTGTCTTTCCAATAAAATCTCTAATGATGAATGACTGCAACCCTGTGATTTATTTGGAAATGTGTCCATGTGCTCAGGAAAAAAAAAAAAAAGGAGGGAGAGAGAGAGAAAAACAAAATAGGAAGCATCCTGCAGAAAGAGGTATCAGATTCAGTGGCAGGTAGCATTTTACAAAATTGGTTCTTTGTAACTACTAGCTAACTTTGGCTGATCTCAGACAGATGAGCATGGTTAATACTTGGAAACAAGACTACCAGGAAATGCTGTAGATGTAGAATTGATAGGAAGGAGAAACTAGAAAGCCACTTCCATTTTTGGTACTTGTTTTTCCATAGCAGCTATAAAGTAGGATGTGTGTAATATACGCGCATACATATTCACCTATCTCTGGCATGTCTGAACTAAAGGGGAAGGGAAAATTGGTATTGGATCTGAGAAGCAATGATAGCTGTCATTTGATGAATGAAGCAGGATGGAGCTGGGGCCATCCCACTGCAAGAAAAAGAAATGTGTTCTTATTTATAGGCATATATGTGTGAATATATGTGAGAAATATGTTCATTTTTGTTGTGAAATATTTTGTTGTTTTTCAAATACTTTATTCAAATATGTGAAAAAAGCAGAACATCTCAGGCTGTTCTTTTGTCTAAAAGATCACACCTCTATTTGTAGAGCAAGACAAAACACAACATAAATGTGTATCTTATATCAGGGAGAATAAGGTGTTATTCTGCTTTCTCTGAAAACAATACATTGGAATAACATTGGAATTAGATGATTAGATTGTGTCTTTCATTTGCTGTTAATTTATACATTAAGTAACAAGAAATGAAAGACAACAATATAATATAACAGTCCAACAATATAATGTAACAGCCCAAAAGTAAAGGAAAATTATGCAGCAGGCAGGGAGAATAAGAATAATTCTGCTTTCTCTGAAAACAATACATTGGAATAACATTGGAATTAAATGATCATATTGTTGTCTTTCATTTGCTGTTAATTTATACATTAAGTAACAAGTAATCAAACACAACAATAGAATCTAACAGTCCAACAATATAATATAACAGTACAAAAGTAAAGGAAAGTTATGTAGTAGGCAACCCAACATTTCCAAAGTCCTTCTGAGTTGGAACCACCAGAGATGGCTTTTTTCCATTTTTGATGTGGTTGGGTCCCCCACCACCTTTAATAAAATCCCTTCTATTAAAAGTATGAGCATCTGGAAGATCTTACTCCATTCCTCAAAATGCTGAAAGCAGTGTTGCTCCATCTTACTGCAAGCTCCTTCTCTTTTGTACATGTGCTCCCCACCACTCCATGTGGACATTATATTATTATTATAATAATAATAATAATAATAATAATAATAATAATAATAATGCCACCTTACAGGCCTAAATTCAAGTAAGGGGAATATGCTTCTTACCCCCACATACTCAACATACATACTACACAGAATATCCTGTTTGGGCCTTTACAGAATATCCTGTTTGGATTAGGCCTGCAAGCTTTCTTCCAGAAGCTTCTGAAGTTACTTTGTTGTCTATTGGTAGAGATGCACTTTTAATTCATCTTAATACTCCTCAGCCTGTCTATGGCAATAATTAGAAATGTCCTGTTAAACCACACCATGTATTCACACAGTGTATTTTCTTTTCATTCAGCAGCTTAAAGAATCAATGAAACTTTCCAACATCTGGCATAAATGATTTTCGTAACTACCGTTTATGATTAAAACTTGACAGTGTATTCCTTATGTAAGTCAACAAGAATGTCAACAACTCCAACATTATTTTTATCTTAGTTATTTCTATAGATGTATGATTTTCCCCCAGTGGATTAGTTACAACTGAATGAGACTCCTACTCCCAAACTCCCAGGCAGAAGTGTGAAAATTTCAGCCCTAGCATTTTCAAGTCTGTGAGTTTGTTACCAGACTCACAGTGAACTCCCTGTGATTGTGACAGCCACAACTGACTTGAGCCCTCCTGGACTCAAAGCTTATTCTGGAATAGCAGATGGAGTCCATGGCCACAAGGACTTTTCCTCAGCTTTGGCTGGTACACCAGTCATAGCCCTTTGGAGACCTTGATGGTACTAATTCCCACCCTTATTACAGGTGATTGGACTACTGCAATGCAGTAGTAACCAGGCTGCAGATAGGAGAAACCTACTACTGTAAAAACACATCTTCTCTGTGGTTGCTCCAACATTATGGAACATGCTGCCCCCAAAAATGTACTTAGCCCCTTCGCTCTTGGCTTTCTGGAAGGTACTCAAAATCTTTCTTTATAAACAGGCATTCAACTTTTTTTTTTTTTTTTTTTTTATGGGAGTGGGGGAGGGTACCTTCAGGTTTGTTTTGACTCCTGGTTATTACATGATATACCCCTGCAGTTTTCTTGCAATATTTTTGGAAACAGCAGAGTTTGACTAACCGAAACTCACCCAGCTGGTTTCCATGTAGGTTTCCCTACTCCTAGTTCAAAGTCTTAATCATTAGACCAAACGCAATAATTTCGGTCATGTTTTCAGTGAGTGGTATTCATTTTTTAAAAAAAATTAAATATATTTATGAAATGGTAGCATTTTTGCTTAACCTCACTATTAAAGATGCTTCAGTAAAGACAGCACTTATCTAAGCTTGATTGATCTTAGAAACGAAGCAAGGTTAGATTGGCTTGACCAAGTCATGGGTGTCATGGGGATCAATGGCTATTAACCCTGATGGTATGACTGCCTCTGAAAGCCATCTGCTAGGAAATAAGTGGGCTTCCTTGTGTAGTTGGTTGACCACCATGAGAACAGACTGCTGGACTAGATGGGCCAAGAGTCCAGTCCAGCAGAGCACTGCTTAGTCAATTTTGAAGATGGAAAATGTATGAGACAATTCATGGATATGAAATATATAGTTAGCAAACATATGAAAGATGGAGTTTTTAAAATTAATCACTAAGCATTTGTAAAAGCTACATTCTTTGTGCATTTGACTTGTTCCCAGACTTAGAATGTATGGATCACCATTAGGCCAGGGGTCTAATCCAGTTTAAAGTTGATACCTGGAAGGGGACTGCTTGGGAATCCCAGGCTAGATTGGGATGTGCAACATCCCAGATGACAGCAAAGATAATCCCTTTCTTCAGTGCTTTCAAGAAAACTGGATGCAATCACAACAGATCTCAATAGAGAGGATGGTGTCTTTCCTTTTAAAACGTTTTCATCTATTAGAACAATTTATACAACCGCCCAATCAGCTCAGGGTGGCATACAGGATTAAAAGCATGAAAAAGGCATTAAAACATAATAAAGCATATTGCACCATAGGCAACTTCAAGGAACCCCACACACTCAACAACAACCACATTTGGCCTAAAACCCAGTGCTTACCCAACCCAGTGCCTGAGGGGAAAGCCAGGTCTTCGTGGCTTTCCAAAAGGCAGGCAAGGCCAAGACCATGTGAATCTCAGGGGAATCTCAGCTTTCTGACAAGGCAGGTATGACACCAGAAAAGACACTCTCTGCTAAAGTAACAGGACCTGGAACATGATTGCCCTGTCAGATCTTATTGGATAGGCAGAGGTCATAGGAGACAGGCAGTACACAGACCCTGTGCCATTGGTATTTGATAATATTGAAGAACATAACAGTTGATACACAAAGATGTGCAGCAGTAGTTCAGCTGCATGTTTGTTAGACCTGCATGTCCTGGACCATCCACATAGGGGTGGGAAATGGGGAGGCATTTCCATGTACGAGCTGCCCTTCATCAGATATTCCATAACAGCTCTGCTCGATTTGCGAAATGTGTAACAATCAGATAGAGAAAACACAGCTTTATTCATTTGACACATTAATTACATAAACTTCTCATTTTCTGTAAGTTTAGTCAAATGTTGGGTTTGAGCTATATTTTATTTTAATGGCTCTATTTTGTAGCACTCAGCTGGTTTTAGATTGCCAATAAATTGTTGTTTGTGTTACTTCTGGAAGCTTCTCCTGATTTTTTTTTTTTTAATCAACACAATAATTCTCCCTGTGCTGTGACACCATAACACAAGGTATGGCAAACTAAGGGAATGAATTGTGTTCCACAGTGCTTTCCTTATCAAGCATTTAAAGCAATATGTCTCTTCCTCAGTGTCTTTACTAAGTTCATTATCCTTCTCCCCTGATTATTTCCTCTCAAGGACATACTGATTGCTTTTGGGATATTTTTTTTTAAGTGGCACATTTACCTTTTGGTGTCTCTAAGGTGGCTCCCATTCCTCACCTGTCTTTTCTTTTTACTTTTTTTCTCCATTTAATTCATGTCAGACATCTCTGCCATTAATTTGAATGAGAAAAACCTCCAAGATTGACTGTTTGGTACAAAGGAGGTAAAATATTGTTTG
This sequence comes from Python bivittatus, assembly GCF_059951505.1. Classification (NCBI taxonomy): domain Eukaryota; kingdom Metazoa; phylum Chordata; class Lepidosauria; order Squamata; family Pythonidae; genus Python; species Python bivittatus. The sequence goes on along the minus strand of NW_028277075.1, from coordinate 18,369,331 downwards.
TTTGCTTGCTTGTTTGTTTGAATTGTGCCCTGTATTTAAATGCAACTATGTAGAAAGGAAAATCCAGGGGAACAAATGCCATACTGCTTTTACAGATGGACAAACCTGTCACTTTCATTTTGTCCTTCAGTCTTTCAAAAAATGGGGGGGGGGGGAGAAGAAAAGAAAATATACATTCTGTACTATTTGTAAAGAAATGTGCAAATTCTGGGACATTACCTTGAAAATAAACTACATGAAATCCTTACTTATTTACACTGGTCAAATTCATTAGATACAACTGTCCCATTTGAAAAGAAGACTACCATTACAGTATATCTGCTTGCCATTTAACTGTGAGACCTAATTTAATACAGAATGAAGAAGGTAAAGGCAGGAATTCAAGCCAGACTTCCAAGAACTAATCTAAGGAACTTCTTGTTCTTAGGCTATGAACACATGTAGAATTTTGTTAATGTATTGTTAGTGTTCTCACAAAATGGTTCCCAGGACACATAAACAACTGCAAAGTACCAGTTATACAAAATGCCACCTATCATTCCCTGTCACCCCTTCACCCATTGGCACTATTACCCCTCCTCACCTTTGTCCTTTTTTCAGGAAAGGTAGGCACATGTCCAAACAAAGCTCTGATCTGGAATTCCTGTCATTTTTATTTCCTAAATACAGAATTGGAATTCAGTAACATCCCTAGAAATAAAGAATGGGCTAAGGCTGGCACTTAGCTTTATAACATGTCAGCTTCTTACTTCACACACACACACACACAGAGAGAGAGAGAGAGAGAGAGAGAGAGAGGGAGGTCAGATTTAAAACAAAAGGCAATGTATGAAGCACAGTAAATGACATAGTGGAAGTGAAGCTGGTTCATAAAAGTAGAAAGATTTGCCTTCGTAAAAGTAGAAAAACTAGATCAGTGTTTCTCAACCTTAGCAACTTTAAGATGTGTGGACTTCAACTCTCAGAATTCCCCAGCCAGCATGAAATTCTGGGAGTTGAAGTCCACACATCTTAAAGTTGCTAAGGTTGAGAAACATTGAACTAGATTTATAAACTTGATTTAGCCATATTTCATTTTCTTACCTTTTAATTTTTCCAGCTCACTATTTCTTACTCCCTTTCTGCACTTTGCATAACAGTACTTAATGTCTACTCCAACCAGTACCAGCCTGTTTAGATCAGACAAACTATTATTGGTCTCTCATTTTCCAGAAGTTCAGGGGGCAAAGTGAGATGGTGCTACTTTTCCATGGTAGCATCAATGCTGTGGAACAGCCTCCTAGTAGAGGTTAGGTTGGACTCCTTCCTGTTAATGTTTCAGAAGTTTTTAAAGCTTTCAGAATTGTTTCAGAGAGCCTTCCTCTGATTTAATCATGCCATCTTTACTTTCTACTTTTTTTGTTCATAGTGTTACATCCTGTTGTGTTAATTCCGCTTACCCCAAAAGGTAATAGTAGGATTGGTGTGTGTTTGTGTGTGTGTGTGTGTGTGTGTGTGTGTATGGATGGATGGATGGATGGATGGATGGATGGATGGATGGATGGATAGATAGATAGATAGATAGATAGATAGATAGATAGATAGATAGATAGATAGATAGATAATATCAGAGAGGACAAGAAAGGGAGTGTAAGTCTTACAAGGTAGTCCAGACAAGAAGCACACCCAGAAGTACTGGCTCTTATGTTATTTTAAGGTTACATTAACAGAATCTTGCAAGTCTGAAAGAACATCTCTCTCCCCTTGCCTTTACAGTCCAAGAAACTAGGGAGGGTCCCTTTTGAGAATGTTTCCCATACATGGCCACCATACCTTCTGCAGATTCAGCTGCCTCTTATCTGACCATTGTCCAGTCTGTGACTCTTCCACCTGTCTTCCAATGTCATTCCCACATACCATTACAGGGAGGTATTTGTAGGGACATGCTTTTCTTGGGCACTTTTGAGAACCCAGAGGTAATCAGAACAAAGTCCTCTGCCTGAATGGAACAATTTGTCGGTTTCACCTTCCCCCATATTCATTAATACGTGTGTCCCATTATTTCTACATGATCTAGGTAAGAAATGCAAAGTTCTGAGCCAAAAATTAACCAAACAAAATCCTTACTCATTACTAAGCTAAATTCATTCATATTCTTCTAAGGGTGGTGATGGGGGGGGGGGGGGTCACTATGTTTCAGATTAATAACTGTGTACCTCAAATGAGTTTATATAAGTATAATAGTTTGGAATCCTATACATTTTTATTGCTTATGCTTAGACAGTACTGTGGGATATATCCCTGAGGAAGTATGCATAGATTGCATCATAAATGGCTAATTGTGTTTATAATGTAAATTCATTCCTGTACTTTCTTTTCTGTGATTACTATTGTTAGCAAGGGTCTGCAGGATCTTAGTCATAATTTACCAATTTTAGCTTCCATAAATTGATTGTGATTACAGTAGTGCAGTGGCAGTGCTGCATAATAATTCAACATTTGGAACAAAGAAGAAAATGAGCATCAGAAACACACCATTTTATCAAACAAAATTTTAGGATTCAAAAACGATTTCTAACGAGCTAGACTAACTAAGGCACAAAAGCACAGGGCAGCATCCATGCATGCCAGAAGTATATCAGATAGAAGTTATTTTTATGTAGCTTCAAAATGTAGCTTGAGTGTCTGAAGGGATAGAAAAATTGGCTTGCTGTCCCACTTCTGGCCAGTTTACATTCCTAGGTTTTTGGAAACAGACTAAATGGACTCTTGGACATCAGCAGGGGAAATAACAGGTACCTATGTGCTCTTCCTATGTTAGTCTCGTGTATTCTTGAGCTCATCCTAGGTTGTTTCCATCCAGTAAAGCGTGATATAAATTTGGAAGAAATTACAATCTTATGTAATAAAAATAACAGAATAGCAGTAAGTGAAATGAGATAATTCTAGAGGATTGTGTAAAGCAAGTAGTGAATTGATCTGCCAATAAGTAATGGCTGTATGAAATACAAATTAAACATAGAATCCCCCAGCTTGCAGTGATTCTGCAATGAGAAGAATTAGAAATATATTGATTCCTGTAAACATGTATGAATATCAGGGTTATTAATCAGTTTCAAAATCCCTGGACAGACAATACCATTTTTGTAGACATTTTTTTGAGATCTCCAGATCCATCAGGCAAGATTACATGGTGGTGACAGGGTGTTAACTTTCCATTGAAGTCATAAAGTTTCAATGATCATATTGTTAAAGTGGCTAGGAGGCACAGAATAAAGGTAAATTAGGCTGTATAGATTGCATGGTTCAGGTTACATCAAGAATTGTTGGGACATAAAACATATTATTATTATCAGCTAGAACCAATCCATTGCAGTATGAAGGCCTGTTTATTTAAGATTATGGACCATAATCTACCATGCTGGTGCAATGTGGATTGGTAGATAAATGTTTCTTAATTTTCCAATCTAGGTCGAGAGTGAGTCGTCCAAAGTAATTCCATTGGCTTCTGTGCCAGCTGGACTGCTTGTAGTCCAACACTTAACCACTACACCACACTGGAACTCATTCTATCAAGGCCTCTGAATCTGATAAATCCAGGAAACAAGAATCACTTTGATTTCTGGAATAATCTTTATTACTAGTAGGATAATGTAACAGAATCTTGAAATCCTGCCAAAGTATTTATTTAGATCAACTTAGGCATAGTATAATTAAGGTAGTTATTTCAAGTCTCTGTCATGCTTCCCCCCTCCCTTGCACAAAAGTATCTTCTTTGTAATGGCCCTACTCTATTCTCTGTGTTCCCATGGTCTGACAGATATCCCATCACACATGTACGCATACACACACACACTAGTTCTCATACTGGCCCTGTTTCAATGATTGCTGGTAAATATGGCAACTCTAATGGGATACAAATTATCTCACATATTCAATTTAGAGTCTGTGCTGATGAAACATTTCTTATGAGGAAATATTGTAGAAAAGCTGCAGCATGATTAGTATATAAGTATGTAAAAAGTCAAATGGAACAAGAAACCTGGTGGAAGGAGGGAAAGTTTTGCAGAAGAAGGTTGCACTGAGCATTGTTATAGGAACAACCTGGGAACCAGGAAATCTCCTGTGTAGATATTTGCTCCTTGTCAGATTGACAGTACCGTGGAGTGATGTCCTAGTTATGCCACCATGATTCAGAGCCAAAAGCATTAATAAAAACACAATTAGGCAGTGCAAGTGAAAGTTTCTAAGTTCATCTACCAAATCATGAACATAAATGTTAATTCCATCTTTAGCACAATTGAAATATTGTTAATTCATACTAAAAGGTTTCAGAATGTTTATTGAGTTGAACTACATTGCATTTATGTCCTGCATCTCATTTAAATTTCATTATCTTTTTGATGATACAGTCATTTCCTCTTTAATTTTTGTCTTCATATAGTTTTAGATGTTATTTTGTTTGGACTGTACTTTGCAGAAGTGCATGTTGTTGCCCACTTATCTGGTTCACCATAATGAAAAATGTGCTTCTCTTCTATTTTATATATAGGAACAGACATACACAAGACTGTGGCAACTCAGTTCCCCTGTTCCAACAATGAAGACCTTCTCCCATTCTACCAAAAGGCTACCAAAATTCATGATAAGATAAAGTCTGTTATTGTACTTAGCGGACATGAAATAAAATGAGATATTATGAGAAACAGGATAAAACCTAAATTAAATGGATAATAAGATATTAGGAAGAAAATAAATATCCCATTAGAGGCAGGTCTGTCTTGTGCTTCATTATATAGATCCTGAGAAGAATGAATGAGCAGCAAAGTAAGATGCAGTCTTATTAAATTCTTAGAAGTATTCACTTGTGCAATCTAATGTCCTGCCTTGACAGTAGATCCTTTTTCTTCATGCTTTTGCCTTGCAAACTGTATCAGACATCCATTCCTGGAACCATTCAAGGAGAGGTATTTACAGAGTCCAGATACATGTGGATAACTAAAATGTCCCTTTATATCATGGGTAAATCTCTAAAACATGCAAACTCTGCTTTAATTATTCAAGCATTAAGTCATTTTTGATATTGGAAAAGCAGACATATTAATAGTTTTCTGTGAGTTGTTAAAAATGATTGACTTGCAAAATCTGATTTCATTTTCTGGTCTTAACTACATCATCATTTGTGTGCCACACTGGGATTCTGTATGTTTGCATTTGTGAATGGACATGAAAAGCTGCCTTAAACCATTGGTTCATCTGGCTCAGTATCCAGATATGAGTCTTTTCCTGCCTTATTGGGAGTTGTCTAGGTTTGTATCTATGCTCTGCCATTGAGGTACAACCATTCTGCAAAGCAGTCATCTGTCTGGGATGAGTGGGAGTTACTTCAGATTGAATGGAGCCACGCAAGAAGACATAAAATCAGGTTCTTGTTTACCTTTAAAGGATTGTGTTTATTTTTAAATTTTATTCTATATTTTGTTAAACAATATTTGTGTGACAATATGATACAACATTAAAAGAAGAGAATAACAGAAAAGAAAAAAGTATTATAAACGGATTCCAAAATAAGTTGTTTATACCTTTATAATTTATTTAAAAGATTAATTCAAAGATTCACACATGAAAATTTCATTGGTCAATATCACATGCTCATCCAACATTGTACCACAATTCTTTTGCTACCCCCAAATGCAAAAAGTCCATGTGATCTTGATAAATTCCAAATACTGGGGATAACTCTGAGAAGGACATATGTATCCTTAATAAGCAGCAATCACTCTAAAGTCATGTTGGCAGTCCTGTGAAGTTCAGCGAATTTCAGTGAATTTTTAGAGCAATAACAGAACAAGTCACTAACTTGTGAGGTTTACAACTAAGTAAAGATTAAAGTCTAGAACACATCAGTTAGAGTCTAATATTACAATCACTACATCACACTAATGCAAGATGTCATAATGAAGTTATTTGGGGTATAGCCAGATCAGTCCTGATCCTTCAGGTTAAGTAGTTGACTGGCTTCTTCTGCCATGGAAGAAGAGGGCATCTTTGAACTACCATCTTTTTTCATATTCAGAAGGATGCTTGCCATTTTTCCTTGGCCTTTATAGCTTTTCACCTGACTCAAAAGTTACATATATAACATATATATATATATATATAATTATAGCATAATTCATGATGTAGCAGCTTTGCTTCTCAGCAAACTTCTGTGAAAGACATGGTATCAAATGAAACCAGCAATGAATAGGAGTTGGCCAATTGGTCAGCACACTTTAAGTAAATAGAAGTAAATACAGATAAATTTCTTATTTGACAGAATTTAAACAAAACAGTGGTATCCCTAGAAAACATGATCCATATTAAGAAAGCATTGTATATGGCTGACAGGACTGCAGTTATATTAAGGTAAACTTAATGACAGTATGTCAGCAATTTTACTTTTCATAAGGATGACTTCCAAGATTTGCAACTATATAAAGCTATATTTTCAGTAATGAAAAACATACTTTTCTTTGCTTGCTTTAATGGCCCAATCCTAACATAAGTTTCACCAATAAAATTATTGCTCACATCTCACTTTTGATTTACATAGACAAGTAGCAATTCAATCCTTTTTTTAGCCTGTATCATCATTTGCAAATTCTTTAGTGAATGGAATTGATAAACAAAACAGCAATAAAAATGCAAGCTATTCAGGATGGCAATAATAAACAGATGTTCTTTCAACAATATTTACCTGCTCTGAATTCTTGATTTCTATTATTTTTGTCTTCAACCTTTCAACCTCTACTTTTCCAGTGTGACAAGAAGTTGGAATTCTGTTGAAGTTCACCACAAGAATTAATATTA